>NC_139330.1:25695000-26895000 GCF_056507025.1 Lutjanus erythropterus
ACTTTCAGCACACTGGTGCCCCAATGCATACAGCTGATGCAGCTGATGAAGCTGATGTTTTTCACCTCTGTCCCTCAGATAGCCTGAGTTTGAAACTGATTGCAAATATATTGACATGTACCCACTTATAGGCATACGCCAACCATCCCATGGGGCTCCCATTTTTCATTGCCCTGTCACAGTGGTTTCTTCCTGGAATCACAATTCTCTTGTATTTCCCCTGACTTTTAACACATTTTCACCCCTTTTTTTCTTACAGAAAGCAGCCTAATCAATAATACACTTTGAAAACTATTTGTAAAATATTTATTTTCTGTGTTATTGTAATCAACTTTGAAATTGACTGCTCAGTAAGCCTAAATGCTGTGGTCCCATTGTGTTTTCCACCTGATAACTGTCATCTGCAGGCATCTGTTTGCAAATAAATATGTCTGAGTTACTTAATATTTTGATATTATCATTTTTGAAGTCACCAGAATGCAGGAAAAAAAAAAGAAATGAAACAGGTTACGAAATCGTCTTATCATCGTCATATTTTTGCACTCCCAGGGCAAGTATGCCTGTAGGCTCGCAAGGTGGCTGGTAGGAACTGGCAAAGTTTCCCCTTTCACATAAAAGAGTGGCTGCGGTCAGCTTGAAATCATGACAAGCCTCTTTTCGTCTTATCCAGTCTAATGTTATGTAGGAAATTAAATGATTTTTACTTATCCCAAATTATTTTTATTACACAATTCTAAGATCACAGACCATCTTCAGATCATCATGGCTTGTCAGTCACGTTTAGGTCAAGTTTAGAAATGATTCATGGGTATTACAATTAGTGGAGCTGGTCAGGGGGCAAATTGACTGAAAACCACAAGTAATTAATAACATTGAAAATGACTGCATTTGATTTAGGTGAGCTAGTTCCAGGGTCCTGGTATTGTGCATATGGGAACCGCTGCTTTGTGGCTGCATATATCAGTATGTGCTTTACCGTTACACTGTTAGAACAAAAAAAAAATTGAAATTATGCTAAATTTGGAAGAATTATGCCGTAATCTGAAGCGTTACCAGAAGATCTTACTTGAAAGCAAACAAAAGAATAAAAGTTTTTTTTTGTTTTTTTTTAGAGAATTTAGCCGTAGTCAAATAACAAGTCCATCCACACTGACGCTAGTCATTACCCATGAATCATTGCCTTTGTTGGATGTATTATCCCATCATGTTTGAGAAGGAGGGAGGCAGGAGTTATATAGTCAGAGAGAGAAATACATTTTAAGCCCTGAGTGTGTGGGAGCCATTAGCCATAGAGCCATGTTATTATGTGCCTGTCACCTCAATGATAAGTGGAGCTATTGTGGGCAGCATTGCACAGTATATGTGGCATTTATACAGAACTATTAGGGTAGAGGCAGAACATCAGCTTTTTTCTGAGCATTGTATTATTAAAGTCTGATCTTTTTATTGTGGGTCTGAATGGTCTATTCACCATGTCTATCAAACTAATTAACAATTTCTCTCTATTAAGATACCACAGGTCTCCATTACATGTTTTTATATAGAGAAAAATCAATATGCTATTTTCTTAGGATAGTTATGGTGTGTTGTGGTCAGGTGTGGAGTTTGTCATTTTGGGGCCTAAGGCAAACACGGGCCTCCACATCCCTTATTCTCCCCCTATTCCAATCCTTGAATAAATAATCAGTCATAAAAGTAAACATTTATTCATGGTGGAGTGCAGAGCAGCCTCAGGAAAAAAGCAGTTTTTAAGTCTAGTGGTAGGGAAGCAGATACTTATGTATCTCTTGCCAGATGGCAGTATGGTAAACAGGTGTAGCCGGATGGCTTCTCCCTCCTGGCCACTGCAAGGCACTGTGCCAAGTTCACCAGCGCTGTGGCTGCAGGGTGGTACCTGCTGCATCTATATATACAGGTGGGCAGCCTCACCTCTTTCTCTTTCCTTCCTCTTAGAGATCTCCTCATGGAGGTGGCTGCAACCTGGTGAAGCAGGTCTGTGGCGTGACAATATCTGGGTGCACAGCATAACCACTTGAACAGGTAATGCGCTTTGCCAGTATTCCTTTTTTTGCCATGCATGTTTGGTGACAGCTGTTTCCGCTCTGATGCACAGCTGACTGCTGAGACACTTGCTTGGTATGCTGTTGGTTGTGTCTGGGGCCTGCATGGTAAGCCGATGTTGTCCACCTTTGTCACCTTGCTTGTCATTTGGGCCCTGGTTGATTGTTTTGTGTGTTTGCTGCAGTGTGTTGTGCCACGGCTTTTGGTGGCTCTCCTCTACCTGCTTGTTGCCACTCTGTGCCTCACCTAATAGGTATGTACAGTTCAGCATATTAAGGATAATTATCACATTAATAATAATTACGATTAATCATGTGGGAAAGGCTATTATTGATTAATTGTTTGCCTTTTATAGGATGCAGTCGAGTGTGTGGCCTGTCATAAGCTGCCACGCCCCTTGGATGAACTGCTGTTTCAGCTCTGTTCGGCTCTATTTGAATCTACTTGGCTCTACTCGGTTCTGCTAAGCTCTATTCGGCTCTATTCAGACATTTTTTGATATTGCCATTGATATCTCTACCTCATTATCAAATAAAGTGGGCTTCTGAATAGTCATATGCTGACAGTAGATAACTGCAGAAATTGTATAATCCTGTTTATTAACAAAAACTTTCCGCTTCAAGAGAACTCAAAAACTGCCAGGATAAATTACATGAAGTTTAATGCTGCTTTCTACTTTCAAGGATCAATATATCTTAATTTGCATATAAATAACGAGTAAAATAATAATGTGCCAACATTTGAACATTTATTCTACTTTGTGAATAAGGAATCTGCCTCTGAGTGGTGGCAAAACAGCAAAAATGTCTGTCAAAATCTGTTCTCAGTATGACTAATATACAGTATGAACAGCCTTTCACCATTTCAATGTCATCGTCTCATTTAATGCGACCAGGACATTTTGAGTGGTTATTAAATATGACAGCTCAGGAATAAATGCTTTAATTCTAGATGAAGCCCTTTGCACTGTTCCTGTGTGCCAGTTTTCTTTTTTCTGCACATGTGTGAGCTTACTGTTGTTAATGAGTGTATTCTGGTCAGATCAGGGGAAAAAGATGTTCAGTATAATTATACATGAAATCTGAATCAACTGTCACGCTTCACTGATGGTCTGCCAGGATGATAAAACTTCATAATCTAATGACCAGTGCAGGAAGAAGATTTGATGTGCATTTAAATGGCGGGGACATGCAGTATGGATGGCTATAGTTAGAGGGATAGCCATACTCATGGCATGGTTCTTTGGTCCTGACTGAAATTTCTCAACAACTACTGGATGAATTGCCATGAAATTTTGTGCAGACATTCATGGTCACCAGAGGCGAAGCTAGCACCTTCAGGGGGTCACTGGCTAGCCTCATTAAGTACTTTCCTGTTGACGGATGGTTTGTTTAAATATCGTAATACAAATGTACCTGATGAGGACTGCGATATGTACTATGAAGAGTTCAACACAAGGAGAGACACGAGAACGGGCAGGTGGTTCGGGGGAGCAGCGCTCAGTGCGGACCCGCTTTCTGTCCTTAGATGAGGTCAGTCCCCACAATGCATCTGTTCTAACAAATTTATCCTCACAACAAAATAATACTCAAAAATGACTGATGCAAGTACACAAAAACGTATGTAAGACAATAGAACATCAGTTCTATCAGTTCTGTTGCTTTTATTCTTCCATAAAAATGTATCTTTATTTCTGTTTTTGGATTGTTATTCTCTGGGACTTCGGTTGCTGCTCCTTCAGATCCAGCAGTCATGTCCGCAGGGGTGCAGGGAACAAAATTTAATCTCGATATATTGTGGATAGATAAGCTGTGAAATATTCATTTTTCCCCCTCCACATTATTGCCTCATAGTTTTGATGGAGAGAAAATACGCCGTGAGAGCGACGAGGACTGAACTCTGTGTCAACTTTTCCACAGACTATTCCAGCGTTTGTAGTATATCCACTTCACAAAATAATGCACTAGATGTGCCAGGTGAAGCCATTTTTTAAACAGCATTTCTGCTTTAGTGGCCTTATATCTGCTTATTAAAGATATAAATTGAGTGGACACCATGGTGCAGTTTATGATAAACCATTGCTTTAATTAATCAAAACAACCATAAATATCAACTATAAAGAAGATCACTGAATCAGCATGTGAGGGGTGTTACAGGCTCAGCCAACTGTTGACTTCAGGAAATGAACAGATTAGTAAAAACAGTTAAAGGAGAAATATGTAATATATTTACTATACTGAATCATAGAATGCCTATGATATTTCCGGTGGTGGACAGTAGTAAAGTACATTTATTTGAGTACTGTACTTAAGTATATTTTTTGAGTATCTGTACTTTACTTGAGTATTTGTATTTTTTTGTAAACTTATTACTTTCACTCTACTACATTTCACTTTACTACTTTTGACTCCACTACATTTTAGGAAGGTTGTTGTTACTTTTCGACTGAACTTTGAAGTCAGCTGTTGCTGTTTTTTCTTTCTAAAATGCAGTTGGTCACATGCTGTGTTCCTCACAAAAGAAACCAATCACAGTAGCTCCTCTCAAATGGGACTGATGTAAAAGTGGAAAAACGTCATCCAGGCGCTCTCTGAAACAAGAACAAGGAAGCTCTCACTCTTTCATTCAAACAAAAAGTGGTAATGGTGATGGCAGGAGAAAGATAAAATTAAATCTCAAGATGTTATTATAATTATTCATTATTCCAGGTAGCCTTTAAAGTTGAATTGTTTTTATCGGGGTGAAAAATACCACATAATTCATGTATATATACTGTCTCTGAAGCCAGAAGGAAATCTCAGTTATTTAACAGACTTGGAGAACTCATCTTACAGTTATCTTCAATCTAATGTTATGATGTGATTTTAATACAGTTACATCAGAAAATGACAATAACTGTCCTTTTTGTTTTTGATTGTATTTCTACGCTGAAGTTTTTATAGGTGTTTCTATAGGTTTTGTGTAGCAGAGTGATTCTACAAGCATCAGTGCATCATTAGATGGTTTCAGAGAGTTACAAGCTTCTGTAAATGCATCGTGAAAACAATACAGCATGTATTGATATTAGAAAATGTACTTTGTAATTTGTACTTTTGAATACTAAAGTATTTTTTAAAAACATGTAGTTTTGAATACTTAAGTATTTTTAAAAGCAAGAACTCTAGTACTTTAACTCAGTTAAACTGAGTTAACTGAGTAATATTTGACCAGGAGTATCTATACTTTGACTCAAGTACTGGGGTTGAGTACCTTGTCCACCACTGGATATTTCATCAGAGCTTAAGAAAACATGCTGAAGTACCAGCTTCTGTGACAACGATGCTGTAGTCAGAATGCTCTCCTTCAAAATTTCCATTTTTTGTTGGCCTGTTTCACTTTTAAAGGGACAGGTCATCCCAAAATCAAAAATACCTGAATAATCTTCAGCAACCACATCATGACTTCTAGACAGAGATGTTCAGTTGTTTCAAATGTAATTTTTTGACGTTTTGAGCGCCACAAGCAAAGTGCGATTTAGTTCCATTATACTGGAGAGAAGGCAGACATCGCTTTGGTTGACATCTAAAAGAAAAACATTTATTTTTGGGGGAATTGCTCCTTTAATAGAGTTCAAATTAAAGTTGAATGTTCAACACATGAAACGTGTTATTTCATGAGTTGTAATAAATCATCATCTTTTAGAAGGCGTGGATGTTTATATTTAATGGTTAAATTGAACAGTATGTTAACAGAGTCTGAACTCCAACTCCAGGGTATATGTGTATTTTCAGAGCAGTGGGGTTTTGTTTTTGTGATAACATGTTTAGCATTTCTTTGACAGACAAGTGACAGAATTATAAATGTTTGATTATCGTACATGATCGCATGTCATTGTCAACATAATATAATGTTGTGCTTGTCTTACACTCTGCTCTGGTTCAGTGTCCCTGCAGCCTGCAGAGTGTTTGGAGGAGGGGAGGGAAGAAACATTTCAACCATAGATGTACAAGATTGTACCTTAATATACGGTCAATGGCTCCAACTCGCTGTTTGGATGTTCAGATGTCTATAGAGCAACTATATCATTGTAGGTCATATTAGGTTGTAAATAAGTTCTATTTCCTGTAAAATGAAAAATTGTATGTATCATGGTTTTCCCTACAGCTCAGTTCTGTTGAACAGGATTAAGATGAGGATTAAGTGATGTACTCTCTCTCTCTCTGATGCTGCAGGTGAAGAAAAATGCATGTTGTTCTTTTCATGCTGTGAGATTAGTGCATCAGGAGCACGTTAGGAGGCCTTGTTGTCTCCCTGTGTCTCTTCTTCACTGTCTCACACACACATACACAAAATAAGATAAGATTTGAGGATTAGGATTAGGCTGATCTCAGCTCAGTTCATGGGCTGCAGATTTACTGGGCAGACACAGGTTTAATGCAGGGTGACCGACTCTGGAGCAGTTGTTATAGTAGCATTACATTTGCACAAACACATAGACACACTTATGTGGAGGCTAAGTGTGTTAGTATTCAAACAGCTGAGAAACCAGAACGTCTAACACACACTCACATATTCTCAGATGATCCAGGGTCTGGGTTAAGACAGTGTGCTTTAAAAGGATTAGCATAAAGTTATTTAACATATGGCTAATTAGCATAATGTGATTTTTTTCTATGGTGACTGATTAACATTCTTGTGACCCGTCCGTTACATAACTCACTGTTGGATTCCTTTGTGCACAGCCAAACTTTCCTGGCAGGAAAAAAACAGAAACATCGCCAGAACAGGATTTGCCTGAAACTATGCCGTCAAATGTCAACAGGATAAGACAAAATGAGGATAAGGTATTCAGAATTCATATATTTGAAAATTTATTCAAGTCACAAATTTGGCAATTTTGCATAACTTCAAAGTGAAGTTCTGTGAAGCAATATTATTGACACTGACTTCAATATCTGTATAATGTCAGAGTTAGTAGGTGCCAAATCCTTTGGGAGTTACTACCCAACTCCGCTGCTCAATGCAGCTTTTTACTCATTGTTTTTTAAATCAAAGTTTTACTGCACACATGTAATATGAGCATGTGAGATCTTTATGAGTCCTGGCTCTGTCATTTGGAGTGTAAATATCAGCCTGATCTCACTCCCCGTTCATGATCGCCCTGTTTGCAGCTGAAACTGACACACCAGGCTTGTCAAGTGGCTTCAGTGTAAACCCATCTGTGGCTGTACAAGATGCCCTGGGCTGTTGATGTAGTAAAAAGAGGGAAAAAATCCACACATGGGTGAGGTGGGGTGGATGGATTGCTCAAACAAGCATAGGATTTTCACCTAGGAAATCAGGGTTCATGTCCTATGTGAAACCAAAACATTATTACAAGTTGTAAGGCACATAATGTTACATGTGTCCAGTGTCACAAGTCGCTTGTTGCTAGCTTTTGTGCCTAAACCCATCCAAACTGCGACTGTTTCAGTGTTAATCATGTGTTAAAAGGCCATTTCACTGTGTTAATCATATGTTAAAAATGGCTTTCTGGTCATGTCAGCTACAGCCGCTCCAGGGTACCTTCTACCTCAACATCAGATACAGAATGGTGGTGACAAATTGCCGGTATCTGATGAGTTGGGGTAAAAACTTGTTGTAAATATAGACAGTGCAGGCAGTGCAGCTGCAGTGGGGCCCATAGAGAGAGAGAGCTGCGGCATGTGCTGCTCATTATGAATGAAAAGAGAATATTAAGGTGATTTTGGCTGAAATAACAATGAGTGACATTCTGGAGTCCAGGCTGTTTGCTGTGCAATAAAATCATCTTTTAATGGGTTTGTGCAGACTGTGTGTAACTTGCCATGGTGATGTTTTTCTGTTAATTGTTGCAGCTGTTGTCTGTGGCTTTATTTTACTATCATATCTTGTCATGCACTCGTGAAATTATGGCACCAAAAATTGCCTGTTGTTAAGTCAGCAGTATTTTCTGCTCCCCAGGGAAACAGGCTGCACCTCTGCTTTCAGGCACTGATGCTTTTTTTGCACTTTGATCATCATGGTTCTGATAGCTTTCTCAGTGACCTCTTTACTTTCCCTATACAATAGCTGAAGTAACTAATTCCACTGAAAAACCCAAGACATTGTTGGTAAAATACATATATGTGCCTAATGGTGTGTGTGTGTGTCCACTTGTGTACTTATCTACCTATCTATGTGTGTGTGTATCATAACTACCTTTCACCACTGTCTGCCATCAACATCCCATATTCAGCCATTTCCAGCAAAAGAGCCGTGACAAACGGTCTGTAACCCTCCGCTACCTGCCCAGCACAACATGACAGAGAGATAAGGTAAACCAGCAGCTGGTGGATGATTTAGCTAGTTAATGAACCAGACTGACAAGCTCTGTGGGGGTTCATCTCATATCTCTACATGCTTCTCTCTGGCTACATCACCAGCAACCACAATATGAGTAACCATAGCTATGCTGACGACACGCAACTTTTCACTTCACTGTCCTCTGAGATAAGAATCCCTTGACTCCCCAATGTTTGCTTTCATGTCAGTTAACTGCAAATAATAAGATAATGTGAGACTAATAAAGACAGCCTGAAATGACCAATCAACAATAACACATCTCCTGCTGCCTCTATGAAATATACAGTATATGAGGCATAGTTAGTTACACATTTGGCTTGGCATGGTTATTTTTATGCACACAGAATTGGATTCAATAATCCAATTAAAGAAACAAGACACTAGTAGGAACATTTCTTTATATTTTATGATGATGAAGGGAGTTTTCTCCCCATATTTTTGTCTGGAGGCTGGTGCTTCATATTATTGAATCAAAATTCTACAGATAAAGTTGATATCATGATATCTGTGGCTAATGGTCTTTCCACCAGCACATACCACCTTGAAACTAGAGGCAAGTAAAAGATGTATGTAATGTATATAAATGTAAATGTGTGTGCATATCTGTTAGTGTGTTAAGAGTACAGTATGACATCTTGTCATTATCATGCTGTAATGAACAAGGTGACAGAGCAGCAAAATTGCTCCAGGGGCTCATCATTTCCATCTGCCAACAAGGTGGAGCAACCAGGTCAATGAGAAAGACAAGTTAAAGAAAAGATGATGCAAGTGTTAAGGAGAAGAAATTACGAAAAAGCAAACAGTATGAAGGAAACTGTGCACGAGTGTCTGTTCTTGAAAAGTGTGTCTAGTCAAAGCCAAATTAAATGCAGTGAAACTAGGCTGGTCTATACAACTTTATAGAATAGCCCTACATTCTTGTCCTTGTTCTGATTATCATGAGTGCCGACATCATATTAACTATTTTTGTAACCCTAAAGTGCCGTCTTCATTAATTTGAGATACACTTGTCTCTTGTAAGTACCTAAAACTGTACACCTAATAGTCGCAGGGGGAAAAAAAACCATTTCAAATTCCAGTTTGGAGCTGTGCCTTTCTGTTTGGCTTTGTGGCTTCTTGCAACATGGACCTCTTCTCTTGTTGTCACCAGTGTACTGTTGCTAAATGTACTGTAGCTGCCATTGGCTAGTTAGCTCAGGTAGTTGACTGATTAGACTGGGACACAGTCTCAAAGACAGATGGAGGCCGGTTTGACAACTGGAAATACAGTAATGTTACTAAGGGGAAGTACAGGACAATGGAGACATAGCAAGTTCAGGAAGTATGAAAAGGCTGAGGACTGAGTTTGTAACTTAACAAATTAATTTGCAAGTATGCACACATACGTCACAAGACTGCGTGAGATTATACTGTGTTTTGATAAATTTACAAAATGTTCAGTCTCCAGCAGCTCATTTTGCACCTAAAAATATATAATATAAGATATAAAAAATATAATGTGTGACTATTTCCTGTAACTAACGACTACAAGTCAACTAGCAAAATCTTTAGTCTGGGGCAGGACTACAGATAGCATAACTATTTTTTTTCTGTGTTAATTTCTGTTAGGTCACTTATGTATGTCCACAGTATTATTGGTACTGATTTTGTTGTCTTCATTGTGAGGATTTTTTGTTTATGTGCTGTGTGATTCACACAGGTAGCAGAACAAATCTTGCTGTCTATGATTAGACCATGGTGGTACCCGTAGGGCTCAATATCCTGCACAGAATCATAAGAATCGTTCACAGAGAGGCTGCACTTTTGTGTGTGTGTGTGTGTGTGTTTTGTGCTTCCATTTTTGTTGGAAGAACATAAGTTATTTATGCATTTTTTCTATGGCCTTACTGAAAGAAATTCAGTTCCCAATTTTGAAAAAGGTCATTTTTGATGATCCTAGTTTCTGTTAAAGGACCAGTGTGAAGGATTTAACGCCACCTAGTGGTGAGGTTGCAGATTGGAATTGAGCACCCCTGCCCTCACGCTCCCCTTCTGAGCATATAGGAGAACCTACAGTGGCCATAAACCTTGTGAAAAACACTAAAGACCCTCTCTAGAGCCAGTTTTTGGTTTGTCCATTCTGTGCTACTGTAGAAACATGGCGGTGCAACATTGCAAACTCCATGTACAAAGACCGGGGCCCTGTCTAGATAAAAGCGGCTCATTCTCAGGTAACGAAACAGCTGATCAGCGTAAACTATAGGAGTCACTTCAACCATCCACTTCAACATCATTTGGTGTACTCATTTTGGACATGTAGTTGTACGTATTGCTCCTTTAAGGATAGGATTAACTTTTTATCACAGACTCTCAAACTATGAATTCAAACTTCAGACCAACCTTGCATTTGAGTTTACTGTTTATACCAACTTTTCAGATGTTTGCCAGAGAAATTTCATTTGGACAACAGGATGAATCCTTGGCTGAGAACACAGGCTCTGAAATTGCCACCAAGATGTGACATTTTGATCCAAAAACATGTAGAAAACAAGTTGATTTTGTGTTTTGCAAGCGTGACTGTGGGATTTTCACATTTTCCATTACACCCTTAAGCTGCACTGATTGATATTTCTATTTGAATTTATCAAATGACAGTGTGCAAAACTTGTAGGGTCAAATATGTTACAAAGAAGAGTCCCTTTTACAATAGGCAACATCTGGTTTTTGTCTTCATTGGGAAGGGGTTCAATCAGTCCTGGCTCAAATGACTCTGCAGTGATCATAGGTACATCTATGATCGTCAAATTAAAGCTTGTTGCCACTGTTGATAACTACTGCACCGTGCTCCTTTTCCATCTATACAGATGTGCAGCTTGGCTTGACTCAGTTTGACTTGATTAGCTGCAGACAAGCACCAGGTCCACTGGTCACACACACAGACACACAGACTGCTGCACGATCCCTTCCAGGCTTGTTGGAGATAATAATTGAGTGACCACACACACACACTAGAAGGTGAATAGCAGAGCTGCCCACAGCAGACAGATGACTTTGAACATAATTTTTAAGTTTCCCTTGAAATAGAGCTGAAGCATCTGTCACCATGCCTGAGCTCGCCCTCCTTTGCCCTGTTTGTTGCTTGTCTTCACTCCACCTCTGTCTCTTCCTTCCTCAGTCCTCTCTTTTTACTCCTTTATTGTTCTCCATCACATTTTCGCTCACATTTCTGTCCTTTATCGACTTCCTTCCTCTTTTCCGATCTCACCATCAAGCCCCTCTCCATCTCTTTCTCCATCTTTGATTTCACGTCTCTTCTGTTTTCTCCCCTTGCTCCTTCTGTCTCATTATCTCTCTCTTGTATCCTTTCTTTGCCTTTTTTTCCTCCATCCCTCCTCCCCCCTTCATGCTTCTCTCTGAGGGAGCAAACAGGCCCATCTATCATCTACCTGGTTGCTTATGAATGCAACATTGTTTTTTATGTTTTTCTCTCACCATTTCCACAGTCATTTGTCTTAAAGCTTGACAGCTCAGCCACAAAGCTCTGACAGACAACTGGAAAACAGACCTGCTGTTTGCCTAATGACATCAAGTCTAATATGTCTAATCTACAAGGCAGAAGACGATGGCTCTAAGTGCCTGCATGTTCAATTTGAGTAAGACTGACAGTTGGGACACCAAAGTTAAGGCAATAAAACAGAACAGAATAATGCGTTAGGCAGGAATGAGATGTGCAATAGAATAGCATAGCAAATAATGGCAGTGTGAATTAGTGACTCAGGAAAACATGAAATGTCCTTTGTGTTGTCATCTCTGGACAACATGCTGGTTGTTATTGAACTAATGGCTGCCAATCTTTCCATACTTTGTAAGACTTTAACAAAAACAACCAGAAATGCTAACTTGATTAAGTTGCTGAGTGTCTGGTCTTGTTCTTGTTCAGGGTTGGACACAAATGTTGATGGTTGTTTTGAGTCAAACTTTCTCTCAGAATACAAATGTCATGATCTTGTTCCATCAAAGCTGGTGGACTAATTCCTTGGTTAGGAAGGAGGTTATGTTTTCAGCTTAGTTCAGAAAAAACTACTGACCGAATTTTCATGAAACATGGTGGAAGGGTGTAGCATGAGCAAAGGAAGAACCTATTAAATGTTGCAGCAGATCTGAATCATGGGGCAAATACACAAATTATTTGTCGCTTTTGTCAACATGGCACTTGGTAGCAAGCTAACCCAACAAAGAACACATCACACAACAGCAGAGAGGCAGTGGGGAATAATGTAGAGCCAGAATATTTTCATATCTAATATGAAATAAGTTTTTTTTTTCAACCAAACCACAGTTGGTGATTGTTGGAGCTTTAGTTTGTTTCTGTCGAGTTTTAATGAACAGTTGTTTTATGATGAGTTATCAAGGCAATTAGCACATTTGGCATTGGTTGTTGTCTGCACTCTCCAAGTGCCCTTCTCATTAAAATGGTGGGCTGTTGGGCAGATTAATAAAACGTGACTTGCACAAAAAAAAGATTATGGTGTTCATTCATCCCAGCAGAATTACATATACGTTACATCCATACTAAACATTTATATCCCTCATGATTTATGTTCAATGTCAAAGTTGAGCACCAATGCAGGAAGTAGTGCACTTAATGACTTTCATACAGAAGACCATATTTTTCCATCACAGAGGTACAATTCACATTTGTGCCTTTATTATAGGTAATAGTTACTTACCCAGACTGTAGATGACAAGTGCAGATTGTAGAAAGCAATATCGGATATCGGTGTTGTTGGCTGGTAATAAGGTTGGCAGAAAACAGCATGGGAATATTTAGCTTATGACCAAACAAAACCATGGGGTCTCTTAAATCTCTTTGCTGTGTTTTCAGAGGCGACAGTTCAAACTGCAGCTGTAATTTTGTGTAAACCCAGCTGTCATAAGAGGTCACCATGGGTGAGGTTGAATTCACTCTAGTTAGTTTTTAAGGTCCCAGAGTTCAGTATGGTGCAAAGTCGACAAGTGAGTTTCTCCCAAATCACATATGAGATAAACATTATATTGTTACTTGTGCAGGTTTTACTGTCACAGCTGTAGCTGTGGGAGCACCTGTAGCTCCCTGACATTAAAGTAACATGCCTCTCTGTCTGCCATAATGTGGCACACACAGAGAGAAATACAGACCTTGTTTTACTTGTCCTGACTTTGCTGAATTAGTTATGTTTATGTGATGTTTCAACTCTACAGTTCCGCTGTATTACACTCTGTCAGCATTAAGTAAAAACTTATCATTTGATTTCTTGTTGAGCTTGGAGAAGATGCTCTGGTCCATTAGGGTCAAATATACAGTTTAGCTGTGAATTTTGTTTTTTAGCTTGTGTCTGTGTGTATTTGCCATGTTAATTGACATAGCAATCTAAGCCACATGGATTTGTTGTCTTATGGCTTAATTCCACCAGGCGCAGCTGCGTCGTGTTGCGGCTGTGCCACGTCAGCCGGAGCTGATCGCAGCCATTCCACACAATGCTTGTGATTCTACCAGCAGCGCCTCGGTGGGTCCCAGAAGCGGCTCTCCACTCCGCTCCACTTCAAATACACACTGAGTCTATTTTTGACTGATGCCACGTCAATTAGCACAGAGCAGATCGAAGCAGGAGGCAGGAAGTCAAATGTAGAAAAGGCAGGGAGAATCTGGTTAATTTTCAAAATAAAAGACCCCATCCAGACTCACAAACATTAAGACAGACAGACAAGAATCCATGGTAGAAGCACAAAGAACAAGGAAAAATGACCTAATCAACAAAATCTGAGCAAGTAAACATAATCAGGTGGGCAAAATGTTTCGCTGCTGAAATGCTTCTGAAGCGTTGCCGGTGGGGTTTGCAGCCGTGCAGAGGATGGACCAGAACCGTGGTGCAGACGTGCTGTGCTTGGTGGAATCAACTGATTTAAGACCCCCTCCACTGAAAATCTGGTTTTTAACTTGTCAACATGTGTTGCATGAGTGAAATAATCAGTAAAGGCCATGTCTGAGCATTTCTTGCTTTGAAACTGCAGCGAGCAAGAGCAGTCTCAAAAAACTGATTCAGTGAAGCTGGCTATATAATATTATAAATCTAAGGAACCGATCCCATTACTACAGAGGGCAGCGACACCCAGCTTACAGGACATACACAGACACAATGCTGTGTTGAATGTAAGCCATTTTAACAAGGTAACACAACATATCAGAAACAATTACTTCTTGCAGAGCATTTTATATTGTTTAAAACATGACTGGAGGTGGACAGTAATTTTTTGCTATTTTTCTTTTGCATCTGGACTTGGGTGAGAAGAATCAGAACAAGCTGGTGATTTTTTGCTGCTATTTTTGGTTTTCTCTGCTGTATCTAAGCTTTTATGCTGCTATGCTGTTTCTATGTCATTTCAAATGGTTTGCACAGTAAGTCACATGCATGAAATTTTTAATTTAAGTCAGGTTTTCTATACATTTTTAAACTATTCTCAAGGCATGATGGGAAGTCCTTTATTCATTTTTTGAGGGACAATGAGAGGACTAAGAAATTATGTCTTCAACAGAGACACCTTTGCAAATAATGCAAACATGATAAAAGAAGACAAAAAAGTGAGTGTAAGAAATTGATGAAGATACACAGATTAATTCTTCTCTGGCTATTCTGTTTGGTTCTTGAAGTTTGTCCTTTCCTCAGCTTCACTGCCCTTTTTGCTTTGCTCCAAAGGGACTACAGTGACTTTCAGAATGTATTAGTCATTGTGTAAATGTGCAGGAAGACCCACAGCTGTTGCAGTGCTCGGGTTAACCATCTAAAAATGTTTTCACACATCTTCTGTATTGCATCAACTTCTACAGCGCAGACTCTCACAGTCATCTCACTGTTAAGGACCAGAGATGTGTGTTGCAATCAGCAGAGGGCAGAAGACAGCTGTGAAATACACACACACACACACACACACACACACACACACACACACACACACACACACACACAGGCAGGTAGCTGCAGCTGACAGAGCTTGTGTTTTCCATGTGACATGTAGCAGAGGAAATCAAAGCGAGAGTCAGTGTCTGCTCTCTGCTGCGGCTGCTTGCTTCAGTCACACTGAGATCAACTCATTTCACAGCTAAGTGCTCTGATTGACTCTGTGTGCGTTTGTGGGCAGTGTGCAACATAACCTCCTCTCTGCAAACATAATGTTGATGATACAACTGCAAACCTCTGATATAGTCAGTGACATTTTGGAGTGCTCACCGCCAATGTTTCTGTAGCCTATTATTTCTTATCAATTGAGGCTCAAAGCTAATAATGTAACACAATTTTTGTTTATCTACAGTATATTTACCCAACTGTCACTTCATGGCAGACATTTTTGCCCAAAGTCACTTACAAGAACTGCAGTCAAGATTTTCAGGTCAAGCTATTGTGGACTGTGTCTTTACACTGATGATACTTTTTTGTTTCTGCTGCTTACATTTTAAACTGTGTGTAAGTGTATAAACAGCTGCATATTGTTTATTTTAGTTTATATTTTAGCCTGTAAGGCCAATTATCTGTCATTTCACAACCTTATGTTGTAAATAAGTTACCTTTATATTTAGGTAAAATGCAGAATAAGAGGTTTAATAGTTAAAGCATAGTATCTGCTGGGTCTTCTGGATTAAACTGGATAATACATATGCAAGTGTTATCATGGAAGGTTGAGGTGTAGTCTGGAAACGTGAGTTTTCAGCCTGCTGAGAAAGTTAGGTAGTGACTTCATGCCAGCACATCAAAACAGAGATGAGCCTTGACCATGACAGGAGGCTGCACGATCGATGGACCCTGTGAGTACATGCTGAAAAATATTTGCGTGTGGGTTGGTGAGAAGAGATGACATGTTTCTGATATTGTGTGTTTGGGTGAGTGCCTGGTTGGGTGACAGTATCTCTCTGTATTTGAGCATGTAACTTCACTTAATTCACTCATGCATAAAGAAATGTTGGCTTAAAATGTGTAAATACTCTTATGAATTTCAAAGTTTGTGAGCGAGCATATGGTGTGTGTGCGCGTGCGTGTGTCTGTGTGTTGCCCTGACCTGGTTTTAAAAGCCAGTTCACACATGGGGCAGGATCCGTGACCTCAGATATATCCAAGACTGATGAATATTTGACTGAGAACCTCATTGCTATTTTACTCTCTTTTACTCTTTGGCTTGACAGATTCCAGAGGGATAAGATTTACATTTTAACATCTTAAGTATTCGGCAGACACACTTATTCAGGGATCCAAGAAGCAGCCGGAGAATCAGGTTTGCTTCTGAAACTTATTTTGTAACATAAAGAGGTCAATTGAGTACTAGAAAATGATTCTTGAGACATGTAGCTGCTACAGGGTCCTGTATGGATGGTAAGACAACTGTACTGTCCAGTTTCAATGCACTTTTTCTGGATATAGGTGTACTAAGAGTTAGATTCAAAATCACGATAGTAGTTTAGCATTTTTACATTTGTACCAATGGCTTCACAATGTAAACCCTTATTTATAGGTTGGATTTTTGTGAACGTCATGTTTTATGATTGTTTTATGATTTTTAATTGTGATCGGGCAGCAGAGTGCAGAGGTTGTGGAGCTTCCACAACCATTCATTCGCCCATTCATTTGAAAAATGAATCATTTAAAAACACTAAAACACACTAAAAGTGGAAGATCCAAATCATCAGTCAGAGTAGCTACCACCAGAGTTAGCAGTCCTCGCTTTTTCTCTAGGATGCAATCATTCCACTTAGTCAGATTGTTCTGTCTGCTCTGCAGCTGTGGACCCAGTCTCAAGGCCTGAATATAATCCCAAAACGGACGTGTACACAGACAACTGTAGACACCACGGATGCATAGTAGTGAATGAGGAAAAGACTCCAAGGTAAAATCATCTTCTGCCTTCTGCTTAGAAGTGGTTGACTTACAATTCACAGCAACTTATACAGTAGTCTCTGGCTTTTGTTTGATCTGTCAATAGCATATTTAGCATGCATTAGCTCAGATGGCTAATTTGGCTTGGTTATTATATTATGTGAACATCGCTGGCACCCTGAACATCCTGCTGACCCCCTTTCAAAATTTTTGCAGTTCATTGACGTGTTGCTTCATACTCTATGTGAAAAAATGAAAAGAACAAATAGATGATATATTTGCATTGAACAGACAAATCTGATTCCCCCACAAAATAAATCTGTGGTCTTTCTTCTGTTCTTTCTTACAGCCATCAGTCCATCGACACACCCACGTTGTACAGTATGTTCTTGTATCAAGGTCAGTGTACCAAAATACTGTACCATGACAAAACCATGAAATCAACATTTTTCAACCATTGCTATCCCTCGTGTTTTAGGTTTATCATCATGTACAATGTTGCCAGTTGACCACCAGTCTTTCCAGTAAGATTACCAGCATTGATATAATAAAACATCTTGATTTTTCTGTTCATTCATCAAGTACAACCAAATTCATCACTTGTTCATCCCTTCCTCCACAATATTAGTCACAATTACATGTTGTCAGTGGATACAGACTGGTAATGGAACAATGATTAGTTTCATTATACTTTTTCTCTGATTGACACTTACTACCAACAGATTTTAATCAACTAACAGCAGAGGCTAAAGATGAGCCGTCAGAGGCATCAAGGCAGGTAAAAAATAATCCATCATGTGGTTTTCATCTCAGGGAAGATTGTAAATCACAAGGAAAAATAATCACGTTTTCTCTCGAATGCAGAATGAATAAACCAACAAATCACGTCTTGAGGTTCGGCGCTGTTTGTGAGGATGTTTGCCTGCAAAATTAGATATTGATTTTCTACTCTTTGTTGCACTTGTGATCTTTCATGTTGGCTCCCTTTCACTCATCGGTTTTCCTTCAGCAACCTCTCATTCCCTCCTCCTTCCCAACGGTCTTTTCACCTACTTTGACCACACCACCTCATGCCACATTAACGCTTTCATTTGCAATTTCTCATGTAGCCTAATATTTACTGAGCTCGCAAAACATTAAGGAAGTCTTCCCTGTAAATAAGCTGCATCCCCCTCTGGACAACTCGTACCTTAATTTGCTTGCCTATCGCGGCAGCCATATGTGATTTATACCACATTCCAAGTCGGTCGCCCTACTTTGGAGAAAGTAATAAAAACAGAGGCAAACTCGACCAGTCTTTTTTGACAAATCAGTAAAATATGTGTAGCATTTGCTTGGAAGGAAAACTTGCAGATGTTGAACTGAATTGCACTATTTTTATCCCAGCTGGTGTGGATAGTGCGACTGCTTGCGTGTGTGCATGCATGCATAAGTAAACAATGAACATGGCGGTTGTCCACAGTTAATTGCATACCGCTGGAGTGATCAGCCTAATCTTCGGTGCACATTCATGTGTGCTGAGGGACCTCTGTGATTCACAATTTTTGAAAAACCTTGATGAACCTTTATTTATGGCTCCACACAGCTGACAGCTGCGGCCACAGGCATTATGGTTTCAGGTCATCCCATTCTTGTGAATGTGATATCTCAAGAATGCCTTGAGGGAATTTCTTCAAACTTGACAAAAAATGACCACTTGGATGAAATCCTCTTATTTTGGTGGTTAAAGCTGCAGGTCATTATAACCTCTTGTCCATCCTATTCTTGTGAATGCATTATCTCAGGAACGCTTGGAGAGAATTTCTTAAAATTTGGTACAAACTTGGGTGGATGAACTGATTAGATTCTGGTGTTGAAAGGTTGCTGTGATCTTGCAAAACAAATTTTTGGCTGTAACTTAAGAATTCACACACTAATTATGACAAAATTTCAGTGCTGGCGAGTAACCACTTCAAGCTAATTAAATTAAAATTACTAATCAAAATGTTGGTGATAATTATGCAAACATTCTTTTCAGATATCGTGGTAGAAATCTTCAGTCTACTGAGTACTCTCTTCTAGCTTATCATTTAATCATTTGTGCCGTTTTAAAATCAACTGCAAAGGTTAACTTTTTAATGAAATGAGCTGGTCTCTGAGAAGAAGAAAACCCTGCAGACTCTCAGTCCTGCATGTCCTCCACTTAAACAGTGTGGGACCTCTGATTTATTCTCTTTCCAGTGTGCCTGGTGTTAAGAGTGCAGATGGTCTCTTCAGAATCTTTCCTCATCTCTATTTCATCCCATCTATCTTTCTTCTTCTCACTTCAGCATCCTTTCCTCCCTATGAATCACTCGATCTCTCCATTTTTGCTTTCGTCCGCTTCGTCATTCCTTCTGTACCTCCTGTTCTCCCTGTATCATTTTGACGTTCTCACACCATTTCTCACCACTCCACCAACGGTGCAGCATTCTTCTATACGTTCCATCTACAAGCAATAATGTTGTCCTCAGGCCAGCCGGTTCCCCCAAACCTTTCTTTCATCTATAAATGTATGAGCAGCCTGTCAGGTGTGTGTGTGTGTGTGAGAGAGAGAGAGAGAGAGAGAGAGTGCAAGAGGGAGAACAGTAAATCAAAGTGCCGTGTGTTAAGCTCCTGTGTGTCAAGCATGCTTCCTCCAGACGCTCACTCACACACACGCACACACAGCTGCTGCGTTGCTGTCTGACAGCTATCAAATTGGAAGGCAAGTGTATCTCAGTAAATACATATATGTATATAGAGACCATTTTAATCTATCAGGCGAGTGTGACAGGCCTATTTCCTCTGAGTCGGAGATGCTGATGGTTTAAGGGAATTCAAAGCAGGCTCAATTTGTCACATCCACATTGGTCTCCAGCCTGCATTACCAACCACTTCACTATAGCAAAGCCAAGCAGGGCTTCACCCATCTGAACATTACACTATATCCTTATTTTCTTTAACTTCAGCAGTGCCTATTGCTCCACCCTTACTGCTACATCCTATCTATTTACATTAATAAATTAAAATTATGACAACTGCTTAAAAGCTGGAATGAAAAGTTTCACTGTTGAAGTGAAGAAGTTGAATTTTTTATCTTTTTTGCCTTGGGATGTGAAGTGTATCAGTAGTCTGTCTTCATCCACTGCGTTTGGTCACACCTCGACACTTGCCGCTCAACTTGAGGAGCTGTCACCTAGTCTGAGGTTGATGAAAGCGGCGTCGCCCCCACAGACTGCAGATGCAGAATTCAGGACACTTCGTCCCTCAACTTAAAGACATACGTGCACATTGACATCTTTATGAATTAAAGCCGTCTTCAGACAGACAGAAATGCCTGAGATGCAAACCTCCGCATTCATTTCATTGGGAATGTCGACACAGGATTACCATTACTTTATAACTTGAATACACTTACATGAAATAGTAGTGTAAACACAGGTGTTACAAATGTTAATGTTAAAGGTCTTGGTCCATTCAGGTCAAAAAGAGTCAGGTTGCTGCTTATGGGACCTTAATTAGCATCATTGGTAACACCCGCATTAACCCTTCTATTTCCTATGAATATGGCTGTTGTGAAACTGGTGTATTTATGCATCTATTACTCTATTTATTGGCCTTCCTGATTGTATATTATAGCCTCACTGGTACCTGAAACAAAGCACCCACACAGCGTCTTGCATTTCTTTATCTACCAGTTGTAACAGCAGGGCTTGTATATCTGTTAAGCTTCAACCCACAGGAGACCTTGTGTCTAATTGTGACTTCAAACAGGGATGATTTTTTTTTTTTTTTTGTGATCATCATTTTACAAAGATATATTTTGGCTCCTTGTACTGCTGGCACAGCTGCAGCAGTGACTAACATTCTGCAGACAACTTCCTGCAGATATTTAAATGACTTCTACCTGACTGTAGCTGAATTCTCAAATTGACAATCATAACATTATATTGGAAAATGTAACTGGACAGTGCAAAAATATATTGACAAGATGGATGAAACTGTGTGTGTGTGTGTGTGTGTGTGTGTGTGTGGTTGTGTCACCATAGAAAAGTGTTGTCCTGGTGGTCTGACTCACCGGATGTACTCTGTGGGTATAAGCCTGCTGTTCGGTGACTTGTTTCAGATGGCATCATGGTATCCGCTATCTGCATCTTCAGAGTCCAACTTCCAAGATAACAAACTACTGAAAATGGCATATTAACATGTTTGATGCTAACAATATGAATCTAAACAAGCTAATGACGGTTACCTTTTATTTTGCACAGATGTAGTGATTTTAATTCCTGCTATGTTTCCCACCCATCATCAATAACATGTTAATACCTCCCTTGTGTTTATGTAATGCCACTTTCTTCGACGGATAACTCTGATGATATCAGTCAAATTATTTTTCCAGATTTTAGAAAGGTCCTCCTCCTCTAAGAAATATGTCATACATCTGTTTTTGCATGATAAGTAGTACTCCCCATGTCAAGTATATAATGCAGAGAATTATTTCTTGAAAACATGCAGTACAGAATCAAAGGAACTAATTAAAGATCTTTTTTGGGTAAACTGGCTTCACTTGCACACCTTGTTAAGCCTCTTCAGAACTGGACAAACTACCATGCAGGAAACACTGGGCCTCGTCCAGTGCTTACATCTGTAGCATTGTCGTCAGGATGCAGGAATGTAATTTCTGAAATTGGCTGAGCATCATCACCTTAATGAGCCTTCGCCATCTGCTACAGTTTCTGTTCACCTTTCTGGACTCAATTTAAAGCTGTGCTTAGCAGCCACTGAATGGTGTGCTGGAATTTCAAGCCCCTTTCCTCTCCATTTATTTTGTATTAATATAACATTAGAATCATTACATAAGCTTGCAATGTCGTAATGAAGCCATCAGCGAGAAACCAACACTTAATTATAGCCTAAAGCTTATTAATCAAATTAGTTTTGGATATTTACATTGCAACTTTGCTTGTTAAACTTGAATTAAATACAGTTTCTGCCTCTGTCCTCAGATGTACCAGAAATTAAATCAATCAATCAAAACAGAGCTGCTATAGATAGATTGGCGGGCTGACAGATATATTGCCTCACTTAGCCTCTTTGCTATTCCACTCCTCCACAAACAGTCAGAGCCTTTTGTCACATCCCAGTGCACCACATCTCTTGGTCTTATTACTCACTTTTACAACTGGTTTCCTCTCTCAGTCCCCCCTCCTCCTTTTGTCTCCCTTTCTCCCTCCATCAGGACATTATGAAGTTGAAATGAAAGCTCCACTGGAGCTGCCTCAGAGGACAACCGCCACTGTCTCCGAGGCCAAATATATAAAACGCAGACAGATATAGACAAGCAATGTCCCGTGTCCTCAGAAATTGGATTCCCCTCCAACCTCCCTTCAGTTCTGTGTTTTTCTTTGCTCCATCTATCAAGTGTCAAATGCAATTCAGCTCCTTAAAGTACATAACATCATAGAGAGCAATGGTGCCAGTGTAGTTCGGAGTGAAAATGGCTTAAATGGCCAAAGTTCAATAAATGTGTGACTATGACTCAGGGGAGTTGCTGCAGAGACTGATGGACAGTTTCACACATTGTGTAAGGACAACAGGACCTCGCATGCAACCAACAACTGATTTCTAAAACCAGCTGCTATCTGAACAAACAGCTAATATCTGTTCACAAGAAAAATTATACATATTTTAAACACATTTAAGATCTTCTCAAAAGAGAAAGCAATTAAGTCTTTCCTTAGTGAGCAAAGATATGTCCAAAAGATGTCTTTTAAACATTCTTCTTGTCGCACGTCTCCAGAGGAGCTTGAGTGAAAGTTATTGTGACACCTTTTTACAATGAATGTTATTAATAAACAATACATTATACATTCATTCACTCAATCACAAATGAAAAATATTTCATTAATCTCATGTCAGTTTCCTCCACCTGTCTGACATGTCCACAGATGTCATATAAACTCCTTGCCAGACATGTAAACGTGCAAGTAGAGTCTCAGTCACATGTTCAGGTATCGAACCTGATTTGCACGTCATGCAGACACACAGGTTGCAGTTTGAAGATGAACTCATTCAGCAGAATCCATCCACTGCACTCAACACTTTTTCCTGGTAAGATCTGTAAGGACAGAAGAAGTTTCAGTTCCATTCCACAAGGTATGTGGAAGTTACTTTTTTTTCCTAATAAATTCAAGTGAGTTTTAGCCATTTTAAGCTCCTTACGCAGTCTAACTACCTTGTGTTTTAACCACTCATGTCTTCACAAGTTGAAAAAAGTCAAAGTCTGAGTGGATCAGAGGGGTCTCGATTCACAATAATGAAATGCTCACTGTACATTCTGCATATTGCACAGCAACTTACTTAAGAAAATCAATAATTTGACACAAAATATAAATTTTTAAATGATTTTATTTCTCCTCCAGAGTGATCAAAACTGCATCCATAGCAATGATCTGTTATTATTAGCAATCGTCTGATATACAGAAAAAAACTTTAGAAAGCCGTAACTGACAAATCAGAAGATTGAAAGAGTGTTTAACAAATAAAGTCGTGTAATAATGACTTATATTATACCTTCAGTATGCATGGATTTCCAGCTATCTTTAATCCCTGTCACAGCTGTGACTGCTGGGCGCTCACTCTCTAAGCTCAAGAATATTAAAACCTATTTGAGGAGCCAAATGAGACAAGAGGAATGAGAGGGTTGGACAAATTTTCCTCTGAACTTGAATGAGAAAAGAAGTTGTTGTGTGTGTGTGAAAAAGGGTTATAGAGAGCAAACCTCAGTCAGCGCGGGGCTTTATGGGTATCAATTTATAGCAGCCAGTTTGTCATATATGTGTGTAGAGTGTGTGTTGCAGGGTCAAGTGTGTGAACATGTCTGTGAGACAGGGATTGGCTCATTTCCTGGTCCATTCAGGCGATATCTTTTCATCTACTTTTCAATGAAACTCTGACACAGACATGACTCATGCTTCTTGTCATTTTCATTGTCAAGGCTTGTGTGTGTGTGTGTGTCTGTAGTGTCAGCTCTTTCCATCCCCTATCTCATATGTGTCAACCTCCATAATATGCCTGCGGAGACACTTTACAATAATGCTAATGTGCACAATACCAATGTCAGAAAGAAAGGTCACTATGTTGTAATGGACTCCAGTCCATGAAGGGAAGAAAACTCAATTTCACACTCATACTGCCAATGAAAGCTGAGGCCAGATGCATCAAAGTCTGTGTACGTTCATGACTAAAACTGTGTTTACACAAAGACAGATACATGTATGTGCATCATTTTCTTAAGATTTGCATACATGTGGTTCTCAGTCATACTGTAAGTGGGCAAGTTTCCACACACATGGTAAGGTAAATCAAAATATATAATTGTACCTCTGGTGGTTGTGTAAATTAAACATATTTGGTTACTCTCACTCTTTTTTACATCCTTACCCCAACATATCATCCACTGTTGGCGCTAAAATAACATGTATTCACCTGGTTTGAAGTATGTCTGATGTGCATACGTTTGCATTGCACATTTGTTTTTCTAAACAGTACGGAAAACAACTTTTTGTATATTCGAACATACAGTGTAAGAGCAGACTGCTGTCCTTAAGTGTCTTATCGACGTGCACTGCACACGCACACACTTCCACACACACAGAAAGCGTGACTGTAGATCATGTTTCTGTTTTCCGCGGGTGCATTGAGTGTCCCAGTGTGAATTATTTAAAGCTGAGAGTTTCTGCGTGTGTGTGTGTGTTTGTTTGTGTGTGTGTGTTTGTTTGTGTGTGTGAGAGACAGAAGAGGGAGATGCACACAAACATATTGTGTCATTACAGTACATGCTCTCTGATATGAATAAGGTTGATGAGCCGAGTGTCAAACTCCTGTAACACACACACGCACACGTTTGTATTTCCATATTTGTCTCTGGGGTCCTGCATGAACCAGAACTTGCCCCAAATTATCTCCAAGTCAAATTCGTACACACCCGGAATGGTTAATACAATTCCCATGACCCGACCCGCACCTGTGATTAATCACACATCCACTGTCACTTATTTGTGTTCTCAATCGATGCAGCACCTGTGCTCCTGCAGCTGTTGATGTGTTTTCACAGCGATGGCGTGCCTAGCTTGCACCTCTAAAAAGCTGATACTTTTTGTCACTTTTTACTTTTTACATACCCACTGACAACTCAGTCTCTGATCACATTAATTTATCCCAAATGTGGTCTTTGATTATGTTTTGTCCATAATTTGATATTCTCCTCTGGCTACTTTTGCCTTTATGTCATTAGTTTTAACCAGCAGCTAGCCAGCATCGCATCTGATTGTTTGACAGAATCTTTGACCCCACATCCTGCCATAGGCTTTCACAGCAAAATCCCGGTGGCTCATTAGACCATAGATTTATTATAGACTAGACAAGACATTGCAGCTCAGCCTTGCTGCCAATTCTTCCCAGTGGCCACTCGCAATATTGCAGTGAAAAATTCCCCACCAGCCAAAAAAGCTCTAATAAAATAAAGTCTGGACCCTCAAACACCTCTTTGAAAGTCTGTCCGAAAGTGTCTACTCCCAAGGTCTCCAAGGTCTAAAACTCAGATTGGTTTTCACAACCATAGTTGCACAAGTACACACACACACACAAACAATATGGATTCCTCGTATTCTGTGGCCAAAGACCAGTCACGCAAATGAGGTTTGAAAATATTCCAATTAGAAAAAGACCAGAGGGGCAGTGTGTGGGCGTCACAGTGTTTGTGTCCAGCTGAAACCTGCCATCAGCCGGCACCTGGGAGGAAAGCAATTCTCACCAAATGAGCAGAGAATATGAGAAGAGGAGGCTGATACTGCATTTGGATGACATTTTTTTTTTTTGGTCGTTGTTGAAATGTGTCAATCAAGAAAAGTTAAGATTTTAGGGAGAGAAACTTAACACATTAAAATGATGAAAAAGAATTCAGAATCAAATTTTAAAATATAAATTATTTAATAAAAACATGTCATGCAACAAATTGGGATATCCTTTGAGAGAACACTGTTCTCTGACTGTTATGTCCCGGGATAAATTTAATCTGGGATTGAATTCTAATTATATACTGAGCTACGATGATATCTGAATAAAACAACATAGATCTACACACATACAACGTAATGTCTTATAGGGTGCTTCTTAATGTACGCTGTCTATCCAATGCTACTACTACTGTAAATAATAATCATAATGATAATAGTGTTTATCCATATTATTTAGGGTCATATATTATTCTCAATTATTTAAGAAAGAGAAAACATGAGTAGTTGAACAGCTGCACATTATGACATATGGAGAACCAGTCGGTGGTGTGATTCACTGGTTCAGAAACTGGTTGAAACTGGCCTCATGTTTCTCTCTCTTCATGTCTCTTCCATCAGAGCACTAGATTCACACTGTCAGCAGTGCAGCTTTGGCAGAGGTCAAGCAGTGGCTCATCACTGTGTGTGTGTGTGTGTGTGTGTGTGTGTGTGTGTGTGTGTGTGTGTGTGTGTGTGTGTGTGTGTGTGTGTGTGTGGATTAAGCATCCCGCGGGTGGTGACTTAAGTGTTGATTATTGAGTCGGTGTCTCTGTGTGATTGTGTGTTTGTACGAGGCCACTGGGTGATTACAGGAGTCACTTAGACCTTTAAAAAGTTTTACACTATAGCAGACAGCAAACTTGAACACCAACACACTGTTTGTTGAAGCAGCCACAGTAACTCCACAGTCAACACAGAACTAATACATGTGAACTGCACTGTAACAGAGTCTCCAGTCTGCTAGTAATACTGTTATACTTTTACATTTTACTATGTAACATTTTGGTAGCTTGTAATTAAACCCTTTAAACAATAATTATGGAACAATATATAGGTAAAGGTAAAGGCCAACTTTATTGTCACATAGTCATACACTGAGATTCACATAGTTATGCAGTCAGATCTGGTCTGTGGATGGCTGGAGGCTGGAGGATTCACTTAGTACATATGTTTTTTATTGTGGTGAACAATGTAGTGTGTGTGCATGCTGTGGCAGAATTCTAGATCATAAAATGTTCTTACGTGCTTTGATGTAAAGTTCTAGAATTCAACAGGGGATAAGAACAAACATCTGATTCAGTTGTGAAACTTCAAAGCAGGAGAATCACACGTCTTTATAGACAAACACTCATCACAATTATCAGATACAGATTCAAACCATCAGATGTGGAGAAACTGAGAGCCAAACTTTTTGCACAGTGACCTCTGTAACATCTACCAGGGGGAGATAAGCATCCTTTCCAGAGACATGGAGGCCCTTCAGCTGCAGAATCAGGAGCTGAAACAGCTCTACAAAGCTCTGATCTCAGCTGAGAGGAAGGACCAGGAGGCCATGCTCCTGAAAACAGAGGAGCTGAAGGAGGAGATTCAGGAAGCAGAAGCCATGAACGCCCACAAGCCGAGCAGAGAGGAGGTGGCCTGCCCCCTCACAGTGGAGGAACTTCTTCAACAGCTCGAGGAAGAAAGAAGGAATCATGCAGCCGAAAGGCATCATGCTCATCACTGAGCTCGCTGAGGCCAAACAGGAGGTGGAGGATCTCAACAAAGAACTCCAGAAAGAGAAATTCCTGAGGGTCCAAACTGAGACCAAAAATCTGGAGGCTGTGGAGATCGCAGAGGCTCTTTTACACATACTGGAAGACATGCAGAGGATCTCAGATGAGTGTTCAGCTGAGAGACTTTTTTCTGCTGAGCTCAAATCTGAGAAAACCAGACAGAGATCTGCAGCAGAAAACAGTTTCTCTCTAGATCCTTATCAGTTTGCTAATGTGTGAAGAGAAGCACAGATAATGCAGTCTAACCATGTTAGTGTAGTCATTCAAGATGAAACACAGGTCCCATAATACAAATATCTCACCTTTTTCTTTGCTTATTTTCTATTATGTTTGGTTTTTTTATCGGGCAGTCTTTGAGAAAGTCATGACACACAGCATCTCAGCTTGGTTTCATATTCAGTCTGCTCAGCTGAAGCCCAAAGTGGTCCAGCTGATGCAGACTGCATGGGAAATTATAGGGGTCAGACAGCGCGCGTCCTTGCAGTCTATTTATGAGCAGGCCACATTAAGGCAAGCCAGTAGAGTAATCATTGACCCGTCCCCTGTACTTCACTCTGAGTACTAGCTATCGCCCTCTGGCAGAAGGTTCAGGGTCCCTCGCAGCAAGTTAAATGGATTAAAAAATTATTTATCCATGTGTCAATAAAAGTTTTAAATAGTGGCAAATAAGACTAAGTAATTGTTTTTGACTGATGTCACAATGCGATTTGCAGTTATCCATTGAAGGACATATTGAGGCGATTTTTGCGGGGATCTGTACTGATGTTTGTAAACAGGAACAGTATTCTGACACGTATTTCTAACAAGTATTGTGCATCCTGCTATTTGAAGATATCAGTCAGCCTGTTGCTATTTTAGATCCTTAAGATCCTTCACTCTTGAATCTTGAATCTTGAGCAGCACCTGAGGAACAAGGCAGAGGCAGAAAACCTCAATGACTTTGAGACTGAGGAGGGCTTTTGTGTGGCCGAGGCAGAGGAAATCGGGGAGGCATTTTTCCGAAGACTGGAGGAAGCCCGAACCCTCACAGAGAAGCTGTCAGCGGTAAGCCAGACGCTTGCTTACACGCTGAAGAAGGAAGAAAAGAAGCACGAAGCTCTTATTGGCAACATCACAGAGCTCGCTCAGATGCTGGAAAAAGAAACGGCTTTGAGGATCCATGCAGAGAAGTGCGAACTAGAAACCATGGAGGTAGTGGAGGCTCTTGAAAAAAGGATTGTTCTGTCAGAACGATGACTTCCTGCTGCAACAGGAGAAGCTTTTCACTTTGTTTCAGACAGAGAAGGAGAAGAGCTGCCCACCTAGCACCAGTAGGGCTGGTTATTGTTTAAAAAGACTATGATACCAGTACCCTCAAAGCATATACAATACCAGTAAAGGACTTCATTCACTACCCATCATGTGACTTAAAACATTCGTGGAATAATCCTTCTGAATTGTAAACATTTATTTTCATAGTATATCCATACTTCCAAATGTTTTGGTGGCATCAGAGCATGATGAATTGCCAACAGACTGTATATGTTGTGACTGCTGTGGTAGTTCCCAGTAAGTTCCCAGTATGAAACAAAAGAATAGCTAATAAACATCTTCCAAATGTGACTCCAGTGTCCATTTTTCCTCCTTTCCACTGATTTTAAAATAAATCTTTGGAGGTCTTCAAACAAATGATAGATCATATAGCATGTGTACCAAAGACAGTAGAAAATCTACGACATCAAAGCATTATTTGGAAAAAAGGTCAATAATTACTAATTATACAAGATTTCTAGTAAATACAACATGCAGCACTATCTGTTTGGTTTTTAAGCCTCTACGGAATAAAACACTCATCACCAAAAAAATTTGTCTTGTAGAAATTGCTTTCATTTACTGCCAATTTATTTTCCTAATTACATCTTGTAAGGAAACATCACTGCAGAACCATTTTTATTCTAGTGTTTGAAGTCATTAGCTGGCCACTGCAGACTGGGGTTTATATTGTGTGTGTGGTTAAGCTGAGCATCAAAATTACATTGGTTAGTGTAGCGGAAGACCCTATTTCAACCATGTATATAAAGCCAACATGGTAAGTGTGTGTTTTCTTTTAGAAAAGTCTAATTTTACCACCACCAATGGCTGTCAGTGAATAATATGGATAATATGGATTTTTCTGGCTCGGTAAAATCGATGTTGAATTTGCATACACATTATGTAAATCTGTAGGGACTGGACTTTAGTACAATAAATGCTTGCCGTGTGTGTGTGTGTGTGTGTGTGTGTGTGTGTGTGTGTGTGTGTGTGTGTGTGTGTGTGTGTGTGATACAGCACAGCGAGTTCTTCACTTGAATAATCTCTCTTTAATTCAGTTTCCTAACAGCCAGTCTGATTCATCCGGTCTTCGCATCAAAATGACAGCTGCAGATATTTTGGACCTAGCGTTGAAAGAACATATGCGCATGTTACGGGTGTCATTCATGGCCGGTTGGATGAGGATGTTTTTCTGGGGGAGTTGCTGTCCAGTTAAGGCTGCAGTGTGATGCCTGTGAAGATGATAGACAGCTGCTTTGCTATTTTTGCCTCAGGACGTCTCTTCTTACCACTGATACACATGAAAAATGGATGCAGGAGCATCTTCAACGTGAAATTTTCCATCAGTGATGCTCCATCATGACATTAGACATAAAGGAGAAGATGTCTTGCCTCTCTTCTCACCAGAGAGCTCTTATGTAAGTTACCTTTCAGGTAGGCTATTTTTTTCTGATTTATGTACAGATTTGCAGAAAACTATCTAAAACTAACTAAAGACAATCCAGGGAAAATGTGTTGCATAAAAACCAACACCTACAAACTGTGTTTTTCACAATCATTATAGGTAATTTAGTTTCTTTGATTCCACAAGGCATAGCTAGTGATTCTTTTTTTTTTTTAACCTGTAATTACGGTTAGATTGGCAAAGTGCTGCTCACAGCTTACATTATAGTGATGAAAGGAATCAAATGAGAAAAATTGATTTAGTGACAATTAAACCCTCTCGGGCACTTTACTCCTTCTACCTGCAGCTCCCTGCAGTGATTAAAAACATAATCGGCTGGTCTCCCATGATGAGTTTGCCCTGATTATGAACGATTCCGAGGAAAACAACATATACAGAACTGTTTCGTTTAGCAAAGATCTGTATTGGTTTGGACCCTGTTCCTCCACACTGACTTTAGAGAGCCTTTGGAGAAATTCTTCACACTATTCCAGGAGAGTTTTTTTTATTGGGGTTGTCTATGGTAGTTGCACATTTTTATGAATTTATTAAAATATATTTTTCTAGGGCACTAAGCAAGACACCTATTAAATGCTGTGATGAATGTGTCTTTTAACGATGTTGTTGTTCAGCACAGCAGCTCTCCCTCTGGTGTGAAATTGCCTCATTTAACAACACAGAATTCTAAAACTTTTGGCAGAATATGTCAGAAATTGAATATAATAAACAGTGTATGGTTTGTATGGTTTAGAAATGAGTCATTTATATCCACTGAGGGCTCAGGTCCTCTTCCACTGAGTCAGCCATTTTGCATCGCCATGTTTCTACAGTAGCCCAGAATGGACAAATCGCACCAATCACTGGCTCTAAATATGGACTTTTGTGTTTTCTGTGAGTTTCTCCTACACACTTGGAAGGGGGAGAGAAAGACAAGGTGTTTGCAATATACAAACTCACTGCTAGATACCACTAAATCCTTCACACTGGTCCTTTAAGTTGTAGTTCCTTTGATAAATTAATGAGTCTCACAGTGTAAGGAAGCTGCTGGTGGTACAGCAGTGGATACTTCTGTATCTCTCACCAGACGGCATCAGGGTGAACACGCTGTGACTGGGTTGGTTATCATCCTTCCAGCTCTATGCAGGCACCTTAGATCACCAGTAACACTGATGCTGGGTAGATGGATACAATCCGGTCTCATCCCATTTTGTGACCACCCCTCAGCGTCTCTGATGCACACGGTAGCCCTCAGCAACTATATGAAACGCTGCCATTAAGCCTTTTTAACACGTGATTAGCACTTTGAAACAGTCACAGTTTGGGTAGGTTTAGGTGACAAAACTGCTTGAGTAGATTTAGGACAAGATCTTATTTGGGGTTACAATGAGTACATTATATTTCATATTACGTTACATCACCGAAGTGACTCATAACATTGTGTTTTCACATGGGACATGAACCCTGGTCTCCTGGGTGAACATCCTGTGTTTGTTTGACCCATCCATCAACCCCACCTCCTCCAGACACGTACTTCTCCCTCATTATACGTCGTAGAAAGGCTGCTAACAGGTTACCCGTAAGCCTGTATGAGTCGTATTTGATGAGTTGGGAATGACAGCAGGATAATGAATACAAATGATGTTCTGGATGATTTTAATCACCTGCTTCTGTCCTGGGCTGTGTACATCCTGTGCCACTTCTAGCACCATATTCAATATAGAGACATTAGAATAATATAATTCTTCTCATGTCACTCTTAGAAAGAGGGCAAATAAGTGTAGTTCCACAAGTGCTCAACGATTAATTCATTTTCAGCACAACATTATGGCGAAGAGTAAGAAAGGAGTAGTGTCTCATGCTTACTTTCAGTGGTGTGTGGTTAGATTCCCTGGCTGAGATGGATACCACATCATCGTCACGTTTCCTCTGTTTCCCCTCCATTCAGGCGCACACCACTGGGGCTTTTTAAGTCAGTTTAAATGCAGACTGGCAAGTCTTACACACTGAGTCTGAGATTTATTCTGCTTTAACAAGGGGTGGTGTGGTGGGTGGTTAAATTAGTGGTTTCTCTCTCTCATGTGAAGCTCAAATTAGGCCACAGTCTTGCCCTCCATGTAAACCCAGTAGCAGCTTGTCAACTTTACTGTATGCAGGGAGGTTTGTTCAGTGTTAACAAGGGGCAGTTGAAGGAGGCTAAAACTGTCAGTTTAGTATTATACTGTAACCCCCTGACTGTTGATAACAATCACTTGCTCTGTTTAAGAAAGAAGATGATTCAAAGTGAAATCTGATGCTTGAGAGATAATAAATACATTTAAAAAATTAGTCTGTATGGATTTGGCTGACTGCTTGGATTAACATCAGCATTGTTTTTTTTATTATTTCAATGTAAACTCAATAGAAATGTGATGGATTTAGCAAAATTGTGAGCAGCAAAGCTTTCCCTCCGTTCTCCTAATCTGTAGCCGTTGACAGTCTTCTGATCATAATTTCAGCTGAATGATGTAATGTGATTATGAGACATAATTACTTGAAATTAACACTAATCTAAATAATTACATTCCATATAATAAAGTTTATTAGTGTCTGACTGGATTGACAGTGGAAGTAGTTTTGTATTAGCATTAATGACTCCTGCAGTTTGATGATCTCCTGGTGGGTTTAACAGGAGATTTGTTCTATTCATTCATCTGCAGGACATTTTCTCTGCTCATTCAGGTCTTATTTATGAAGGTAATAACTCAGGAGACAAAAAATAATGGGTAGTGGAACTAATGTTTGCTTTCCTCATAAATCATCTTTAAAATGTTTTTATTTAAAAGAGTCAGAAAATTTAAAATACAAAATGTGACATCAGTCTTTTTTCTGATAATTTTCAGGTTGCTTGTCTTGCATACTGAGGGATTTACTTTTCTGGAGTTGTGTATCAACTCTCTGAACATTACAGATATTTCCTGTCACCTTCCCTTTTAAAGGATGAAAATCAGACCTGCTGCCTGTGTGTCAGGTTATTTCACGGCATCTCTGCACTCTGGAAATGACATTTCTACACAACTCAATGGTTTGGCCTAATATATTTTGGAAGAAAGGTCACTGCTGGCTAGATAATGTTCACTGGCAATGTTTTTTCTATGGTTATGTTCTTGGACAAAGTGGAGGCCAGGATTTGTATCATTAGCAAAAGTCTGATAAAGCTTGTTCCTCAGCGCTCTGTTGTTGTCCAAAAACTATTAAAATCACATCACTGAGCCACACCATCGCCCTGGGTGACGTGTTCCTTCATTATGACAAACATGGCACTGAACTATAGAGTCTATCGTACAAACACCATCCTGCCTCCGTAAATACTCCTCAGTCCCCATAAGCACATTCTTTTTGAGAAACCTTTGATAAAAGCTATCAAGGCCAGATGTTTAAGGAAACTATTCTTATTTTTTTTAACCTGAATTGTTTCCAAGCAATTTTAGCAACAAAAGCTGCAAGGCTGTCCTCAGTCTCTACTGAGAGAATTGACAAAAATGTAGAATATCATCTGCCTTAAAGTGGTTTTTAGTTGCCCAGTCATAACCATAAAATGTTAATTAAGATTTAGTTTTTATGATCAGATATCATAAGTCAAATTAAATGGGAAAATTCAGCACTTTTCATGCGAAAGGCTGCTAAACTGACCAAGAAGGCTGAGTTTTCTTGCTCAGGGAGTCATGCAGCAGTGCCTACATATACCAAGATGCACTGCAGGCGAACTTGTGGCTCCCACCATCCAAGCTTATAGCTATTACTTTGTTTGGCATAACATAACATCATGTGACACAAATAACCATCTAGCATCCCCTCTGGATAGCCAGCCCTCTGGCTAGCTAGATGTTAGATGCTACCCTTACCATCAACACTAACTGGACATCGACATGAAAAGTGCTGAATTTTTCCTTTACAGTAAATCTATATATGTTAAATATTTTTATATTTTGCAGATAAATTATTTTTCCCCCAAATGGCATGTAATTCAGTTCACCGTGTATTTGCTGCAAATAAGATAAACACAAATACCAGATCAGACGATTCTGGCATTTTATATTTTTTCTTATGTTCACAAAAATGCAAACAGCTTTGGATGTTTGTTCTTATTATTCCAGAGATTTGTGTTGTGATAGTATAATCAACAAAAAAAAAAGCATGACAATGTGAATCAAATGGTTATGAGTATTTGTGTATTTGTGACTGATTCCTGCCCGTAGACTCCATGACACAATCTCAACAGGTCGGAGTGTGACTCATCGTAGAATGACTCAGAGGTGTTGAGACAGATTTCTGTGCTGTTTTTCTTAAGGATGCAGCACAATACAATTTAGATAACTGTTGCTTCATTAGAGAGACAAATTATCACCGTCGTGTTCTTTTAATAACTTCATTAGTCAATTTCAAAGTCCATGTGAGTCGAGAACAAATGAAAAGAATCTCTGCACTGTGATGGTCTGATGGTGCTGTTTGCTTATGTCATTACTGCTGGCAATTTGTGAAAATTAATTAAATGTGGTTGAGAGCAGATGAGACAATTTATAGGAAAGGTAAGAAGGATATGGTACCATGTGTGTTGCTCTGTGGGGTAAAAAAAAAACCCCTCATGTTTGACATTTTATTTAAACGCAGTCACAGTGGGGAGAACTCCTCCTGCTGCGTGTGTGTGTGTGTGTGTTGATGTCTTTGACTGGATCCCACTGCGAGTACAGTACATGCATATCTGTATGCTTATTTTAATTTATCTCCTGGGTGTGATTATTTCTCCATGTATTCTGTGTGTGTGTGTGTGTGTGTGTGTATGTGTGTGTGTTTGGTGTGTCTTTGAGCCGTGGTGTTTCTCAGTGAGGGGTCTCAATATTGATATTTTGAACATAGACTGGGAGAAAGTAAACACACACACACACACACACACACACACACACACACACACACACACACACACACACATTGCATCAAATGTGTTTGTTCACACATCTGGCCAGTTATCAGCAGGGAGCCTCCCATCTGTCTGCTGTCAAAACAACAGGAATCACAGGTCGTCACACACATACCGTACTGTCCTGTACACACACACGCACACAGACACACACACACACACACACACACACACACACACACACACACACACACACACACAAACACACACACACACACACACACACACACACACACACACACACACACACACACACACACACAGAGCTACTGTCAGTTACGGTGAAATCGACATGGAGAGAAAAGTATTAATGAACTGATGATGCAATAATGATTTCACCTTCCATCAGCAAATCTTGAAAGGCTTTGCTCTTCCTGTCACACACACACACACACACACACACACACATACACACACACACACACACACACACACACACACACACACACACACACACACAGAGGTGACATGAACCCTGCTTTACCAGCTTCACAGACTCAGTGACACCCTTGAAAGCGCTTCATCACCAGGACTTACAGTAGAGGAATCCATTCAATATCAAGCTGAAGCCTCATTAAAAATCTTTGTTCATCAAAGTTTAGAAACTTCTCTATGACCTTCAGTCCCTCTTTCATCTGTATCTGCCCTCTGTGGATCTAACCACTGAGACTGACAAGGGATCAAACCCTCCTGGTTTCACCTGCTCAGTATGTTTCGGTGAGAGAGCAGCTGGTGCTGATATTCGGCACTCACACGATGTACATGATCAATCAGTCATGAGAAATGCGGTCATTATCGGAGCTCAGCTCTGGAGGAAATAATGAACTGCAGCCAAGTTTTGGGCTAGAGTCTAGAATGAGCTCGTCAGCAGTTTCATGCTGACATTTCATGCTGATTAATGTTTCCTTGTCTCTCTATCGACAGAGACAGGCACAAATACATCAAAAAGTATCCTGTTATAAATTACAAATACTTACATGTACAATAAAAAAAAATGAAATACTGCTATGAGAAATGTATTTAATTAAAATACAAGGAATTTGTAATTTGAAAATACTAAAATATAACCTACACAATCAGACATTATATTTTAGGCATTTAGTAGCCTTAATACAGGTCTGACCTTAAAAGATGTAAGAATTTTAATTTAAAACATTAAAAAATTATCAACAGAATGAGAGAAATTAACTTTGTACCCCAAGAGGCGATAGTGAGTCACTGTGGTGTCCAGTCTGCCCTCAGTCAAACATTACTGTAGTGGTTTTCTTGCTGTGTTTGGCTCTTGGCACCCCAGGTCTGACCCCGTCATAACCCCTGTGCCTCTGGAGGTGTAACCACCCCCTCACTCTTCTTCTGCTACACACCTCTCCTGAACCAGACGTGCCTTTGTCACCCCAGAGTCCTGGTTGGAGCTGCTGCAAATCACCTGAGTACTGTATTCCCTGTCATTAAGCTGGCCTTCGTCAGTCTCATAGGCTGTTTTCTGTCCCAGCCTGGACATGTTTTCTGGGAGTCTACTGAATCTATGGTAGCTACAGTTAGCAGTTGCTCTGGCAATTTGCTGGGCCCCCAAAATAGTACAAAACAGTACCATCAGTGGTCAACCATGAGTAGATCCCAGTTTCACAGTCTTTACTGTGTAATTAACACCATGCAAAACCCCCACTGGTTACACTAGCAAAGTGATATATTAATGTGGAAAAATGTATTTGAGAATAAGTGATGTTTTAATGTTTTTACCTGTTTCAGATACACAAAATACAAATTAATAAATGACAAAGTACTCAAAAGTAATTAAATACATATTTTAACGCATTTAATTTCAATATTGCCCTTCTCTGTCTATTGACATGGTTTTAATTCACCAACAGATAGCATTGTCTGATACATGCCAAAGGGATAGAATTTCAATTACAGAGGTTCTCTGGGCCTTTCATTATTTCCCAGTTCGTTTTAAATTGCTGCTCTGCTGATTATGAATATGATTTGGGAATGACGACTGATCAGGCCAAGCTGGACAGAGTCTAGACCAGTTGGGGTCAGTTGGAGGTGACAGTCGGGAGATAAAATCACGATGCCAATCATCATACTCGGTTTAATTTTAAGCTCTTCATCTTCTTTTCTTTCCGCTTTTCCTGTGGACTTGCAGTGAAAATTTGCAAGGCAAACTCCTTTGATGAATGTCTGTATCTGATTTTGTACAGGAAAGTGCTAGACAGATTGTTCCCTCAGAGATTATGTGCATCTCTACATTGTACCTTTTATCTGTTGTGTCTGTATTTACTCAGGTGTTCAGTATGTGCTCCTTTATGGCAGCCAAGAAAAAACACTTTGTATGTTGGTGTGCTGTGTTATTGTCTGCTCCCAGTTGAAAGATTTTTTTTGTGATTTTCAACTAGACTCTAACCTGAATCTAACATGGCAAGGAGATGTAGAAAACACACCCAGGGCTCACAGCCAGATGACACACTTCAGGTCATCTGGCACTGACTACAGCAGCAGTGAGCTCGCTTGAACTACAATCAATCTTTTCTCATTTTTAGTCAGCTCATCTCTCAGGGAAAAGAAGAAAAAAAGTCTCTCCACAATCTTCTTAACTTGGAACAGTTTTCAGCCAAAGATGATGGCTCCATCATTTCATCAGATTCAACCTCTCCTGATTGAAATAATATTCAGCATGTTTGCATTAATCTATATTCACCTGAAGTGTTTTTGGTGCAGATCCTCTTCCACAGAGTCTGCGTGCTGGCCTGCCATGTCTTTACAGCAGCCCAGAACGGACAAACCAAACACTGGCTCTAGATACGGCCTTCTCCATTTTTTTGTGGCCACACTCCTGCATGTTTGGAAGGGGAGGATGAGTCGAGGGGTATTCATTTGGTTGCAATATGTAACTTAACTTGTACATGCGTGTGTGAGTGTACTGCTGTGGACAGGATCAGCAGTAAAATGTACTTTAAGTACTTTACCTTGTCACCAGACAGCCAACAAGAAACTGCTGTTATTAGCTAAATATCACTCTCCCTCACCCAACCAGACTCCTTTTGCAAAATCTGTAATTTTACCTCAGAGAACATAGGAGTTGTCTACTGTGTTGTTGTGTGACTTCAGTGAATCCGAACAAACCTTTTTAAACACTGAAGTCACACAATAGCACAAACAAACTAACCAATGCATGCGGCAGTAGACCAGAAAGTCATGTTCTGTGAGGTAAATTTACTGATTTCGCCAGTAGAGCCTGGTTGGTTTGGAGAGTGATATATGGCTTCTACAACAGCAGTTATATAAGGCTGTCTGATGGCAAAATAAAGCAGTGAAAATATTCTAAATACAGGATAAATTTAAACTGACTTGGATCGCTTAGCTTCCACCGTGACTCTTGCTGCTTCTCCAAACTGGGGATGTGTCTGTTGCATCTACTTTAAATAATGCACCTACTGTGGTGCGTCATATGATCCCACTTTAAATAATCTAAGCTATCCCTTTAAAACCTGTCCAGAACACTTCAAAATCAACTTTGTTGGAAGTTCTATAACAAAAAGGATGTGTGTTTTTTGTTGTTTTCACCATGGCTATCAACTCTGGGGTACGCTCGACAGTACGTGCAGTCATCCAAGGGAACCGATAAAAGCAGGAATTTAGAGTTAAACATCACTGTCTGCAGCCTCAGTTGTAAGTTGCGTCCCACTGAATGTGACAAGAACACATGACTCAGTCACTGAGGGGCAAAATAGGCAGAATCCTTCAGCAGGGGTTTGACTAAAGACTGTTATCAACCCACACACATTCTCTGCTTCTCATGAATAAGAACTCACACAGCAGCATCTAAGCACTGTTTGTATTCTTTCAAGCACACAGAGGAGAGGCCAGAGGTTAGTGGAGTCCCTGATGAGAGCTTTCCATTTTCTTTGCACCAGTAACAGTGGTTATAAACAGCAAACCTTTTGCCTTTGGTATTTCTGCTACAAAAGCTTTTCTGCAAGGGCTGGATAAGGATTGACTGATATGTGCCGAACTTTAAAGATATAATAATAACTTTACTGGCTTTGATGTCCATTCTTGGAGAAATGCATTTTTGGGTTAGTTAAGTTCTCAGAATAATCCCATTAATTAAGATCAAGGTTTATACACTGGAAATGATCTCAAGTGTAGAGTATTACGTAATTTCTGTGTAAAGCTGAGCCCCGAAATACTTTGTATGTTCTTAAGACATTAGAATAAATTTGCCAGTGCAGTGAGAACATTTCCAGCTGAAACAAAGTTCTTTAAGTCACTTTCTTGAAATCTTTACCTTGAAACAAGAAAGAATACAGCAGATTGTTGCACAATAATGAATGTTATGATTTTTAATATATTGATTAATGTTAATATGCACTGAACACAGAGTGGAATAATCATATTGCATTGTTTTGCATCTTATTTTCCAGTTTCATAGCACTTTATATTTCATATCTCACATTAAAGGTTACCTGGTAAGATGATGTACTGTTAGTGCATACAAATCAAAACTTGTTTCCAAAGCCCTGATCCTGAGTTAATACTTCAAAATACTGTCCTAGTTGAGGCTCCCCACTGACCAGGATTCCAACGTAGGTATTATGAAGAGTGACAAAGGCACTACATTGAACAGGAAGAGTGGGTTACACACAGGACTTCCACCTTGGAGATCTAAATGGAACGTTCAATCAAAACTTTTCACTTTGAAACCTTTTCCAAATGCCTTTTAACCATTTTTTGAATGTCTTTTCAATGCAAAAATGCTCACTGGGTCAGCATGTGCACTTTGAAATCATTCAGTAAAAAGCTTTACTCTGATGCTTTGGTTGTGTCCAAAAGGTACATAAAAACATCAAACAAAGCAAATGTAAAGTGATGTAATCTGGGGTCAGTTTTGTGAGTGTAATCCTGTGGCATTCACAGCATTCACAAATGTTAAAACACTTTAGAGTTAGAGCTGTAGAGGGAAACTTTGAAGGTATTCAGACAACTGAATTTCACTGGTCGCTTAGATATGACTTCTACTGACTTATTGATTTTGTTGTTGGCAGCGTGAACATGGAAGATTTTTTTGTGTGCGTAGTGCCAGATCAAAATGTGCCTGTTTGGAACTGGACGATTTCTTGGCCTCTGGTATTGCTGCTTTCAGCTTTCTCGAGAACTGCTCATCCAAACACTTCACACTCACTGCTCATCGTTATTAAAACGTGAACATTAAAACTCAAATAAGCCGACGCCTCATTAGGTATATACAGCACTGCTGAGAGAGAGGGTTAACCCTCTCCAGGGTGCTCCAGACACAGACTAAGTCAATCACTGCATGTCAGAATCAGTATTTTTACTTTAGAACTTTAGTACTTGACTAAAAATGGTAAATGGTCATTTATTTCATCACTGGACTAATATGCAGTTAGACAATCACTGCCAAATGTAGTTTTGCATTAGGGTGGGGCAAAAAAATAAAGGATGTACAGACTATAACAAGAGTCTAACTTTGATGAACCATTTTCTCATGCATTAATTGTCAGTTAATATATTATATATTAATATAAAATAACAATATCAGATGATACAAAATGTAATGTTAACTTAGCATAACAGCAGCAGTGCAGAAATGACTTTCAGAATGGGGGTGATGAAGCATTTTGAAACTCACTTATAAGTGACAGTGGATTATAAGCAACAGCTGTATTGCTGTGATAATAATCAGTGATATTTATCTATCCATCCATCCATCCATCCATCCATCCATCCATCCATCCATGCAAAAAATGGCAGTGGTGGGGTGGCTGCAGTTGCATTTTGTGCTGAATCAGCCAACCACAGAACTTCAAAACAACTGGAATCAAACATTTGTAGTTTTTTTTACAGTACTGAAACACAAATAACTTATTAAATTTTACATCCTGTAAAATTTGAAAATGTGTTATTCTGTTACCAATTATGTTGCATTTGCATGCCTCATATTTGAAACAAATCTTCATTGTTACCAGACTGTTTCCATAGAAGTCAAGTGGGGGCTTAGACACACTGTGGAAAATATTGTTTATTTGGTCATTTCTGTCATTCCAGCTTCATCCACAGCTTGTCTTTCTTTTTCCCTCCTTGGAAGCCCCTGGCATTTACTTAATTTACTCCACTCTTTCTTTATTTTCACTCTCCTTCCTTCCTGCGCTTGCATCCCTCCTTAATGCCTTTATCCCTCTTTCCATGCAGTATATCCCTTTTTCAATACCTTTACCTTCTTCCACTCAATCCTTTAAACCCTTTCATCCCTACTTCCTTCACCCCTTCTTTCCAGTTCCATTCTGTCTTCTGTATTATTTGTTACTGTACTTTTATCTTTCCATCTTTCTTTCCTTCCAAATCTGGAGAGTCATTTCCCCCATTACTTTTAAATGATGTCTCTCTCATTCTGACGCAGCACATCTTCTGTACACAGTTTTATGTCACTGTGAATTATGAGTCGTCAATAACCTTAAGGCTTATGAATAGTGCATGATGAGGTGTGTGTGTTAGTTTGACTGGCGTCTGGGGAGAATGTGCGGAAAAGGCGGCATGCTCTGTTGAATAATACATGGAATCTATGACCACTCATTTACATCAGTGATTACTGTGCTGCATGTCAGCTCCCTCACTAAAAGTTGTGCATTCTTCATTAACCATTTCATCTTAACTGATGTAGTTTACCTAAAAAAAATTGTACACCCTCTGCTTAGATAAACAGACATCAATGCAACCATTTCCAGCAGCATCAATTTTGTATCTTGAAAGAAATACATACAAAAAAATTTGAAGTGGAGCTGTATGAAGTACTTATCCATAATGTAGATGGTGGTCTGCATACATCCAGTTTTGGAGAGGTAGAGAGGAGTACTAGCATGGACGCAAAGCAAATAACTGCTGTGGTCAGGGTCAGCAACAAAAAGTATTTTAGTCACTTAAAACCTAAAATACCTCCACCTAAAATAATGAATATCAGTTTCTCTCCAAACCAACCAAACTCCTCAGGCAAAATCAGTAATTTTACCTTTGCAGAACAGAGGAAGTTCAAGTGGCACAATAACACAATACTTGTAGAGAGTGATATATAACATATAACCATGGTTTCCTATCAGGAAAGTCTGTTTGATGGCAAAGTGGTGAAAATATTCTAAATATTGTGTACATTTAAACTGATTGATTATCGTAGGTGGACCTTTTTTAAGTGGCTAAAATACAATTTTTTACAGACCCTGTCCACAACACTTCATTGCGTAGCTTCCATGCTGGGACTCTGCTTCTCCAAACTGCAGGTATGTGTCTACTGTGGGTAATATTAACATATAAACCCACTTCAAGTAATTCAAACTATCTCTACAAGGTATACCCTCATAATTATCATGTATACTTTTTCCAGTTGTTGGTTACAGTGAACATAAACTAATAATAGTTTAATAAGTTTTTAATAAGTTTAATAATAAACTAATAATAGAGTAATGGAAAAGTGAATGCTGCATGATTTGAAATGCAAATTTGGAAATTCATTAAAATGTAAATACTTATGAGTCAGAAAGAGACCTCAAGGCAAGTTTGTGGCACTGCCAGAATCCTGTAAATGAAGGGAGTAAAACCTGAGGGGAAAAAAGTCTGGGTTCAAAGGGATAAAAACAGGTAGGGTAGAGGTCACAAGTACAAAGAGAGACAGAATATTTATTTATTTATTTAATCATTTATTCATTTATTTATTTATTTCCACTTTCCCTCCACCTGCTCTCTGCTTTTGCATGGATGGTTTATTAGATGGTTGGCTTCTGGGCACAGACTCATTCACAACCCCCACCATATTTGATCACACACTTCAAAAGTTTTATTAGTTCTTTCAGCAGATTTGCTGGGCTGATATTACAAGCTGCCAATACCAGTGGTGGAAAGCAACTCAGTTTATTTACTCAGGTACTGTAGTTAATCCCATTTTGATGTACCACATATCAGAAGCAAATATTACATTTTTTTTTTTGTTTTTTTTTACTTTACACCATTAATCTACGAGTAGTTACTCCCTGCTAAGATGAGTCAGCACCAAAAGTGCTGCAGCCAATCAGTGTCCTAGGAGGGTTTTAAGTCTGACGACAGCAACATCCTTGGAAGCAACTCGTCTCAAACAAAAAATGGCGGCTCCTATGTCTTCATTGAAAGATGAGTAGAGAACAGAATTAAAAGCTTTTCTTGATAGAAAAGATGTTTTTGCTCTTCTCCTGACCGGCTTTGGCAAGAGTTTGATCTGACTGGCTGAAGTTGTCCAGTGTTAGATGTGATAGATAGATAATTTACCCAATCACCTGCCAAGTGTTTTTTGACAGTGCTTGCCCTACTCCAAAAAAATTCTAAGGACAATTTTCCAAATGGTTCTGTGTAACAAACTATCTGGGGAGTCAGGTTAGTAAAATAAAAATACAAATAGAAATGTGCCTCCTGCTCTTAGTGTTCTTTACATTATAGATCCATCCTGCAGAATCCACAGACTTCACTTGATAATTCTTTTGGGGGGATTATCAGAACTTTTGCTATCTTTTGGTCACTGGCCACCACAGATTCTATGTGCCAACTTTCATGCAGATTGGACTCTGGGAAAGTTTGAAAAAGTAGGTCTTGCATTTTTTTTTTTCAATTTTGGAAAAAACAAACAAACATATAAACTGCTGTGTCATCTCTGGTGTTTTCCATATGTGCACAATTCTATACCACTCCTGCAATTTTTGCTTATATGCTGTAAAAAAAGTGAGTAATTTCAGTAAAGTTACCAGCACTGCTGGTAATGGTGGCCACGACAGCATTCACGTCTTGCACCCCTAAATATGCCTATTACTGTTTTAAAAGGGCTATTGTGATGACCGATATGTTATTTCACTTTTGATACTTCAAGTGCATTTTGAAAATAAAAAGTCCGTATTTTTACTTACTGTAAGCAGGATTATGAATGTGGGATCTTTACACGCATGTACAAGTACTTTTACCCTGTTGTACTGGTGTTTTTATAACTGGATCTGAACACTTCCTCCACTACTGGTCAGTACTAGACCTAAACTGAAATAAATAAAACACACTGAAGGTGTCATGAGGCTTTTTTTTTATAGTGACAACCTCAAAGTGAATGGCTTCCCCCTTTGGCGTTTGTGGGCCTTTTGCTCCTTTGAAGACTTTGTTTGACAATTTCAAGAAGAAGAGATTTAATCTTGATGCATTCAGCTGGAAATTATTCTGTGACCAGTGGCTTTAGGGAGTGTTTCTTCAAACTGAAGCCAAAGTCTGTACGCTTAATAAAAACACAGCCATATTTTACATCAATTTCTGCTACTGTGGCCGTGGAAATTTCTCTCTCTGCCTCTTTAGCTGTATTATAAATTTCACCCTGCATTATTGCTTCATCAGAGGCCCAGTGAAGAAGTGTTTGCTCTCATCCTGAAAAACTGACAGCATGAAATCAGTGATGTTTGGATTGCAAAATGAAATATTATGACATCTGACATGTTTGCTTGATTCTGTCTGGGTCAACATGAATGCTGTGTTTCTTCTTTGCTTGTGCATGTGTATATGTGTATATGTGCAAGAGCATGTATGTATTTTCTGTTAAATACTTTATATTTCTTTTGGCACATATTTCATCCAGTCTTCACCAGATTTGGTACACACCATATTTAGATGACCCCGAACAAAACCTTTGAGTTAGTATTTGGGTATCACTCACTGCTTGTCTCTAATTGGTTATCACATTTTTGAAGGCATGGCCTGATGCACTTAACAGGCCCTAACTCTTTAATGCTAAATTGGATTATAAACAATGTTTACACAATTGAATTGCAGAAATGTGCACTGAAATAATAGCTTCACTTCGTTGCTATTAATCAAATAGCATTATTCAATGCATTATTCAGTTACCACCAATATTGGATGGCATCTGCAGACGTGACTCACCAACATGTCTTTCTGGAAATCTTTCAGAAGCTGGGCTGGCAAACAGCCGTAGCAGCAGATGCAGCAGCAGATTCAGCAATCACACACATTTTCTTCAGGAAATGCAAATATACAAGCAACTCTCAAGAAAGATAGTTGATTGTTGGTTGTTGAGTCTCATTACCAGTTCGTCAGATACTCAACTATCTTTCTCTAGAATCGCTTGTGGCTGCTCTAAATAATGAAACATTACAGCCACTTCAATTTTCCGCGCCTGTTCTCACTGGTCAACTTATTGCAAGCAGAACTGAAGAGAGGATTCATTTGCACCAAAAATATGTGTCTGTGTCCTGTAGCTGCTCTGCATGCCATAAGTGATCCTAAGTGGTTAAGAGTACATCCAAGACAAAACCACTGTTTTTATCAGTCATGATGCGGTTTGGTTGTCACAAAAGGTCTACGGGGAAATATTCACACTGCATTTCTATTTTTAAAAAATGAAAAAATATATAAAGTTAAGTTTAGGCCGTTCTGACCACACTAATGTTTTGTCCATGTGTTCATTTCTCTGATAAGTTTGGTTTTAATTAGATATTTGAAGCTGAAAAGAGGGTTTCCTGCCATGATTGACAGCGGAGCTGGCTCTGAAATTGTGGCTCCAGTGCCGGTCGCTATTGCGCACTCTGGCTTCAGGATGGCAGCGCTCGTATCCTGGATATTTTGGCTTCATTTTTATGCTGTGGAAGGAAGTGGACGTGTCGTCCATCTTAATTTATTTGAACAGTTTGGACTAAAGTGCCTCAAAGGATTCTTGACAGCAATGCTTTCTTGTCTCCATCCTCATTTATCCCCTTCCTACCATCTTTCATCACTCATAAAATAAAAAATTATTCTCACTGTCATTCTTTTCCTTGCTGTTTTTGGCCATTTTACCCTACATCCTTTCATCTTCTCCTCATTATTACCCCTCTCTCATCTGTCTTTCATCCATTCTTCCCCGCATTGCACTCATTCTTCCCCCTCCTTCCTTTCTTGGTTCCATTCATTGTTATTCTGTACACCACCAGCTGTGAGTCAAGTGATACCACACACAAAATGGCTGCCATACTGTGTGTATATGTACAGTGTGTGTGTGTGTGTGCGTTAATGCATGTGTGCAAATATATGTGTGTAAGTATGCAGGTGGAATGGCTGTTCCAAAGCTTGTGTGTGTGTGTGTGTGTGTGTGTGTGTGTGTGTGTGTGGTGCAGCCGTATGTTTGTTTAAGTGTGTGCTATCTTGGTGTGTGTGTGTACCTGTGTGTGTTGATGTGCACTGAAAGGCCGCAACGAGGCAATTCCTCTCCTGTCGCTGGAGTCCATTAAAGTCTCCACCTTCTACGCCCGCGGTGTGTGTGTGTGGGTATATTTGTTTGTTTGTGTGTGTTTTCTGACAAATGCACTTTACTGCTGTGCAGGTAGGAGGGCACTTGGACTGAAGGGTACATTTGTTTGTTTGCTGGTGCATGTGTGTAAATGTGCTAAGACAGGTGGTGTGTGTGTGCGTGTGTGTGTGTGGTCCTTCCTGTGCACTGAGGTGTGTTTTATGAACTGACAAGTATTTTTTGGGCTTGGTTTGGAACCCTCTGTTCCTTTCAAAATCACTTTCTGCACAACATGAAATCTTTTTTTCGGATAAAAGCCAGATTCAGGCAGCAGCTGTGACAGTGCAACAATACCGTGTATAAAGATCCATGTCAAGCTAAATGAATACTAATAAGTTATTAACAATTAACCCTCCACAGCTCCCTAAATGTCAGGCAGACAGAGATGTAGCTCCATGAAGTATGATTAAGATTAGTGGAAAACAACCATGTGGTAAGAGTTAGAGAAAGACGACCTTGACCTTTATTTTAGGTCTCTATTCACACAGGACAGTCTAGTAGCTATAGGTGTTGATTTGCTGAAATAAGGCGTCCCTAAAAAACACAGCAGCATATGTTACCGTAAAACCTGTATGTACCTTTCAGCATTAATGGGGCCTTCACAGAAGTGCAAGTTACCCATGATCCCACTGGTATTAACACACCACATACTTTCACAAAGGCTGGTTTTCAAACACTGGTATCAGTCTGGATGGTTCCTCTCCTCTTTAGCCCGGAGGGAACGACATCCATGATTTTCAGCAACAAAAAGTGAAATGTGGACCTGTCAGACCACAGCAGACTTTTCCAATTTGTGTCAGCTGATCTCAGATGAGCCCGGGCCCAGAAAAGCCTGCAGCCTTTCTGGATGTTGTTGATATATGGCTTTCACTTAGCGTGGTAGAGTCCAAAGTGTTGCTGAGCCTAGTGTCCTTTATACAATTATGTGTGACACCAGAGGGTTAAAGGTCACAAGTACTCAATGCTGTTTTTTGGCTTTGCCCCTCTTGATGCAGAAATTTATCTGGATTTGCAGAATTTTTTAAGGATATTATGGGTTGTAGATGATGAAATCCCTAAATTCCTTGAAATTGTGTGTTGAGAAATGTTCTTAAACTGTTGGAATTTTTGCCCATGGAGTTTTTCACAAAGTGGTGAACCACACCCCATCCCTGCTTGTGGATGACTGAGTCGTGGATGCCCCTTTTATTCCAAATCATGATACTGTCATCAGCTGTGGAATGTTCCAAAAATATGTTTTTGGAACATTCTGCAACTTTCCCAGCCTTTTGTGGCCTTTTGTGCTTTTTTTGAAACATGCCACAGGCATCAAATTCACAATGAGTGTATACTAAAGTCCAAAAGGATTTGCTAATCATTGCATTCCATTTTTATTTGCATTTTACTCGGCATTCCAACTGTTTTGGAATTGGGGTCAGAACATAAAAACTATATGGACACCCAAGAAACATTCACAACAGATTGTACAGCTCAAATGCAGTCTCTTCAAGACACGTATATAATCTTATACCTCCCAAGTGTAATTATGTGAGTAAACAACTTATGGAAATAGCCACTCACAGGGTCAGTCGTCTGTGATAATGGCAGCTGAACGGTCAATAAAATTAAACTGCAGTTGCCTTGTGTTTTTCTTGTCACATATAAAGCAACAGAAGGAAAATGGACCCAACAGTTTTTACTGAATGATCTGTATGGATGAGAGAGCAGCACCACTGAGAGTCCATGAAGATTTCTCCAGGTGTTTGTGGTAGTTTATGAATAGTTGTTTATGGATAATGAGCAGCTTTACATCACCATCTGGACAGGAGGAGGGCCTGCCCTGATTTGGAAGTAGTCCAAAGCGTGTAGCCCAATAGACACATTTCACCTTCTTCAGGTGATCGGTTTGAATAGGAGGCAGAGAGATGACAATCTGTAAATCAGTCACCTTTTCAAGCAGCTGGTGCTCATTTCAATAGAGAGATAACCTGAATAATTGCACAGTGATATTTGTTTGGTGAAAAAAGAAACCACAGCAGCATGGCTTTTAAACATGATAACCCCTTTTATACTGGAAAAAAAAAGAATAAAATCTGGCTTTTGTCTTAAATGAGAAAGGGTATCACCCTTTACTCCCTGGAGTCAATCAAGAAATGTTGGGTTTACATCAGCAGTAACTTAACATGACTTCACTTCACTTCTACAGCTGAAAGTGAACACGAAACAAGAAAAATAAAGAAGATACCTGAAAGGACAAACAGTGATGCAGGAAAGAAACTACACTTCAAACTACAGAGATTCAGTTAGAAGCTACAAAGGTCCTGAGATACTTTTAAAACCACCTTCCTCTTGGCTTTCCTAGTGCAGATCAGAAAAATTTCCACTGAAACCTAGATCCAGATATGTACAACAACTTATAAAGTCTTTGTGGATGAACATTAAGTTATTTATACATACTAATATGTGCTCATATTTATCTAACCAAGACATCTTCAGAGTACCTGTGCTGTGTATGTCTTATAGAAGCCAGTGGGAATAGCTCTCAATGTGCAGCTGCTGTGTTGTTGTTGGCAAAGGGAGTAAATTCAGTTCCAATTAGCAGAAATTAATTTGTCTAATTTCAACTACAGTGTCCAACAGGGAGTCAGTGGAAAGTCTGGTCATATCTTACGGTTTTCATTCCAACCAAATACAACTTCAATCAGAGTGTGGGGCTAATCAGTGAAACCACCTAATAAATCAAGTCTGGAACATTAAAGCTATCCCACTCTCAGTTAGCACTTCATTTCAGTTTGGCATTCACAGCTCTGGATTTGGTTTCCTTTCCAGAACATTTACATCAACAAAGCTGGTATCCATATTTGTAAAAGCATTTAATTTTCCATACTGGCAGTCTTGCTTTACCTCACCATGTTTCACCCGATTATATGTAGAAATGAATGTGGGAGCTGGGGCTGTTTATGCTGTATGCAGGCTGCTTTATCAGCAAGTTCAAGGCTTTAGCCCTTCTCCTTAGGTTAAACATGTGATGCCCCTGTGCAGATACACAGAGAGGTCTGAGAATAAACATGCATATTGGAGCATGGAAAGTTATCAGTAAGCAGGTATACTCTTGTTAATAGTAATGCAGAGTTGCACCTGACATTATTGAAGACTGGATACTAAGCCAGATTGTCCCCGACAAATGAAATCACTGCTAACAGCTGTGGCCTCATCTGCACTGGCACTTGTAAATGACATCTCTGTTGTATGTGGTGATAGCAAGGGCTGATCTATGCACACAAGTGGGTGTGTTCCAACATTTTTTCTTGATTGGCTTAAGTATGCCACAGATGGCTGTACCAATAAGATTCCACTTAATCAGAAACACAGTCCCGGTTTATAGATAAACACAGTGAACTGGCTGAGACACCATGTGGACAAATTTATCTCTTTTGGTGGAATTTAATTTTGATTGACAGCTCCCAGAATGGAAACGCCTACTATCTGCCAGCCTTTGAGACCACAACAACATGCAACAATGGTGAGAAAATCTATCGTTCCAATTTGGATGTGAATACAGATGTACTATATTAAACTTTCAGTTGTGATGCAGCCTAAATTGTAATATTGTTTCCGTACTAGACAGAAATTCCCCAAAAAAGTGTGACTAATGTGTAATTCATTTATTTTACAGAAATATTTGAATAGAAAATAATTTCAGTTTTCGATTAGCAATTTTGTAAATTGCAAATAATACTGAACTGTGTTACTACACTGAAGAAATATACATACATCTTTATATTGGATTTTAGTTCTTCTTCTCCACGTTACACAAGTTCTCCAGGAGAGTATATAGGATATATACTTTTTCTATGTTCTTTTTTGTCACTACTGAAGAGGCATGTGCGCTGTCACACAAAGTCACTCTGTGATGTTGAACTCGGTGACTTAAAATGCTGACTGAGTGCTTTAGAAGCCCAACAGGACAGCCAATGGTACCAGGAGTGCATTGTCCTGAAGTCTTTGCTGGGGTCTGTGATGCAGAGACTGGATGACAGAGAAGCCCGTCTAACCTTCAAACTGTTTTCCCACCAGCACTGCAGACTCAAATATTCCCAGACTTGTGGGAACAATGGCAGGGACAGAATCAATGATACAAACAAAATGTGCAGTATTAACAATGCTGTCTTTCATCTGTTTCATCTGCTGGCTGGTAACTTTCACACTCTGTGGATATTGAAGTATGGTTAAGTTAAAAAAGAAAACAAATGTTGTGTTTGGGCTCTACAGTAAGTAGAAGATAACAAAACACAGAATTTGTATTTAGTATTACAAAGGCCCTTACACCCACTCACAATCTAACATTGGCATTAACATATGTTTTGGGCAACCAATCACCCATTAGAATGTGTTTACACATGCGTCCAGTGACCATTTGTGATCAGATCTCAGTTCCCTCCTCCACAGGAAAATACATATATAGCTATATCATTTCTATATGCAAAGACCTAATACATTGTATTTTGGAATAGGTGGGAGATATCAATGCACTTCCTGCCTTTAGTCTGCTAGAAATGAAAAGAGGAAGAAAGACCTTGTCGTACAGCTTGGTTCAAAAATGATTCAAGCCATCTGTACACAGCCAGAAAAGGTTTAATGAGATGCAATAGATGCGAACACCTGTGTGGGTTGACCATGAGTATGAAGGGCCTTAAAGTTTGATTTTCAGCATGTTTTACAATCCAGTCAGCAATTGGACGCAAACGCATTTGTGTCTTAAACCTGTAGAATTATTTGGTGTTTGTTTTCCTGTCTTAGTGGCTTGAATCCTCTTTGAACACTACACGTCTAACTGAGAATTAGACTCATGAAGCTGTGACTGAATAAACATATAGTATGTGGCTGGAGGAGCCTTGAGGTTGTTTTGGCTTGAGGCTTTTACATCACTGAAAACCCCTTAAGTTGAGAGTCTCACACTGGCTGACTTTGCTCCAGATTTTTCCTGTTTACTCAAATAAAATTCTGGTGCGAACATGGGCAGGAAATTGTTTCTGCCCCACTCTTAGTTATTTAAACTCGAGAATAAAGCACAGGCAACAACAGAGCGCTGAGGTCAGAGAAATGTGATCTCATTACCATTAGATCTTTCACTTCTGCCATCTATTTGGTGTAAAGAGACTGGACAGGTCAATTCGCATGAATCTAGAGTAATATAATGAAAAAATCAGCTGCAGTTCATAGTTGTCCCCTGATCATAGTCGTATTTCCTGTTTTCTCAGATACACGTATGCTCGCACACACACACACACACACACACACACAAACAGGGAGAGAGCTTCTGTCTACATGTTTCTTAAGTAAAATATAAAGACACTATGACTTTGTCTGGCTATGAGGACACAGTGTATGTGTGTGTCTGTGTGTGGAGGATGGACCACACACACCTTATCTGTCTGGATGCATTTGCACATCTGCACAAACAAACAAATGCTTCCTTCAGTCCAGGTGCCCTCTTACCTGAGCAAAAGTAAAGTTGTTTTGTCAGAAAAAGAAAAATCACACACACACACACACACACACACACACAGACACACACACACACACACACACACCCACACACACACACACACACACACACACACACACACACACACACACACACAGATTCCCGACCACTGACAGCACTTGAGCCATTGAGGAGTTGTGTCTGCTTTGTGTCTGTTCTTGTCCATCTGACATGACAAACAGGTAGGTGACAGTTACATGGCTGCAGACATAATCAAAAGGAAAACAATTTGTGCATTTGTGTGTATGTATGCTACATTTGTGTGTGTGTGTGTGTGTGTGTGTGTGTGTGCCTGTGAATCTGTTTCTGCCTACAGCTACCCAGTCCTCCTTGTGCATGAGTGTGTGTCCATGTGACTCTTTCATTCAGCAGTAAGAGATGACCATGTACTTGTGGCATATTATATGAATGTAGATCATGAGCTTCATGTACAGCTGCATGCTGCACTCATAAAATGTTCTTCCATGTGACTCGAAGCTTTTCTAGAACAAAAAAGGCAGAATTGGCCAAGTAGAATGAAATGTATTCTTCCAGTATTCAGTAGTGTGATATAAACCTGCTACTGTGAAGATACATTGGCCTGTTTAGGTGCATCTATAGCGCATGGTACAAAGTACATGACGCAAATACATTTAAGGTGTGTCCAGCTTCACTTAAACAGTGCATACGACAATTAACAAGGTGCAAAGGAGCTGTATTTAGTCTCTTAAATAATCATAGGTGTGTTTTGAGTAGAGCATGAATTAAACCATTCAGAAAGTTATCTCAGATTCCCTTTGAGAGCCAGGTAAGCCTGAGCATCTGGCACATTGTAATTAAATAAAGGATTTGTCAAGTTGGAGAAGCAAACAGGAATACTGAAATTTTAATGATGTAGGGATTGTGGTTAATCCGTGGGCCAGGTGGGCTTGGTCAAAAAAATGAATATTCTGATCAGTAGTCGGTGGGTTGCAGGTGGGTGAATTACACTGAATTGTCCTCAGAGATTTTGCACACATTTACACGAGACACAGCAGCATAACTACTGCGACATTCCTGTGGGCAATGAAAACATCACAACATTAATCACTGACAGCAGCCTCTCTAGTGATTGAACAGAATCGTGAAAGAAAGCACAGGACCGGGAGTTGGACAAAACCCAAATACCAGAGCATCGAGGGCGGAAGTTTCACTGCAATGTACAGCAGGTTGGACCAGGGCAGGTCTGCATTGTGAGGTTATACTCTTACTGGTTGATTCCACCAAGCACAGCACATCTGTGCCACAGTTCTGATCCGACCTCTGCACGGCTGCAGCGCCCACCAGCAACGGAGCGCTTTGTCCGCCTGATTATGTTTACTTGTTAAGATTTTTTTGATTAGGTTGTCTTTCCTTGCTCTTTGTGCTTCTGCCATAGATAACCAGGCTACGTGGCTAAATAGTTTGTTTTCTGTTTGGTTTTCTGTGTCTGACTTCCTGCCCGTTTGATCTGCTCTGGTCTAATTAACGCAGCATCCATCCAGAGCAGAGTGGAGAACCATTTCTGGGATGTGCCACAGCACTTCTGGTGGAATTGTCTAGAACGGCCGTGGATTGCACTGACTGCTGCGACACGGCTGTGTCTGGTGGAAATTAGGTAACTCTGTTTGGCTGCATTTGCATGTGACTTGACTTTGAACCTAACCAGCAGCTGAGTAGACAATGCTCACACTGCTCTTATCTTCACAACTTTTATTATCCAAAATGCACCAAAGTCATAAGATTGGTGGCCACACTACGCTCTCTGCATGACGTGACTTAACAAGCGGAATAGTGCTACTGTGACACAGACTTTTATCAAAGGACTTAACTGTGGCCCTCAAACTCATGGTACTGACTTATTGCCAGTATTGTATGCAGTAGTCCAGTCTTTCTTCACGGTGAAGCTATACAAGACATATTTGACAAGAGAAAGTCAAGGGAGGTGTTATTGTTAAAACAGACAAAAAGAAGACAGACGGGAGAGAGTTGTAGTCACTGAAGCTGAGGTTGTGTTATTGTGTACTGAGATATGAGCCAGCACTGCTTGAGAAACATATGGATGGGGCTAATTATCAGAACCTGCTTCACAGTCTTTTACTGTCACGATTTCAGATATTTTAGAACGAGACTTTTAAAGCTTTTACTGCCCCACAGACATGCTGTGGTAAAGTAGGTCCTGGTGGGATTGGAACTACTAACCCTGGCAGCTTGGTGGTTTGCTCCACCTGCTGAGTTGTAGAACTGAAGTGGATGAAAGTGTGGAGGAAATGAGTGAAGAAGGGGAGTGAGTGATGGGGTCAGTGAAGCATCTGAAACAGAGACAGTACCTTAGGACATGCCAGTAATGGTCTCAGCAATTCTATCAATACACATCCCTTCAGATCAAAGAGAGAGAGAGAGAGAGAGAGAGAGAGAGAGAGAGTGTGTGTGTGTGTGTGTGTGTGTGTGGACAGGGTAACACAGTAGTGATCTTAACTAAAAGTCTCATCGAGCTCTTTACTTGCCAGCCTATATATGTTCTTGGTTTTTACTTATGGTAAAGATTTCTGTGTGTGTGTGTGTGTGTGTGTGTGTGTATGAATCATGACTTGTTTTTTTTGTGTGTGTAGTTAAGGTTGTAGGTCAGTGAATGGGAAGATGGATTATTGATCCACAACTCCCACAAAGCGGAGAAAAAGCAAGCAAAAGCTCCATCTTCATTCAGCCACCACACACACACCAGTCAAACAGAAGAGGTTAAGATTCACTAAATCCAGCCGGCAAGCAGCCTTTCTATGTCAACATGCTGTCAGTGAGATGTGATGATTTCTGAAATAATTTATGAAGAGAAGGAGGGCAAATATAGGAGACAAATGTGAAATGGCAGCACTGAGAAATTCAGCACTCCAGTCTACTTGTATTACTCATACTCATCAGCAAACATAAGAATCATTTCCAACTGTTTTTTAATGCATATTTTTATTTGAGAAGAAGACAATTGGTCACAAACATTTGAAAACACACATTTTGCCTAACTTTGGGAAAGAGTCTTGAGCCTTTGGAAATAAAATATTAAAGAGCCCCATGTAGTATGGAAAGTTAGGGTGAACTCTCTAATGGAGAGTTTTATCTCTCTAACTTAAGGAATAGCGCCATGCCATTCATCCAAGGTTCTGGCAGGTGGATAAATAAGTAAAGGAACACTTGAGAAGATCCGAACAGACTGGGTGGAAGGGCTTGGAATGGATATATCTCTTGTAATATGGGATAGGGCATTAGAAAGGGTAAATGGCTCAAGCTCATGTGCTCACCATGGCTTGATTCAATTCTTCAAAAGGTTCTTCATTTACAACTCTTGATGGTTTCTTTCAGAGCCCATTTATGGAAATGACTACATACAGAATGTCACCGCTCTCTCTATCTCTTCATCTGTCTTTCTCTACCTGTCTCATTACTTCTCCCTCTGGCTTCAGCTCACACCTTTGTCGTATTCCGTACTTCCAGAAACAGCAACTCTGCAATTTCATTTTGCTTGTGGCCACTTCTCCATGCCTGTCCACCTCCCCTCCCTTCTGCAGCCCTGCATGAATATATTTTTGTTTCAATTTCTCACTTTCAATTTGTTTTTTTTTCCAGCCTACAATATTTATCCCTCCCTCTGCTTTCCTTCCTTTCCTGCCCATCATGCCCTTCTCGTCCACACTATCCTCCTCCTGTCGATCAATCTTTTCCTTACTGAAATCCCTAATTACTACACCCTGGTCTTCAAAGTATCCAATCTTCATCCTTCCCCCTCATCACTTCTTCTATCCCCTCATACCATCCTCGTTCCTCCACTTTCTTCCAGCTGGTATCACTTCTTTCCATCTCATTTACATTCATCTCCGTTCTACCGTATCGCTCGCCTCCCTCGTTGCCTTCCCTCCATGATCTTTGACAGCTTGACTTACTCTGATCCGTCTTTCCAACCTTCCATCTATCATTTACTCATCCTTGCTATCCCCATTTCAATCAGTATAGATTTACCAAACAGGTTTCATAAAAAATTGTGCCACTAAGAAATCTGTCATGTTGTACAATGACATGCTGTAACCCTGGTATATTTTTGACTGTTTGACATATCAGTCAATTCAGACCAAAGACAAAAAGATTATGACCAGGCAGTTGGGTCGAGTTGGGTCAAGAAGGCATTGATTTGCCAGGCTTCGAGATTAGTATGTTATTTCTTCATTGTGTACATTATAGAAACTAATTATGTTTAATTAATTAATTAATAATTAACTAATTTAGAAAGTATCAATGGTGTGGTTAAGATATGGCCTATTTCTCACTTAAAATGTTGTGTCCAGAAACATATTTTAGGATACTGTTTGGTTGAAATACAGGAAAGACCAGAAATGTCGCCATTATTTCCTGCTGAACAGACAAAGCACCACTGAAGTTGCAGTATATCACCCACCAGCACCACACTCATGCTGGCACTGTGCTTGTTATGGTTGCAACAAAGCAAGATAGCAACCCCCATAATGCCATGGCGCAGTCTGTCATCAGAAAGCAATGAATTGTAATATTAACTATGGAAACCCTGTAGCCATATGAGATTTTTAACTCGGGTAAACAGAATAGCAAACCAACAATCAAGAGAAGAACCAGAACTGTTAATGTTCACCCTACCACACAGCCTGTCACTGTCACAACATTTAGCTTGTTAGCTAACTATGTCATCCATCAACGTTAGCCAAGTAACAGCTAGTTTAACAGTAATTTGCCTGTTTTTGGTTGTACAGTGCTAACCTTAGCAAGACTTTCACAGTTCCTGGTCTGTGGTGAGTTAGCCAGCCCAGGACAGCTTTGTCTTTCATGTCAGTGAACAATCAAGTTTAATTTAATACTATAATGTTATGATCACAGAAGACAGAGCACCTGCAACACAACAGCCTGGATTGTCTTGATCTCTAGAGATATACTGTAGATATTTTGCCAACTTCATTTGAGTTGACATATTTTCTTCATTTTACAGTCACTGTTTGATCTGTGTGTTACATAAGTGCCACTGGAAACAACTGCACTAAAGCTGTAAAATGTTTGGAGCAAACTACTGATAATATATAACCAGTTACAAATTAAACTCTTCATTTCACTGAAACATAATTTTTCACAGACCTAAAATCTATTTCTACCCATCCATCTTTAATGCATGCGCTCTGTTTACACTCATCTCATTTCGATAAAACGGTAATGATTTTTACCACAGCTTTCAATGTTTATTTTCTGTTCTGTCAGAGGTGACGATTTGAGGTCTACAAACCATGCGACTGATGCATGTTGATTAGCTTTACCGGGTCCCGTCTCCGCAGTTGATACAGCCAGTGTCATTTACTGTAATCACCTTAAATGATTCATGTTACCTGAATCAATTTTTTCAGTGTTTTCAAACAACAAAGAAGCAAAACAAATTCACAAATATCGTATTAGCTATGCAACCTGTGCTCTATAGTTGAGCATGCAGAAAATTAGAGATTACAGCTACAATTTCCAGGAGAAACATTGTCAAGTGAAGGGAGTAACAACCCAACTGAAGATAATTTGAAACTGCCTGGAGAAAGAGGTTCGGATTTTTCAGCACAATACAAGGTGAGCAGAGGATGATGAATAGCCCCTTCGTGAACCTTGGTTTCACTAACAAAGGTGGCAAACCAAGTGATAACTGGCCTCGTTGTGTAAACACTGACATCAATTTCCTCTGAATGTAACCGCCATACTGGGGGCTGCAACGAATAAATTGCATATAGGAGGATTACACTAATCTGATCACAAAAATGGGAGGCTATTGAATTTCCTTAAAAGCAATTACATTCGGAGATGCAAGAAACATCTATGCTTTCGGGATTTGGAAAAGGCCTTCATGCGAGATACAAGACAGAAATATCTTATACATTTGCAGGGAACATTCAGTTCTTCTATCTTTAAATGTGCATAATTTCTCACAAAGATCATTTAAAAATAATAAAAAATATTTCACATCATTATATTCTTTTCCAGTTGTGGCCCTCAATAAAGTTCCTGTAGATACCTCAACGCTGCAGTCGTCCTTGAGTAAAAATCAGCCCCTTAGTTCCTCGGGGTGAGCACTTTTATTAAACCCCAGTTAGAAATGACATGCTGTTGTTGACACAATATTTTAAAATTTATTATACAGCTGGTCAGCAGCCAGCATACTGCAGTCATATTGAAAAACAACAGGAGACAGATGAGCAATTTATTATGTGGATGATTCATCATGAATTGAAAAGACTGCGATTATAAAATGCTCTCAGATGACCTTGGCTTCCCTGACAAAAGGGACAAACTGAGCATGTATGATCAGAGTACTAATACAACATTACACATCTGATTGCACCGCCAGTACCTCAGTATGACAGTATGTTTTATCTGGGTTAAGTGACGTCTCGTGTGATGACCTTATGGAGTGTGACAAGATAACAGAGTCCTTCATCCGATCCATGGCCATCTCAGAGCGTCCTCAATACCAAAAAGAAAAGTACTGTCTTCTCAAAGATGTTTGCTTATGTAGGTCACATAGAGGCATCAGAATTAAAGGGATAGTTCACCCAAAAATGAAATTTCACTCAATATCTACTCACCCCTGTGCTGATGTGAGGAGGGGTGAAGAGCTCCAGTTCACAAAACACTCCGCGTGCACACGCCTGAAGCGGGTACACAAGCTCTTGCCCAAGCGGCGCGACACAACATATACGAGATCTCGCGAAACCTTCACATCTGTGTTTACATGCTACCTGGAAGCGACTCAGACAACAGAGAGATTTCTGATTTCCACTACTACTGCTGCTTCTGCTTTCTCTTCCAGAACTACTTTGGAGTCTACTAGAAAGAAAGTAGTTCCTACATGAAACTGCTCACAACAAGGTCTTTGGATTATCTTGAGTAACTGGGTCATAATGTTGAGAAAGAGTATTTTTGTATTTTTTGAGCGCTTTGAATTTCATTTGACAGTTTTTCAGAGAGGTGTTCAGTGTTATGGCCATTCAGAGGAGACTGTCACACTATTGAACTGTATTGCATTATTATACAGAGAGCTTTTCTGTTATTTAGCTTCGCTTTGATATAAATGGGGTGGATAAAACACGTGTCAATATAATGCAGTCACATCCTAGCTGATGATCTAGATCCATGTGACATGGAGCGAGATTCCAAATGAGCTCACTTTTATGACCCATTGGACAGAGCTCAACCAGTGATGAAACCGGTGAGTTGCTCAAGGTGGGTCACCTCAATCAGGCGCTGAAAAGACAGCTGACAGCAGCCAAGATCGCTTGATATAAACAAGATGATTGGTTCACAGGGGTCGAGGCAGAATTGACTGGTTGCAGTGAAAAATGTGAATCCCCTCGGTCAGCTGTTTGAGTTGACTGTGAGGAACACATGTCATTAAATATAATAGGGACATACAGTACAGTTCTATTCAGATATCCTGCTTTAGGTCGGATTATTTATTTTATAGTTTGGTTTTATTTCAGAGATTTGGTATATGATTCATTGAAAGGTTTGTCATGTCGAGACTGTCAGTTTTTGTGTTTAGGCTTGTTTGTTGTTCAGCTGAGAAGCGTTTCCGTTACCCTTGTATGATTCTGGAGATGGTGTGCTTCAGGACTGGAGTATGTTTAGAGCTGATGAACAAATTAAATCAGAAGGAGAAAGACAATAATTCTCCGTAAGTTTTTATACTATGCTTCATTTAAAAAACAAACAAAACAGCCAATTCCTGTGTGCCTTGATGATTCATCCAGCAAGAACATTCAGGCGTCTTTTTTCTCTCAGACTGTTCTGTTAATCTGTAGAACGCTGTGATTCAGCTGATATTGTATTTTAACTCCAATTATTATTTGTAAGAATATAAGAAAGTTTGGATAATTCAGCTGATTGACAAATGGGTTTAGTAACATCTGAGTATATGAATTTTCATCTGTACTCATTTAAGTACAAAAAGACATTTTAACCCTCTTTTACTAAATTCCTTCCAAGTCTTCACTACATGTAATAGTCTGGACAGACATGAATGTAAACTGAAACTTGATTGGTCGGTGGAGGCATACAGCCGCAAGGCAGTAATTCTAGTTTGAGTGTCCAAAACTGCCAATCAAAATGTCCAACTCTCACTCACTTACGCTCCGCTGCATGCGAGGGCAAAACACAACACTGTGCTGATTGTCTCGAGCAGAGGAGTCAACAATCTGTAACTGCAGAATGTGAAGAGGAAAAACAATTCATGTTACAGATTTTAAATGTGAATATTCAGAAGATAACATCTGCTGTTTGCCAGGAAAAGATGACTTGAGTGAGTGAGTGCTTTTGCATTGCAGCTGGTGACATGTTCACCATTACAGTGTGCAGCCACACACACAGATACGAGGCCACAGTTCCCAAGGTCACCCACCAAACACACACAGGCCCACACAGACGGGAATGTGTTGGCCAATGACAGATCTACTGGAAGAGCATGTGACCTCTTTGTCTTTCTTCCCTGCTCCCTTACTCTCTCTCGTTTCACCTCCCTCTTTTACATATTGTCCGATACCTCTCTCTCTCCTCCTCCTCTCTCTCTCACTTTCATTTTGTGAAGCTGTCTTCAAGGCTGTGAGCGTCAGGCTCTACTAAGCGGACTGCCACCGAGCAGCGCTCCCCTGTCACTGGAGCTTACCATGATGAATGAGAGCGAAAGAGGGAGGAAGGAGGACGACGGGGGGTTGTCGGGCTGCTGAAAAGACGAGGGAGGGAGAGATAAGAGGGCAACGAATCAGAGTGAGAGAAAGATGTTACTGAATGGAAGGATGAATGAAACTCACACATTCACAAACTGCACTCTTCTCCAGTAGGGGGAGCTGTGAGCTGTCAGTTAGCTCTCCGTTACATTCATTATTCACGAGGACGTTACTATGATCCAATAGCAAAAATGAAGGGATTGCAGGTGTAAATCAATATAAATAAATGATGCACACATTCACAGATACAAAAATCCCTTTTTTGCTTTAATATTTGTCAGATAAGAATTTGTGATTGTCTTAAAAGTGTGTGAAATGGAACAAGGGAGCAGTTCAGAATTTTGTCAATAGCTTTCTCAGTTTTGCCAGTGACACTTGAAATGAATTTAAGTTTCATCTGGACCTCCGATGTCTCCATTTTCTTTATTTGCAATGTTTTTTAAAATCAGAAATGCAACGCATGCAGGAGGTCAAGATACATATTTCTTTCTTTTGCTGTGTTTTCTTGGGATGCAATGAGCGTAAATGGCCGTCCACACCAAGAACAATAAGTATAGTGATAATGATGTGAGAATCCACACTGATAAGCAATAATGATCTGGAAACAGTGGTGCCAAGCACATGCTGTGCGCTCCAGGTATGTTGAAAGCTTAGGAAAATTAATATTGATGACCTGTTACTGCTGTATGTTGCAAGAAGTACATAAAGAAGGATATGTGTTCATGTAATTCTTCAAAGATGAGAGCACACCACAGAGCATCTATCAGGCAGGGCTGCTGATAACGCTGTCACTGCAGTACATCACCTACCCTCTACAGTGGAAAGACGAACCAAGATGTATTTGGTAAGTTTTATCTTGTTTCTGTCAAGTTTGAATGAAGCTAATGATCTTAAAATTACAATTTTGCAAAGGGAGTCCGGCTAGATTGGCAAAAACAATAAAACAGTCTTTTCTGGTTAAACAATACGATTTTCCACTGTTGTCATTATAGCTGTGGTGTGTGTGACTCCACTTGAGTTATAACAATTTTTAAAATTATATTTATAGTTATTGTAATATCTGTTTTTCTCAGTGCCAACAGCCTGTAAATGCATCCCACTTCTTAAATCCAGAGATAGACTGGTTAAGTGATGTGCCAGTGAGAAAGCCAGATATTTTGGTCTGCTTCTTCCAGTGTTGTCATGGAACCCTTATAAAATTTTTGTGCTACAAACCAATTTTACTGGGTGAAATATCAAAAAGTATAGTAAAATGTCAAGTTTTACCACAGGAAAGAAAACGCAGAATGATCATAGAACAGTCAGATACACATGGGACAATCTGTACAGACCAAGTTTCATTATCAGCTGCTCCAAATCATATTTCTTCAAGTAAAACCTATCCAGCCTCAGGATATATTCTGTCATATCTCTAAAGTATGTTGTCAAATCTGTTACTTTTCCAAAAATGAGGAGGGACTCATGGAGGAAAGGCAATATCAGCACACAGAAATGTGTTAGAAAGGCTTTGAAGTTGTGCACATCAAAAGTATTTCAAGCTATTTATTTTGAGAGCGGGTTTTTTCTTCTGTTTCTTCAAAAATCTATTAAAACAGACTCATTGTCAAATCACCCCATACAAAAATGCACACATTGAACTCCTGTTAACTATTGTAATTATTGCTGAGATCAGTGTTCAACAGGAGAAAAAAAAATCCAATTTTGCTCTTCCTTTTTTATTTTTCAACATCCATATTCCAGTTTATTGAAGTTTTGACAGAAAGGACTGTAGTCATTCCACCACCAAAAGCAAAAGCATGAATAAAGACTAGAAGTGAGATGGGTGATAAGTGACTTAACTATCACTGTCAGGCTGATGAAGAAGAGATGCAGAATAAATAAAGATTGAATTCTGAATGAATGAATGACGGATGGACGCAGAACATGGACACAAACTGATGCAAAATTGATAGATGTAGGATAGAGTCAGAAAAATCATTACGTTGTACACGGTCACGTAAACTACCACCTGGACTGTAGCTGCACCAACACACTCCATGTGACATATGATGTGCATCAAAACATTGTTTTTCTATGTAAGATCACACACCACTGTCCTATTTTTTTTCCATACCTTGTCTATCACTGACCTTGATTTCTTTATATACGATGCATCTGGTGTGTGTGACAGACAGCAAATGATGCAATGATGTGCAACGTAGCTACTTTTAGAGCTGATGTAAGGAAAGTTTGATGTCAAAAATGAGGAATTATTATATATGTACGATAGACAGGACAGACGATAAAGCTTTGATACGTTTATAGCACCGACTGAATAGCCTCAATTCTATTGAGAACTGAAAAATGCAGTGACATTCAGCACCAAATTTCAATACCTGAGGAGCAAATCTAATTAGTGAGAGTGGTCTGTTGATTCCACTGGGTATGTCATATCTGTGCCTTAGTTATCACCTTTGCATTCAAGTTTCACAGATTTTCCGCAGGGCGTGTCTTGTATGTAAGTTCTTTAAAGTCACTGTCTCCAGTGTATGTCCAATTGTCTTTACTAAATAGACTAATGAAGCTCAGCGTAAGTTCAATCAGGAAGACCTTCTATTACGCTGCCTTCATTCATAACTTTCCTTTACTCCATCTCTCTCTTCTTCTCTAATCAGCTGTTGTGGGCGTTCACCTTCGTCTTTACTATCCAATCAGATTTTGCCACGGTCGCGATAGCCAGTCAATTTGCTGCTGCCAAACTTTAAATCACCTCTGTCTTTGCTACATCAGTTGTCATTCAGTCAGTCGCGCGACCCTCCTCCACCCCTCTTTCCTCCAGTCATTGGACCCAGGTAGCAGAAGATGTTCACCTCGATCCTCCCTGACGCCCTCTCCTCCAGTCTTCAGGTCCAGGCAGCAGGAGTCCAGAACCACTTCACCTCATCTGTCTCTGCTTTGCACCTCACCACCACCACCAGTTTCATATCTCATGCATCTGCCAATAAAACATTTTCTTTTACTCTTAGTCTCTCCTGATTGAATTGCGGTTATAACTGCTAATGCAAATTGGAGACAGCTAGTCCCCATGCTGACACCAAAAAAACCTAAGATGAAATGTGTGGAAACATTCTTGACATCAAAGATGGACAAATTGTGGGCAAAGGTAAAGCTGGTTGTGTGTGTTGTAAAATGCTACTGTTAGTGATGTTACTTTGTCACTTTGACAGCAGAGACAACAGGAATGAATGGAACAGTGTCTGCAGTGTATTTCTTGATGCAGTTATGTGGGTTGCATTAGAGTCAATTTGAACAAATTAATGTTAATTCAACTTAAATTCTTTGATATTTTGATTGAATTTCCAATTTAAAGTGCTCAGCATTCAAGAATTGTCTATGTGACGGATATAGGATTTCTATTAATGTGCACATATATACATAGTGACTTACAAAAATGAACTGAATTTATAATACTCACTTGCATTACCACATGCATAGAAGGAACAGTACACACACACACACACACACACACACACACACTAATGCACACACCCTGACTGTTATTTCTTTTCACACATACTGCAGATGTCTCAAACATACTCACATGCAAGAATATGCACGCAGTTAAAATTAGCATGAATGCTATCTTATACACAAGGGGAGAAAATCAGGAAAAGTGACTCTCGATGAAAACAGTGCTCAGCGGACAGGAATTATCACTAAAACTGGGAAATGATAATTAAAAGCCAAAATGAAAACAGACAGACAAGGGAGGATAGACAGTTAATGAGCTCTTCAACCCACTAAACAAACACCATTTCTGTTCGCCGCTCACTCTGCTCAATATGTTCAGTCCTGTGTGTGCACACACATGCACACAAATAAATCATAAAAACACACACACAAATTATATTAACATTTGCTTTTTTAAAATGCAGACACAGAATCAGCAAACCAAACTACACCTACAAAAAATATACAATACACAACAGTGCAGTAACAATAGACTGATGAATAACAAACGTCACACCTTGATATAATGAATTTTGTACTTACCTAATGAGGGTATGTAGAAATACCAAATTAGATGTCTTCTCAACAATATTTAACATTTTAAAACTGTAGCTGTAAATGGCCAAACTTTCTTAATGAATTCTTTGCACACACAGACAGATACAGAAACATACAGATACAGGGCTCACCACATGTGTGATAATGACTAGGATGCATTATGTATGGTAATAATTAGCTGCAGAGGGAGAATGTCAAATTATTTTAGTTTTAGCTTCTTACCTCTCACTCATATAAACCTACAACAAAATTGTTTCAATTCGAGGGAGACATCTCTCAGAATCTACTTATGCAATAACCATTACAGTGGCCACTAATGGGAGTACTGATTTTATGGGATACTATTCATGTGTGTAACACACCGCACACATGACATTTACCCCTCTGGCAATGTAAGAACCAGTGTGTAGGATTTAGAGGCATCTAGCACTGAACTTGCAGCTTGCAAGTTGTTACAACAAAACAGTTCTGGTTAGTTTTATTTTGCTTCGTCTTTCAAGTTTAAATAAAGTGTGATTTACGGAGTTAACAAGGTAATTAAAGCTCGAATTCAGAATGTGATCGGCTGCATTGTTCTGTTTAATAAGGAAGACTGGTGTGAGAGCATCTCCTTTCCTGACATTTTGTGAGATCATCTTGTTTATTTTGTTGCAGCTCACACACTTCTCCCAGCTTTCATCTTAACCATGGTTGTCTTCAGGTATGTAATAAAACAAATTTTGAGCCATTACCATGTCGATCCTGGCACCCAACAACATGGCAAGATTACGTGTCCGCATTTTGCTGTAGCCTCATACTCTAAGGTGATCCGCGTCTGCCTCCAGTTTTTCTTTTTCTTTTGTGTCCAGCAAATATGTGACATAATCATGACATTGACTTTAAACAATCAGTTCAGCCTATACACAGCTAAAACTAAAAACCATCTAAAAGAAAGGAAAAAACGTACATATTGACTTGTGATTTAGATTTGCCAAAAAGACTCTGTACCATTAAGGGGTCACCGTGTTTCAATCAACGTTCCTATTGAATCATCAACTCCCTCCCCACACACTTTTCAAACTTAAGACTATGGGGGGGCTTCATCTAACGATTTTTGAAACTTTATGAAACCAACAATCTTACAATCATGGCACTTCACTCAGTTATTGCCCAAGCGTGCAGAAGTGAGAAAGTACATGTACGTGAATCTACACAGATGCACACTCGCAAAGAGACTGGCGTCATGCACTGCCTTTGACTCACACACAAGCAATATTGTGCGTAGGTGAACACATACTTCAGTGTAGTGAACTCTGCCCTTCTATGTTTCTCCATCTGCTTCCTCACTGTGCTCTCAGTTGGAGACAGGACCAGACTCATTAAAATCACCCACACAGCATCAAAAATAATTGGCCTCCCTGCCACCCACCAACCCGACCTCATCATTGACCAAACCAAAGGCGTCAATCGGAAAGCACCTACAGCCCAAATCATTCACTCTGTTACCTCTCATAAGGTGTCCATCCTGGTCCCAGGCACCAGTCCTGTGTTTCTGGGAAGATAAAAACTAAAATCCAAGACAATTTTCAAAAGAAAACGCCACAGGGCAGAATGTCATAAAACGTTAAGGTCAAACATGGTCTGAAAGCAGAGCAGGTAAACATTATCCACACAGCTTCAATGTACGTCAGTACAGGCAGTTTTAACATATAGATGGCACTTGCCCCACGTGAATGTTAGCAAAACGTGTGATCACACCTGCAGCTGCTTTTCTGTCATCCAAACCAGACTGAATAAAGTTCAGTTGTTGCAGTTTTGCAATTTGGTACATTTAGGTTCACACTGGCATAACAATGACTAACCAGAACTTATCAGCTAGTCACATGACTCACAAAGACCTCATTTATTAATCTTTTGGTTATCTGCCGTCCTGTCAGTTAAAGAGTTAACGCTAATGTATTTAACTCTAAGCACGATGTATTGAGCTCTTCTATAGCCAACAGTGTCTGTGTGACCAACACCACAAACAAAGTAGTGGTGCTGTGGAGGAAAAGTCAGTACATCACCAGAGTAAGTAGGCATGATTTTTGGGGGACTTTGAATGTTGATACCAAATTTCATAGCAACCTATTTCATATTTGATGTATTTAAGTCTGGCTCAGAGTGGTGCACCAGCAAGGGATGAATTTAGTCATTCTGGGGCCTAAGGCAAACACAGGCATAAACCTTCCACATCTCCTATTCTTCCCCCCTTTTCAGATCTTGAATAAATAATGTTGTGACAATAAACCTTTATTTGTGGTGTAGTTGGAGTGGAGAATAAACTGAGAAGTCTCACAGCCTGAGGAAAGGAGCTATTCTGATGTCTGGTGGTATGGCAGTGGATACTTCTCTATCTCTTGCCAGACAGCAGTGGGGTGAACATGCTGTGGCTGGAGTCGGTACTGTCTTTTTGCATTCTCACACTTCCTCCTTTTTCAGGACCACTGGAGTAGCTTAGCTTCATTTTCAACAGCCTGTACGTCACACGAGTTGGCTACTGACTTCCTGAACCACTTATGTGCAAAATTACTGAATAGTCCAAGTCAGTGGGGATGGCCCTGAGACACTCATGAATTAATTATTCTTATGAAATACCCAACTAATTGTCAAAAAGTAAAAAAAAAAACAAAAAACAAAACTTACTTGGTAGCTCAAGACCTAAGGCAATTGCTGACCTTTGCTTAATGCTAAGCTCCCTTTAGGTGCTGACAAATTAATACAATAAATGAGAGATGCTAGTATCCATGTTCCCCTTTAATAACTTTTAGGCTAGGTTGAAGCTTATGGAAAACACCTGAAGTGATATCACTGACTGGGATGTGGCCAGAGTGCAAAGTTTCAACCAGTAAAGAACAATGCAGCAGAAGTTTCACACTCTGTACTTCACTGGCAATTTATCATTTAAGAAAAGCTTTGTTACCTCTCCCAAAACTGTCACTCCTTCTTTGGATAGAAACGGACATTTTGCTGAAATTTTATTGTGTTTTTTTTTTGACACTGTTCCTTTATATAATTGATTTATTGCTGTTGGTTGTGAATGAGATCTACTTTGTCAATGTTTGTTTTTCATGTGCCATAGCTGTGAAAAATGATTTCCTCCTGAGGACAATTAACTACCTAGAGTACAAATGGAAGATTCACATGTGCATTCACACACACACATGCACACACACACACACACACACACACACACACACACACACACACACACACACACACATATGCACAGACACACAAAGAAGACTGCTCCATTCTTAGAGTAATAAACCCACTCTATGGTGGATCCAAGCTAATTATAGCAGGTTTTAATTGCTCTCGCTTTAAAAGCGACTTTACTGGCAATCTCTCTCTGTTTCTGGCCATTGCTTCACGGTGGCATCGGTAAGCCAAAAGTTGTGTGTGTGTTTACCCATTTGAGTAAATAGACGGTGTGTGTGTTTGTGTGTGTCCTTAATGATGCCAGAGTCATGCACCTCCCTTTCAACTCTTTTCTCCTCCAGCTCTTTTCCTTCTTTTTGATGTCGTATCTTTCTATCTACCACATATCCATAGCCATATTGATAAGGTCTCGTTGGGTAAAAACAGGTGGTGCCAGTGACACTAATTAAGGTCATGTTCCATTTAGTGTAGCAGAGCCTTTGCAGCAAGCCAACATGCACAATAGCAACAGCCTGACCTTGTTTGACCTGAACGTAATGAAACCTTAATTAGTATCACAAGTCTGTGTTTATTTTACACTATAATGTCAAAATTTCTGTTATTTCTCTCCTGCCTACTGATACAACCTTTATTTTTCTACATGGCTCTGAATTGCCTATTTCCTTTCCCTCCTTTCATTTATTTTTGATCAACTTTCTCTCTTTCGCACTTCCCTCCTAAAGTGGCCTTCATACCATCTATTTTGTCTTCCTCTCTTCTCATCTCCCATCTCATCTATTTCTAACTGCTTCTCCCTCTGGGGACAGCGGGAGGAAACAGCAACATATGGGCTTCTGATAAACAGATGTGAGTTTTCGAATCAAAGAAGGTGGGGGGCAGAGAGGAGATAAAGGATATGGAGATGCCATGTCTCTCTTTCGTCGCCATCATCTTTTATGTAGACACTGACTGATTACGTGTGCCATCTTGTTTGGTTTTCTACTGTGTTAAACTTGTGAATTGAGTTGTAGCTGCCATATTCTGTTTTTGATTTAGACTCATACAGACTCAGACTGTGAGAAATTTGGGCCCTCTGTTATCTACACTGCAGATGAACGGAGATTTTAAAAAAGATGATGAAATGATTGATGATGGGTTTCAAAATATACTATAGGTATTCAATAAGGTTGAGCTCTGAAGATGGTTGAGGTTTGAGATAAAGTTTCCCTCCAAACCATCACAGTTTCTCGGTTTTCCAGAAGACCTTTCATTTTTGTGAAAAATGATTAGAGTTGCTGGATATTTTGTTTTACATGTGTGTTTTATACAACTGTCCCAACTCAAGGTACAGTACTCTGTAGAAACTTAAAAGTTATGTCTTTAATATCCTTAATTAACCTAAATCATGAAAAGTATTTCATTGTGATTAAATGGCTGTCTTTCAGAATAAGCAATTTGTTGGACCAACTTTTAAGTTTAGTCAAACCCAACCGTATTAAAAAAAAGTTGAATCTATGCTAATAAATTATACTGACACAACCCTAATAAGTAACTTGAATCAGGTTGATAAATGAAGTTGACTCAACCCAAGAAAATTAAGTTGGATCAACCAAACCGCTGACTACTGAAAGAATCATGTGGAAATACTTGCCACGATCTTCTAGAAGTTTGTTCCAAGAGTTATTTTTTGACTGCACACTTACAGTACTCATTTGTTCTGAAGCTTTGAACGACATCACATGGTTCTCCTCAGCTGCAGATTGATTTGTCCCAGTTGTCATGGAACTAGAGAAATTCAATAGTTGTTGTGTTTCCAGCACAAAGCTGAACAAATATGCCCTTGGTCCCCTTTGATACTCTACTGTCTCCAACATGTCCTAAAACTATCCCACTCCATTGTTTTCAGTATTTTCATTCATTTTCTGAAAGTTCTCATAAAATGTCCTCTTTGCCAAATGGGGTTGACTCATCAATAGATTCAATTACTGCTGCTGGATCAATTGGGGATGCCTCTCACAATAGAAACCAATTGAATTTCCCAAGAAAATGCAAACCATACAAATCTGTCTCCAAAGCTATACTTTAGATAAGTAAGGGATTTTAATTAGAATGCTTTCAGACTGAAATGGACAGGCTTGGTACTAAATTAAAATAAAGCTGTTTTTTTGAAAATGCTCTGCTACCAAGAAAATAGTCCGTTTTCATTTATTTCCCGTTGGCTACATAGAGCCTAACCATAAGTTCTCTCGGATGTTGTAATATTAGGCCGTGGACGCTATTCTGTCATTTCTCCACATCTTTGGCACTAGGTTTTTCCTCCCACACTCCAAAGATTTAAACCAAAATGCACTTTTGTCAGTGACTTTGCCAGTACTTCCACCATTTTTCCACTGAAAACACTACACACACATTGTGGCAGTGTGGTAATACAGCAAACTGAATATTTATGATAAATCACGTTGAATCACTTTTGGGCAGAAAATGGGTCTTTCTCCCTCTGTGTTTTATGGTAGCTCTTGTGGGATCATTAACCACAGATATAAATTGAGACTATGGTTTGGGATTTTCTGGCGCCAAGAAAATTAATATATCAAATACTGGTTATGTAAACACTGATACTGCATCCCACATGAGCGAATAAAATAAACCAGTCCTGCAAATTACATAACAAAATACGTCATTTTTCCATGCCCTCTGGAATGACATATTTTCCAATCTGAAGCTTCGACCGTCAGTGCCTCCCAAAACCATTACAAAGCAAATTACTAACTTAATGACCTGACCACACTTTTGTTAAGAGTTTGTTTAGGCACAGAAGCAACTTTGTTAAAGTTAGTTTAGGTTCAAATTACTACTTTGGTTTGGGGACTTTTGCTGTCATGGGTACAATACAAAACATTGGTTAATGTTCAGGAATAATCACAGTTGTGGTTAAAAGATACCACCACTGAATGCTGGTGGGACATACTCATAAGATGAGCAATCAACCTTGTTAGACATTTTGCCTGGAGACGCAGCCCTACACTGCTTGGTAACAGGAAACAATCAGAACAAGTGAACATCATATATCACTTCTTTTAAAAATGCTTGCTTTTGTTTTTGTTTTGTTTTTTCATTTCTACAAAGTTTCATGCACTTGTTCCACCTACAACCAATTTTCTTTGAACAAAATCATCTGGCATCCTTGATATTTCTGTTTCCCTATTTTCCTACGGAAATAGTTCAATCAGGAGAGACTTCGTTCAGAGTGTACGAAATATATTTATTTTAGAGTGAAGCCGTGATTCGTAAAATGAAACCTCCCATGGGGTTTAGACATTGGTGGTGGTGGTGAAGGGATGGCTGATGATCTGGATGTGATGAGGACTCGACTTCTGATGAGCACTAGATTAGAGGAATTGGAGGAGAATGGAGTGGAGGAGGGCTGCAACTATTCTGTGCAGAAATGAGATGCTGAAAGCAGCAGAGAGGAGAACAGAAGTAAGTTTTGACACAACGACATAATTGGCTGATGGAGATATGTGGCTAAATCTGCTTGGTTGACTTAAGGAGTGAATGCCCATGGATCGCTTATTGAAAATAAGTGGGTAGAGAGAGGAGATAAAGACAGTTAGGGATGAATGAAGCATAGTCTTCCTGACTGAACTTACTCTGAGCTTCATACATATATGATTTCCAAATGATATAACAGTCCTGTTGGTATGGATGTTAACCAATACATCCACTATAGGGTGCTAATCAATATGAAAAATTACTCCATGTTTAATGGCACAAATATACAGTCTCCTCCTTTTTGGGCTGTCTTTGTTAGACAGGATTCTGTAGAAACGTAGCCCAGGCTCGTCTCATCATTGATTAGTGCATCCAATCGCACAGCAACTATCCAAAACAACAGAGACCATTCAGTTCATAAGCTGGCAGGCAGCGGGAGACAGCATTGCTTTGCCTTTCAAGGGGGCGTTCCAATACAGACGTGACATCATGTGAAAACTATGAATTGGCTACACTGTACACAGCCTCCATGATAACTGGTGGTACTGCTCTGTTTCATCCATATTCATACGCCTTCAGAAAATGTGCAGAAATATGGACAAAATTAACATAGAGTGTGGAAAGAAGGCTCTGTCTGTATGTGTATCTAACAATTACCATAAAGGACACAATTAAGCAAAACTTAACCTCCAGCTATATAGAAACAAGGCTGACTTAAGAACAATGAAAACACTTAAATGCATGCAACACATGTATCTGAAAAATAATAAGAATTATAATTCAGCCAAGAAGGAAGGTAAATAGCATTTGAAAAGAAGCCAGTGTTGGATTGTTGAAGAGATTGGCTGAAGAAGTGTGTGTGTGTGTGTGTGTGTGTGTGTGTGTGTTAAAGTAAATGGCTGACACTGCAGGATGGAATGCTGTAATGGTTTCTTTTAACATCTTTCCCTTCCTGCCTTGTCATATAGTTTGATGAGAGAGGGACGCAGAGAGAGAATATAAATAAGAGAGTAAAAAAAAGAGAGGGAGGGCGATAGAGAGGGAATAATGAGCCGAGAGGAAATGGGCCACATTCAAAGAGAGGGATTGTGAATCAAAAGAAGACAGTGACACAGAAACAGAAACACAGAGGGACACACTTACTGTACACACAGATTTGTAAAATTTGAGTAAAAAATGATTCAAATGATGTGAACCAGAGGTAAAAACTGAGTTTGACAATAATTACCTCGCTGATGCGACAAACTGCGATACATTTGTGGCATTTTAAAATGTCAGCGCAGATGTCAGCCTGATTGACAGTCATCCTGACGTGGCATTTCACTTTACTCCATTATTCAGCATCAAAGTGACAAGTACAGGAGCTTCTTCTTGTAACTCCTGAACAGAGGAAATTCATTATTGAACAAGAACTTCTGACTTTGCATTTTCACTGTGCAAGAGCCAGTTCTGGCAGTGCAACCCTAAATAAGTCATTGCTTTTGTACAACAAGTACAACGTTTTGTGTTACTCAAGAGGCTTTGCAGTTACATCACAAATTCCCCATCGTCACTAGTTAGTAAAATACATTTACCAATGCTACCTAAGTTGAGGCTCCTTTATGCTAAATTTTAGATACGGATACGGATGGATGATCATTTCATCCATATTTCTGCATGTTTTCTGAAAGCTTGAGGATATGGACAAATGGAGTGGTGGTGGGGTCAGTGTAGCAGTGTAGACAATAATTCAAGTGAGACACGACCAATGGACGTGACGAAGAAGCATTAATAATTTTGAAAGTATTAGAAATGATGTTTGTTGTTAATTAATTTGTCCACATGTTGTGATGTCTTTCTCAAGAGGTACATGATTACAAATTCTCCCAATGTCGACATGTTTGTTGACTTTTCTTCCTTGAGGTAACTTGACATTCATGGACATGTGAGGGCAGTGACAGTTACATAGTTTAAAGTCTATTTTCACACATAACGACGTCATAAATGAGCCTTCAGATTACTGTACATGTTTATCCGTTTTCAATCCCAAACACTGTCTTCTTGACACATATTTCTCATGAGCTACACTTATCTTTGGAGCTTGTTATCCAGCATGCTGAATATGTCTGCACACTTGTTGGAAGACATTACATACTGGGTGCTGCACCATCATTTCATTTAATGACCATCAAACTCAGCGTCAAACAAACCATGCTGCCAAACCTGCACGCTGGCATGATTTTATTGGTCTCATCCTCTTTCATCTGGTTCCACATTCTCTTAATAGTCTCTGTAATTTCTGTTCTAACTAGCAATAAGTACTCACACTCAATTGCCCTTTCCCAAACTCACAGCCATTCACTACGAAGTGTCACTTCATATAACCCTGACAGTTGTAGAGGAAATTTCACAGCAAGAGGCAAGGTATAAAAACAGGTAAACTGTGGGATGCACTTCTTTTTTCAGTCACATGCACCTCTGGGATAGAGGGAGTAGAGAATGACATGTAAAGACTGGTACAGGTTCACTGTCTTTCACTTCACTCTAAAATGGGGAATCCTCCATGTGAACGTTCAAGCATACTTTAGGCAGAGTCAAAATGTTGAGTGAGTGAGTGTGCCGGGGCTCATCTAGAGAAATATACATCTGAAGAACCCAGACACTATTCATCTGCAGCAACCCTACACACATTTAGCAGAAAAAATGGCATCTGCAGATTAGTTGTGGTGGATGGTTGGGACCAGGAGAGGCTGCACTGGGCCAGAAGAAATGGAGTTGCTATTCATTGCAGGGATGACTAGCAGAGCAGGGTGAAATCGAAACTTAAAGGAGGAATATGTAGCAATTGCGTGTGCAAAAATAAGTACAACAGTCCAAATAGCAATTTGGAGCCATACACTATCTATGGTTGAAGGGACTTGTTTTCCCCTGCCTGAAGCTGGCTGCAGGAACCATGCTGCAGGAGGGCAAGACACATGCAGTGTCATAAATTGGCAAAAACAAGTCCTCCCACTGTAAGTTGATCAGCTGTTTATGATTTATAAATAATTTCTCTCAATGTAACCTTAACCCTGCTATCCTGAAAACAAAAGTAGTGACTACTTGTCTTGACAGCCTCCATTAACATATTGCTTAATTTTACCTGACAACTCATAAACAGACACTAACTTATTTGGTGAAAATTCAACAATCATTTTAACTCTAAATAACGTGAAACCAGCAAACAAAAGGAGTTAATCTGGCCTGGAATAGAAACTTCACAGGAAAACACCTTGGCTGTAGCAAGTATTTAATTTAACATGTTTCCCTTATCTCTGATGACATATTGTTGTCATTTTATGATTTATTACATTAAATATATTACAGAGTTCTCCTTTAGGAGTCTACAGGGAGCTTACTGGATTCACTCAGCACATTTGAGTTTTGCTTTTGTAAATTTCTGACCAACCACAACTTTTCATATGCACACACACACACACACACACACACACACACACACACACACACACACACACACACACACACACACACACATATATATATTTGAAGTAGATCATGTAAAACTGCATTGGCAGCTGGGGTGGCAAGGCATCTTTTTTGCCACCCCATTAGATAAACTCTTTTCATTCCAGTGAATGTGGCCCTCCACACTCACTGGAATGAGATTAGGCATTATGTGCTGCCTCCTGGTGCCATGTATGTTTGCCATATTTTCACCCTCCAACTGTGAGCCTTAAATCAAGTAAAAAAAAAAGTAAAAAAAAAAAAAAGAAAAGAAAAACATAGGCCGTTAAGAAAATACACAACAGTTAGGTGTTTGCTATCATTAGTAATTCATCTTTATTAAGTAGCCTATGTTCCTTTTGTGTGTTTTTATGCAAATTTATAAAGCAATAAAAATCATAAAATATATGTAGAATATTTAGAATTTGCATCAAAAGTTGCTAATGCATTACATTAACATGATGTCCTTATCCACAGTGATATACCAAGAGTACCAGAATTCTTCAGCATAAGTAACATTCATGCCCACATATTTTCTCTGAGTGGTGATAATGAGTGTGCAGATGCTCAACTGATTAATGTGACAGTTTCAAGAAGAAGTAAGGAGCTTCATAATGAGGCAAAATGGTGAGCTTTCATCACATCATATGTATCTGAAAGGTTTAAATGATCTTCTTCCACCCATACATCATCTTGTCTTCTGCATCAGGCAGTTTGTTTGATTATTTTACCATTACTGTTAACAGCTCCTGAATTATGCGTGTGTGTGTGTGTGTAGATGCAGTGCAGAGTTGTATAAAGGCTGTCACGACTTATGGGAACCATACTGGGCATCAGCCAATCATCATGGGAGCTATTCTCACATGATGTTATGTGATTATGGCTTGATGTTGTGCAGTTATCTTGTGAAGCAGGACTGTTCACCACGTTCAAGCAGGACTGCTCACCACCAACAACTGTCGCTCACCAGTAATACTGGTAATACACCATATTTACCGTTAAGATTAAAAGCTGTAACCCTTGAACATATTGTTCTCATTTAGAACCTTAAAGCATTTTGAAAGAATGTTAATTTTACAGTTTTGAGTCTTTTCGTTTTTAACTCACATATTATGCTCATGTGAGCCAGTAGTATTTGTTATGGAAGGTCCAAATAAAAGAAGAAAAATAAAAAGAAAATAATCAAATATGAGGAGGTACAGCACAGTAGTTTAATTGTGATATATATAAACTTACATACAGTATATGCTGATAGAAGATTTTGGCCATATCGCCCACCCATAGGTGAGACTTTTCTTTTTTTCAAAGAAGGATTTACAGAGAGGTGGACCACCAATGAGTTTGACTAAGGACTTTTTTCATAAATCAATGCTATTGTTCACCTTTTATGTCAGTCTGTGGATTTTACAAATATTTTACCATTTAAAAGCATTAAAAATTGTACTAGCTTTGACTAAGAAGCATTTAATTAGTTTTAAAAAACTGCACTTCCTGAAACTAACAGCTTTACATAAACAAGGTTTCTGCCCAACAGTGACAATGTGTACAGTAAACTGAAACAAATGGAGATAACACACTTCCTTCGTGTTAACATGATTAGCTTTAGCATGTGCTACCTTTGAGACACATGGTGTCGCTAACTGCTTTTGTTTTGTTTTTTTACCTGATGAGCTTCTGCAAAAGGGTTTAAAAAACTGCAATTACATATACCTAGTACATTATTGATAGGTTGGGATGTGTAATGAATCTAAATGCGACACACTATTCAGATTTACATGATAAAATACATACTACCAGACTACCAGTGAGTAACATAAGGTGTGTGTGTGTGTGTGTGTGTGTGTGTGTGTGTGTGTGTGTAGGGTTATTTAGCCAGTAATCTGTATTCTTCTCCCTCTCCCTCTTCATGCTTCAGATGAAAAGCAGTGTCCAGCTAGCAGCACTTAATGGAATTGGATGTTAAGATTATACACACACACACACACACACACACACACACACACACACACACACACACACAGACACACACACACACCAGCCTTACCAGCTACTATCTTTCCATCGATACACTACTTCTCAATTGTTTTACTGCACTCTGTTTCCACATTCCTCGAAATATTCTCCCAGTTCTTGTCTTTCCTAAATATACTCATGGAAAATTAATTAAACTTGTTAAAATGATTTAAGAAAATCATCAGATGAGGTGGATCCTGCCCTGTCTTTTCTCTATGATGTTAGCTGCTGACTCACTCATTGGTCATGCTCGGATGCATCTGTGTGTGAGTGTGTGTACTTTACTTGTGTGTGTTTGTTTCTTTGCTGGGAATAGGCATGTCTGCACAGCTGCACAGCTGTCATACTGGCTCCCTCTCATATTTGTTGTGTATGAATGTGTGTGCATGTGTTTTGGAGTGTTTTTGATTTCACTTTAAGCCAGTGGTTAATTAATCTATGTCAGCCTTCATCTGGCGCAGCGACTCACTGCCAACTTGCAATCTAGTCAATGACCAGTGGCTGGATTCAGTGTGAAAAGTGTCTTCAGCAACCTTTACCCTCCTTAAACCTGCTCCCAACCACACCTGACTGAAAGCATGTTATGATTGCTTCGTTAAGATTTAGTCATTATAATCTTTATTGTCATTGAGTGCTGCTGGTTAACCTAAAAACTTGCATCACCACGGTTCCTTTTACAAAAATACTATACTAATCTATGATACTTCGACATTTTGTTCAGAAAGATGATAACAGTGCATGGCCCACCTGGCCACCACACCAATTTCATAATTTTTGAAGCATAAATTTCACCACCACTAAGCAACTCATGCTCGGCGTGAGGATTGATGTTTCAGACAACAGCTGTAGTCTCATTCAACCACCTGTTAGGAACCAGCTTTTTTAAGACACATAAAAGCTTCAAATTTTTACAAGCAAGCTATTTACTGACGTTTTAGGTTGTAGAGCAAAATGTGAAAATCTGTTAAGCTTCTGTTTATCACAGACTTTATTTGGGGTGTCTCACCAAAAACCCAATCAAAACGTCCATCGACTTTGAGACAAGGGTGCTAACGTGCTTATTCATTTCCTGGGTTTCCTGCAGCACTTTAAATGCACAGAGGACAAGTTGCATTCAACAATGACATTTTAGAAATTAAACAAATAAAACGAGCTTACCAAGACAAGTCAAGCTTCTTGCCCATGCTTCGGTCATAAAATAACTCTCTGATGTGTTCTATTCAATTATTACATTATGCTGGAGGTTAGTCTGTATTGTCTATACTTTATTACCAACAGATTGAGCATGTACATTTCCCACTAAGGAGAGTTTTCTAAAAGACAGATACTGCAAATTGCAGTTCATTACAGACACAGAAAAAGCTCTACTTTTATGCCAAATGGGCCACAATCATCTGGGAGTAGGTTTTTTTTTTTTTTAGAACTGTGCTTTTTATAGCTGTGTTTTGCTCTTTACACCTCAAAGTCAAATTCAGGGGTACTGAAAGGCTACGAAAAGTATTGTTTGGGGCCAAAAAGATATAAGAAGGAAAGTTTTACTGGCATTGCTTCTCTGTTATCTCATAGCTTGTATGAAAGTTTAGAATGTTTTTGACACTTGTCTGTGCTTTTTGACAGACAGTCCACCTGGTGAATGTGACCGTTTTAACTGTCCATCATCTCATCCACTGAGCCAAACTGGCTCAGCCTTGTTTGTATTCCAGCAAGCATGTCTCTCACCCCGGGCAATTCTGGAAAAGTCCAACCCCTAACAAGAAGAGCAGACCCAGCGCTTGTATCTACTCAGCTTGACATCCCGCACCACCCAGTGGGTCTGGCTCCAGGAAAGGGACCTTGTTCCCCTACAGGCTGACGTCTTGTTGTCAGGCTTCCCCAAAGGAATAAATGAATCATTCTTTGACTTATTGCCCCTCGCCTGGGACAAATTTGCCATGGGAAACCCTACAGAGAGCTAATGCTCTAGACACTAGCTGCAAGCATCACAGGCACACAGCCCCTTCACTGGGATAACAGTGATTCTAAGAAGGTTGTTCAGCCTGTCACCTCTTCAATCTGCTCTTTCCTCCTGTCTCTCCTCTGTTTCTTGTCTTCAATCAGCCCCACTTGTTTCACAGGATTCTTCCCCCGAGGCTACAGCACACTGATGGAAGAGAGATGGGAGATGTAAGTCAGGCAGTGAGGGAGATAAAAATAATATAATTTAGGCAGCAGACAGACATATAAAAACATGGATATAATTACAGAGTAAATAGTAACATGCTCATGCAGAGAATAGAGGGCCCTGTAACACAGACGCAGAGACTGATGCTAACAAAAACAAAGAAGTCTTATATCAACCTCGGTAAGAACATTTTTGCTCTACTACTCCTAATTTTAGATGCAGCACTAGAAATTTATGGCCAAAATGTCTTTAAAAGTTTAGAAATGCCTTCGAAATTGAACATGCAAAAAATGACATTTAGTCAGTGTTTTACACCTCAGCACTCATTAGTTATATATATATAATATGATATAATAATATAATATGTAACGCTCTCTATATGTTTTACTTACATTATTCCAAAAGTTTCCAACAACGGTCAAACCCAGAAAATCAGTAAAGTATTCAAAGTAATGGTGGGCTTCGTTTCTAGTTACAAGTTGCTATAACTTTTGCAAAAACATGGGATACGTCTGATATGTCAGAGAGTGAGGAAGATTCACATCAGATAGATTTTCATCGTCTATGGTGGATGTTTAACAATGAAGACAACAACAACTCCCATGACCCCATGCTACTTCAGTACTACATCTTTTGTTATTTTGTTATTTGTTTTTTGGAGATGGCCAGTTGTCAATTTCCAGCAGTGGTATATAAATGTGGGATATATTATATAATATAAGTGAGCATAAAAGCAAATCTTAGTGTTTTAAAATGTTCTATGGTAATATAAAATGCATATGTATTATTTCATGATTGTGTAAAATTCCCCCTAATGAGCAGGATAAAAAGTCCTTTAAAAATCAGAGAAAAGTTTTTGTTATGCTGTTGGAGATAATAAATCAATAGAGTCGATGAAACCTACTATGCAACATGTGTAGATTAACCTTCATATTTAATTGATGTAACACAGGTTTTCATCCGTATATATGTTTACAGTCCACGTATGATATTAACTGATGTTCACTTGGTGATTTGCCAAGCATAATAAGCCCTGATGATCCATCTCCTTGAGGCAATGATTGACACATGACATTTGACTTCTCCATGGTGGATTGTAGGCAGCAGGTCTGAAGGTCAGCAGAGAACCCTGCGGAAAGCTTTACTAATGGTGAGATCCTTTTATCCATGCCATCTTTTTAGACCATTCCCAAACTTAAGAAAGCCACGGCCCAGTTTGAAATCTGGAAATCTTCAGAGGCCAACTCAACATGCCTGTGTATTGTACACATGGAAACAACTGAAGTTACTTATTTTTCCACACAATTAAACAGTTCATACATTTCTCTAGATATATAAAAACATCAAAAAGAAAGAAATCTAACCCACAGGAGTTTTGAAGTTCTGAGCCTTAATTAATGATTATCAAAACCTTATTCACTGGCGTTGAAACTGAAGGCTGAATCTTATCTCCCTTCCAGTACAGAGTCGGATAAACACAGATGTTACCTATGATACTAATTCAGGTCAAACAGTGGCAGAGTTCCATGAGAACCCTGAAAAAAACTGAAAAGGGTCTGCTAAACTAAATGGGTTAGCTTAATTAGTATCATCAGTAACACTTGTGTTTACCCTACTATTTCATATCAATATGACTGCCATGAAAAAGGTCAATAACTTTTTAAATTTTAACACAACCAACATAAACACATGCATATACAAACTCTGACTCTGTTGCCAGTGTGAAAGATTCATGAGCTGCAAGTTATGTTGTTTGGACGAGTATTGTCTGTATGAGGGGTGTTTGATTTCTTCCCTACAACTTCCCACAGTCACTGCTGCAACACTATCCAGCTCTCCCAGGTGTGTGGAGTTTGGCTGGTTAGACTTCTCCCCAGGAAGGTCTGTGCAAGTGCAGATCAATTTGCCTCTGTGCCATGCAGGGCCAGTGGTTGTTATTTCACAGCAAGCGGATCCCTAATCCAATATACCCTCAATGTCCAACAACCATCAGATCCTGGTGTGATAGTGTTCTTAAGATATACCTAAGTATATTAAAATGATACTTGTCATGTATTTTGGGGTCATGTTGGTAACTGTATAGTGCACTATTTTAAACTATATTCCTTCTTTTTACTTACACATACAGTAAAAAAGAAAACAACCAAACAACAGCAATCCATGATAGCCTTGCCTCATGTATTGTCTCCCTAGAAAAATGCAAATGTTTAATCAAAAATGTCAAGTCCTTTCGAGTCATCTACTTCAAGTCATGAATACCCAGTCAAAGTCAAGTTCAGTCTTTTATCAGTGTTAGTCAAGAAAGTCCACTTTCTTTGACTAACTTAAGTCATGTGACTCAAGTCCCCCACCTCTGCCAAGAAGATTAGAAAATTCAAGTAAATATGTTTCTTTTGTTATGTTTAAATTTTTTCTTTTTTTCCTGTCTTCGTTTAACCTTAGCTGTGCAAGCAAACCACAGGACATGGAGAGAAATTTACCTTCACAATATTACTGAGATCAAATGAAACATTTTTATCCAAAAGGACTTGACTACAGTGTCATAACATACGAATCAACATGTCCACAACCATTAGCTATGTGATAGATTTTTAAATGTATAACTCTGAATCTGACTAACTTGGAAATGAATGCAGCATCCCATATTCTTCCCTGCTCTACAGAGGTGAGTGAAACCCCAAACATTTTGTCCCACCAGGGCTGAGTCTGAATGTTGAGATTCTCTTCAAGTATTCTTCAAGCTATCATGAGAGCATGTGACTATGTCTCCTAAAGAGGGACCTAAGATACCATAGATCTACAGCCCTGATAGCACGGATGGTTTATTAGCATGTTTGCTCATAGAAAGTTCATGAAAAACTTCAAGCCCTACTTGTATCCTTTAAGTGGTTTTCCTCCAACTATGTTACTTTAAGTTAAATCAACCTTTCCCCAAACCCTTTCCACAGTTGATACTCCTTTATCTGTTTCACCTTTTAAAGCTAATTAAACATAGACAGGGTGCTTCTTTTTGCCTCAGTGACATGACGGTCAGCTGCAGAAATAAAGAAGGACCCTGTTTCAAACAACAACAACATGTCCAACTTCTCTTAGGTTCTCTGAAACGTTGTGAAGCATGTGCAATTTTTCCCTTGAGCATTTAGCTATTTCAAGTTTTAATTTGCACTCATTCAGTAACAGGCAGTGGCTCTTTATTTTTTGAAAGGTTAAACACGATTTTCACCTCTATGAGTCAGAACCAATAAAATTTGCCCTTCACTGTGATAATTATGATTAAGAACACATTGTATATCTGAGAATGTGATGTGATATGAACACCAGTTTGACTCATTTGCCCTGCTACTGTTTGTCGATGTCTTCATCTTACCCATACTGTAACAATTTATCTTCTGTTCTTTGGAAAGTCTATGTACAAATCTGGGTCTTATTTGTGTGTGTTTCCACATTTACAGCTACATGATCACCACACAGTTAGAAAGACAGCTTACATCAGCTTGAAAAAGTATATGTACGCACTTTGAATTTACAACTTCAAATGAATTTAACCTGCAGAATTTTTAAAATCAGGTTGAATTTCCCCTTTTAAGTCCTGTGAACCCGGTCAATGGTTGACACATTGGCTGCATGCTGCTGGCTCAGTATCTTTCATGTAATCCATTAATCATCATGATCATTATCATTGTGGCCACAGGCAAGAATCAATACACTGATGGTGAAGGGTAAAAAGAGTATAAATTATGAAAGCCAAGGTAACATTTCATGACACAACTTTAAAAGCAGTAAGTGTCTATTTCCTGAAAGCTACACATCCAGAGGTAACTCAATAATGATTTTTTTTTTAACATGTTTAACCTCAATATGACCCTGCAACATCCTACTGCACAGACGAACCACTTTAAAATGTACACTATGATAAATACTGTGAGTCGAAATGTAGACTTTCTACCTTTTATCCAACACTTTGGGTACAGATATGCATAACATTTTATACTTGTACAAAAATACATGGATCCCAAGGATCCTAATGATTTTGAAAATGTGAATTTGTCCCATACTTCGACTTATGACCAAATACTTGCTAAACTAATGATATTCTCAAGTTTTGACACCATTTTTAAGGCTGTGACTAGCCAGAGTTTCATTCCCAGGGCATCAAATACTGGTGGCCTTCACTTACAAGGAATTTGCTGTGGCATGTTGGTGCATACAAACACAGTACTAGAAATATAAATAAAGATTAAGGCAAGTACTTTCAGTAAAAACAGAATAAATAGAAGATTGAAAGAGAATACACAATAAACACAAGAAAAAAACAAAAGTAACAAAAAATATAGAAGAACAATATTTGTAAATGTTATGATATTAAATAGAGACATACATGAAAGAGCTGTGCAGTTTTATGTATGAGTGCAAAGGTTTGATATTGAAGGTGCAATCAAAGCGTTGGTATTTGACAACCTGGAAATGAGACCTTTAAAGTCTTGATAATACATTTCTCTGTATTGCTTTGATACTCAGAAATATAGCGCAATAACAGTACACTGAATTTCACTTGATGCCAAGACGTAGACTTTTTAGACATTTTTAGAGGATTTTTTTTTTTTTACAATTACAGGCTGGATGCTTTCTCTGGTGTTTTTCTAAACCTGCCTGCTAAAAGTGTTTCCCATCTCCCATCATCCATTATCTAACAATGTTACCCACCATTAAAGCTTCATCAACAGAAAGTGTTTGAATGCCAGAAAAACATTTGTGCACATACAACCACAAGAGTCAATTATGGAGTTTAGATGAGGATGATGAATAATTCATTTAACACTCATTTAAGGTCATCAACAATAATGAAATGCACTGTTGTGTTACTATTATGGCTGCACAGTTTATGACAATTCATTATTTTAATTTTCCACAGATAAACACAGCTTACTGGCATGTCCACCACAGATGAAGGGATGTAAACACTATTAAAATATTCCACTGCGTTTGTCATGAGACAACATCAAGACCTAAATTACAATTTATTGCTCAATTCTCATTACTAAATGGTGGTGTTTTGAAATGATTTAGCTGGTCAACCTTTATTGCAAGACCCTGAAAGTTGTTTAGTTGTGCTGGCACACAAGGACTCACAAAAAGCACAATCTCATCGCCAGATAGAATAATGGTAGAGTCAACAGACCTACCAGCCCTCAAAGATACATCACTCCTTCTTAAGTTCAAGGGCCATGTGCGAATTAAGGGGAGTGGCTGCAAATCTGCATCGTTTCTTTCATGTCAAGTTCAACTATGGTGAACTTTGAGGGGATGGAGTCACAGTATGGGTGTTGACTGCTTCAGCAGGCGTATTTTGCATTTCAAAATATGACACCAATGCTATTGAGTGCCATAGTGTAGTCGTGTATAATGGCATCTGGTACCTCACGCGCTATTTATGCTAGGAGGATGCACTGCTGAGGGGTCAGTTGTTTGTACACTTGTCGAAGAAACTCATCTAGTTGTCAGGGTTAGCCATGTTTTTTTCTTTACTTTTGGCTGAACACTTTGAGGTGAAAAGTTGAACTTTTCATCCGGGAAATTCCGACCTGGAACACAGATTTTGTCCCTTTAAATCAATATTTAGGACTCTGGCTCAGGGGGCTCAGTTGTAGGCTTCCTCATTTAAAGTTGTGGCACCAGCTGTGCCAAGCCTTAAAAGCCTAGTTTCATCAAAGAGTCAGGTTAATTTTTTAAGGGTGCAACACTTAAACTTTGTTTCTGTAAGTGTGTGGTTTCTAGAAAGCTTCTCTTTCTTTACTTGATTACCATTTAACTTTGGCTTCCTCTGTTTAGTTGCTTTTGTGGTATTTTATATTATGAGCTGTAGAGAGATGAAATTATTCTATCCTTGACAAACAGTCACCTCACCGTTTTATCTGTATGGCATCCCAAGATACACAATGAAGGACCCCTGGGCAATGCAAGCTGGTGGACATACAAAACTCCCTAATGGCAACTTTGGCCCTCTTGGTTGGCAACATTGCACAGCAGCGCAACTCCACAGATGTGGTCCAAGTTTTGAGACTTAAACCTGGACAAGGAACAATGATATCTTCTTTATGTATGTGTTTCTAATGTACGCCAGTTTCTGATGGTCTGGAGAACATGGGAACATCTGCAGCTGGACAATACTGCTTAGGGTAATGTAAATAATGTCACGCTGAGGATCAGGGTTGAAAGCCAATAGCAAAATGTATTGATCAACCATGCTGAAAACACTGAGCAGGCTTCTGATATGGAGATGTGTGATAAAACACATGCAGGGGATTTTAACTCTCTAGTCACCACAGCTACAACAACCTCACCAACTGCTTTGTGTTATGCCATTTTCTATGTTTCATAAGTTAGAACAGCTCCTCTCTGCTAATGTTACCTTAGATGTCATAGATGGGTGTTTATGTCAGGTTGGCCTTCAGGGACTTAGCTCTCAGCACGACGCAGGTGATTAGAAAGTCTGCTTTGTATGTCCAGCTACGGAAATCTTCACAGTGCAGACTATCTGATCTCCCTCCTGCCCCATTTGCTCACAAGTTCTCTGTCCCTCAATATAAAAATCACAAAAATCTAATTAACACCCCGACCGCAGGTGACAGCGATGTCCCACAAAGCACCTGACTGACCAGAAGACAGTGTGCTTCTGTCTCCAGTTAGTTACTAACCCGTGCTTGGTGGTGTCCCACAAAGCACCTGACTAACCAGAGACAGTGCGCTTCTGTCTCCGGTTAGTTACTAACCCGTGCTTGGTGGTGTCCCACAAAGCACCTGACTAACCAGAGACAGTGTACTTCTGTCTCCGGTTAGTCAGGTGCTTTGTGGGACACTACAAAGCACCACAAACCTAAGATTATCACAATCATGTCTCCACACCACTGCTTGCTGAAGCCACCAACATTTTCTACAAATAATACAAGAGATCTTGACACAGTTACATACATCTTCTTTTTTGTAGCTCTATTACTGAAATCACTTTCTACCAAAACCTTGCTAATTAATGGTTTGATTCTTAGTCTGGATATGATTTCTCACCATTACATTAAGATTCTGCACTTGACTCTACTAAGGCTACGAATCAAGGTGTTGGTGTTGCCTTAATCTATCAAATCTATTTTCAATTTAAACCATCTCCATCAGCTGTTGTTCAGGGCAATCGACTCTTACTAATACTTATAGATCACCTGGTCTGTATTCTAATTTCAGATGAATTTGTCTTGGACCGTATTACTTACTCTGATGCTCAATTATCTGTAATTAGAGTATTCACCTGAATAAAGCCTTTGATCCTCTGACTAACACTCTTTACTTAAGTCTGTCATGCATAAGAGTGGTTTCTGCTCTGTCTATCTTGTCACAGCTGTGTTGTCCGATCAATTTTTCTATTAACTTTGAAGCAACATTGCCCTGTCCTTGTAAATTGGTGATGAACTTGGTAACTGGTAAACTTAATAACCTGAGTTGTATAATTGTAAGTAAATCTGCTTTGGATTCTGTCACTGTGGTGTCAAGCCTTGTCGAAAATTGTAGAGACTTAAACACAACCCTTTCTGGTCTTTGATGGATTCAGTTGTGCCTCTTACCATTACAGGTTTGGTTGAAGAAGTCTACACCCTGGTTTACTGAAGGAACACAAGCTCTTAAGTAGGCCTCTTCATACCTGCCTGAACCCCTTAATTCCCTTATATGCCATCCCATCAGGAGTATCCAAGCTGTGCGTCCAGCTCTCTTTTTCTCCTTTTCTTATCACTTTTTGTCTTCTCCTTCTTGTCCTTTCTGTTCAGCCATCTTGGGACCTCTCTCTCTCTCTCCCAGACTGCCGGTGCCTCTTTCCAAATGTTTTGGATCTGACTCTACAACCTCCAGGAGATTCAGCCTCTCCTCTCATCTCTCTTGCTGTCTGTTGTTCAGATGTTGTCCTTGTCTCTGTCTCCCTCTGTGTGTTGGTGTGAATTGTGTGCCTCAGTTTTCTGTCTCTTGTGTGTGCATCTGTCAACTTTCCAGGTCTCCATTGTGGAGAGGAAGTTAAGTGTTTGGCGACACTTGAAGTTGCTCAACATCCACCTGCATTTGTATTCTTCATATGTTTACACTCTATCAGTGGTGGCAAAAGTACCCACATTCGATACTCAAGCAAAAGTACAGTGTAATAAAAATAATGACTGGTAAAGGTGCAAGTACTTACTCAACTTCTTTATTCACATACAAGTAAAAATACAGGCTCTGAAATGTATTGAAAGTATGAAAGTAAAAAGTAGCCTACTAAGGGACATTTCTACCACCTGTTTATATGCAAAGCTAGTCTGACTCACCAGATAAGTGTATAAGTCCTGCCATTGGATGCTTGCTTCAAGCAGCATCACAATGTCTGCTATCTACATTTTCAAAGTCCCTGGGAAACAAGAACAACCTCCTAGTTGCAATCTGCACAATAAAAATGGCAAATTAGTGCTTGGGATGCTAATAGTACGAACGTAAATAAGCAAACTACCATTACCTTTTCTTTTGCAGTGATGTAGACATTTTAATGCCAGAGATTGCCTCCTAACATCAGGTGTTCCACCAAAAGAAGTTCCTCCCCGACACTATTTTGCAGCAGCACCATTGCTGCATCCTGGGTTTAGCACCACCCAAGACACAAGGCACAGTGTTTTTTTCCCTTATAGTAGAATATGTATGTGTGGAGCCAGACATTTTTCCAGCACTGAGCACTGTGGAGAGAGTATAAAGCTGACTGGACCTCACCTATTTTGATGTTGAGTCTCATTCTCTTGTCTGTTTCATCTTGTTACTTATGTTGCGTGTGATATTCACTGATGAATACGCCAAGGATTCATTTTGTCCATTTAGGTTGAAATCGGTTGAAAATATGATCAGGTCTACTGACTAGGGACGTCGTATATTTGAGGTAAACAAGTTTTAAAAAATATACAAAGGGAGGGAGAGGATCAAACAAGCTATTTACAACCTATGGGAATATCTAATCCAATGATACAGAGAGAGCCTGCAGCACAGTGCAGGAGGAGGCGGAGGGAGAGACCCTGGTGGAAGTACACCTACACCGGTGCTGCTGGCAGAAGAGCTGCAGACTCATTACTCTGAGGAGGGTCTAAAAAGTTGCTTAATCTGGCGAGAAAGCCAACAAGATGGTGACACTCTCGAAATCCAGGGACCCACAGTTTATTTTCTGACTGCATGCTGCCGCCCGCAGCGAAGATAAAAAAAAATAAAAAAAAAACACTCCTGCAAGATTTACGTTGGGTCCTGCAGGATCCCAATGCCAATGCTGCCCTCTAATCTAGTACATGTCTGTTTACTCTGGAAGAGAGAGACCTCTGTTGCATGAGGTTTCTTCCATTCCCCCAAGTTTTTTTTAGTAGTTTCTGTAATTTATATATAAATAAAATTGACTTAACATTATGTCTAAGGCACCTCTTTCCAAGGCTTTTTGTGCTGCAGTGTCAGTCACAGTGTCAGAACCAAACTGCAAATAGTTTGTCCTCATGAACTTTTTAATAGAGAATTCAAGGACTTCAACAGAGCTCACCAACAGCAAGTTTGATTATTTAAGCACAGTTTAGCATTGTACAAAGTGACACGGGGACAGAGCCACGTGACTTGACTGCTAATCGTGTTACCCCAGAGTATAACAGAGGAGACAAGGGGGGTAGGTGAACAGACAGGATTGTAGAGAAGGAAGTGGACAGATGGAGGGAATGGATCAGATAGGCAAAGGTTGAATGATTACCAGGAGAGAATGAAACGAGTTAATGCGGGTGACATGAATTGATTCAGCCCTTCAGTTAAGTATTAGCTTCAGTGTGCAGGTAAGTCTTTGCTTGAAGCACTTCTCTGGTGTCTTCCCCTGCAGAATAAAGAATTAAGAGGGGGAAAGCAGCTTTTAAGGAGGTCTAAAAAGTCAAATACAGCATTCAGTCATCTGCTCCTCATGGCCAAAATGATGCTTCATGTAAAATCAATCATCTGGAATGATGAAATACTATAAACATAATGGAGCATGTGTGCATGCATGAGTGTGGCAAACAATAACCTGCGGCAACTCCCCCATAACAATGAAAAATATATAATACCATTATGTTGTGTATGTGTTCTGCTTTCTGAAATGAAATGAAATTTGCTCACCCAGAGCATACAAAAGCAGGATTTGATGATGCAGCAAATTCTTGATTTGAAAGGGAAATAAAGCAGCGGAAATGTTGACACAATTCATAAATAAGACAGATTATCCACATATACTGAGCTGCTGTGGACAGTGTACTTGGCTGGCTTATATATTTTCCTCTGTTTCATGTTGCTGCCAGCCAGTTATGTTTCCTCATGAGATTTCATAATGTTACACATGAGTGAATCATACAGCCAGTAAATCGCATGACACTGGCAAATAAAATTATTATATTAAGACATACTCAGTTACAATGCTGCAAAAGAAATCAAGGGGCATCAACAGTCACCAACACACCATCGTAACCCCAGTGGTCCCACATATAGCATCCTCATCAGTTGAGGGGTAAATCTGTCTTGTAAGCTGCAACGACAAAAGACGCATTGCCCAAACATGACCAATCACCTGAGAAAATCAACTCAGGTAATTTAGACTAGACAGATTCTTCTTAAAGGTGTAATATACAACATTTAGCATCACTACATACAGGCAAACAACCATAGTGGAGTTATTACATCCTGAGCACAGAATGATGACACTCCCTCTTTCTGTGTGTGTGTGTTATTATTCAGTCTTCTCTATTTAACCAGAATGACCGTGTTTGCATGTACATGCATGTGAGCTCCTCTTTGTCTTCCCCATGTCCATTTTCAGCCTTCTGGTGTGTTGAATAACTTTCTCATATTACAGCTAAACAGTGCACTAAAATATGTTTGTAGACAATGTAGACCCCAACACAAAGGGAGACAGAGACGAGGACAACATTCAATAATGCTGTTCCATATTTTATCAGAACTGCCTGGTTTGGCAGATATTAGCATAGTCGAAATGTTTTCATTAACATCAATGAAACATGCATCCACGGGTGCTCTTATTTTTATTGTCTCTCCTCTTACCACGTAGCCTTTTGCTGAGGTTGATCATGGCTGATCTGAACATTCAAGACATTTAAACTTTTCCTCGCCACTCCTCCATTGCAAAAACAGTCCCTAATGCAAACAAACAAGATAAAAGTGCTTCTTCTGATGTCAAACAAAGGAGAGAATGGCACACACTCTGACATTACGAGCTTAAATTTTGGCGTTCCCAGTCTACTCGACAACACTCAAAATAGTTTTTAGATATCTTTACCTTGGCAGCAGTTTTTAAAATGCTCAATTTTAGTGACCTAAAAATCCATTTGTGTGTGGATGAAAGGCCAAAAGGAACAGAAAAAGCAAAGTTTAAAAAAAAAAAAAAAAAAAACCTGTCTGTTTGTACAGGGGTCACCAGTGCACATACATACAATTAGTCTTTTTTATTTAGTTACTATAGCAAGGATTACAAATGGTACCTTTTATTGTTTTTATCGTTACAAGATAAAAGATAAGAAATAAAAGATAAAATATAAAAATAACCTTTTATTTCTACAGTGTTGAAAACTAGATATTATTCACATTAAAGCAGAGGAGAGACCAGCTGTTTGGTGTTTGGAGTCTGAGAGAGAGAGCTTCATTCACCTCTATTTGCGCCAAGATGCTATCACAGCAGAATCTTATTACTAATCCTACAACACTGTGGGAAAATCATTACTTTGTAGATGTGTGTGGTGTGCATCCTTGTTTGTGTATTTGTCTTTCCATTGTTAATGGAATATACATATCCTATATGCCTATGCAACTGTGTGTGTGCTCGAGTGAGCGTGTGTGTTTACACCCAAAACAGTTTGCTCTTATTCTTACTGTGTCTGCAGATCTCGCAACAGCCCTCAAGGCTGAACTCTGGTCTATTTGCTTCCCAGGAAATAAGGCCTTCACTGTTAATGGCCTATTTCTGTGTGGATTTGTGTTTATACATTATGTAGACACACATACACATGCAGGGACGCTCATATTCTAACAAACACAATCACATTTACAAATAGTTGTGCACGTTTGTTTGCATATTCTGATGTATGCACACACCTCACACAGAGCAAGCGAGGGAGAAGTCAATATTTGAAAGTTATTTCCTGCTGTGAAGATTAGTGATTTTAAAGAACAAGCATCCACACGTGGATTAATTAAATCAGTTGCCTCTTCAACCAGGATAAAGCAGATAGTGAGGGTCAATAATATTTCCTGCCTTGATTTTTGCAGCCTTTCTAGTGGAGCAAAGGCGCATAATGTTGAGTGGCAGGTCCTGTGAGCCTCACGTGTCTTCTCTTTATCAATGGCCTTGCCAATTTTTGTGTCAGACTGGGGAGAAAAAAGGGACTGAGTATACATGGCCCTCATGTGAGGATGTTCCCACAAAGATGCTAGAGTGAATAGCTTGAGTGGGGAGCGGCCCATAGAGAATGCCTTTGCACAGGTTTCTGAGTTTTGCTGTACGCCCTTGTGTACAAGGTAAAATAAAAGGGTAAAGGTCAGCTTTACGGTCCCATATACAATCATACAGAGTACAACGTACCATGAGATTTAGGCTGTGGTCACACACATGTGGATTAAAGGAAGTGTGACCAGGCCTTCAGTACATAGATATGGCCATGGACAGGGACACAAATTCAAATGTCAACCTATGGATGTACTGAGAGACCTTTATAATAGAACTCCAAACTCCATTTTCCAATTATATAACACTATAGGCTATAGGTTTTGGTAGATTGCATGAAGAAAACCACACAAAAACACATTCACAGCGTAACTTTTTTCTGACCTTTCTGATTTTCCCAGGATTTTCATTTCTGTCTCCCTATTTCCTCCCAGAATCACAATATTCTTGTATTTCTCACAATTTCTGACAAATTTTCACACCGTTTTTCCTTTTCATTATCACAACCTGTTTCTGGCACTATACAATACGTATAAGCCCTATGACTCCAAACATCTACTGTTTCCACCTGGATAACAATATAGCTACACTAAACCAGACTTCCTGGAGAGAAGAATTCCTGATTTTTAAAGCAAAAATAAAAGTATTTAACATAAAAATGCAGTCTACTTATTTTGTTATGTTTGCTCTTTGAAAATGCAGAAAACAAAGTCTTTGACACTCAAACTTCCTATTTTCGTGGTCTTGAGGTTGGCAAATATGCTTCACACACCCTCTAACTAGTTTTAGCTCTTAATCAGGCCCACATCAAATGAGGACTGGACTGCATATCCTTACTTAGCGTAAATGTCAACCCTTTTAAGGTCTTACAAAGATGGGAATACGAGACACACACACTGACTCATCCTATTAAAGGCCGTGTCATATAGAAAGGGCTGTGTCGGTTTCAGTCCATTTTGATGACTCTGTTTTGTGACTACTGGGCAGCAGTTTTGAGCCTTCCTATAATCTTCTTTTAGGCAGCTCGTTTTATGAGCTGAAGCAGTGTCCACTCATCCAGTCATCTCTCCTCTCTCCCTCCGGTGTTATAATATCCGTCTCTCTTTCTTTGTATTGCTTTCATACAGAGCTTTGGTGTCACATTTTCTATCCATACCTGTCTGTTTTGGAAAAAAGGGTCACCTCTACTGTGTTCAGGGTTAGGTCTGTTACATGCTATCCTCTGGTTCTCCTTGCAACATCCAGTACTTGTCACAGCAGATCTTTAACTTCCTTGCCTTTATGATAAATCCCTTGCTAAGTAAGTAAATCTTAGTTTCAGGCAGTCTTGATGGGCAGTAATCTGGTTGTGTGAGTCGAGCTGGCCCTCAGCAGCACTGGAAACAGAGGGCGGCTGGTTCAAGGCGAGGTCCACAGCAGCAGAAGAGCCTCTGACCAGTTGGGGATCACAGGCCTGGGCAGAAGATGGATGGTTTCTCAGCTGGAGCCTCACTGGAGAGTACAGGCCAATTCCACTGTCCAGAGCTTGGAATTTATTGCTAAGCTGAGGAGCTTCAGGTGAGATCAACGGGAGTCTTAAGCTCAACTCCTACTACTCTTGAGCAGGACCCACAGTTCTGAATTGCAGGGAGTGGAGCAGGCTTGGGACTTTGGTTTAGCTTCAAGGATGGGCCACACATCACCATTCAGAGACAGAAAATCAGCTGAAATCAATAATAACAATATAAATGTCGACAAGTATAAGGAAACATACATGAACGGGGCTACATTACAGGTAAATTTAATGTTGATGATTCAACAATATACGATGAGCTTGATTGGAGGAATAGTGTTGGAGATTTTTGAGGACTTCCAAATAGATTCTTCCCCCTTTTAAGGTAGGTACCTCAATGTCAAGACTGCCTGTTCTGGTGCCTCCTCAGCCTTTTCCTCAAATGTGTAAGAGTTTGGAGCAATAGTGATGACGTTAAAAATGAAGGTTAAGTGATACACAGACATTAAGTCATTTACATAAACAATAGTGTCCCCAGTGCCACTCACTCAACATACTTTTGCAAATTTTGATAACTATAAAAAGCAGGTATGCACTGTTACACAGCAGGACAGAAAATTATTCAGTTGCATCAGATGTCTTAATGATCTTGTATTGTAGAAACTGCATTGAAAAACTTGGTCAGGCATATTGTGCAAGTCATTAATTTAAGATGATAAATGTGCCAGGTCTTGTTATCCACAGTTTGTCTACACACTTTCGCTGCCCACTGGTCTGTGTGGTGTTTGTTTTTAAGCCAACGATGGTGATGTTATTTCAGTCTTTTAGACTCTGACCGGTTTCACCTCTGTAATGTTTCTTGCAGGTAATACACCTGTTGTAATGTAATGGACAACACTGGTGTAATGTAATGTGCACTGATCAACACAGGACAGGTCACTGCAATGTTAGTTTTCAGTTCAAAATGCAAAAAAATGAGATCTTTAGGCTGAAAGAAAAACATGCACAAAAGAGAAAGCGTTTCTGGGTTGCAAACATCCATTTTAAGTAAGAAAATCAGCATGTTAACAAGTTCAGGCAGCTGTTGAGAACTTGATGGTTCAGTGTCTCTTGCTGTTGGAAAGCAAACTCACTAGGGACTGCAGGAACTGCAGGGTATGCTTTTGCCAGTGGGGCAGGCACAGAATAAATCACTACCTGTCCACCTCTTCAGTGGACAGCTAGTGAGAGAGAGAGGTGTTTCTTTTCTGTACATGTCAGTCTTTTGTTTGACTGGGCTGGCTCAACGGCAGTGAAGAGCCCCAAAGGAGATCCTCTAGTGTCGTTTCCTTTGGACGTTTGGAGGTCAGGTATTCCATGTTGTTCTGTGAGACTTTTACTTGTGATGCCTGCTGTACTGTTTCCACTACAATGATATCTGAGCATAGAGAAGAGACAGAGAAAAGAAATTTCATTTCATTTGGACAGCAGTAGGTCACTTCACAAGGACTCACCCTGAGCTTGCAGACTGGAAGGTGGCTAGTTCAAGTTCAGCAAGGAGTAATATGTAATATGGAGCTGGAGAGGTGTCTAACTGTGGACTAAGTGACACCTATGTGGAAGCTTTGTCCCTCTGACATGAAGACAACTAATAACAGTGTGTAAAAATTTAATTTCCTCAAGTGGGATTAATAAAATGTTCAATTTAAATTTAATTTAAAATTTAAACAGCAACTGAACAATTTCCAACATTATCAGTGATCAGGGCAGACCAGGATAATAGTTCAGGCTGAGAATCTGAAATCAGTAAAGGCCAAATTCTCCACATTCATTCCAATTACGATACCCCATATTATAAGAATTTTATTTTCTGAGTTAGGGTCGTATGTCTACAGGACGAGGCCTTAAGTTGCCCTGTATTGTTTTGTGACATTTAGCCATTTCATTCGGCCTATAACACTCACCTGGCACTCCAGGCCAGTCAGCTTGCCAGTCCACTGGAAAGCCTCCCGTTGCTCCCATTGGCCAATATCTGGCCAGTGATCATGGCTCTGTTCTCAGAGTTTAGCTTTCTTTGAAGGTTCCACAGTGTGTGTGGTCATGATGTCTGGATATGTGTGCTGTTGCCTGGAAACAGCAAGCTTTTGTATGCCCTTGGCTGGAGTCTGTAACAGCTCTTCAACAGCTGGACTGTGGTTCTCGGGGATCAGCTAAGCTTGCTGTTCAGCTGCCATGCAGATGAACATAAGGTGAATACATCTGCACCTCAGTTGACCACGTTGTTGCTCATTTGCATAATGCTGAAATCTGCAAACACACACAAGACAAAACATGGAGATACGCGTGTGTGTTCTCAGTGTCAAGAGACAGTTTAGCAAAGGCAAACTACATATTCAGTTTGCAAACTAATTTGGTTTGATGTATTCATGGACAAGACTTCTATATTTATCAATGCATGTGACTATTTTGTGTGTGTAGTCAAGGTTGCAAGTGAATATATTTTTTATGCCTGGGCATTCATCATGCCTGCCGTATCTCCTCTCCCACACCTTCCCACACACAAACTGTCTCACATCCCACACGCTGTGTGGCCTTGGCCTTGGACACGACATGCCTCCCATTGTGTACGATCAGGGGAGCAAAAACACATATTATAAAATGCAGAGCTTTGTGTTAATAAATTAGCCTCTTCAGCAACTGTGCTTTCATCTCCACAGTGAATACATGGGCAACACAATTTCTGCTGCTTATTATGATAGTGCTGCTTTCAAAGCACCCTAATAGAGATAAGGGCAAAATGACAATATCAGAGGAGAAGATCAGAGATGTGAAAAGATGAGAGGAAAGGACAGGGCACGAAGGACACAAGAATCGCAAGTACAAGAAAAGCAGAAGAAGGGAAAATGTAGATGAATAGATCAGCAGAATGAAATCGAGTTGAACCTGGAGTATTTTCTTATCTTCCCATATATGCATGTGGGTACACTGTACTGCTTCAGGTTCTTTATTGCTATATGCACAAGTACAGTGAAGTAGTCATTGGCAATTACATTCTTAGATCTCAGGCTCCCTCCAACAGTGAAAAAAATTGAAAAAAATCACATAATTGGAATAAAATCTAATTAGAATCTAAGATATGAATAGTTAAGAAGCTAATTCACGGTTACGCAACAAAATGAGAGCTGTAGTTCCTTCATGCTGCACACATTCAACACAGATAACTTCAGAATAAAACCAAGTAAAAATATGAAACAAAGTTACATATATATGTACACACCCAGGAGATAATTCAGAAATTGGCATTTTAACATTTAAAGTTTAATATCTGGGAAATGTCATCCATCCACTGTGACTCTCCATCGAGGGAACAAGAGTCCTCCCTTCATCCTGCCAGAGTCTTGAATGTTACGTCCTGTCAGCTCAGAGATGATCCGCCTGTGAAGTGCAACACATAACATGATGGAGCAGGTCTCTGAATAAGATGTTGCACAACAGCGTCTGGTTTCCTGTTGCTTGTACTGTGTTAGTTGGTTTTCCCCATAACACAATTCACAATAACTGTGACATAACAATATGTCAGTTGTCTTGACTGACTGATTGACTGATCCATATGGAAGCAGATTTTTTTTTATTGTAGACGGTATTTTATTGAGTTGTGTTTCCAACAACGGTCAAACCAAGAGACATCCATCATTTATTGAAGGTAAAGACATGTCGCCGAACATAACTAAACATGAAAAAAACTAAGTACGTTACCTCGTCCAGGAACATGATTTCTGTCAGAGGCATGTCAGGTTTTTCATCTCTAATGGTGGTTGTTTAACAATGAAGACAACAACTCCCATGATACCACACTGCTTAACCGTGTCAACAAATTAGGTTGTTATGTTATAGGTTTAATGTCAGAGAGACCTCTAGCAGCAGAACCTACATACTATGCATGTAATTCACAAGTAACTTGTAACTATTGTTGTCAGATAAATGTCATGGAATAAAAAGGACAATGTATTGCCCTAAATCGCTGAAGAATTGTATTCACTACAAGCCACAGCCACCCAGAACAGTTTGATTAAATCCTGCTCACATATTCTGTTTCACTCAAAAATATTGTTCAATTACAGAAGCTAAAGATTTATTTTCTTTTTAATTATTGTAATGGACATGTTATTTCTGTGCTTCTGTACAAATGTGCTCTGCACTGTACCTCTGTAGGTAATACATGTTTGTATATTTGAGTGTTCTCCCTCTGTGTCTGTCTTAAGCACTGTACTACTTCATTGTGACAGCCTTCATGTCCTGATGCTGCTACATTCACCATCATTCTCAACAACCTCCTGTATCTGACAGCTTAGACATAAGCTCCATCCTTCACGCCTTTTGATGTCCAATCTTTCCACATGATGATATGGCAAACAAAACAATGTCTGTAAAGTACCGCACAGGATTATTATAGGGCAAGCCACCTATTGGCTGCAATTTATGTTTGTGCATGAAAATGTCTTTTTTCCAATATTTCTCACCTAACAGGGCTCCAAATGTAATTTATGGTTGCCACATGAGCAGAGTCATAACAATAAGGCGACACTATGATTATATTCAAGTTTACAGTTAAAAGACAACAAACAGCCCTGTCTTTCTAAAGCAGTGTCTTCCCACTTTGTTCATCCTAGCTGGGTGACTGAACCCTGTGAAAAGATAGTAAAAGGACTCAGGCAAGCTGTGTGGTTGTGAAAAAAAAAACAATCACAAGGGTTTAAATTATCTTGAAGTACTAAGTCAAAGCAAAATGGACATGCTGTTGGGTCTTTAAGACCTCATCTGTTCAACTGACTGGTAGACTGGGAGTCCCAGGCATTTTAATGGCCTCAGATGAATCCTTCTGGTTGAATGGCAAAATACAAAACAGGCAATTTTCTTTGACTCAGTACTTCCAGATATCCTATGAGCTGGATGACTGAGAATCTTAATTGATACAAGGGTTTAAATTACTTTCTAATTGTCAAACACTCTAGTCAAGCTGTTCTAGACTTCTGTCTCTAAGGCCCTGTGTCCACCAAAGCCTTTTTTCACAACTGAAAATGCCAGGCACTTCTCTGAAAAACCTCAGCTGGGAGCACATAAGAGCATTTTGATGGCTCTGCATTATTTCGGCTGAAAAGCTCTGGTCGCTATGATACGGAATATGAGTCAACCAATACTGAATGTAAAAATGCTGGCACGAGGTAGAGCAGCCTACTTGCTCTGGATGAGGGCATGGCCGAAGCCTGTAGGTAGGGAGGAAGGACCTGCCCTGTCTCTGGTGTTTCATGAGATTTCAACACGTTTTCAACCCAACCCAAGTCAAAAAACTGTTCTGTTCTTCACATGTGATCATGAAACAGCATTTTAACACGTGATTAACGCTGTGAAAGGGTCACAGTTTGGTTAGGTTTAGGCCCTACAACTACTTGGTTAGGTTTAGGCACAAAAATTAGATGGTTAAGTATAAGTAAGTTAAGCATGTTTGGGGTTAACATGACCACAAAAGTCACATGATGTATATAACTCACGTGTCATTCCGTGTTTGTGATTTGAACAGTTTTCAGCCCTCTGCGACCATTAATAAACGCCAAAAGCTCAGCACAGAACTCTCAGTGCCTTGTCACGCTGCGGGTGTTTCTAGCAGTTAAAATGGGGTTACCATTGGACACACCTCAAAAATACACTGGCCTCAGGTACGAACACTTCGGTGGACACAGCCCCCGAGTGCAGATCACTACAGAGAGTGTGAGGGTAAAAAAAAATAAAAAGCTATTGTAATTTTTCTTGGCCAGGGAAGCAGAGCAGGGGTGTTTCATTTTGTTTTCTTGTCCTGTCAGTGTGTCTATCGGGCCCCAACATGCAAACAATGTCTTTAACTGTAAAGTTAGCCACCCCCTAAGCCGTCACACACAGCCTGTTTTTGCTTTTTCAGTTCCTTTTTCAGATACACATTCTCACTCATATCGTCATGGGCAGAAAAGTTAGAAAAGGCTTAGACTGGGATTATGAGACCTTTTCCAACTCTGTCCGACTGCCCAGAAGACTACTTTCTTAACCTCACTTCTATCCCAGGATTTAGGGAGTAAGATATGTTGAAGGCAGAAGAAAACAGTTTGATGCCCCCCAACTGGCTCTAAGCCTAAATCTCCACCAGCCCTACCCTCAGCTGGTATTAAATGTAGCTCATGACACATGTAGAGGGCTGAATCTAACAGAAGTAGCAGATAGAGAGAGCCTTTTTTTAAATCTCCCAATCTTAATAAAGACATTTCTCCATAAAGTTCGGGTCTCTGATCTCTTACCATTTTCTATGCTTGCCTTAGTTAGCCTCTTTCACAGCATGATGTGAATTTTAGAAACACCAACATACATATAGGAAGGCTCCATTAAAAATGTATTCCAATACAATTACTACTTACCAGTTATGAATGTAGTCACTAACCTATACCAAGTGACACAATTTTAAAGTAATGCAATCTTTTCTTACTTTAGGATTACATCAATCGATTGTTTTAGCATAATATACTGTTTTATGTTGGTTGTTGGGTTCATTAGTTGTCCACTTTTTCCTTCCTTTGTTGGGTTAGGGTTAGGGTTAGATTAATAGTTGTAATTTTGCACATTACTAGTAGCATTGAGAAATATTACTTTTAAAAGTAACTCATTACATCACAAGATTAGTGCCATCAAAAAGTAACCTACTGAGAAAATAAACTTATTGTTGTCCTGCCAGTCCAACAGTGAAGAACAGTAAGATCAGATATTGTTTCACTCGAGATCAGAGTGATGTTGTAAGACTCGTCAATGTAATGGAATACAGTTAAATTTTTTAGTATCTTAATCACATCATCACATTAAATGTAATCCATTACTTCCTATGCCTGGTTACCCCAGTAGATGTTGACAGGTTAGCTAGCTAACTGGATTATTTGCAGCTAACAATATCATTTGCTCTGACCTGTACATACTTCCTTAAATTGGATGTCGAGTCCTTGGATGATGATGTCTGGAAGACAGAACTTGCACTGTACCTTGATGTCATTTCCCTCTTCTGATTTAAAGGCAAAATAATGAAGTTTCCACCCAGCGAAAGCATTTTTTCACTAGAGGCCATGAAAATGAATTACAGCTGTAAGATGGTTTCACTTGAGACCAGAGTGGAGTGGTAAGACTTCACAATGGTGAAATGTTTGTGTGATGTGCATGGCAGTATGTCGATCTTTCTTTTAAATTGAATTTTAAAATTGTAATCCTGCTAAAAGTATCAATTTTTATTAAATGTATCAATAATTTGATTGTCTTTTTTCTATAACTTTACCAGAGTTCAGTTACCTCTTTCTCTTTCATAATTATGTAACTCATTACATGTATTCTGTTACTCCCCAGGCCTGCATATGGGACTCTACACTGACAGGTTTTTCTATGCAAATATCTCCTGACAAACAAAATAAAATGACACATGCACACACATTCAATTCACATCAAATTATTTTGCAATATGCAATACCAGCAAATGTTACACTCACAACATGCACATACATATAGATTGTAACAGGCAATTTTGCTGTGTACATAATGTATAATTCTTTCCACATTATGCAGCACATACACAACACATGCACACTGGGAAACACACAAACAGATCATATCAGCCAATTTTGTTGCTCACTTTATGCATGACAGAAAGACAGAAAGCACAAACGTACATTCATTTTCACAGCTGCCAGAATCAGTCTCCCTCTCATACATCACACGGGAATACTCACACAGCCCGTCTGCATCTTTGATAAACATACACCAGAAACACACAATGGAGACACACAACCCGGTTACTGACACACACATGTTCAACACATGTCTGCTTTTGACAGCTATTGTGTGCTCTGTTGGCTCCGCTGCTGGTCCCTATGGATTAAGATGTTAGCATTAGCCTGGGTTTAGCATTGAGCTGTACATCAAAGAGGAGACAGGCAACATTCATACCTTTGTGTTTGTCACGTCTTGTATGTTTACACATAAACTGGCATTTAATAACCTAATCCACACACTATATGTGCAGACAATATTTGTATCACAAAGAGTACCTGCAGCCATGCGGCTCACACGACAGACATGTATCCAGGTGTGAATCAGTTCAATAATGTTGTGCTTATTATAAACAGACCAGAAATATAAAGCACATTGCTTGTCTAACTCCATGACCGGCCATCAGATTATCGCCTTCAGGCAACTTTATCCTAAAAAGCTCTTGGCCCCAGGCAGACATGGGTTGACTAACCCTGACTCTAGCTTGAGGCTAGCTGTTTTCTCCTTGGCAATGAATTTAGCTTCCACTTTGCAGTGTTAATGTTACAGTTGTATCAGTTAACCCTGATCTAAATGATCCACTGTGAGCATGAGTTGGATAACAGCATTCTAGCTGACTATACACGGAGATACATAAACGAACTTTAGAAAGAAAGGGGTGAGTGCGACAATTTACACATTTTCACACAGTAATCTGTCATTAAGGATTTAATCACATCTAGCCAAATCAGACATAATTATTCTATTTTATTTTAATTGGTGGATCATTTCATGTTTAACTGCATCAGCAAACAGTTACAGGCATACTTGTTATCTTATGCAGCAACTCCCTTATATAAATAGAATAAAAGCACTTTAACTACACATACAACCAATACATTATGATAAACAGGCGGCACTTAAAGGAACAATGAACATGCTCTCTATTTGTTTACAGACACTTAGAGATAATGATACAGATTGCAGGGAATTGCAGGATAAGGTGATGGAACAGTTAAATCTACACTGTTCAGGTAAATTTGTGAATCAATTCTTTGCAGTGACAAACCAAATAACCACATATTTTTCCCCTGCAAACAACTGACCATGATTTAAATTCCCTCTGGACCACAGATAAATGTAACAATTTAAGAGTAGAGATAACACTACTACTGCTGATTATGATGCTGAAAAAAAAAGAAAATCCGATTTATCTCAAATCAAAACCTATTCCACGTTATGAAGCCCATAGTTTAGAGCAGAGGTCACGAACTGCATGTGTCCAAGGCCTTTCGCATCATTCTGTGCAACAATGCAATCCATTTTAATGTTGCATCGGGTGTGAGTCTGTGGTCAGCAGCGCACACTGAATAGAGCTGGTTAGCCTACCTTGCTGAGAGGTTAGGTGTGCAGCTCTTCATTTAACAGCTCACTGTGGCTGCTCCTTCTGTTTCTATTACTCCCTGCAATATTTCAAACTGGTCTGCTGTCAAAAAAAAATGCATCCTTGTAAACACCTTGTATGTCGTGTGAGTACTTCAAAATAAAGTCAGCTTGTGTTTTGCCAGTTACATGCTTTTAATGTGAAGCTGCAGGAGTAGTACAAATATAAAAATATTGCCGAACTTTTGTCAGTGGCCATTCTGAAGGCTGGATGGGAAGCTTTAATGGGCTGGATGTGACCTGTGAGCCACTAGTTGATGATGACTGTTTTAAAGGAATAGTTGGCATGAATGCAGATAAGCACATTTTGATAATGTCAAAGAGTTGGATGAAATAACTGATCCTACTCTACTGATCTGTGCGTTAAGTACAGAGCTAGAACCAACTAGCCTAGTTTAGCACAGAGACCACCAAAATGACGATGTGTGTTTGTGTGTGTGTGTGTGTGTGTGTGTGTGTGTGTGTGCATGCTTGTATGTGTGTGTGAACTAGGCAAATAAGATGTTATGTGTTTATTGGTGAGCTTTCGATGTGTTGGTACATGAATTTTGGAAATGTACAGAGACCCCAGACTAGGCACTTTCTCCTGCTTCCAATCTTAATATTAAGCTAAGCTAATGGTTTCCTGGGTTTCATATTTGATGAACTGCCATGACATTGGTAGACCTATTGTTCTTCTCATCTGACTCTCTCAAGACAGTGGGTATAAGCATTTCCCAAATTAACTATTGCTATAACATTTTGCTATAGACTATGCAAAAATAACATTCTTTTTAACAATTAAAATAGACTTGTGGACTTCACTTCTGTATCTGGAATAGGAGACTTTCAGTTCACAGCTAACTGAAAAAGTACAGTTTTTAATGAGTACAATTCTCATTATCTTTGTCATTAAAGGACCACTGTGTGGAAGCGTCTGTCCAGTATTTTGCTGCAGTGCAAGTGGATTTTATGCCACAACACACAGCCTCAGGTTAAAGTGACCAACAGGCTGATTGCTCGTCTGGCTGCGTGGGAGTTAATGTGATGGTGCAGCATATCAGCACTGAGACATTAGTGACCTCATCAATACAAACCCCACCGCTACCGTGTTAGTCAGATTTCTATTTTCTTAGGTCAGTCTGCCCCATGTTGTCTGAGAAATCTTTGTCTGTGGCCTTTGCTCCCTCAAATATTTGTTTCTTGATATTAAATTCCTCCTGGGTAAAGGTTTCATCAACTGGCAGTCATTTTAAGTGTTCGGAAGAAGTGGCCGGAGTAGAGTTATCCTCCTCTGCTTCCACTGCCTACCTCTATTAAAGCTTAACTGATTTAAGTTTTGCTGTGGCAGTTCCTTCAGTAGTTTCTTACCTACTGTGAAGGTAATCACATTTTTTACAGACAATCACAGTCCTCAGAGGATGAATTTTAATGGCTCCACCTCATAAAGGCGTTCAAATATCCAGTGAAATGAACATCTGAACATTCATTAGATGGATTGGTTCATATTTTGGTAGATATTCATGTTGAGAGGATGAATTGTTAATTCTTAGGTGATCTCCTTACTTTTCCATTTTTGTTCTGAGTGAATTATCTGGACGACTACGGGATGGATTGGGATGAAATTTCCTACAGGCATTCATGTTCCCCTTAGAATAACTTCTACCAACACGTCACATGGTGACGTTCTGTCACAGCTCTTTGGTGTCTCATACTGAAGCACAAGGTACCCTTTAATGACTACATGAGATGATGCCAGAAGGCCTTTTTAACAGTTAATGCTGTGAAACGTAGGTTTAGACACAAAAAACAACTGGGGCAGTTTAAGGAGAATACAATTTTTGGGTAAACAATAATTACGTCACATTACCTACTTCACGTAATGTCACTGTAGCAACTCAAAACACGAAAGCCACATGACAACAGCCACGTGACACATGTTACATTATGAACCTTTCAACTTTTAAAAACATTTTGGTTTTCAGAGGGAGCACAAACTCTCGTCCCCTGGGCGAAAGTCCTGGGTTTGTTTGAGCCATCTGTCCACCCAAACTCCTCCATATTCAGACTTCTTCCTCTTGACACTATGTCAAAAGCCTGGTCCGTCTCAAAGACCCACAGGTGGGTTTACATCCCAGTCACTTGAAAGTCTAGTGCATCTCTTTCAGCTGCGGGTACTACGGGTACTTTGTGTGTCTGAGGGGCTGTGACAAAACGTTGGGATCTGATGATTAGGCAATGAGGACAGGCTGGGTGATCCCCAGACTTTTGCTTTACTTACTTTTCCTTTACTTTGGTTAATGACCATTAAAATGATGACATTCCTGTTACCCCCATCTGTGCTGATGCTAATTAGCAAAGGCTGTTGAATTGTACTGTAATTACCATGTTTTATTTATGTCATTGCTTTATTATTATATTATATTGAGCTTGGAATTGATATCCCAAAATTATCCGTAATCTTTGTTGTATGAATTCTATGATTTTACAGTCAACCTGGGACCACTGTTGTTTATCCAAGCCTGCAACATCCAGTGCCTACCTCTGAGTCTTCCCTGTTTGAGCTACTCTTTGTAGGCTTTTTGTATTTTTTTATTGTCTGCATCTGTCTTGTCGCAAAACCAATTGTTCATCAGAGACAAATAAAGCTGAAAGTGAAAAGTGAACACTACCTGATAAACATCAGTATGTCAACATTATCATTGTGCTCAAATCACTGCTGTGCAGGCCCAGATCGCTAGGAGAAGCCCGCTGACCTGAACAGATAATTGGCCCAAACTATCAGGACGGTGTTTAAATTGCAAAATGAAATGTGTAAATCAAAGGGGAAACAGAACAAGGCAACTACAGCCACTCATAAGTTTAATCCTTCTGCCCTGCCAATTAAAAATAATAACACAGTAAATGGTTTTATGTGGTTCAAACTAAAGATTACAAGCTTTAGCTGCACTGACACTCCGGATCTGAGTATAAAGATGACCAAGCCTGGCAAATGGCAAGCAAAGCAAATCACACCTTTGACAGATGAGGATTGAATGATCAAAGTGAAATGCATTCATTAACCCAGAAGAATATCTCAACCACTACTGTTATCATTTTGTCACGCTGGTGATGTCTCCATTGTGTTGAATATGAATCATGCAACACTGCCTGGACTGAATGATGAGTGTCTTATTCTTCATAACATGCAGTGAGAAAGGACTGCCTGCCTGTACATCTGGATCTGCATTAAAACCTCTGGATGATTTTACTGACATGTTCTTATTATGGCCTTTGCACACAAGTGTTATATTATGCATATGTATGAATGGTGAGCGGTTTGACGTAGTCTAATATATGAATGTTTTAAGAGTGTGCGTGTGTGGCTATTCACTCTAACCTAATCATCATCATTGTCTCTTGTCAGGGTGGATCACCACTCACAAACATGGACACACACAGTTTGACACCATGTTAACACCAATGTCATGCAATCTGCAGTGTGTGTGTGTGTGTGTGTGTGTGTGTGTGTGTCTGTGTGTGTGTGTGTGAGCCGTTCCTATGCTCAGGCTGGCACGAACTGTGTCGAGCCAAAGTTAGTCAGCTCAAAAACTCTAGCCTGCAGCATTATGTGTGTGTGTGTGTGTGTGTGACAGAGAGAGAGGGAGCGTACAGTCAAGATGACATAGCCTGTGTGTATTTTTTGATAGTACACGGAGGCTGATATGTGCTATCAGCATGGACACGCACACACACACACACACACACACACACACACACACACACACACACAGTCCCCTATACTCCAGCTCCACGGATGAGGCTTAATAAATATGGGCTCTGGCCTTGGGCTGAAATGTGTTTGTGTGTGTGTGTGTGAGAGTGCATGTGTGTAGGGCATGGAGTGACTCAGGGAATCAGTGTATGATTTCCCACAGCAAAGCCTTTGTCTTGACCGTCTGACACGTACAGATTTTAATCTCCTCCCCTCATCCCACTTCTGCTTCTCTTTCATCACACCTCCATTCAATTTCAGCTCATTTCATATATGCTTTTATTTTCCAGGAAACAATGACACAAAATCACACATTTTCACTACTGCTTTATTGTATTCCTGACTTTGTTTTCCTTTTCTCTCAGAGCCTGGTTTGCTAACATGATGCCACCCGTAGCCATCCTGACTCTTTCTGTCTTCTTTTCAACTCTTCCTCTGCTTCTCTCAACTTACCCTATCACTCTCAATATCACTCACACTTATTTTGCTTGATTCGATTTCTAATGATCAGGTCAAGGTGATGTTGAGTTGAAGTTGGAGCCATGCTGAACTTTACATGAAGTCACTAAATTTGATGTGCTGAAGAGGATCACAAATAGGATTACACACAGCAAAGTGCCATTCTGGTGTTTTCCAGGTACTGCTAAATCTGCTTCCGTTCTAGGGAAAAATACTTCCAAGGATGCTGGGTTTTAACCTTGTGTGTGTGTGTGTGTGTGTGTGTGTGTGTGTGTGTGTGTGTGTGTGTGTGTGTGTGTGTGTGTGTGTGTGTGTGTGTGTATGTGTTTGTCTGCACTTGTGTTTTTATAGAATGAGGAACACTGTATGCATACTGAAACAAAGACGCCTTCTCCAGAGTTTGAAATATTAAACATGAATGATGTAGACAGTTCAGCAATGCAGACCTCCATCAGAGCAGTAGGGCCAAATGCAGAGTGGATTCAAAAGGCAGAGCGTCACCTTGACATTACAACTTCCATTCCTCAATCAACTGAAACATCAAACTGTCATACACTCACTTATAACCACTTGGACATAAACTTATTGAGACAATATTCTAAAAACAGCAGATAAACTGACTCTATTTTGTTTCAGCAGATGCTATTAGCACACAGGTGTCAGTGGCCAAAAATGCTCTTTGCATCTGAAGTGGAAGAGCCAAAGTGGCTATTTACACCCAGGTGTACTGTATAGACTAGCATGGCAAGGTTTGCACCTGGGATGGAATATCCAGTGTGGCTATTTATACCTTAATGACAGAGACAAATCATGACCTTTTCCTATTTTTTGCCTAAAACTACCATTCACCCATTCAACCACCACTCTCCTCCCTACATGGACTTTGAGCCTGTTCAGACATGGTATTAACATGCATCCTGTGTGAGACCCGATCACAAGTGGTGACTTCACACTTGGCATAATGTGTATGCAGATGCATCTCAAGTGACCATTTGAGATTGGATTTCACTTCCCCACTATGTATACATATAAACACAAGGGCTGTTTTCTCAGTTGAATGAAGATTCAACTATTCATTCATTTTTTCTTTAGTTCAGCGCCTCATTATACTCCTCTATTATCCCACAATGACCATCATATTCTACATATTTTACAGAGGTGTTCCTTGGTGCACTGGGATTTTTTAACTGAACTATGTGCAGCACACAGCCTTTACTTCTCCTGACTGTGTGTAAATCTGTTTTCATATCACAGATAGCAAAGAAAGGCGTTATTGACAAAGTGTGGGAGAGAGTAAAAGTGTGTCCCAGCGCACCACGGAGGTCTCTGTGGCATGTTTTTCCCAGCAACACAAAGAAACAATGGGCCTTATGCAAGAACTGCTCGTATAAACAGATTTGTTATTAAGTGGTGCGTACCAGTGATTTAAGAGAACTTTATATTTCTTTTGCTTGTGGACATCTTGAGTTTGAAAAATAAATTACACTTCAAAATTATATTGACATTATCCTGTTTGACTACATTTCAAATAATAATATAATTGTAAATTTACATGTAAAGCCTATCACCCTTCATTCAATGATGTATTATTACCTGCTGTCAGGTGTATTGGTTGTATATCTGCACATGCAGGTTTATAAAGTCTCTGTCCAGGCGAACATCCTCACTTATTCTGTCGTCTTTCTCCATGATGAAAACTTCCCCTTAACCCTCTCCTCTTGCTGCAGTTATCGATCGCCCCTTACTGTGGACCCCCGACCCTCACATAACATGGCATTAACAGCACTTGCTTTTCCTGTGTCTTTGCTTTAACAGGTGTTTTAATTCCACAGCTTGCACTGTTGAAATGACAAATGATCCTTTATGGATCTCTGAAAGCAGGACGTCAAACTCCAAACTCGTAAAGTGCTTCCTTTTTTCTCTTTGATGCCATTTTCATGAATGGACACTTCCTGGCATATGGAGCAGGAAACACAGCCATATATGGTATTACTGGGGTGTTAATTATGCTAATTTACAAGTCTCGTGCACGTGCAGTCAAATTCACACAGGTGGATAATTTATATGGTTTTCTGATGTTACAAGTCCTGTAAAATCAGCCCGTCATACAAAAACAAGTAAGAGAAATGCGAAAAAGACAAGAATGCGAAAATGTTCTTGCATGAGGCCCTATGTATTACATGTAATGCTTAATTTAGAATTTGTCAAGTTTAAGTTTCTCCTTCCTCAACAACTTAAAAAAAAACAAGGATTTTTTTTCTGGGATTATTATAGTTACTAGTGTGTTCACAAACATCTGCTGGAGGTGAGAGAGCTGAAATACATAATTCGGTTATTGGTTGGTGGTTCTATCCACTTAAGAAGACGTCAGGTGAGTAGGCAGTCCTTCAGCGTGGCCCAGGATGCACTGCATACACACCCAGGACGCAGGTTAATACCAGGTCTGAAAAGCTCCCATGTCGCTCTTTATAGCCAAACTGGGGGCCGAATGTAAATAGCAGAATTGCCGCTGTGTGACTATTCTCCCAAACAGACTGTGCAAAAAGACTGTGTTTTGTTTAATATACAACATCAAAGTGAAAGACGGTTAAAAAAAAGAATTGACTAAAACATGACCACTCAATCCAACAAACAAAAAAAGAAAAACATCTGGAAATTACAAAATACACAATTTTATGACCAGGAAGCCTTCAATCCCTCAGAGTTTTCAGCATTAGATTAAGGGAGATGTTACTCAAGCATGATTTGCACAGAGTAGACTCACAACACTTGTATGCATTGATCATGTGAAAGTATTTTATCTGACTGAAGACTTCGATGCAACTTGCAAGATATCCAGTGTTGTACAGCGCTCTATTTGCAGTCCAAAATATTTGTTGTGTGATAGCTCTTGTCTCGTGTTAGAAAAAAAAAGTGAAATGTTTTATATTTCAAGTCTTTTTTGGAAAATGGTGACCTAGTTTGTTAGGACCAGCAATGACAGCCAAAGTAGCCGAATAAATAAAACGTTACGACCTTCAGAAAACTCAAATGTCACTCACAGGAGAATGGAAGCAACAAAACCACTCTGACATCTGCAGGTACAGACGATTTCAAGCAGCCTCTTCCTGAGTTAAGTCGACGTGGTAATGAGACAATAATGATGAGTCGTTTTACCACATCTCATTAATCTGTGGGTGACTGGAAGCACAAACAGATGGCTTTTATGAGGCTGGTTATTTCCCAGAGGTGTTGGTCATATTGACTGGAGCAGGATATGACATTCCTTTTATCACACCCTTTATATTTGGGTGTGTGACATCTTCAGTGAAGAATAACACTAATATTGCCAGCACCCACCTACCTAACCATCAGTCATTAATACATACAACAGGCATGAAGGTCGAAAATGCCTTGAAACATTTTCAAACTTCAATTAAGATTTTCTTGTTGACTGATTTTCAAGGTGCCAGAATTCATTACCAATCTTGTGTGTCAAATGAAGCTGCTACAGTCCATCAGTTTGTTTATAGTGGAAATGGCGTCTATTCAGTGGTGCACGGCAGTTTCTTTTATTACAAAAGTAAAAGTGAAGAGGTTGCTCATCATCTGTATCATAGATAAAATTGAGATTGAAGCAACATGTGAAAGCTGTAGGTAAATATCTCCAGCTGGACTGAGAGCACCTTCAAGGTCATTTATTGCTACCACCTTAAATAACAATGCAATGGTTTTATTTCAGTCAAAAGCATGAGCAAATGTTCCTGATTACCTTCATGTTTTCCCTGCAGTGGCAGCCAATAAAGCACAGTTGTGCTCTCTATTGTTCGAACATATATTTGACCATTCAGATTGCTTTGAGACTGTGGATTCATGTGCCTCCAGGCCTCTACCAGGACGCAATGCAAACTGGGATTTTGCCCGTTTCATTGCTCTGCTCTGTCTTGTTCCGACAGCTCTGGCTGTTCTTAAATCATCCTCGTCTCTTTGGTTTTCCTCTTGCATGCCAGCTCTGATGTCGCTCCAGCGGAGGATCTTCCAGAGAGGCCAGATTGTCCCAGAGGCTGCCCCAGGCGCAGTGACGACAACTGGGCAACTCTGCCAGCCAACAGCCCCCCCTCCTGGGACGAAAGATCCACACGCACTAACACACCACGCAGACACACGCGTACAGAATACACAGACACTGCCGAAGAGAGAAAAATGACACTGCCGGGCTTGATAATATGCAGCTCACAAAAGAGCTCAGGCTGACACCCCCCTCACGGCGGTGTGATATGCTGAAGTGTCTCTCTCTGTGTTCAGTACAAGCCACGAAGCACAGCAAGATAATTAAATCACACTCATTTACTGCTACAGCGGACCACTGACGGCAGCCTGTTCTCACTCCTACTGCGTTAAATACCATTGCTTGGTCAGTGGCCCTATGCTTCAAACTATGACGCTGTAGGTACCCTTCTCTAGGGTCATTTCTAGATGCGCCCTTCTAGCTTCAAATTTTGTTGTGCCATCAGGGTCCAGTGACATAGTGTAAAGAGCTCTCTGCATCTGCACCAGGAATTGTTTTCAGTGGTGAAAAAAGCTCTGGCCAATCTGTTGTATGTCACTTGCTCAGCACCAAATGGCAGACAAACAAAGTTACCAACCAGCTGATGAACATAGAAGAACATTTAACTAATAAAGAGTCACATATCCTCAGAAGGTGGTGAAGACCAGACCAGAGTTTGAAGACACTGTCTATCAGATTTGCTTTTGTCAGGTGGTTAGAAACAAGAAACTGAACAATTATTGATACATATCCACCATCTGCAACTATCTTTTGTGCATTAGCTGCTAAGTCAAGGTTTTTCATTTTCTCTTTTTTGTTAACCTTAGCTCCAAAACTGATTCCAGCTGTCAAGTTTTGATATGACTATTAGTATGGCGTCCTTTTGTATCATGGAACAAGTCAGTCTCCCATGACCCTGTCTGCTTGTCAAGCGACCTTACAAGGGGTCCTGACCCCAAGATTGGGAACCTCTGCCATAGGTAAAACATAATAGTAGCTGAGTTTAAAAATAACCTAATGAAGAATGATCAATAGCAACATGACTTAAAAGTCAGTTTAAATGTCTGTGTTGAGTTGGTTAAAGGACTAAATTCTCCTTGATGTCATTGAAACTCATTTACACACTGCAGTCATTATGAGATTAAAATCTCAGCCAAGGTGAGGGGATTTACAAATCAAATCACCTTTCACAGCTATACAGTGTCTGTTAATCATGCATTACAATTAATCTTGACTTTTGTTTTAAAAAAAAAAAAAAAAAAAAAAAAAAGCAAAAGAAGCTGTCAGCTGAGGGCGAAACTACTCAACAGAAAAACGGCTGTGACGGCCTTTTAGAGGATAAATCCGATCACCTTGAGTAACACGACACCTTCAAGGCACTGCGAGATCTCTTCCTGGCAGCTTGGTCTTCATGTTTGTCACATGGTAAGCCTGTTCATTCCACAGCTTTCCCGTATGACACGCACATCCTGGATTCCTGTATGGTGTGAAAGAGGTGTGGATAACGTGTCCTGAAAAGTGTGTTATTGTGTACTTTCAAGTGTTAAAAGAGTGTCCAAGCCCGCAAACATGCACTGAAATCTGTGACAGGTAGAGGACCTGTGTCATTGTACTCAGCATGTGTGTGAGCTTATTTTTCACACCAGGGCCACTGCCGACCTCTGTGTGTGTGTGTGTGTGTGTGTGTGTGTGTGTGCATGTACATGTGTGAACTGTCAACACTTGGAGATTACATCGTACTTACTAGGTGTCTCTGGTGGCATGTTAGGGCTTTATGAATGACCTTTCCACACATACCACATCCAGGTTTGCAGCTGAAAAATGAGCTTCTTTTCATTGATCATCAGACTCATAAGAAAGTCTCACCCACTTTAGACCTTACATTAAAATGTGTCTCATATCCAGATTAGGGCTGGCAGGATACAAGAATTTTAAATTGCAATACAATATGGGATTTAAAAAGATACTCTATATCCCTTTCGATACCGCAAGACAAATTTCAGGCAGGGAAATGAAGACTGACCTGAACTGAGGTCTTGAATGAGCACTTAGATCTTTTCTTTTTTGTAGCTTCAGTACTTTCAATACTATTGAATGCAAGTATTGTATTGTTCTGGAACATGTGGTATTGAAAAGGTTTTGCGTTACGATGCTTTTGACACAACACAAGTTCAGTGTTGCAGAGATTTGAAATGAAAACTCACTTTTTTTCAGCATATCAAAACATTATAGATCACCAATTACAAGGTTTCAAGCATGGAAAACAAAATAATACACTTGGAGAACAGTGACAAATTTGAAACTCTGAAAATGTGCTGGTGAAACACTATAAACAGTGCTTCAATTGTGAAGACGAACAACGAATAATCTAGTAATGGTGTCGCTCAGTTGCTCATTTGTAAGTTTGTCATCATTGTGCTTTCATTTGCATGAAGTTTAGTGGTTGTGTTGGTTGCAGTGAAGGAGAGATCACTGGCAATATAAAAGGTAGATGGAGAGATCTTTAGCCAAGCAATCAAAAACTCACCACAGGGACAGAACATATTTGAAGTAAAAGTTTAAAAACTCTGCAAAGGCAGGGAGAAGATCAAACTAATTGCGAAATGTTATACTACCCTTTATTTTCTTGTTTTACAGATTAATTCTTTTTTTATGGCACACCCATGACTCCGAGATCTGGGGAGAAGGAGTGAGAGAGAATCTCAAAAAGACTATTTAGATATTTCCAAGTTCTAGCCCAGAGAAAGTTTCAGATCAAGAGCATCAGCGTAACCATAGAAACTCACTACAACTGAACTCCCATTCCTGTGGCGAGTGGCGTCTTCCTGCCAGCCACACACTTCACACTGACTGAGAGACGAGAAGGAGAGCCCAGGGCTGTTGGCAGAATAAGTCACTAAATTTGTCACTAGTGGCTTTTTTATAAATAAAGTTGCCAAGAGGGTCTGAAAAGTCACTAAATCTCATGACAAAATTGCCAAGTTGGCAGCACTGAATCGTGCGTGATTATGCTTTTCCACCCACATAGTTATTGTAAGTGGACTGAAAACGCAAGCGCACTTGTGGTTACCGTCGGGTACAATGCATCCCTGACCACCTCCAGAGGTGGCTTGGCCGGGTGAAAAAAGGTCAGAGATCATAGTTGTGTTAAAAAACAAACAAACAAAAAACTGTGTAAAGTCTGTATATTATGAGAGCAATTTCTCTGTCTCTGTCTCACTTTAATTTGAAGTCTCTAGTGTGGCTGTTGGCTTTGTGATCAACTTGTGAGGCAAACTGAGCGACAACTGTTCTGGTGATACGAGAAAATTGAAACAGAAACTTCATATTACAGGCGGCTGATCTCGCAGTGGGATCCAGCCTTTTCAAATCTGGCAAAACATAAAAACAACATCTTGGCGTACACAGTGATTAATTACTCCGTCTTTAACACACACGCTCCAAAGCTTTCCCTGCAGCTCTCGTTTGACAAAAGCTGTAATGATTTTGTTAAAAGCTGCAGGTGCAGCCCTTGAATGCATATTGTCCAAGTTCAACCAAAACATCTAATCTATAACTTTGAAGTTTTTTTTTTTTTTTTTTGTCCTAGAACTGACTCTGTCACGTTGGAAATATTTCACAGTCCTGCGGTCGCAGCAGTGACATTGACATGGCACTAAAAATGTCACATCTTTCATCACCTTGGTGTAATTCACTGTAATAAAGAAAAATCTATTCCAACTGAACCTCAGCTCTTATTTCTCATCTTTTTTTTTTGCCATTTACTTCTGCATGATCTTTGGAAGGTCACATGAATATTGTCAGGGCGCCGTGCTCTGACCCGTCACCCCTTTACTTCAGTCATAGTCATTTGAAATTCATGCAGGATCACTTAAATACCAAAAGTTTAAATGGTTGAGATTAAGTTCATAGACATTTTCCTAACCATTTAAATTATTTAAAGAGAAAAGAAAGTAAAAGATCCAGAGTGCTTTAGTTTAATTTTACTTAAAGTCACAGATATATTAGAGTTCATCATGAGAAACATAACATTTAGTAGCTTGAGATACAAAATGAAAGCGATTAGGAAGTGTCTAATGTGCTGATGGAGGCTCAAATGCTGCGGTATCTCTCTGATTTGACAGAATCAGACAGACAGATAGCCACAGGCAGACATATGGAAAGACATTGTTGGACGCAACGGAGAGGAAAGACACAAAGAAAAGAACATAGAGAGAATAAAAGCAACACAGAATAAATCCATATTTGGCTCATTAATCATTCAAATATAAGAAATTTCCATTGTTAAGAAATAAGTCATTGTTGTCAAGAGCTGGTACAAAAATCAACAACAACTTCTGTAACTGGCTACTTTATGTCTTTATGCTGGCATCACTGGAAAACATGAATCTTTCCAGATTGTTGAAAATGCTGGTTGTAACCAGCAGTGACAGCGAAATGATTAAAGGAAGAGGGATGGATAGAAGAGGAGCAGCGGGGTGGGGTGGGGTAGGGGGCAGTATCTACTCCGGTGTGTCTGACGCTGACTCATCAAAGATAAAGAGACACAGATTGGGACAATGCTGAAGAATGGAAACACACACGAGACCATACCAGTGCACACAAGCACACAACCTGTCTCATAACCTTATGTTTGCCAAGGGCATGAACTGACTGACCTGACTGAGCATGGTGTATATTTATGTACCTGTGTTTCAGTTTGTTTTTATTTATAGCTTTTACAGGTGTGTTATGTCCACTTTTAGGTTTTACCTCAGGTTTGTACTGTCATAAACCTGAGCCATCCAAATGACATGAAAGTGAATGATAGAATTAAGTGCATTATAGTATTGGGACTTTAAGAATGCATTATGTTCTTTGGTTTGTTATCCACAGATAACACAGGAGGGGATCATGCGACCGCTTGTGAGTGTGTGTGTGTGTGTGTGTGTGTGTGTGTGTGCATGACCAACAGACCTTGGAACTTGTCTGCAGCTGATCTTGCACACTGATTAGCCTATTTTTTGTGCACATTCATTGTGGGCTCTATGATTCTGAAAAACCTTTGAAAACCCTTTTTTTAAAATTAATTCATCCCATTCCTGGGAATTGCGGGAATTTCTTCAAACTTAGTACAAATGTCCACATGGACTCAAGGATCAACTGATTCAATTTTGGTGGTCAAAGGTCACTGTGACCTCACAAAACTTTTTTTTGGCCATAACTCAGGAATTCATCAGCTAATTATGGCAAAATTTCACACAAATTTCTAGCAGGATACTAGCAATGTTGGAGAATAACTACTTACATGAAACTGGTTACATGATTAAACTACAGTTTAAATGTTGAAAAAAAAAGCAGTTTATGAGATATGTAATAAAAATATGTAATTAAATTAGATACTAATCGAAATGTGGGTGATTACGAAGGGGGCACATCCAGATATTCTTTTCAGGTTGTCTGGCAGAGATGTGCACTTAAATCAAGGGGTTTTGATAAAATGACTGAATGTTTCTGATTAATTGCAAGTCATCTCACCTCAGTTTTTGCTAAAGGATACAAACAAGACACACCTCCCCTGTGGATGCATGCCACTGTCTCTTGAAGGCCTCTCAGCCAAACAAACATTTTTCCTCAGGATAAAAAAAAGTCTCACTTGTAAAAAGAGAAAATTCACTCAAGCTTTTAATGCCACTGGGCAGTTATGATGCTGAAAGTTCGAGATCATCATGTTAATGTCACAGTAAAAGTATTTTGGGACTATTCTTTTTTTTTAAACCTTTAATATTTTCAGTCTCTCAGCAATTACTGCAGCCTCACTATCCCACTTTGTACAGCTGCTTCCAAGGTTTCTTTCCTCTTCATTTTGTTCTTTTATTACTCTTTGGTCTCATTAATGGTCTCTGACCAGTGAATATATTTAGTTTGTTCTCTTAATAGAGCAGGTTGAAACTAAAACTCAGCTGTAAAATTCCAGATATAATTTACAATACATATTTTAGAGTTTACACTCAAGAAGTAAATAATTGGGGAATAAAAGAAGATAATCCACAACAAAAATGTCACCTTTTTGCTGTTTTTTAAACCTTAGGCTGCAGTTGGGTAGTCAGTTTCTCTACAAGTAAATCACCTCAACATCAGGCTTTTTATCCTCGAAGAAAGCTTTATCATGTCACTAGATTAATTCAGCTGTATTGATTATTGTCATGCATTAAGGCAGAGGAAGGCAGGTAAGATAAAGCTTAGCTTCACTTAAGTGATCAATACAATTTAATTTATCTCATCCTTCCAAAGTATGTTTACTTGCGCAACGTTTGATCACAGGTAAGCAAGTGGGTTTTCCTGTTTTACACAGTAAACATATCCACATCATTATGTAAACTGAACTGCGACTGGTAGCTGCTTTGAAACCAGGACAAGCTTGGTAATATAGGTGGAAAAAGTGAATGCAGAACTTTTGTCCTTGAGTGAGGGAATCGAGACTTTACTCCAGTAAAGTTTCTTATTACAAGATAGGTCAAACTTGGCAAAGATGAATGTGAGAAATTTTGTGTATTTCAAGCACGTTGGACTTGAATAGAGCATGGCACTAGGTCTAATTTTCCTGGCTAAATTCAAAAAGGTTAAGGAAAAACTGAAATTTATGAAGTTTACAAAAGATAACCTGAAGGATAGAAGTTCATTTCTGTACGAATAACAGCTGCCAATGCTTCACTGAGAATGTAGAAGAGGGAGGGAGAGCGTGGGCATCCTTTCCTATTACTTGATTCTGCTCCATTATTGAATGTAACTTGATATTATATTAGTTAAATTTTTTAATTGAATACTCCACAAAAAATGGGTTATTTTTTAAACAGTATTTATTACACCATTATTAGATTTCATTAAAGGTAATTACAAACACATTGCAATGTGACCAATGGAGAGTGCAGTGACAGTTTTACCAGACCTTAACACCAGACCTTAACTATGTTAAGTCACATGACATAAGATAGTTGAATTTTGGTTAGGTTTAGACACAAAAACTACTTTTTAGGCAATAAACCAGTGGCTGTGCTCAGCAGTAGAGCGGTGGTAAGGAAAGGTTACATAATGTCACATGACTAAATGGACATAACTCATATGACATAAGTCATGTATGAAACTTAAGTAACCTAAAATTTTAAATAAGTCAATGCTGACTTTCCATTTCACACAGGACTCAAACCCCAGCCCCCTGTGTGAAAGTCCTGTTTAAATCATCCATCCACCCCAGCTCCTCCTTATTTGGACTTTGTCTCCCGTTTGCTTGCACAGACAACCTAGACGCTTGTTGTTATGGTGAGTACAGGCAGGTTACTACTACACTTATTTAAACCCAAAGATCTTTTCCTAAACCTATCCAAGTAGTTTTGGTGCCTAAACCTACCCAAACCACAACCGTTTGACAACATGAATCATGTGTTACAAAGGCTGACTGGCAGATACAGCCAGTGAGGATATCTTGTGCATAAGTGTGAGACGTCAAGAGGTGTGACAATGGAGCATCGGTATTCTGTGATGAGAACGGGCCGGACTGAGAGGAAGCTACACAAGTAAAAGTGACGTCACAAAAGTGGAGGCACAGGAAAGACTTTCACAGAACACTTTTCTAAATAAAACAGATGAAGATAAGGCAATAAAAAGAAAGCATTAAAAAGAAAGGAAATTGATCCTTTTTCATAAAAGCAGAATTGCTTCAGGCTGCAGACTGTTTTCTATTAAGTTGCTTTCTCTACTATCTTTTTTCTCCTTGCCCACAAAACCCAAGCACCCGTCTCTCATCTCTCTCCTCCTCCTCTTATACGTGCGACCTGATATAACTGCAATGCTCATATATACTCCCATACTTTTTACGCTGTCGTGGCAGCCATAAAAACAACTCCCCCATCTTGTATATCTTTCCAGCGACTATCTTCCCCCCAATTCTGCACCAGTCTCTGCAGCCTTTTCTCACTTAAATGTTGAAGACATAGCTGAATGGGATTTTTTAACACCCATTGATCAAAGCATTTCTCTTCAGACCTTTCGTTGCACCTTATCTTCTACAGCTGAAAAGGGATTTGAACTGACATTTTCCAAACAAACAGTGTCTCTGTAAGTGTTTGACCTGATCTTGGTCTGAACTTGTTATTTCAGCCAACTAGCTTTGGTGGAATGGGTTTATTATGTGAATACAATATAGAGAATATGAATTTGAGATTATTTATACAGTATTTGGCAAATTGGATGTGAATTTGCCTTGTAAGCAAAAAACTAAGCTCAGCCCAAGAGGAGAAATGGGACGTGACAAAAACAGGAATTTTGACTGAGGTGGATGATGGGATGGAGCCAGGTGATTTAAATGCTATATGAGCAGCAGTTTGCAAATGAGCAGTGCAGCAGCAGAATTGCAGAGCAAAGCAGTGGTCAGAGTACTGACAGCTTTTGATGGACTGCATTATTGCAAAAGGTGATTTTGATGAGTAGAATATCACACGCTTGATTGCAGCAGTACAACGTGTCTCCCTGAATTTACTTTATTAATCTTTTCTTTGCGTTACCAGACAAGGTAAATATCATCAAGTATGGGCATCAGGAAGTGATGTGGGAGTTGTATATTTAGTCCCAAATCCCACTCTTTTGTTGATAATGTTCCTGCATCAGAATGAATCTTTCTTGACTTTTAACTGATACCTGAGCTGTCAGCTGCACATACTCACACCTTGAAGCTGCCCAGCACAGCCACAGTTCAGATGAGGAGTTAAGGGTTTCACTCAAGGGCGCCTGAGCAATGGTAATGAGGAAGGGGCAAGAGCAGCTCCTTCACTTTTCCCCAGATTATCCTGCTGGCCAGGGGATTGTACCAATGACCTTCGACCGTTAGCATTTCAAAAAGGCACCACAAACCAGGCGCGGTTCTGGAACAAAATGACCTGGAGTGCATCTGAAATCAGAGGGGGTGCATTAGTGTCTACAGTGCAGGTGGGCAACAGCAGTGAATGAAAAATAGTAGGAGTTATGGGTCCAAATGTGGTTCCTGATAAACAGACTACACGGGAACACAACTGGAAATAGCTGAAAACGGCATCTGCAGCATCTGAGAAGTGCTATGCCGGAGGGCAGAAGTGTTACACACAGCCGCTCACTGTGTTTAGCATCATTAAATCATTTGAAAACACCAGGCTGCTACAGTATAACCATACAGACCTCTACACACATCAGGCTGGTTGGTTACAACTCCATATTCTGCCTTGTTTTTTATGAAGGCGACATCCAGTTACCAGGGCTCACAGCAAAAATAGCTCATGTTTTAGCTTTGAAACATATCACAGTGCAAACCATTTTTGGGATGAGACTACTGACCTGTCATTATCATATTTAACAGGGATTCAGAGCTGTGAGATCAGTGATGTGACTGGTCAGAAAGCTTAATAATGACCACACTCGCTGATCTATACTTACCTCCACCCAGCCCTTTTTTTATGTTGTGTTGCTACACATACTGTACATGAACCAGAATAGAAGGTGCACATGAGACGTACAGTCCAGTAGCCTTGAATACACACCCAAACAGACACATACATGTTTACAGCTGCAGACAGCACAGATGCTCAGCCTACCAGCTTGTGCTTAGCATTTATTATTCAAATATCAACTTAGGGTGCAACCGGGGGTTGCCATAAACACTGAAGAAGCAGATGTGTAAATTCAGCCAAGGTGTAAATGGATCTTATATCGTCCATCATTTCTGCTGCTGTGATCACCTGTTTGGTGCAATGGAAGAAAAGCTCTGGTCTGTGCTCAGAGGGAGATCAATATTTCTTAAATTGGGACCACGCACTGCTCAAAACATTTCTTTCAGAAAAAGGTTTATCAATACAGTTTAAAGAGATAGTGGAGATCTTTATTGAATTCTGCAGGGGAGAAAAAAATGGATATTGGCAGAAAAGACACAAAATACACTGAAAAACAGGAAAACAGAGACATTTGCTTTATTTCTAACATGATGTAACATTTTTGTAATCTAACTGCCTAAATTACTAAATGTAATATAATCTTGATAAATGGGTTTTCATTAGTGGATAATTACCTGAAAATAAGAACCATTGTCTTTTTGTTATCTTAGATTAAGTTGTTTAGCTCACTTCAGTTCCAAAAACCCGACAAAGAAGAAAAACGTCCAATAAAGCTGCTCGACTGAGCGTCCATGTTTCATGTTATTTCCGCTTTGTAGTGGTGAGACAGCAGAGTGAACACACCTCCAACATTTCAGAAACTGCTCATTTTTTTCATGATTTTAAGACCTGATTTTATGTATTTAGTATTTTTTTTTAATCATTCAAAGTTGGCTGGGTGGTCAATAGCACATTTCTGTGATGTGACAAACTTGGAACACACATTGTTCTTTTACACAAACTTTAACACCAAAAACCAAAACCAATGATTTTGGTCTATGTTCTAATCATAAAACTTGCAAAATGTATTTTTTAAAAAGTACTAGTCAGGTGGTGTGATTTTTTTTTTTTTTTTTGGCATTTTTCTTTTTGCAAACTTGTGTGTTTTAACACACACACTACAGTCTAAAGTACTGTGGAGAGCATGCACTTGAGTGCTAAGATGAGCAGATCTGACTCCACTCTACAGATCAATAGCTTTCTGTGCTGTACACCTCTCTGTTTTAATCTATTACTGACACCACAGACTGACATCAAACACTTTAAACTAATGTCTATTGATAACACAGAGAAGCAGAGAGAGACAGAGAGGGAAAATAATAGAGTGGGGAAGGAACAAGGTGAGGAAAGAAAATAAATACTGTAAGAGAGAGAGAGTCAGTTAGAAGACCTCAGGGGAAGTAAGGAAATAAAAGCAGTGCTGGAGTTGTGGAGGAGAGAAAAAAAGAACAAAGTTGAAAATTTCAGCCACTAAACAGAAAGGAAAGTGAAACTATGTAAAGAGACACTGAAAAAACTGAACACATCACAACCTATGTGTGAGTGGAGGGAGAAGACAGTAAAGTAGAAGAAATAATGAGGGCAATGGAGTATGAAACAGAAAAAGAGAAGGGCAAAAAGCAGAATGAAAACATTCATTAATGAAAAATGAACAAAGAATAAGAGGAGCATTAAAATGCATTCATAACGACACCTTTGTGTTTTTGCTTTTGTGGCAGCTGCAGTCTTCTGCCGTCACTTTCTATCACTGGTGTCTGATCATTACAGCCTGATGTTATGAGACGTCTCCTGGTGTCCGCACTTGGCCTGAAAATGTCATTTACTCTCCCAGAGCTGGATTTGTTCTAAATCTGTGCTCTTATTACTTTCCTCCCACTCCTTCCCCTTTGTCTCTTTTGCATGGCTAATTTGCACTGTGGCTCACTGGCACACAGCCTAAGAATTAAAGTTTTTACTATGAGGGTTTTACTCCAAAATTCTAGAGTTTCATTTCTCTACGAGTATGTGTCATGTCCTGAAAGGGGAATAGGAAGGGAGAAGGAAGACAACCACACACAGCTTTCACTTTCACTCCTCTGTATTGAGTCACATAACAACAGAGGAGGCAAAAGTACACACATTCTTTACTTAAATAGACATTTTTGTTTAAAACAAATGAGTGGTAAAAGTACTGATTCAACTTCTTTACTCAAGTAGAGGTAAAAAAGTACAGGTTATGAAATGTATTTAGAATATAAAAGTAAAAAGTAGACATTTCTGTTGGCTGTTTCTGTGCAAAATGCACTGTCTCTTGCAGTTTAGGTTGTTTTCATCTTGTTATATTTTGTTCCATCTTCAGTGTAGGATATGCACTGATAGAAACCACCAAGGAATCCTCTTTTCTAGGTGTTACTGTTCTATCAATTTAGGTTGAAATCAGTCTTGATGTTGGGACGGTGGAATCTGATGATGCAAAATAAAAAATAAAAAAATTGCTTTATAACTAAAGTGTTGAGTCCGTTTTGAAAATGTAAGAAGCAGAAAGGACAGTTATTTGTGTTAGAATACAGAGAGTAACAGTAAAAAGTTGCCAGAAAAATAGATACTCAAGCAAAACAAAGATACCTGAAAACTTAGCTGGTATTTGTACTCCTCAAGTTCCTTTTTATTCCATACTAGCAAAGAGACATAAAGGAAGAAAGCGAACACATTAAAAAACCCCCAAAAGCAATGGTATATTTTAGAGCACAAGATTTAATGTTATGCAGTGCAAAAACATGCAGAAAACACACCTTGCCACAGTCTTTTTAAAATTCTACCCAGCCAGACTAGTGCAATAAAAGGTCTCCTGTGAATTTCGATGCTATCCTTGAATGTGCTTTCTAATATACCAACACATATGAAATGTAAAATACAACCTGCAGGCAATAATGAGAAGCTGCTGAGCTGCTGATAGCTTTGCAGCCACATCAGATCTCGCTGAATGTACCAACATATTTCAGACACTCCCTCATGAAGTGCACTAGTGAGGTGAATCCAGGTGGAAACCTTTAAACCCTCCTGATTTCTTATTCAGTACAGATTTGGCTCAACATATAGGGAGAAAAAGAGGCTGCGAGGAGGAGTTGTGAGTCAGTGGAGTTGTGGGTTTTGCAAAAAGGCATATCGACTTCATATCTAGAAGATGAATTAAAGGCTCCTAATTCTCAGTGTTTGTCTTTAGATAGTGAAAACTAATATTTGCATGAACACAAATGCATCTCAGAGAAAAATGTGGAACTCTCAAAGTGGCTGTCGAACACAGTCTGTGTTGCAGATCCCATGAAATGTTCTGACACTCCTGCCAGCAGTGACCAGGTATCTCAGCAGCCAATCATTACTCTAACATTGACCTCATTCTACTCGCCTGTGTGCATCCTATATGACTTCTTTGCTGTGTCTACAGACTGTTTAGTCTTGAAATAGCCTGTTTGAATTCCATCTTCAGTTCAAATGTTCCTTAAGCTGGACATACTGTACAATTTGAGCTTGTTTCTGACCTGAATTTTGAGCCATAAGACCAATTTTACAGTCATACTGAATTTCAGCTTTGTCAGGTGTTTGTCGTGAAGCATAGAGGGGGAAGCGAGGACCGATTACCTGCTTTTTTTTTTTTTTTTTTTTTAGAAGTTTTGGCACACAGGATGGCACAGATAACAGTCCCTGTACTTGGGCCCTTCTCATTGACAGTTTACAGCAGTTTCATGCAAATCCAGGAACGGATTTTCTCATAAAGTTGGTATTTTGATCGCTTTATCTGATCTTGGTGCAGACGAAGAAACCATACCAACCAAACAACCACCTGAATGAGATCTGTGGTAGAAACTTGAGGAATGTGCATATCATAATGACATAATCAGTGACCGTACATTATGTTTTCTTTGGGGGGGTAATGGAAGAGTAGCGCTCCTTTTTGAGTTCTTTGCAGCCCATACAGGTTACCACACTTTCTGTAGTCATGATCATGTTGCTTTACCTCCAATATGGTTGCCCACGCCAACCACGGCTGAGATCAAACTAATCTGAGAGCAGAGCAGTGGAGTTTGAAGGAACAGTGTCTATTGCACTCTCATTAAAATGACCACAGTGTGAGGGAAAAACATTTTTTCTATAATAATAACCTTTCACATTAGGCTACTGCTGAAGCAGAGGTGTAATGAGCGATAAATGGGCAGTTTCTCTAAACTATCAAGTAGGTAATAAAGATAATGAATAGCTGCTAAAATGAGGTGACCTTATGTGACTGTGGCATTGGGAACCATCCCATCTGGGAGAAAAGATGAGAGACATAGACCCTCCTTCTTCGCAATTATGCCTGGAATGGTTTCCACAGTCTTTGAGTTACACGTTGTCCCCTCCCCTCCACACACACATGCACGCACACACACACACACACACCCAAGACCTTTTCCTAAACTGACACTTTAATTGGTCCTGAGCCACAGTGAGAAAGAGGGCTGACATGACACTTTGGCTAATGACACAGTCTGTCCTGTTGAGTAGGGATGGACACACGCACACACTTGCGCACACACCCACGCACACTAATGAGGAACACGGATCCTGTCTAAAGTCAGACACCCAAATAGGATCAAAGTACTAAACCTTCACTGAAACAGGAGTTTGTTTTATTCACACTAATATAGTTCCATTTGACAGATGTGTGTGCCAGTACACACACACACACACACACACACACACACACTGGGTAGGGGTCATTTCACCCATGCAACAGCACTGCGGCCAACTTCCTTATTCATTTCAATGAGACACAGCACAGTGGGGGAGCCAAAACTGCAGACACAAGACGGTGATTGTGGCTCAACTTTTGCAACATCATCTGGCGACACACTGGGTTGGCCATTCAAATACTACAAGTAAGCTCATAAACACATGGGATATTATGTATTTTATATATTGTAATACTCCAGCCTCCAGTTGGGGGGAAAAAATAAAGATGCTGTGATGAACTTTTGAGAATTGCACAATCCTGCCTCAAAGGGCTATAAACTACTGTGCCTGTCCTAAAACTGTCTGCAGTGCTATTGTCAGAGGTTGTTGCTCAATCATATTCTACTATAACCAAGGGAGTTAACAAAACTTTAAAAAACAATGTGTTTTATTATTTGTTTTATTTTTTTTAGTTAGAAGAGAAGATTGATACAACTCATGTGGACATGGACATGGGATCCACCTACCATAGTATAAAGACCAGAAGCAAGAGGAACTACATCATGTGATGTCACTGAGGCGAAAGTCGCATGATGAAAGCCTCATAACAAAAGTTGTAACTTTATATACCTTACAACTTTGAATAACATTGTGGTTTTGATACAGTACACAAACTCCAGTTTCCTATGTGAAAGTCCTGTGCTTGTTTAAGTGATCCCCAGCTCCTCCAGATGTGTACTTTGTTGATAGACTGACATTCAGGCGACTCAAAAAGCCTGGTGCATCTTTTTCAGCTGCTACTGGATACCGTGCATCTCTGAAGGGTGGTGACACTGGTAGAAACAACAATTTGTGATTTTTTCAGGGAGTGGCATGAGGGCACAATTTCAGTTTTTCCATCACCCAAGCACTTCATCTGTTGTTATTGAATGGGTCACCAAACACAGCCTGTGCACATGTTTTAGTATAGGTGTCTGCACAGGAATGACAGTATCAACCCTGGCAACCTCACTATGACAACAAGACTCAGGAAAGTCAGTGGACCTGATTAAATAACAAAAAAAAATCCGCAAATAGTTTTTATGTTTCTGGTTGTGCTTGGATTGAACAAAAGAGATACTGTGTTGACTGTTAAGGTAGCCATGTTTTTAACTTTTAAGAGAGCCAGGCTAGCTATTGCCCCCACTTCTAGTCTTTATGCTAAGCTATGCTAATTGCCCCATGGCTCAGGCATGAGAGTGGCATCTTTCCATCCTTCCATCCTCAAACCTACACACTGTTATATTTCTGTTGGTTCACTGGGATTTTTTTTGAGGTAGACTTTGCCAAAATAAGGCCAGTTTTTATGTGTGACACATGGCCCATATTGGTTGCAAACTGTGAATGCACACACATTAAATACCTACTTTCTATAGACACTGTTGCCCATATGGACAAGGGACATGTTGAGCCTGTGTCTTGCTGTCGATCCATGGGGAAGACAAATGAAATGGCAGCAAGAAATAATACAAACCTAAATCTGAGTTAAATCTGTCAGCCTGCAGTGCAAATCAGATTCAATCAGGATCATTTTATTTCATTCTACTCCATCTTCTCTGGTCTTTCCCTTATCTGCCCTGAGGGGTTTCTGCCCCATTGGAGGCATGGTGAGAGGCTTATGAATGGACACACCCCACTGTGTCTCGTCCAGTCTGCTCAGCACAACCAACAGCCAGAAACGCTGGGAAGACTGTAATCAGTCATCTGATATTTCTCTCTTTTGTGTGCATAGTCATCCACTTCCTTTTCTCCATTATATTTAAGTGGCTTCACTGCTTTCTGAGCTGTTCATTCCTTCCCTCTAGAGTACCATTCTTCCCTCTGCTGTTGTTCTTTTTTTCTTTCATTTCTTTTGTTCACTCTTTCTTTCTCTCTCCACCTCTCTGAGTTCATTGACTGTTCTTTCATGACTCACACCCTGCCAGATGCATTTTGCTCCACTTGACAGTGTGTGTGAGCTCAGATTATTCCTGTCACTTTTCTGTGGACAACCAAGTGCAACGAAGCGAATGCCTTCCAGGAGACACTGTCTAAAATGTGCACTATTATCCCCATATTTAAACGATTACTGTCCGTCGCCCCTCTCTATGATGGCTGGCTTTTCTAGCATACCTCAGCCCTTAGGCACTGACAGCACTTTGTTAAGGTTGTGCAATTGTGGTCTTGGTTAAATATTTAAAGCATGGGGCAGCACCTTTATTTTATTAAAGTGCTTTTGTTACCTAAAGCAAACTTTGGCTTCAGGATGCAAACCCAGTCTCCACTGTCAAAGTCCTACCTCAACTTCATATTTGTTTCATCCTGGTTCTTCTGTTTCTGGGTTGGTTAAAAAAATATCCTAGAAATTGACTTTGTTCCCTCCAGTTGTGAGACGGTGCACATTCTTCTATGAGGTCCCTGAAAAGAAGACATCTTATTTCTAAAGCCATCTTCTTTGTCAACTCATAGATGGATGTTCTAAACACATTATACATGTTAGAACATGGTTGCTGAAAACATGTGAAAAGACTGAGAACTATGTAGTACCGAATTGTGGAGCTAAGCTGGTCAAATGTTGCTAACAACCTAAGTCATGGCTTGATGACGTGCCAGAGCCACGGTCCCCCAACACTATTTAAGCCCCACAGACCGACACACAAACAACACCACATCCTCTTCCCCTCACCCTTCCTAACAGTTACATACCTTACAAACATACCTCAATCCAAATCAGCCAAGCAATTCACTCCAGCTCACTTCAGTTCCAACACACAACAAAGAAGAAAAAAATACCATCCTGCCACCGTCTTCTGGCTCTGGTGGCTCAAACATGTCTGGACATGTCCAATAAAGCTGCTAGACAGAGCGTCCCGTTAACAAAAAGATTTTCAAGGGGTCTTTCAAGATCAGGGTGGATCCTTCAACAGGAGATCATGGGTTCAAATCCCAGCAGTGCTCACTTGTTGCAGAGAAAACCCCATAAATGAAGCCTGTCATGTTTAAAAATCTTTGCATCTACTGAGAGAAGCCTTATTCAGCTACATAAAGAAAAGCACGATGCATCAGTGTGATATAAAATGAGTTAGCAGAAGGGCTGCCACGCATATGTAAAGAGGCACATTCCACAAATACATACACAGTCAGTGCAAAAACACTCCAGCAGTCACGAGGTACACAAATAAATCAAGGTAATAATTTGTTTCAAACTCTAAAAACAAACTCATATATAAATAGAAAAGACAACCATGGACAGTGTCTTATAGTAATAAATAAAAGGACAGCCTCATCATACAATAAAGTCTTCCCCTTCCTTCTAGGAAAGAGCAAACGATAGGTGTGTGTGTGTGTTTGTGTGTGTGTGTGTGTGTATGTGTGTGTGTATGTGTGTGTGTGTGTGTGTGTGTGTGTGTGTGTCATATTATGGTGAAGGCTTGCCAGTTCCTTGTCCTGACACTTGAGTTTATTCTTAGATATTAGGCTGCTGGAAGGTACAAGAACCTGCGGGGAGTGTGGACACGCGCACACACAGACACACAAACACGGCAAACAAATGCACACATAATAACAAAAAGACATGCACACACACTCTCACACACACTTACACAATGGGTTCAGTGCTGTCTGTCAAATCTGTGTCTCTTGTCGCGGCACAGCCGCCTCAGACAACCCCGGTTCTCTTAACCCAAGGTCACCTCTGACTAACACACACATACACACACACACACACACACACACACACAGTTCACGTTAAAGCATTACACACTGATCACTTTGTTTTTTCTTCTGTCTGTATTTCCAGTTTATCTCCGTATCTTATTCTGTTGCTGGGTGATTGGTTTCATTTTGTTTTTCATTACTCCACATTATTCTTTATTCTCTTTATATTTTGAAATGTGGCCTATAATTTTCAACTTTATTTGGCAAGCATCTGCACGTCCTGATGTGGCCAAGACATTCTATTATTGGGCACAAAGAGATTTTGCTTTTGGACAGAAAATGGGACCCATTTTAATTTGGCAATAAAACACCACTTAATTCCATTTCCACTGTTCTCTTAGTAACTGAAAAATGTCTTAGTGTCGGTCAGGATTTTATGGACAATTATTATCCCTTATCCTTAAACCAAAGTGACAGCAGTGACTGTTATTAGAGTCATCGTGTGCACTCTGCTCCCAAGTCTGTCTTCCCTTAGCTCCTTTTACACTGGAGAAAAAGCCCACTAACACCCGCTAACATCTGGCTTTTGTCTTCAGTGGGAGAGAGTGCAATCAGCATTCACTCCCAGGGTAAATGACTCCAGCTCTGACTGGCAGTGATGGAAACATGACACCCAGGTGGACACGTTAATCTTCACCTCTTTTTGGCAGAGGCAATGAAGGCTTGTTGCCTCCGTCTGTAACTTCTGCAACTCTTTTCCTCCTTTTTCATAGACATGTGCTGCTTGGCTTAACCCGGTTCGGTATGTCAACAGGGTAAAAGAGGGTGTGACAGTGGGAGTGGCCTCCAACCGAGAGGTGCAAAACTTTTAAATGGATTCATGTACCATGGCCAAACTTTTGAACCATTTATCGTAGACTCTTGTGGGCGGCGTAATTGCACTCAGCAGAGTTTCTTTTACATGACTGATGTATGTCCTACTTTCTATATGTTAGTCATGCCCCGTCATAACTCCTGAACCGCTTGTCATAGAGCCTTGAGGCAGGCGTCATTGGACTTGGCAGAGTTCCTTTTTTCATTGGTTTGACTCAATCACACTCCTTATACTTTAGCCATGGAGGTCAAGTGGTTGTGTGTGTGTGTGTGTATGTGTGCATGCATATGTGGATGCATGCACATATATATACATACCTGGTTTACCTGTTTAAAAAAACCTGCATATAAGTACAGTTTTTTGTGTAAGAATGGTATATCTTTCTTTCTCATGTTCATCCACACGTTTCCCTCCCTCTCAACTTATTTCCTTCTCCTTTGCTCTGATGTGATACCAAGAAAGGGAGAGTGAGAGTGGGAGTGAATATGACAGAAAGATGGAGAGGGACAGAGTGATAGAGACAGAGGGAGAAAGGGGAGTCAGAGAATGAGTGAAACCCATTATAGTAGGTCTAAGCAGAGATTTATGTCAGCCAGAACTTATTACAGACGAACAGCAGATGAACAAAACGCTGGTGGGAGAGAACTGGAGGACAGCCATACATTATTCATTGGATTTCTCACAACTTTCACACTCCTTTCCTCTCCTCCAACTTTTCCTTGATTTGTCTCTTTTCCTGCCCTTTCCTGAGCCATTTTTCTTCCCTTTACCTCTCCTGTGTCTCTGGCCTTTGTTTATTCTCAGTTTGTATCTGTCTTCATCTTCATTTTTCGTGATACATGGCACGTTCCAAGTCTCTGCAACCTTGTTGGGATACACACAACCACAAACACACACATATGTCTGTGTCAGACAGTCCCTTGGGATACTTAGTATGCAGCCATGATACAGATGTCCCACAGTCACCCAAACAGCAAATATCACACACACACACACAGACACACACACAGCACATCCTGAACATGTGAGGACATTCCATTATGTTAGTAATTTAATATCTCTATATAACAGGAACATCATCATCATCATACCCCGAAGAAAACCTTGTCCTAACTCTAACCTTACTTTTAAAATGAAAATTTCAAAGATGTCTCAAAAACAGCACTCCAACATTACTTCTTCTCCAGGCTGTTCTGTTACTGTGAGGCAAATTAGAGTAGTAGAAAATAATTAAAAACATGCATCACACACACAACCTACGTCTAGGCTGACCTGGGGCTCTGTCTGAGTACTCTGACCACAGCGTATGCAGTGACAGGGTTTGTTTCATGGCCGCCGACAGCGAGAGCATCACAGGGCAGATGACATCATCGCCCAGTCATCAGAGCGAGGGGGGGGTGGGCCTTAGGCACTCATTGCATAAGATACTTTTTACGAAAGTGACTGCACTTTCTATTAGTTATCATCAATATATAGTTATGAAACTACAGTATGCCCGTCCTGTGCGTGGTCGCTGTGTGGTTTGTTCAGCAAACTCTAGTTTGGTCTCCACCAATTGCCAAAGAACAACAAAAAAGGAAGGCAGATTGTGGCACCTGAAAAAAAAAAAACAAATTACAGTGCATTCCCTATTATGTTTAGTTAACATTTCATTCAGTAATAGGCACTTATTTACAGTTCTTTTGTTTAAGTAGTTGTAATTGCACTTCCCAGCAGGGGGCAGAATGAAACTGTGTGTGGTAAAATCCTGCCAGTTAAGTAGTAGAAGATGCTTTCAGTTGTTGGACAGAGCCCCATTCTCTAAGAAGTGTGTGTGCATTGTTATTTGCATGCTTTACCCGTCCTGCTGGTGAATAAAGACAGTGAATTGTTTCTACCCCACGTCGTTGTTGTCTGAGTGGTGAAAGGTGAAATAGCCTATATTGATTTGCACCCAGGTGTGTTAAAGCCTTTTTATTGCTATACCATCCTGCCTTTCACTCCTCTCACACATGCTCACTAATAATTTCCTTGCTGTCATTGTCTGGGGCTGTCAGTTGTGATATCAGCTGTTCCATCAGTTGGTCACTTCTATCCAACAGCACGGCGACACACCTTCATGCCTCCTCTGTCTCTCACTGCCTTTAGTCGTTCATGCTGCTGGCGTGTGCACCCCTCCACCTCCCCACCACAGCTCAGTCTTTGCGGATTCATCAGCCTCATCATTTCATCTGCCTCATCAGCCTTATCAGTTCCAGCAGTTTCATCAGCCACCACCAGCGTCTGGATTGGGGGGATTTATCCCGCCCCTCTATTACAAAATCTCCCTGTGGAGTCTAAGCTCCAAAGACTTTCTGTCAAGTCTAATTATCACATATCATATAATAAAATGATCTTTACCTCATGCACTTGTCCTCAATGTCCTGATTGAAATTTGTCTGTCTCCTCTTTGATGCTTTGGTGCTATTTAAAGATTAATCATAGCTAAAAAGGTGCCTGCTTTACTATATACAATAAATTTGGGAATCATAACACCAAACTGAGCTAAAACAATCTTCAGAAAATGAGTGGAATGTCTTCTCTTTATTAAATGCTTCGGATCTTTGATGTTGTATAAAGAAGGAGAGAGGTTGCATATGGAGGAGGAAGTGTGGGTCAAACAAACACAGAACTTTCACCTCTGAGACAAGGATTTGTGTCCCATACAGAACCTGAACATCATTCAAAGTTTTAAGATACATAACTGTTACGTGCATCACGTGACTTGTATGCAAAAGTGTACCTTGTGCCTCAGTATGAGACACTGAGGGGTGTGAGAAAGATGTCAGTAGTCAATGAGCTGGGATGAGCACATGTTGGAGCAACATTAGCATTTATTTGAAGTTATGTGTTTTGTGACCTGACAAATGTTGCAGCCAATACTCACTCACCTTTTAGCTCTATTTTGGTCTCCACAAATTCTTGAGGAAAATATAATATATATAATATATAAGTCTTTAACAGCAGTCAGCCATATTCAACTTTTTCAACCATTGCAACTTTTTTGCCGACTTCAATGTAGAGGTAAGATAAGGATAGTTTTCCCAGATTAATTCAACACACCTTCCTGCTTTGACTCACTCACACTTAAGTACTTGGTCATTTCTATTTTCATGTTAATTTTCTGTCATGTCAGTCAAACAGTATACATGCCGCATATATCCCAGTCTCAAGGGGGTGGAGGGGGAGAGAACGTGCCTTGAAAATCTGTCTGGTAGCATGTTTTAGTTTGGTTTGCCAGCATAAAGATGACTGTTAGAGATTAATAAAATGATTACGATGGTAGAAACCTGCAGGTTTTGTGTTGACTATGGGGCATGTGGTCAGTGTAATCTCATGAGCTGCATCTCAGAGAGTTTCTGTCTGGGCCAAAGTTTTTACATGTTGAATATTAAAAGATACTGTTTCAATTAACCAAAGTATAGTAAGTTAGTAAGTTTAGTTATTGATAATAAAGATGGTGTGATGATTAATATTACCAAGTGAGTTTTTAAACTAGTTATTTAGCACCTGGATGAACATCTCAGTATATTGCCTGGTTAAGTAAGATTCCTGTCCTTAGTTGAAATCCTTGTGTTTCTAGTCATGTCCCTGCCTCTTCAAATAGTATATTTGAGAAAATGTTCTTGTGCAGATTAAACCCTTCCTGTCCTTTCAGTTGTTCTGCTGTTGATCCGTCTTGGCATTTCTCCGCAGGCGTTCATGAGGCCAGCTGTCACTGACAAACCGGGACCCTTCAGCTACAATATCCAGAGGAGACAAGAGACCAAAAGAAGGTTGTTTCCACTCTTCTCTTTCTCTTGGCGTGCACAGGCGTTCTTTCAGTATGTCTCCTTTCAAGGTCACTGGGTGTTCACATCCTGGAGTTCTGTTGTTTTCTTGAGTCAGAACATATTGTACATATTCTTATTGTAACACAGAGCGTTATTGGCAGTCCATGCAGAGAAGGTGAATCACAAAAACCTTGTGTAAAAAGGGTTGTTTTCATAGTTTTTTCTCTATTTCAGAGTTACACCTGAATAAAACCATGGCAGTCCTTGACTGTAAATTGGTCATGCACTTGTTGCACCTCTGTCATTTCCTTGACTGATTGTAAAGCTGATCATTACTTTCACACAAAGAGAAAAATCTCCATTTGGTACGTAAAAAAACTTATCATTCAGCGGCTATATATTAGGTCAGGATTTAAAAAAAAATTTCTCCTTCCCTTTTCCTTTTAGGGTGACTGCAGAGATAGTTGACAGTGTGAGGCCAGAAGTTCATCACTGCTCCTCCATCAACAGTAAGACTGAATCAGTTTCGAGACTGACTAATCTGTTTTGGCACAACATAGCTGATTAGCTCACTTCCAAATTGCAAAACCAGCTTATTTTGTACCCCAGGCAGACTATTTCAGAGATGAAAGTGTTGCCTTAAAGAGGCAAGTCTGACCACTGTACTTACTCTTGTCTGAGGACATTAGTGAGGATAATTTATACTGTAGAAGAGATTTGCCCTTTTTTATGAGTCGGGGTGAGATGTTTGGTGGTTTTTGCACAGCTGGTATCGATAGACTGGTTCAAAATTATAATATGTGAAATATCTGCATTAAAATGTATGAAAACGCTACATATGTTGTGCTACTATACTAGCTGCTAGAAGTTCAGGGATATGTTGGTTATGTCAGAGAGAGAGGAAGGAAGTCTGTGAATGTGACAAAATGTTGTGTGAATAAAACTTTCATACATAACCTTGACCGTGAACACGGTTTCTACCTGAGTTATATCAGAGTTTCACCAGAAATGGTGGTTGCTTAACAATGACGACAACTCCCATGATCCCATGCTACTGCTGCGTCTTTTGTTGTCGTCTCAATGTGAGAGAACCATAGCAACAAAACTTACATATTTTGTGTTAAATGGACAGTAGTATACAGACAGTATAGTTTGAAATAAATCCACCAGCTTTCCTATGTAGGCCAACATATATGCCTAAATTATCAGACTAATTTAAGTATAGCATGATATATCATATATAGTAAATTTGTACTCACTCATTGTAACCGAATAAAATGAATATCATATTTGCTTTGTAATATTTCTTTCGAATGCTAAATGTGAGTAAGATCAATAGATCATAAATATTGATAATCTTCATCAGGAGTGTCTGAAACTGTGTGGTAGTCAAACTTGAATATACTGAAAATAAACCAATTATTGGTAGAACAAATTAATAAAAGAATTAATTGAGTTAATAGCCACATAACTTTTTTACATTTCCAAAAAAAACACATACATGAACATGAACACGTGTGCCTTCACATCGAGTGATAGTTTTAAACAAGCAAAAGAGCTAAAAACACAAATCTGCAGATATGCTGACACACATGCACGCACACACAAACTGTGCAAGCACAGAAGCTTTAGTACTGCTAATTTATTCATCATTTTCACACTCTGAAGCGTCTTCCAGGGTGAGGGTGGAAGAGAGAAAGAGAGAAAGAAAGAAAGACACTGACACAGATTTGGAGAAAGGAAACAAAACAAGGCTAAGAGTCTACAGTAACGCAAGTGGCTTAATGAGGCTGTACTAAAGCACAGTGGTGCTTTGAGCTACATGCTGTCACCATGCTGACATGCTCCCAATGACAATTCTATTCAGCAGAATTATTTACCATGTTCAGCATCGTAGTTTACCATGTTAACGTGCTAACATTAGCCAATTAGCACACACAAAGCACAAGTGAGGTCATGTCATTAGTTTTGTAGGTATTTGGTGTTGACACATTAAAATCTTGACCTGCAGTTCACTCTAAACCACACGTGAACTTCATGGTGAAGCGAGAGGAAATGAGTCTTTGTATCCAACGTCATTCGGATACATTGCATGAAAAACATGAACATAGATGTTATGTACATAGACGCAGCATTAACTTATTTCTCAACCAATCTCAGTGAGTCATATTATATTCAAGGCCTTATCATCTACATGGAGTAATTTTTTTCCTAACTTACTCCATGCAAATCTTGAACCAAAATAGAAAAATAACTCATTTCTGTTAAGAAGAAATTTTATAGTTTTTTTTTTTTTGTTTTTTTTTTATCCAGACAAAAATACAGCTCCCCCGTTTACATTTATTTGTTTTCACAGGTCAGTCATGCCAGGACGAATATGGCAGCAACGCTGATGTACGATACAGAGGCCAATGTGCCGTCTATGTGTATATGTCTATAATCACGACTGCATCAAATTCTGTGCCAATCCATCCAGTCGTTGGCAGGAGCAAAGGAGGATGTCAGGTGACAGGGTTTGGAAAAGTCAACATAATATGAGACAAAAACACAGGAGAACACTGTTCCTTCCCATTTCCACCTGACAGTCAACATTTTGTACCTTTAAAGCATGACCACAGGGGTTCCTTAACCTTATTTTTACCTTTATTATTGTCTCTATGTCGACAAAGGTCCCCTAACATTAACAAGGTAGTCATTTCAACCTTACTGTACGTTTCCCTCTTATGAACTGGGGGAGGGCTGGGTTGAATCATGATTGTGTCATATCAGATAATGATGTAGAGCAGCAAAATGGACATTTTATTTATCTGAAAATGTCACAAGTCATCCCTTCGAGCACATTACTGGCAGAGAAGATAAGAGGACCTCCTCATGTTAGATGGTCTGCCAGAGGGGATGAAGCTCAACTGCCATTAAGGAGACACTGCAAGTGAGGAAGAGGATAATTTATGAACGAGATAAATACAGACAGAGATAGACAGAGTTAGCAGCCACAAGTTGCAGTGATTCAGTGGTGACTAACTTGTTTGTGTGTACCTCAAATGTTCACAGTTTTTCCATCTTTGCGTCTTCTCTCTTAATCCATCTCTGCATCGTTCCCCTCCTCGATCTTCATCCTCGCTCTGTATCTCTTTCCACAGACTACTGCGGCACACATCATTTATCTGCTATATGAGGCACTTTGCCACTCCACTCCAATCAGTGTGTGTCTGTGTATGAAAGGATTGCGTAATAGCTCTACAGAAGTAGCAGTGGGGGGGTTTGGAAGGGCTTGAGGATTAAGCGGGCTTCTCGTCAGGTTGTTTTTATTTGAAGTGGTTTGGTTACAGTGTGTGTGTCTGTGTGTTGAGGCTTTGTTTAACTTGGATCATCACCGCTTCCATCAATCAGTCCATCCTACTGTACCATCACGCCTGCCCGCTTCCACTCACCCATCAAATACATGCAATTTCCATTCATTTGTCAGTTAATCCCTATACGAGCATGTCTTTATTGTTCATCTATTGCATTCATCAGTTTGTTCACTCATCCATTTATCTCCTCAACCATCCATTAGTTGGATAAGTATCCATTTAACCCCATATCATTCCAACCTCCTCCATCCACGCCTCTTTTCAACTTTCCATCTATTTTATTTTTAGTACGGTTGGGTATTTTTTGAGCATTTTTGATACAGGTGCTAAAACGCTGCATTGTGATTGGGTCTGGTAGGTAGCAGTCGTATATGAACAGGCATGCTTTTCATCCTTTCTGTCTCATTTTCCCCTCACCTCAACTTCCTTCCCTCCCAGTGTAAAATTTCTCCCATTTTAAATAATGGTGGGCATGAGGCAGAAAGCTCAGACATTTCCTTTGCCTTAAACCTTCTTATGCGACAGATATGTGGAGTGTTGAGCCATGACCCAAATGGATACACAGAGAATAGAGGATTATAACAGAGAGACCGGGGAGTGAAGAGGAGTGGGGAACCATGGCTTGCATTTTTCATTTTGTGCCTCCAACAGAAAGCTATTGTCCTGATTGCCTAAAGCTTTTTATGTTCACAACCGAACATGCTCAGTTATCTGCTCTTCAATTCTTTTTAACACAGTTATAATGTCTCCTGCCTCTAGCTGAACACTGTCACGCTTGATGTGAATGTCCAATATTAGTTTAATTAATCCTATGTAGACGAGTGGTTATAACCCCACTTGTAAATATATAACTGCATGAGCCAGCATGCATCTGTGGAATTAAAATGTACATTTTGGGTCACTTCGCTTGATCACTTGGTGCAGCGTTAAATCAGGGGGCTTTCACATCAGGGACTCGGGCATGAATCTGAGTACACTTGACCCCAAAGTACAGTTTGTTTGAATAGTGTGAACACTGTGTACCGTACTTGGGCTCCAGTTGAAAAGGACGAGGAAGAGAACTGCTGTTGGGATCTTGTGACTGGGAGACACTGATACCATAGCAACAATATAAATAAGTGTTGATGGTGGTGCAAGTATAATTGGGTACAGAACAACATTCAAATTTAACACACCAAAACACAGAACTGCTCACAGAACAAGGAGGTGAGGAGGGAGATGAGGCAGAGGAGACATCCTTTTTTCATTGTAACACAAACTCCAGTCTGCAGTGTAATTCATACACTTAATGCTACATGATCAACCAAAGTTTTTATACCACCTCGATATTTTTGCTGTTGTCACACTTCTGTTTTTATCAGCTGACAATATGAGCACCATTATTGCTTTCAGGCGTGAACGTTGCTCACGTTCACTGATTGTAAACTGATCTGTTCTACAAAAAATATGGGCATGTTCCATTGCATTCATGCATGCAACTCTTTCTGCAGCTCTCACATACAGAGAGCAGAGGAAAGAGTCAGAGAATGCAATGTAACCACTGGTTGCTACGTTTTTACAGGACTACAACCTCAAAACTGCACACTGTATTGACCGAGGGCTCCACACCACCGCCAAACAGGCTGAAACCCAGAAGAGTCCAAGCAGAGCAAAACATAAGAAAATAAAGGAAAGCAGGCAGAGGGCAGGGTCTGTGCAAATACAAACACCAACACACACTTCTAGTGGGGCACCAGTGAGGATTCAGAGGGATGTATTTTTAGGAAAATGTTGCACATGATGCCTTTAAGACATTGAAATTTTTTCATGAGAAAGTAAATGCACACAGAACATTGTTAGGCCTCAAGGATACACACAATAGACCTTTAATTAAGTTAAGGTAGATGACATTTTCATCTATGCCAATGGAACTGATTAACCCTTACCTTCAGGCCCTCATCGTTTAAGTTTCTATTGTGCATTCTCAATTAATTTAATTATGATGACTTATGCCACATATTGAACCTGAAAACTTTTTGGTAGATGCCTGGTTGGTAATTCAGTTTTGTCCTATGTTCTAGTCATACTGTAGTCTATCATTGCATTAATGTACAGTTCACAAATTACTAACAGGACGTGGGACAATCATCACTCTGTTCAACTAATTCTCAGAAACAGTGAGAGATTCAGATGAGCTAAACCACCCTGGACACCACAAAACTATATTGACATATTTTAATTTTATTTTTATTTTATTTTTGTCAACATTTTCCTTTCCTGCAGGCAGCAGGTGCTCATTTGTTTTCTGATTAAAAACTGCTCAATTTTACTCATGAGAAAAACACTGAAAGGAATCATCCTGTCATTGGCTGAAGTCAATTATGGTAATTCACAGGGGACAATATAGTTGAGGTGATTTGTTTATTATCCCTTATTATCTCCACAAGTGTAAGCTGGAGGGGATCATGCATTTGGTCACACACACACACACACACACACACACACACACACACACACACACACACACACACACACACACGTCTGTCTTCCATAGGCTGTAGCAGACTCTAGCTTGAGTGGAGATACTGGTATCATCTGAAACCATGCAGTTTTAGTATTATTAAAATGGTGTGTTTGAATATTCTTGTAGACTGGGGTCTGTACATAATGTAAGAAATGCATAAATTGTATTGATGTGTCATGATGGTAGTCCTCACAGAGACAATGAAATGGCATTATGTTACTGAGGACACTCTAATCAGCTCCATGACGAAAGATTGACCTTTTGAAAAGCCAAAAAACTTCCACATGCAGACTCTGACCAGGCAACATATATAGGCAATATATGTGGCTTTATATGTATATATACATATATAAACACACACACATATACATACATATACATATATATATTTATTATATCGTCATAAAGCCTGGTTGCTTGTCATGTTTTAAATAAATTGTTCTAACTCAACATTTCCCAAACCTGAAGTTTTAATAATAATACAGTATGACAAGAATCTGAAATGCACTCCACACCTACTACAACTGCCACATTTATTAACTGTAAACATGCAAGTACAAGTTGTTGCATCAAGTATTCTGTTTGAAGCTGGAGTCCTTATTCAGATCTTACATGTATTCTCATTTGAATACATTTGCAACACACTCTGTGATATGGTTATTTTGTTTTTATGTGATCTGTAGAAATGGACATCCACGCGCATACATCATAAATTGCATACAATAGTTCTGAATTCCATTAAATCATAGGCTATTTGTGCTCATGTGTAAAGAACAGACACACACAGTAATCATGCATGCACACACATACATATTCATTACTTTAAATGCTTTGTAGTATTTTTGACATAAACATGTACCATGTTGTTGCAACTCTGTTTTGATGTCATGGTCACACACCCACACATGCACTTACGTACATAATCAGCAGTGCAAAACGCTGTGTATTTGTGCCACACTGTAGTGCTTTGGTATTATGAACAAGCACTCATATATTCATCTGTTGAATTGATAATCAGTACAGTTTGTAATACCGCTGCTGCCTATTTGGCTCAAGCATACTGGACAGTGTGTCACAGTGATCAATATGCAGCACTTTACTGTGCAAAGAACTGACTATTTCAGTGATGAAAATACTTTTGGCACAGATCATTGTGTACATCATTCCAATAAGTAACCTTCAGATTTTAGCCTGCAAAAGACTGTCTCCTCTTTCCAAGTTAATTATCTTACAGTTTTTGTGACTTTCGCTCCTGCAGTGTGAAAATCAACTATTTGCTTTTCGTGGTAGGCAAGATTGTTTAAGTAATGATACATAGTTGTACAACTTAGAATGACTGGACTGTATAGCTTTTTGCAGCACAGGGACTGCAGCTCTTATAAGACTGTTTGGACACATCTTTAGGCTAATACATAGTTGGAATGTGAAATTTTTTCATTTCAGTTTTTCTGTCATTCTGTTTTTACAACAAAACTAAAAGAAACATATGTAAAATGTTGTGAATATGAAAAGGGTCAGCAGCATCAGCAGCAAAAGCTGGTGGTTGCTGAGGTTCACCAACAAGAGGAGGCAAAGTTAAGTGCACAGACCAAATAGGGCCAGTAAGGTTGATTTTTTTTCATGTGTTGCTTCAGTTGTGTCCTTTAGTCTTTAGTATTTGAATTAATGTAAAATGTCACACAGCAGTTTAACTCTTATCATCGTTATTTTGGACTGAATGATGACTACTCTGGTCAAAGTTGTGTAATGATGTGTACTTGTGGAATGATGAATGTGTTCATATGTCTTGTGTACAGTATGTATACACTCACCATGTTGACATGTTCTTCATCTGTCATTTACTGGCTTATTAGAGCTTGTGACAGCACATTACATGACAGATTAATGTATAGAAAACATTTTTTTTGTTGTTGCTGCAAGTAAATGAAAAAGGGAAGCGCAATCAGACATGTGTACAGCTTCCTTTTTTAGTTACCATATTTTCTTTAATTTCGCGCCTCCTATAAAGACATGAGGTTTACAGGCAGATTATTCTGGCTTCAGTTTTTTTAGGTGATAAAATATTTTCAGATTAATTTAAAACCTAATTCAAACCTTCTTTCCCCGGCTCCCTCCCTCTGTGCCTAAATCTGATGAGAGCAGCGACCTTGAATTCCACTTGTTCTTCCCCACTAATCTTCTGTCGTCACCTCTTGTTGCCTCTGAGCATCCCGCTGTTAAGCCTGTGTGTGTGTTTCAAGGATAAATAGAATACCAGAGGGAGTATGTTTCTATGTGTTTAATTTAGTGACATTTAGAGAAAGAGAAAGTGATGGAAACACAGAAAGAGAGAGAGAGAACAAGAGGTGAGAAGGTGATCCTGCCAACTCAGCGCCATGGTAACCGTTTCCGTGACAGCCAGAGGGATGGGAACGATAGGATGGAAGCTGGGAGAATCCTGGAAAGGATTGGAGAAACCCTGCTTCAGGTTACCTTTCTCTTTGCGCCTCCCTCCAGGGGAGTAAACCTCAGATTGCTGAAGTGTCCCCCACCTCCCTTCCCCCCACTGGGAGCTCCCAATAATGGGTGGTTGCCAAGGTCACCAATCCTCCCATCCAATCAGGATACTTCTGTGTATATCCCTCTTCCTGGTTCTTAGTAATTTGACCTCTGTGTTGCTCGGGGCAGCCAGCTCACAGCGGCTTGTTTAGATCTTTCCAATGACATGAAAGTCAGGTCACGGATTGAAATTGGCCGTTAGTGATACTTGAAGTCATGTTGTTGGTCCTTTGGTGCTGCTGGCATCTACCTACACACCAGAAACACAGACAATTAGAGGCTGAGAACACACACACACACTCATATTTAAAAAAAGGCAGCGGTACAACAGAAAATCACAGCACGTTTGTAGAGTTCCCCCCCAGGAAAAGTGATGGTCTGTAATTAATACTTGTTATCTCAATGTGAACCAGATCTGGGCATTTACTTTGTAGTTTTATCACGATTTCAGCTTTGTTGACATCAACATGCCAGATAAGTGTAGTGCATTTAATTAACAAAGGTCAATATCGGACCTAACAGACTCAGGACTCCATTGATGCAATTCAAATGCCAAATTAAGCTGATGCATACAAATGGCTTCAGACAACAAAAACTTGTCACCACAGTGTCTGCGGATCAGTTGGAGCAAATTGACCTATCATTATGTATTATTATAAGGCAGAACACTACATATTCATGAAAGAATCCTCTACAAAAACCTATTAATTTCCTAATCATGTCCAAGAAATTTCCTGGAAGAACTATGTAGCTTGGTAGTAATTATAGGGGGGAAAGACATTATGTTCAATTGGTAAACTTCCAAAACCTTAAAGATTTTAGTCAGTGCACAGCATGTAAGGTGTACATGCAAAAATAAGAACTTTGTCCACAGGCGAGAGTACAATTCAATATGGCGTGAAGGTGTAAGTGAAAATTATGTTAATTTGGGTTGGAATGGAGCTTTTATCTCTGTGAAGAAGGAGGAAAACTATTTGGAAATTACAAACCCCTAAAATGACAACCCATTCTCACCACTGTTCACTGAATACTGATGCTGCTTTGTCATGCCCCTTGGCGTCTCATACCAATTCAAAAGACACCCTTCAGCAGCTGTACGACACATGGTTTTTAACATTATGTAACATTGTGAAATGGCTGCTGTTTTTGGTTGGCTTGAGCAACAAAATTATTTGGTTGGGTTTAGGAATAGATCATGTTTTGGCCTAAAATAAGTAAGTTATGTTAGGTACGTCATGTGAAGATGTGATGACAGTCATAGGACACAAGTCACATGACGCACATATCAAATAGCATTTTGGTGTCACTAATATCAGTTTGGATGAAAGTCCTGTGTTGGTTTGAGCCATCCATCCACCTCACCTCCTCCACACACGGACTTTATCACTCTTTATTCTGCGTCACAACTTGAAAGCCCAGTGTGTGTAATACAAATGCTAAAAGCACCATATGTGTTTGTATGAGTTGCCGACAGGCATGACTAAATGTCGGTATTTGTGGATCTAATCTGACGTTGGTCTACCCGCAACAAAGTTTGTTCCAACACAACAATAGCATGCACATTATTTGCTGTGTTTTTATTTTAGCCAGATGAAGTCTTAACGTAATGTGCTTTTTATGTGAACACAGGATCATTTGACTGCACACAACTCAGTTATATTTCTGTATTTGCTTTAACTGCAGGTATTTTGACCACAAAAGTCAAATCTCTCAGCAGTTGAGGAGCTATATTAAAGGCTTGCAACTCAACCTTGATGTACTTGTACACACTGTACAGACTTATTAGACAGTAAGATGGTAGTAAGATGAAGGGAAATTACTGGGGAAATGAAGTGATTCAAACGTTCACAAAGTTACGTTTGACTGTGCACTTTCACATGAACTGGACCGGCCAGTACACCTATATATGTTTTCACTGGGCTGTTACCGTTATTCTAGATAATTCAGGACATATCAGCTCCAGATATTCTTGGCCATGACTCCACCATCTGCCCCCTGGGACCTGAGAGTTCAACCTTGTGATATATATCTTGATTGGATAAGAACAGCTATTGTATTGGCTTTTCCCATGGGATTCCCAGGGTCAAAGGCTATCTAATGACCTGTCTTCTTCAATACAGCTGGTCGATATCAAAAAACCCTAAAGGCCAAGGTGTCTAACATCTCAAGGTGAACTGCAAATGAATGTTAAGAGCCCTTTGAACATGTGGACTCACATTCCAACATACCTACAAGTGCCAAACTATTAAGAGGGACACTGGAACATAAAAAGAAGGACATGTAGATAGAGACAATTGACTTACCTGAAATTGTGAAGAAAATCAAATGTCATATAAGTTTAATTCTGATAGAAGCCTGAACCTTGCTTATAGCATGGCACCAGCATTGTCAATAGCCAATATATAAAATGTCTCTTTCCTTTTCACTACATGCTAAAGATGTATATTTTTACACCAGTGTGGATCAGCCGGCTGTCACTGGCAGTGACAAACAGAAAAAAGTGATCTGTCCTTGTAGATTGAACAAGTGAAGGTACAAACCCTTCATCTGCAGTGCCAGAGGTTTAAATCTGCCTCATAACACCCCTTTGTCTCTCATTTCCTCTCCTGCTCCACTGTATACCAGCCAATAAAACAAAATCATCATAAAAAATAAATCCCAAATAAAATGCACAGAATGGAGACCATTGATTCACCCCTCTGTTGATTACACTCCTGTTTCTCCCCCAGCTTAACTGAGTGGATAGTCTTTTACACATGAGCGCTTTAATTTAATTGCATTATTTCAGCATCTCTCTATTATGCTGTTGTATTAGCGGTGTATGATTGTACTCATTCATTTTCCTGATTCTGCTCCCAAGTGGGAAAACACAAGCTTGACCTTGGACAGATGCACTTTGGTTCAGTGGATTAGGGTGTTTTTCCTGCACTGCATGATTATGTGAGCGCGGTTTTCCACCTCCTCCTTTTCTGATGATGGGTTTTCCTTTTACTCTCCACTATACCGTCTAAGCCATCGTGGCTGAAATAGATCTGAAATTAAAATTAATTTTTGCTCAGAAACGTGTTGGTGTTTGCTTTGATTTATATTCCAAAAGGAATAAATCTACGTTGTATTTATTTTTCTGCAGTGACAGCTTCAACCTCATACTGTCATTTGATTGGTGCAGTTGGCTGGCCGCTAAAAATAGTTTACTCCTAACGATGTAACGAGCAGTTAACCAGCTGGGGGGCAAGATTTCTTACATTTTGCTCAGTGCCATCTGTGATTACAGGACTCCCTATGTTGCTCTGTGCATTACTCTGTGATTTGAAGTAACATATGGGGTGCTGGGGGTCCAGGAAAACCCACTGTTGTGAGTTTTGCCAGTCTGGTTGTTGCTATCTCCCTTTTTTTTACTCATTAAAGTAAGACAGCTAACACTAGCTAGACCCACTGCTTTCTTAAAGTGGGACTAATACAACATTGATGCTACCAGTAATGAAGCTGTTGAAAAAACATGCAGGCATAACATGTAGAACAATCAGCGCTAACGGTAGCTTCCACTTCATGAGTGAAGTCATAATGACAGGACTGGCATTTTCACCCCAACACTGCTGCAGCACTGCAGCTTTATGGACTATATCAATGCTTGTAGGATAGAAAGTACAAGATTTTCCTGTCTGTAGTGTATTACAGAGGTTGACAGCATGTCTCCTAGCAACACCAAAAGCAGTTTTACTTAAGAAAAAACAGAAAAATACACAAAATAGCTCCAGTGTCACATTTATTTTTTATTAATTTTAAATTCAGTTGAGCTGAGAAGTTGGGCTTGTCTGTAAGTGTTTCTAAAATACTGTGACACACCTTTTTTAAAAAAATAAAAAATAAAATAAAATATTGATTAAAAATCAAAGACAACTTGTTTCAGGGAGAATAAAACCACACTCTGTTCTCAGTGTCTTACCTAAAAGGTTCAGGATTACAGAAATTCTGACAAAATATGCTTTATTTGTAAATGAAGACGTTCACCTGGGGGATATTCCTCAGAGGAGCAAATTATTTTTAGAGCTCAAACATGGTCAGAAAAGCAAACACAAAATGATAAAATATAAAATGGCATACAGCTTTGATAAATGACAATCACAATGTCAGACATGCTCTTTTCAGTATGTGACAAAACAAATAAATTAAAATGCATAAAATAGTATAGTGTCTGTATTTTTATTTATTTATTTATTTTTTGTTAAGTGTGAACTCATTTGATTGTTTACTATAAGGATGCTATTTCATAATTTCTCTCCATATCACCAGCACATTGATGTTGTGTATTTGAGTTGATCCCTTCTGCCCTGACCTTTAACGATCATTGATGATCATTAAACATTATCATCATATTGCATCGTATGCATTTTTTCAATGCCAGATTTGAGTGGGCCAGTAGATATTCAACAAACAACACAGTGTGCATCAAAGTCATGTTTACCGCAGTTTTGGGAAATGCAAAAATGTATTAATCAACACACTATTGTTTCTCTCTACCTGAAAAATACATCTTGTCACGCTCATCAGGCCCTAATCACTGAAGCAAAGGAATCATAATATGTGCAAAATTAACAGCTTTAAAAAATCAATTTTAGCTGATAAACTCAATCCTTATCTTGTGCTTTTATTATGCCTATTTACAGCTTAAGTGCATGTGACTGAGAAACAGAGAGACATCTGATATATGACATACAGTATGGAGTGGAGTGGAGTGAACAGAGTGACAAATTAAGACAACTCAGCAATTATCCCCTGTTTCACTGGGGCAGGAAACACTCTTACAGCAGCCTCATATTCATTAGTGAGAGCAGGAAAGGTAAGAAGTTGCTTCAGAAACACACACACACACACACACACACACACACACACACACACATTAACAAATTCAGACTAATACACAGCTGTACAGATTTGCCCTCCATTTGACATCATTACATTAAAAAACCTGCAGGTTCAAATACAAGTAAAATATCAACACACACACAGACATACACGCAGACGCACACACACACACTTTAGCAGATGAGTTTGCTGTAGCACTGCAGAACAGCAGACCTGCAAAGTAGTTGAGGGAAAGAAACAAGTGGTAGTATTACCTGACGTGCATATTGATCACCTGCTATCCTTAAATAACATCACCTTTGCTTCTTTACCATATTACAACTAGTAGATGGAATAGCTGCAACAAAAAAAATCCAATAATTCATAAACTTGTGCTCAGGATTCAGTGAAAACTGTGATATTTGTTCAGCATCTCTTGCAAGAAGGCAGGGTGAATATTTTAATACAGAATACTAAACACTGGTTGTTTTAATGAAATTGGAGCAACATATGTGGCTTGAGGCATGGGACAGAAGAGTACGTCTTTTAATCCCCACATCCTGCTGCAAAAATCTTAAAGTTCACCTCCAGACATGTTTTAATGTATGTAAAAAATATATGATTAATATTTTGATAACATGGTTTTCCCAGGTAAGACATTAAAAAGAAGTCTGAAATGGGGCTGGAAGCACATCTACTCTTTTACCCTCATTGAGAAATTCTGGTTGTGGCCGTGTGCAAGCCGATCACCCGCACCCAGTCTCAAATTTCTGATCAGTTAACTTTGCTCTTTGTAAACATCTGAGCTAGTGTGGATCAAAAATAGTTCACAAACATTTTAAAATCAAACGTGTTTAATACTATCAGAAGGTATTTTCCCTCAGCACTAAACTGGAATCAGCAAACCGGGTAGTTACACTGGTAACAGCTGAAAAATCATCTCAGAGACCATCTCACACACGCAATAAAAGGCGAAATAACAATGTCTGTTCAATTTGGCGTGTATCTGATGCACCAACCAGCACCTATTTTAGTGAGAAATCTTAATCTTTGAGGCAGTCTGCTTTTCTTTACCGCAGTCTTCTCTCCAAAATAGTTTAGCTAATCACTGGAGATTGGTAACAAGTTGAGACGTCGTTTGTATGGAAATACTGTTTATCTTTATGGATAATATTCATGCCGAACTGACAAGAAGAACATATGACACTTGTTATCTTGTGTTCCTAGAGTTGTGCTTTGTCCTACTTTTTAAAGGGAGTTTGGTGTAATGTTTTCTCCAGTAAGCGCCGGGAGCTTTAGTTAACTCAAACTGGTAATATGTACGTTTTTTAATATTTTGTCACCACTGCAGAAAAAAAAACCTGCCATACCTCCCCTTGCCTTGCCCTAATCTGACACCTCCACTTTTAACTATAATGAGGCATCCATGTAGTCATTTTTAGGGGGGCAAACAAAAGAACACATTTGGGAGTGGAGGGGCTCTAAAGTAAATGAGAAATGCGCTTCTGTCTCTGAGCATGCTGAGCAAGTCACTGAACCCACAGCTTCATTTCCATTAGCAATGATTTTCCACCATTTGTCTTTTCTTGTCTTTGTTGTCTCTCTCTGTGTCTCCTTCTGGCAAAACATCATCCTGTGCAGTTACATTTGTTGATGTGATTAAACTACAAATATGAGCAAATTGCTTAACACAAAATTACACCTTGACAACCATATTTGACTAATTTAATTTCAATAGAAGACGCTGCATTGCTCAGATGCAGCGTGCAGGATTAATTTTCATGCGTGTTTATGGCAGAGACTCATTTGTGTAACTATTTTTTGCATTCTTTTATACTGAATGAAGGATATTTGCATTTCTTGAAGTGTATATTTGTTCATTTAGATAATTCAGGAACTCTTAAATTCTGTTGTGCTGCTTCAGATGAAGATATGAAATGTGTCTGTGGAGGAATAAATCATTTCTCTGTGGGTATGTACTGTAACCTTTATCTTAATGCTAAATCTGATCCTCACTTAGGAGGAGGAGGTACTATCTATCTGTTTCTGGATAATGAGGAAATCACACACACATTTCTGATTCTCAGTGGAGTATATCCTCTGCACTCTCATACACACACCCTTCTTCTTTTCTTTCTAGCACAAAATCCATCACCCCATCATCCCACACACACACACACCGGCACAAGCACACTTTTAGCAGACACACACATAATGTACAGCCGACTCTCTGTGTCTGTGATAATGAGCTACACCTTCTCCATGTCATGTTCACTTATATCTCTCGTCACCATGCCAAACCCACACATAGTGTTAGAGTGTGTGCTTCCTCTCAAACTTTATTCATTCACCTGTTTCTCCTGGTGAATGACAGAATATTTCTGCCCTCACAGCAGCGGTAAATTGCAGGAGGTAATGCTCTGCAGGCCTTTTATGGAACTGAATTTCACTGTAAAGGAGACAAAGCTGTCCATGCCAGCTAATTTCTGATCTGGTGTACACTGATTATTACAAGATTATTTAAGAAGTTCTTTTCATTATCTCTGTGTCCATCTTTATTGTTGCTGTGCAGGAGAGGCCGGCCTCCCACGCAGCATGAGACATCCTTCGCTCTTGTTTGGCATGCAGGGAAAAAAATGGTTCAGTCCTTTTCTGAAAAGTTCAACCTTCCAGAGCTTTTGAAAGCACTCTGCTCGGCTGAAACCGTGCTTGTTTGAGAGCAGAAGCCTTTTGTCTGTCTTGTAGGTGCCTTCATGTGCAGTGATGGCTGTTTGTGAAAAAACAATTATGAAGAGAGCTCGTCTGTGCTGAACAATAAAAAGGGCAGAGGGAAATACATCTGTTATTAGCTGTTAGAAAAATCTGGCAGTTAAGTGATTTCAAACGCCAATATGCAATTTGCCTGATTTTTATGAAATGCTGATGATTTAGCACATCAACATGAATTGCAGGTGCATTTGAAGACAGAAAACTGTAAAATGTATGGCTGCCCACCCTTGATAGACCCTCGATTTGATAGACCTACAACCAATCAGAGCAATGAGAAGCGTAATGTAGCGATGCTTGGTCCGTCTCCACGACTTTCACCACGCTTGTGCCCTTCTGGATACAGCTGATACCCTTTCTAATTTCTTTTTTTGCCCCCGCCCCTCGCACATCTTGAGTCCGCCACTGCTTGTTTTACACCAACATATTTTCTGAAAACATGTGGGGAGAGAAATCGGCATTTCAGTTACAGAATCCTGATCCGCATTTGATCAGCACTGCCTACTGTGACAGTTTTATCTGAGCCGTTGCGCTTGAAAGACCTGCTGACTGGACGCAATTGGATAGACCTACAACTGATTAGAGCAGCAAAATGTGTGACGTGTGAGTTTTCAGATCTGGACTGGTGACACTCCTCTGTCAGTCATCATATAGAATCAGCCCCGTAGTGATAAATGGTAGAAATTGGCCTGATTGAATCCAAGGGTGAAATTCTGTTGTGGTGGGTTTGTCTGGCTCCCATGTAGCTTGTAGCATTGGCATTAACCCACCATGTGTAGATTTTTTGTGTCTTTTAAATTATGAAACATGGGGTGCCTGGGTAGCTCACTCTCTCTATATAGGGAGATTGCATAACAGTATACTGATTGTACTGTACAGATTTATCATATTATTGTGGAAAAAATAGGTTGATGATTTAAATATTTCAACGTCTCAGTTTTGAAATGACAGAATCCTTATGAGAAACAAGAGACAAGGGTGTGGGTGGAAAAGAAAAATGAAAAATAGCACAACAACCCGATTGTTACTGTAATAGATGCTAATTATTGAGGCTTATGGACATATATGTAAACTGTACATGCTGACAATTACAGAGAAATGGAAAGGGTGACAGAAGGCAGAGAAGACATGAAAGGAAAAATGATGCAGTATAGAAAGGAAGAAAATTAGAAAATATAACAGTAGGAATACAAGAAAAGGGGAAGAGGAAATGTGGGAGAAATATTATATAATTTCTGTAACATTTTACAGTATTAAGGGAAATTAATTGAACTAAATATGTCCTCACCACCCTTTTTTTTCACTTTACACCATAATTCACAAAACGCATCTTGAGAAGTGGGGGTGGGTGTAAGACAAAAATAGAAGCAGCATTAAGGTTGGCAGTGTACTCCTCACAAAATCAATCCTGGCATGTTAATGGTGGGTTTGCATCAAAAATGAAACCGTGCTTTTGGCTTCAGTCTGTGCATTGTGTGCAGGCTGGACATCTGAATATGTCCAGAATTGCGTAGCTTCATTCACTGCCCCTCCAGCCTGTTGTCACCAGAAAAAAACATGTGTGTTGGTCATATGTGCAAGCAGCTTATTCTGACTGATGTGTCAGTTTATTGTGAGGCGGCGTCCCTTGTGGTTGTAGTAAACATGACAGGAGAAGTGTAAGGTTGAGAAGGTCCGAGGAGGAAGTGTGGTGGATGGATGGCTCAAACATGTACAGGACTTTACCCTTTTTTCATTTCAGTGTGAAATGAAAAGAAGAGTTATTTAACGTTTTGACAAACTTAAAATCTCATCATGGGCGTGACACCTGTCACATAGCTTCCGTCGCGCAAGTGATGTCACTTTAATCTTGTTACATATGCAACATAGTTACCCAAACCACAATATTTTCCTCACTCTAACCAAGTATTGTTATTGTCTAAACCTAACCAAGTAGTTTTTGTGCCTAAACCTAACCAAACTGCAACCATTTTATAACTAACTATAACGCAAGTTATGTTGTTGTACGAGTGATGTCACTTCCATCATATGACATTTGTATTTACTTATTACTTATTTTAACCCGAACCACAATCTTTGTCTAACCCTAATCCTGTAAGCCTGTCACAGCCGGTACTCTCCACAGGTAACCATTATGGGAGTAACTGATAATCAACCTATTCTAGCGTTTAGGATGTGTTGCAAAAACAAAACACTGCATTTGGCCTCAATAAGTGTATTGTTGGCCAGCTGGACATTTGAATATGTCCAGAATTTCATAGCTTCATTCACTGGCAGGCTTGTTGTTTTTCAAGGTATCCAGGTCATTTATTATCATTACACAACACAGGGTTGCACAACAATATAAGAGTTCTGTTTCCTTCATGCCGCATACAATATATATACATACAAATGATTAAATTGTTACTTTGTTATTGTTGTTTTGTGTGCAGCATTTCTAATAAGAAAACCCCCACCACTGAAAAGAATGCTACCACACAAACAAATGATGTTGAATTGAGTGCCCCAGATTTATTTGCATGTTCAGCACCAGTTCAATACCCAAAATTTAAATCGAGGTATTCTGCAGGCCTACAATATATTCCCTGGAGTTTCAAAAGTTCAGTCTGTCTCTCTTCCTCTCTCACTGAGTGGCGGCTGACATTTTCTCAAGGCATCAGTACGCTTCAACAGAAGTGCTTTTCAGATGGCCGAACAGCATCCGAACCCCGCTCCCTGCACAGCTACACAAGTCAATGTTTCTGAACCCTCTGAAATTCAACAGTCACACCCTCTCCATGCAATTGACCAGGTATGCAGAGGTGATAAAACTGACAGGGTTTTGACTTCTCTCTCAATCGACTTGTTTTATTTTTTCCCATCTGGCTGTTTGACTGGCTTAAAGACTGTGAAGCGCTCTGCTGGCCTGGCTGGCTGATTGTTTGCCTGTCTGGCTGTTTTCTTCCCTGGCTGATGACTGACAACTGGCTGGCAGACTCATTTATATTCTACCTGCCAATTTCTTCTTCTTGCCTGTCTGCCTACCCACCATCTGTCTTCCCCACTGCTTTCTATTGAAGGAAAAAGAAGAAATAGCACCAGCAAGCGTGCCTTTCTTGACAAATACCATAACGCAGCCGTCTTCATCACCACTCAGTAATAAACATCTCACTTTATTTTCACCTGTAGCATGTGGTTGATCATTCTCCCACGTTCTGACACAATACTATCACTGATGCACATATAAAATGCAATACTTGATAGTGGGTGCCTCATTTCACAATTTGTGAAATTTGGAGTAGAGATACCAATATTGCAGTTTCTATAAGGGAGGATCTGTCACTTTTGCCATTTTTGTTTTGGAAAACAAACTGAAAGAAGACAAGGCAAAGTGGATTATTTGAGTTGACAGATTTATTGCAGTGGGGGACAACTGACTGTTCTCCGCAGAAAAAATGATAGTACTGGTGTTTGCATCGTTGAAGTATCTTTAACATGTAAATGTTTACTTTCTTTACCAAAAGCAGGAAGATAGCAAGTATGATGTTACTATAGCACAGTGAGGTTTGGATTTCATAAGGGCAGAGGGGTACAAAGTGTTTAACTTCAACTACCGAGACTGTTTTTAATGTCTCTAAAAGTCAACATTGGTGTGCAGGCGGTGTGGGGTCTAACCATTGTTCCCACAGCCCATTATTCAGAAACCCCAATAATCTGAAAAAACAAAGAAACAAAAGGTCCATTGTTTCAAGTATACACTCTCTTTGGTGTTTTTGCCCTTAATATAGTGAAGTTTGATGTTCATGGTAACAATAGTTAGGTGACCTTCAACAATAATAGACACATGGTTAAGGTGAAAGGGTTGAAGTTTGATTCACTTGACCACTACATTCTCTCACAAACCCAATCACCTGTGCCTCCCTAATCTGATCACGTGTGTATACCTATATAGCCATGAGTAACTCCTCTCTCCCGTTTCTTTTCTTCTTCTGCTGTAAGAAACACATGGGGGATGAGACACCGCAGCTCATCGAGACGTGCCCCTACCCTGATACTTAACTTCCGACTTCCTAGTCGCATCAGCCAAACCACAAACCTAGTCAACCGCCATTCATCCCCACACAAACCGTACACAGCCCTCATCCCATCCTTACTGAATCCTGTCGCCAATAAACTACCATTTATAGTGCACATATGGTGTGGTCTTTTGTAGTGAATACTTGGTTAGGTTTAGAAAAAGTTCATGGTTTGGGTTAAAATTATATGTTAATTATGTCACTTAAGTTATGTATGTAAATTTGGAGCAATGGGCCTTTGTTTTTGGGATAATGATGGGCTTTTGGTCTAATTGGACATTATCTGGACTGTGCAGGTGATGAAATTGGGTGTCGGAACAATGGCATGGTACTGCAGCAGGGTCAAAACACGGGGTTAGGACAGATTTTTATTAATTTAGTTAAATTCCAGTCACAATTCTGAAAGATTATTATTCAGAGAAATGTGACTCTGAGCTGCACCCAACTCATTCTTTCCTAATATCTCCTTCCACTAACTTTAATACTTTCTCATCTTGAGGTAAAAATAATCCTTTTTATCTCTACTCAGTTCTTCTGATGTCATTTTAACATGGTCATTTTGACGTCATCGGACTATTGATTGTTTTATTATAATGTTGGTGACCTGAGAGCTGTGGCTTATTCCAATATAAAAGCAATTATTCTGACTCAATATCACTTTAATACCACACATATCATTATATGAATTACAGCTATTAAGAAACCGTATTAGAAGCCAAACAAAAAGCACATGTGGGTTGTTAGAGAAACAGGATTTTATGCTTTTGAATGCTGGTTCCTCTCTCTAAATTGTAAGTTATTATAGCCCAGGGTTAGGATAAGACTACATTAAAAATCTACTTTGCAAAATCCTACACACATTTTGACTGACAAATAAAATGCCTCAAACCACAAAGGGAATTCAGTTTACTTGTTACTAGTGAATCCCTTCACAAATTTTGTCTGTTGCTAGGGAAGAGACAGTTTACCGTCTCTCAGGTCGGCTTCCTGTTCAACTCTGCGGCCCCTAGCTACAACTTCTTGTTAACTTTTCTACGCCTCCCATCACCTTCAAGCTTCTGCTTTTTATGCACTTCCCAAAACACACTCTGCTCTCGAGTCGACTTCACAATGAGAACACTATGTGCTGCAAATGCAAGCCACGGACAAAGTTTGTTGCCATGGAAAATACAGTTTTCTGGATCTGCTTTTCTATTGCAAACATCATTTATCCTGGGAAAAAAAGTGATTTAAACAGCTGATTATATCATCGGTTTTCTCAATAGCATCATCTTTGGCTCCTGCCTAGCCAGCTGCATTTTAAGCTCTGTGACTAGATATTTCTTACAAAAATGCACTTTGTTTTTGTTAATATCTCACCTTACAATTTTATTTTCCATAACCTAATACAGTCAGCATTTATCAGTCAAGCAGATGTTTGTTCATATCTTTTCGCATTTGCTCATTGTTTACTAATGATTCAGTCAGCAGAGATTCATGACCAGTCAAGTCATGGAAGTGCCCTAGCTAGAAGTCTTCATGGGTCCAAATGAACCCTAGGATTCAAGACCCAACTGTAGGCCCATGCAGGTTTGAATCCACGTTTTATATAGTCAATCAAGTCCGGTTGTATTACCACAGGTCCCAAGTCAGTTTAACATTATGTGTAATACCTGAGTGGACCCAGCTGTAATCAGACAGTGCTGATCGCGACGAAACAAAGTGTATCTGTTGCCACAAGATGGTACCAAATGACCCGCTTGATCAAGTACCCCTGCTTGGGAGGTTAGGGGTCAAACACCAGTGGTCAGACTTGTTGACAGCACTGGTGATAGCAAGTTAAGATGACAGCAGCCGTGACAACTAACAAGCGATCGTTGTTTTAGTTCAAAAAGGGAAACTATCCACATTCTCATCCTAACTCATCACGTACTGACGATTTGTCACTGCCTCACTACCTGTGATACTGAAGCACAAACAACCATTTAGTGTCAGTATCTGATGCAACCAGGAAGCCTTTTTAACATTGTGAAATGGTTGCAATCTGGGTAGGTTTCAGAGATAAAACCTCTGAGTTCGGCTTAGGCAAAAAACTACTTGGTTAGGTCAAGGATGAGACTATATTTAGGGTTAAAATATCTACATAACATACATCACGTGACATCACTGAATTGACTCCTGCTAGTACAGTTTGGGGACAGTTTTAATAAGGGCACACATTTTTGGACCCATGCAGACCTCTGGCTCCAACTATGAGTCACATAACACTGTATAATGGAATGGGAGTTTTCCAACCAGTTGAGCTGAAAATCGCTTCTCTCTCTTCTGTGCTGTTTCGTTACCAATAATTTCACTGCAGAGGTATTTTTGTCTAATCATTGTGTCGAATGATGAAAGGCAAAATGAGACAGAAAAACAGTTACAGCGTCTTGTTGTAACATTTCCTGTAGTTTTATAACCCAGTTTATTCCTGAGTGTCAGCTGGTCATCATTCTCTATCTCTGTGTCTCTTTCTCCGTCTCTCCGTGGAATGACAGCTGGATCATGAAGAGTAATTGCTGCTCTCCTCATAACTTCACACCAAATCATTTCACCAGCCTGTCTCATCTGATATCATCCTTCTTGTAATGTAATGACATTTAGGACTTTGTCATCAAGCAGCTCTGCCCAGCAAATTAACAGACCGACGTCATAATCCTGGGAAGATTAAAAAGGCTAATCAAGCAGAGGAAATGGTGCAATGGTCAAACTGTGATAAGATACAAAGAGAGATTAATAACACAATTCATTAATAGGTGGGAGGTTATTTATGGTGAAATTATTTTCTTAAAATCCGGGGGATACATAGAAGCTTGGCTGAAAAGGAATCCATCTTGCAGTGGATTACACAGTGCTCACAGATGGTTTGAATGTGTGTGTGTGTGTGTGTGTGTGTGTGTGTGTGTGTGTGTGTGTGTGTGTGTGTGTGTGTGTGTGTGTGTGTGTGCGCGTGCGTGCGTGTGAATGACAGAGAGAAAATCCTTTTTATTAATGAATCTTTCCATGTGCATCGAAGCTGCTCGGCGCTGCAGTGAGCCAACATTGCTGCTTGTGTTGAAGGAGCGGCGACAGAAATGCCACAACATGTCACCTGAATTATGAATGTGCGTGCGCTCTGCCGCAAATCATGCGCAACTCACGCACAAAAGTGCACACATGAACAGGAACATGCAGAAACACCAGCAGCAGTGAATGGAGCATATCAGTGATTGCTGAACACTGACAAGCAGGCGGCCAGCAAATATACTGAACGCTTGTGCTGCATGTATACACAAATACACACATACTGTACACAGTTACCTATCGTACTGCTGATGGAGCTGGTTGGGCACATGCCTGACATATATTGTGGCACCTAAACACTTGTATCAGTTGTGCTTTTCCATTTGTGTATAAATTACATTACTTAGTTAGTGTTAGTAATAACTGAGTGTACTTGTGTATCAAATTGGGGCTCTTTTGACTTGAATGAAGTGGAACCTTACCTGTGTTTTCTCTATTATTTCATGTCAAAATTCCTGCTGTGAAAAAAGGTTTATTGCCTGTTTGTCCTCCAGTAGTCCCCAGTGTTTACTTCCTTCAGTCTTCACCTGATTCCCACGCCCACATGAGTACCTGCTCCCAATCCTCTAATCAGCTCCCCATCAGATAAACCTGCTGTACTTTCTCCAGCAGTCTTGTGACTTGTTCCTGCCTGTTATGACCACATGTTAGTCTTTTTGGACTCTTTTGCTCCCTGGCTTTCCCTTTTGTTCTTTGTCCACCTGTCTGCACTGATCTCCCCTTCACAAACTCAGCATTGACTAATCGACACGATAAACTTTGCCTGCACTCTACCTGCCTTACGTTTGAGTCCATTAAATTTGAATCTATTTCCTGCAACACTGAACTTTTACTGGAGCCTTTATAACCTCACGGCTCTTACTATCAGTTACTGTTACTCACTCCACCAAACTAACCCCCTTCTTATGTCTTGTAGCTTTTGGTATTTAAGTATTTTTAATCATTTTGTTTTTATTACTGTCAGAGAGGGTTCCAGTGTTTTTGTTTTATAAATCCAAATCTAACCACTATGATGAACTTGATGAAACACGGCATTAAAAAATATATATTTACTCCAGTTACCTGTTCTCAATTCCCTTTGTGTTCACTGTTTCACTGTGGAAAGAAATCCATAACACAATAGCTTACTGACCTTCTGAAAGTAAGTACATTAAAAAAAAAAAGATGCGTATGAAGGTGAAACTGAAAATCAAGTTTAAAATCGCAAGAAATTAGTAGAGGTTTTAGAAGTGGTGATATTAGAGGTTATTGAAGGCAATTTTAAGACAGCTGTGGAAATTGCCTTTTTATCTTTTTAAAAATTATGTTCTTAGAAATAATGTATTTAGAAGGAGAAGAATTTGACTTTAGGTGTTCCTTTTAAATTTGTGTTTGGGTGTCAGCCAGGGCTTTCTCCTGGCATTCAAAGTTAGTCAGGTTTTTGTTCAGTTTGTAGCTTCTTTTTTCAGATTAAATCCAACCATTTACAAAAGATGTGAATTTACACCCTGAACATGGAATGATGATTCACAATTCAACAAAACAACCCAAACACACAATGTCAGTGCAAAGCCTGAATGAACAATGAACACCCCAAATCCCACAAAATCAGTGGAAAACATCAATACATTCATAACAGAACCCCAAAACCCACTGGATTTCTTTTTCACTTGTGTTTTTTTTTTTCTTATTAAAATTAACTATGAAAAATATTCAGTTTAGTTCAAAAACTATGTTCAATCAGTTCAGCTCAGTTTAAAAAAATTAAAACCTTCAAGCAAAAATAAAAATAGGTCAACTGTCCACTGGTCAGTGATCCCGTCCTGGTTTTTGCTGCTGGTTTACAGATGAGTGACTGGTTTCTCGATCCTTGACAGATGTAGGAGTGTGTTGATTATTGGAGGACGGATGAAAAATACATAGAAGGGATTAAATTTTTTTTTTTTTTTAATGCAATGAGCGTGCTGCTCCATTTGTGACTTCTCTCCTGGCAAACTCAATGATGGATAAGTCAGAGACTTGAATGCTGGCGTGAAACAGGAATGAAACTGTTCGTGAATCATGGATGGGTGTGCAAGTGGGTGTTTATAGGGGTGTTTCCAGTTGTTGAAAACTGGTGCTAAAAAACGTCCAGGTTGTCACAGTATGCAAACCCCAAACTTCAGTTGTTTACTCTTCCGCCACTTTGTTAAAGTTGGTCTCAAGAAGGAGGAGGGACAAACAGAGACAGCTATGGTGCAGTGGATCTTCTTTAACTGATTCCACTGGGACATGGACAGAGAGGAAATGAGGGATGCAGCAGAATACCATAAGGGAGAAGAGACTTAGGGAAAAAAAAAAAGAGATCAACCTGTATTTGACCTTTACCAACTTCAAATCCACAGGGGAAAAGGACAGACGGCAGGAAAGACAGTGAGAGGAGAGGAGGTGAGAAGAAAGCGCGTCTGTAAGCAGGTAGAAACCTGAGAGACAGAGAAACCTTCAGGGATTTCCAGTCTTCATCCATGAAGAACAATACCTCCAATAAACACCAGCAAAACAGCTGGGGTAATCACTGCTCTTACTGTGTGTGTGTGTGTGTGTGTGTGTGTGTGTGTGTGTGTGTGTGTGTGTGTGTGTGTGTGTGTGTGTGTGTGTGTGTGTGTGTGTATGTGTCTGTCTTTGTATCTTTATGTCTGTTCAAATAAGTGTGCATTGCTTCAACTTCCTCATTATTTATGCATGTAATTTCAAATGTCTGTTTGTGTGTAAACCTGTTTGTTTACCTATTTGTGTGTCCCCTATGCTCTTATTATATCTCCTGCACATCTGTGTGCATTCAGCTGTGTCTCTGTGCTTATGAAAAACCCTTATTTGTCCACATTATGGTATGCACAGTATATATGTTGCCAGATTGTTGTGCATCCATGTGCATTGGTCCATATCAGCAGGCATGACGTTTAGTGGAGTGTTCAAAAGGAATGTCCATATTTCAAACAGTTTGTATGCGAGTAAATGTGGTCATGCTGTTTTCATATTGTAATATTGTTTTTATTGTTATATTGTTGAGTTTTATGTGTACATTTTTGTTTGTGACCTTGCAGTTGTACATTTGCGCTACAAATAAATACAAGTACAGTACATTGAGTGTGTGATGACCTGGTTCATCCCTTCCAGACTAGAAAATAAAAGTTAAGTGAAGTTAAAACACAGATCAAGTGATGATGAACAAAATAGGTCTATTCAATGGGCATCACTCAGTCAGATGTTTCCCAGTCAGCTCGCAAAAAACAAAAAGACGGGTTTGTTCCAAGCACATTTGGTTGACATGCACATTATACTGAGTGAAATGGTCAGATATACAAAATCTCCTTTTTGTTCTCACAAACGAAAGTGGAACTAATGCATCGTACCACCCTGCCCCTGGCAGCTAAATATAACCAGCAACACTGACGTGAGAGAGTACAAAGGTTGCCAGGGTTATATTGGTCATGGTAAAGTTGAGATGAAACCAAAAAAGACCTAGAAAAAGATTTGGATCATGTGGCATAAGAGAGGAAATCTAAGTAATTCTTGTTCACACAGTTATGCTAATTGTCTAACTCTTTGAGATTATCATTTGAAGTTAAGGACGTTTGAACTTTTTTGTGGGAGGAGGTGCGGTAAATGCTTAAAAGCTAACGTTAGGCTATAAACGAACCACATCGTGGTCACATGACTCAACATCACCCCTACTAAGTGACTAGTGTTTGGTGTGATGACGTTTAATGTCCACAACAACTTCTGTAGTCTTATTTAGCTACTTGTTAGCAAGTGCCTTTTTAAAGTCACTTAAAAGCTTCAAAATTCACAAGTGAGGTGTTTATTGACACATTTTAATGTTGTAGAACAAAGTGTGAAAATTTCTTCAGCTTGTGTTAACCACAGACCTTTTTCACACAAATAAAGACAAACCCTTGAGACGAGCGAAGCTGAAGTGGTAATGTGCTAACTCATTTCCTGCTCTTAGGACTCATTCTTGCAGCACTCTGTAATACACACATATTAACTAAGACATAAATTCACCTGCATCTCAACAGGATTTACAGCACAGAAACACTCAAAGCAAACAGCACAGTAAATTCACCTGTATCTCAAAACCATGGGATTTAGAGCACAGGTACACTTAATTAAAGCCAACAGCTCATTGACAAAATACATTACTGTCGGCCCCCAATAACAGATAAGTTTTAGCCACCTTTAATATTAACAAAAACAATTGACAGTAAAGCTGTGTTGTCACATAATGCAGGAAAACCTAGCTTGTAAGCCTACATTAATCATGAAATAATCTTCCCTTATGCAGTGAAGTTTTTCCTGACTCTGCTTTGTGCAGAATCATCCACAATATCATCAGTCCAATTTATTATTTGCTCTCAAGTGCCAGGAGAAAAAGTGCCTTAAGGCATTTATGCATCACCTTATTCCTCCATTAATTTTTAATCCTGGACAAGTCCCCTGCCAAAAAGTGATTGTCCACCAAACACTGATTGCATCGCCCAGTTTATGTATTGTACAATTACGTCTACAGCTGCTTTTATCTTGATCAAACATAATGTGAGAGTCATAAAGTCATAACGTGCAAATACACACAATTTTATTTTTGTCAAACTCATCAAGCTCTTTTTGTATTGATTTCATTTGATTATTTCCCACTTGACCTCTGACATGGATGTATGGATCCACTTGTCGGGGTAGGGGGAGGTGATGGTACCGGTTCTTGCACCTGCCTCACAGTCGGCCTATAGGTAGCCTATTGACAAGTTTGGGACGGTTTAACCCTGATCAGATGAATGGTTCCAACATGAAGTGGGCCGTCGTTGTTTGGTGCAGTAAAGGGACGCTGTTGAACATGTTTTATTTCATTTCAAAACTTTTCTGCAACCAAGATCAAACTGTTCTGAATTTATATTTGATTTAGTTTTGTCTTGCCAGTTACTCTATATTGTCAGGACAGTCTAACCTTGGCTCTATCTGCAGGTGCTGGTTTAACAGTAAAATATCCTCCCATCCCTTATCACTGTAAAACATACTGTTAAACTGCTAAAACATATCATATTGAGTGGCACAATCTATGCTACAGTAATGTTACATGCTACAGTGTGTGTGTGACATTGTTAAATTAAATCAATTCTTTATCTCAGTACAGTTGCGATAACCAAATTGGATAATGATTGACATGAGCTGCAGCCTTTAAGGTAATGTAAAGTACATAGACTTTTTTAATAGAGAGAATATACTTTTTAAAACTTTTCCTTAGTTTTACAATAAAGGATAATCTTGTTGTTTTTGATTTTGGGGCCTTACTTCCACCATCTGCTGGTATCAGAAATTCTATAGCTCAGTTTGTTTTGGATGAATGGTGCTTGGATGTTAGTGCTCCCTTCCTGTTTGTGCCATAAAGCAATCCAGCAAAAAATGCCCCCGCTGGCTCGCAGTATAGAGGTCACAAGTAGCAAGCAGTCCTCTCAGTTACTTTTAATCGCCCAAAATCAACATGGCTGTAGTTTATTGCTGTTTGAATCCTACATACAGCAACTTTACAAATAAAGTTTAAAAAGTGTCTGATCAAAGGAAGAAGGTTGTTTGTCTGCGGGAACTTGCATGAATGTGAAATGTGACCAGTCTCATCTGGCAGTGGCAGCACAAAGATGGATACACATCTTCAAAATGACACCTTTTTTACCTGCATGAGATATATATTCTGCGGAGGTGCAATCTCCTCTCCCAATCTCTGCTGATTTGAAAGCATCACACCCCCCTTCCTTCCCCTTATTTTCTTACTGACCAATTTCACTCTGCAGCCGCTGTCTGTGATCTCACTGTCATCTCTCCCCTTTTCTCCATTTGTGACGGATATGAGCTCATGCTGTCCACAGCTCGGCTCAGAGGTCATACAGACAAGTGGTTGGTAAACACAGGCACGATACACACATGGGTCAACATGTACTCAACAACAGAACAATCACAGGACAGCAGAACCATCAGTTTATGTGAAAAGAGCAACAAATCCTTCTTTCAGTCTGAGAAAATTGCCTGTCTGATGGCTTATGTGTAATCCACCAAAACAACAGTACAGAGGAAAAACACAGGCTTAAAGTAACCGCTGACCTGAAAAATGTGGTAAAAATGTTTCAGAAGTAGGTATATAATGGATTCAATAGTGCATTTTTGAACCTACGTGCAACTGTTATTTGTGAGTTTTAAAACTCTAAGGGAAAGTCACCATATGCAAACACTTCTATATACACTACACCACACCATAATAATGTCATTATGTGTCATACAGTCTTACAAAAAGTATGATATAGGGGAGACTGGGGCTGGTAGTAACACTTTTTGTTTGAACAACAGTAATGCAGTGGTTGTTCATGCTAGATCTCTAAAATTCTGATACACAATATCCATATTTGTCCATTAAAAGTAACAGTAATTTGGTGAGTGAGTAATTAAGTGAGTTAATGTCAAATACTTAGAGTTCTATTGTTACAACCTACCCCGCTATTGGGTGAGTTGTAGTGCTAGCTCTGGATAGATGTAACAGTGAGAGTTAATTTGCTGATTTAATCCCCTGTCTTGCCCACAAGTGAGTGACTTTTTCACTTGCATATCTCACACAGCAGCAATGCTATCATAACGTGTTTATTCAGACTTCAAGTCTATTTTTTTCTACAATACATGCATTTATGTGAGGCTGGTTCCCAGTAAAATGGTACTGAAAACTAAGCAGAGTGTGTTCCACAGGCAAAGATCATCTTACTCTGCTCCGGTTTAATCCCACTCTCTCCCTTCACTTTGCCCTGTAGCTGGGAAGCAAGACACCTAAACTTCTTGAACTTGTTCAAGTGCAGTGTTTTCATGGGCAAACTGTACATTTACTGCCACTAGACAAATTTACTGCTTAACTTTAATCCCTCTGCTCTGATTGCCATAACCTATTTCCTCTGACTGCAGCCATCAGCACTCCTTTATGACAAAATTACACACCAATATCTAACAGGATAAAATGATGAGGTGATTATTTAAATCCCAAAGGTCCAATGCTAACTTCATGATGCTTAACTCTCTGTCAGTCCTCTGTACTCCTCTGTAAAAATAGTAGACAGCACGATTCTCACTTGAAACTATTCACTGGAGTCATACCATGTATAGTGAGAACTTCCATTTTGCCAAAAAGTACACTTCAAAGTCTTCACAAAATACATTATATGAGTCTGGACAGACATGGATGTAAACTGCAACTTTACTGGTTGGTGGAGAGGCAGTAATTCTACTTATTGACTTCTCACCATTGACAGCTGACTTCTCACTCTTCTTCACCAGCAACTAGGAGGGATCAACAACAAGGGGTCAATAACTGCTTCAGTTTGAAATCCTTTTTTTTTTTAGATAGAGACAACATATATGGAGGTCATCTTAATGTTGGCAGAGCTTTGTGAATCTCCACTGGTTGCATCTTGCAGATGTGGTGGCATTGCATTAGGTGCTTCACCATCTGTTGCCTGGCGGGGATCTGCACTCTACTGACTGACCTCTTCTAGTTTGGTTCTTTTTTTAGGTGTTTATAAGCCAAGCAGGAAACAAATAGAGAGTAGGACAGTAGGAGTGGAGATTTTCCAATTTACAACAACGCAGGGATTCCAGTTAGATTGGGGATGGGTGAAGACACACACACATAAATACACACAAACACACCAAACATCCATGCAGAGAAACAAATATACATCTTGACCGCAAATCCTCAAGGAAGAATAGAAATTAAAGTGTGGATTGAATTGGGCTTCTAAAACAAATTGATTTTCCAACATCAGATTGATTGTTTCATTTTAATATTCATGAACACAAAGATCGTCACAAATTATCCATTTGGCATCGTCCAACTGCTCTTCCTCCTTTTTTCCCCTTCATCTCTTTCTCCATTTGTTACAGACGGGTATCTGCATTTGACACACACAGCTGGAAGTGAAGTCCCACACACATAAACACACACAAACACAAACACACACACAAACTAATTCCCGTCCCTCCATGCTAACCATGGATAACACCATGGGAATCGCACCGACAGCTCTGTGAAGTTGCACACACCACATCTCGTTTAAATGAGCCATAGGGGAGCACAATATCTCTGCCAACTGTCATCATGAATGAATAAATTCAAATGAGCACACATTTATTACACACACATGAACACGTACAGGCCCATGCCAACAAATGTTCGAGCTTTCCGTACAGTTATTAGCAGAAATATATGTTGAAGTGTTTGTCTGTGTTTCTTGATTGTTAAATTTCACTTTTTATTTGGATGTCTGTTAATGTTATTGCACGTGTCTGCAGTCCGTATGTTTCTGTTTTCTTCCATCTGCATGAGAGCAACTACTCATGCTGATGTTCCTCCGCCTTTACACCTGTGTATATTTTAATGTGGTTCATGATGAGAGCATGCACATGGGTGCGTTCATTCATGTGTGCAAGGTCAGCCAGACTGAAGACTATTAATTGAGAAAGCTATTGCTGCCAAGGTCTGTTTAGCAATTAATATTGGATTATCTGACTCTGGGGAGGAGCCTGCAATCCTGATGTGTACGGCAAAGACAAAACATGAGCAAACAAAATCTTCCATCTTAGGAACACTTTTTGGTTATGATACCATTTCTGATACCTTTTTGCTGTATTAGTTTGATTTAGCAGTCTGTGTGTCACCATTTACTATCTGCTGTATGTGGAGCAGGCCCACCATCAGGGAGGGTCAAAGGGTACAGATGACTCCACCAACCAGAGGTCCACATGTGGCCACTGCAAAGGTCTAGTTCTAGTGATCATCAAAAAATGCTGTGTTATGTTATGTAAAAAGCATTTAACTGGGAAAAAAGACTTGACTTACTCACAGGTCACAGTAAATACAATACCTTTATATATATATTAGCCCCTTGGACAAATGTAGTCGATGTCAGTAGTCAATATTTTGATTAATTCAGCCTTCAAGATTGAATTTAATAGATGAAGAGTACATTTATTTGATCTCATGAATAAATGCAGTAATTTCTTTCTTTAATCAGTGTTTGATTTGACTGTGTCTGGATGCATCTAATAACACAGACGTTGGGGAACGGTCTGTGTCACTGCAAGGCTCAAGGCCAAGTGCTTTTTTGAAATTGCCCTCATTGGTATTAGTGTTAAGAATGGGTGGTGGTGGTAGGGGACCCAATTTGGAAAATGTTGTCTCTGGGTCCATAATTTCCTATTGGCTGGCCTGATTTGGAGGAATTTTCTCTGGGAGGCCTGCATAAAGGAAGTTTTCGCAGATATATCAGGTATTACGGTAAAACTCAAACTGACTCGCTCAAGGATAAAAGCACAAGAGCACACATACACAAAGATCTTTGACAGCCACTGCAGGCGAAGCCCTTAGCACAGAGGGTTAGTGACAGCTTTGCCCGATGCAAGCCAAGTCTTCTTTACATCTGCTCTTGCTCTACACACACACACACACACACGCACATATATATACATTGAAGGGTGATTAGGGTCAGTGACAGGGTGCAAGCAAAGCCATTTCTCTTTCCTCCTTCATCTCTCTCTCCCTATATTGCCTCCGTCTGTCCTACACCATCACCCCGAGGTGCTCAGGACCAGTGACAGGGGCCCCTGAGGACCAACAGCCTGTCGTACAGTGACAACTGACCATTGACAGCCTGTCCCAAAGGCACAGATGCATTCCGGTACACACCACACCCGTATGTTTTCTTCCCTCCTTACACTGTCATCTTGCTCTTCTTTTTCTCTGCTCTTACTTTGCCTTTGTCTCTTTCTTTTTCTTCTTTACTTCCTCCCTCAAACTGCTGACCCGGGCAGTTCCTCCAGACTTGGCTGTCCCAGTCATCCCCCTGCTCCTCTCTAAGCCCAGGGCTGGCAGTTTACACTGGGGAGCTAAACGGTTCTGACCGCCCCTAAAGCCCTGGAGGTTTAGGAGGACGCGGGGCGTTGTGTTGCTGGGTTGATGTGTTGAAGTCCAGCTGAAAGGTTGGAGGCCAGGAGATTTGCAGGGGCTGACATGTGAATATATTAGACTTGGTACAAAATTTTAACTGTTGCAACTGTCTTGAACAAGGCCTGAAGTCCCAGTTGGTCAGAGGCTTACAACAAAAATAACAAATACTTGTGAAAAACAACTAAATCACTGTTGCAAAAGTTGGTCATACTGGACTGGATGCCAGTAAGCATAAACCCAATAATTGTTGACCAAGACATCTACTGAAATTACTATTAAAAGTAATACATTGAGTTTTGGTTCTTTAAAGAAATATTTGTTTTAAAAATGCTATTTATTATGTTTAGCTTGTCTTTCTTATATTATACATTCTTGGCTCATTCATGAATTTGGGATTAAAAGTATTTATCCTGAACTTTGTAAACAAAATAGCCATTCTTTATTCCAACAACATACTGATCCCCAGGTCTTATACTGTCCGTCCTATCCATGATGTATGTCCTATTTCAACTGTATGTGGTGAAGATTTTCAAGAGAAATTAGTATAACTGTCATGCATATGTGACCTTTAAATCTGATTAGATGTAATTGCATAAATGCATCTTCCAACCCATGATTCAGTTGGCTCACTAAAGTTGTGTAGGCTGTGTGTATACAGAACAGTGTGCTTGTGTTTTCAGGAGGCTTAGCTTTACATCAACAGACAATTGACCGTTATAAATAGTGTGACCAGGTGTCCCACTTTATGTGGGACAACACAGCATTCTTTTATCCCTTGTCCATGTCCCACATATTGGGAGCATGTCCTACACTGTGATTGGCTCTAGTTTTCAAAAGTCAAACCACTGCAGGATAGATGCTCCTGTAAAATCTGGCTCATCCAATGGCTGTAAAGAAAGCAGGGACGGCTGTCACCAAGGGGCTGTCTGATGTCAGTCAAACTGTGCACACATAGTTCAAGTGCAGGTTAACCAGTCACCGCCTCTGCTACCCATCATCCAGCAGGGAAATTTGTGAGTCACCACAAAGTCACAAACAATGCAGGTTTATGATGGAAATGCAGCTATAACAGAGACAGGGAAATTACTTCTCAACCAGAGGGCAAAAGATAGAGATGTTACAATCTGAGAGGGTGAATAGAATATTTTCACAAATTTACATATTCTTCCTCCACCATTTGTTTTGTTGGAATCTGGTTACCCCATTTATAAACAGCTGATCAGGTTACAGTGTTCGACTTGTTGCTGCTTGTCAGTGTCAGAGTATAATGTTGTGTTCATCATGCACTCATGCAAGCTCACAGTCCCAACAAATATTACACACTAACCTCTTCAACCTCAGAGACCTACTCACTGGGCTAGTAATTACAAACTCAAGCTGTACAGTCAAACACATAAAATCACTGAACTAAAGTTGAGTGAAGATCCAAAAGTTTCCAAATGAGAACTCTGGGGTAAAAAAGACGTGGAATATTCCCATTTGCTGGCATGGCACAGCCAAAGAAAACATGGGTAGAGTTTTTCAGGACTTTGGAAAAAGTTGAAAACAATATATTTGGGATACCAACAGAAATTGTGAACAAAGATGATTATGCAACTCTCTTAATAGAAAGCCGAAGTCATGACACTTACATTAGACTACTATGGGACCTTGTTTTGGAAAAACTATGTACTGTGGTCAATGGCAAGAGGCAAATCATTTCAAATGTGCCATGAATTACACATATGATGTCTGTTTATTTAAAAGATAATTTTAAAAGTGGCTTTTTGTCATAAAACTGTGAGATGCATAACTATAAAGACTCACGCAAAAGTTGACGGTGTCTGAGAAAAGGACCAGGGGTAGCAGGATAGAACACATCAGGTAAGATAACGTTACAAGGAAAAGTGATATTGGTGTTGGTGATGTATAATTTGTCAGATGAGAGATGTAGTTCACTTGAGTGATTTCACACAAAACTACAAATCAATCACAAACTGAGACTTTCTTGACTTGTAAAATTATCTTTAAGACTAATGAACACCATGTGTGTAATATGTGACATACCAACAAAACAAAAGAAAAAATAATTAGTCTTTCACCATTAACCATCGTTGATATTTCTTTCAAAGTTCCCATGGGGGACACCAGAAGGGGAGGACCTTTGACTCTCTATGGGGAACTCAAAGAAAACTGGGTGCTTGCTTTTGCTGAGGATGGCCCTGGAAAACCCCAAAGGAGAAAGACATGACAATGAGAAACATAACCAAACTGCATACAACAGCTTCTATATCCAATAAAAGAGAAAATCTCATTAAAGAGATCAGCAGTGATAAAACCTCGGTCGAATGTTCTCCATCTCCATTATTTAATGGGATGTAAATATCAAAAATCCCAACAGTAAGCGACCTTCTGATCTCTCTTCCTCTACAATAACTCTCTGAATGGGTTATGAATAATTAATGTTTGGCTACTTTTAGACAAGGACTGTCAAAACATCTATTGATGTTGTATAATTTAACATGCACACACACTCAGAGTCAAAAACACAGACGCAAAACAAACACTGCCATTGATAAATGTTGGACAGCAGTTTCAAGCAGCTCTGTGTATAAATCAGAGAATAACTTGCTTACAGCATCAGTAATAAAGAACTTACAAAGCTTTACATCACACACACACACACACACACACACACACTCACACACCCAAAGGCTTGTAGTTTCCTCCTCACTTTATTAATTACGTAACAATTTCCACTGTTTTTACGATAAAACCAACTGACTTTATGAACTGCTCTTTTATTGAACTATTTATTCAACCATTTCTTTGTGTGTTTCTTGGCAAAAAATGGTTAAGTTTAGTTTTGGAATGAAGCACTTCAATTGACCCTCCCCAAGCCCCGCCCCTTTTGCTTTGTGCTTCAGTGACAGTTGAGCAACCTCGGTACTTCAGCCAACTTTCTTGTTTCCCGTTTACTGTCAATATGCTATGAGCTAGACTCATCTCTGTTGAAAAGAAAAAAGAGATGTCTGAAAAACTGTCAACAGGACAACTTGAACTGCAAACACCACAGATTCTCTGTGGAGGAGTCAAACAAACTCAAAACAACGATAACTGTTCCACTTGTGGAAAGTCTGCCTCTCTCCCTCTTCCTCCATCCTCCATCCTACATTTAGCTTTTAAGCTAGCAGCTGATATAGCCTGGCCTGACCTGCTGCACGAACACATCATAGGATAGTAACTCAGTAACTCACATTTAGTTGGATTAGTAACTGTATTATCATCATTATTATCATCATTAAAGCACTTCATGATGCTGGATGGTCTCTGAGACAAATAGGGAAAGACATAAAGTGTCTCACAGTGTGGTCAAGTATGCTTTGGAGTCAACTGCCGAGACTGGTACTTACAAAATGCACCAAGAAAGAGGCAGGAAACGAAAGTTAACTGAAGTAGATGTCAGACACCTGAGAAAGTCTCCAGAATGACCATAAGCAGACGACTGACGGAACAAAGCTTGAAGGGAAGACTAGCTGCTAAGAAGCCATTGTTGAGGCCTGCAAACATCCAGAAATGCCTCAGATTTGCCAGGGAGCACAAACACTGGACTGTTGATGACTGGAAGAAGGTGCTCTGGACAGACGAGCCCAAGTTTGAAATCCTCGGTCAGCATTGTTGTGTTTGTGTCTGTAGAAAAGCTGGAGAACGTTTTGATACCAGATGCATTGCACCCACAGTGAAACACGATGGAGATTTCATTATGGTATGGGGTTCAATTTCTGGAGACGGCATGGGCAAATTAATGAAAATCAACAGTGTCATGAACAAGAACGTCTACCACAACATCTTAGTGCATCATGGAATGCCATCTGGACTGAATCTGATTGGTCGTGGGTTCAAATACCAACAAGACAATGACCCCAAGCATACTACAAAGCTGTGCAGAGACTATTTGATCAAGAAAAAGGACACTGGAGTACTGGAACTGATGGACTGGCCAAGTCACAGTCCAGATTTGAATCCTATTGAACAAATTTGGGATTTAGTAGGTTCAAAGATTGATTGCACAAAAGTTTCATCTAAAGCAAGTCTGTGGGAACAGCTAAAAAACTACTGGGAACTCAATAACAAAAAAGACTGTCGAAAAGTACATAAAAACAATGCCAGCAAGAATGCAAGCTGTTATGAAGGCCAGAGGAGGCCATACAGAATATTACTACGGTCAGATAGAAGACAATTATTGATGCTATGTTGCTATGTATATAAGTTTCATTCTGCATATATATTTCAAAATGTACTTACATCCTGTCAGCATGAAACTCTTCATTTGCATGTGAGAAAATAGCTGCTTGAGAAAGCAACAGAACAACAGATTAAAAATAAAATCCTGTGTGCTGATATACAGACACAGAGAATGAAAAATGAAAGTTGGTGACATCAGCGTTGATGCAGGGTGACTGCAAAGAGACCCGAGGGAGGATTTCACAGATATGAATACATCTCATAAACGCAATTATTAGCATAATAATCTTTATCATATGAAAAAGGCATGCATTGACAGCTAGACTGTAGTATTAGCATGTAAGCTCTGCTTTTCAAATCCCTCGCTGTGCCATTTCAGCTGAAGCCAGCAGTAATAAGAGTATCTGATCTGATTTGAAGACAAAGGCTGCACCCACACTGTGTGTCTTCATTCCTGAATAGCTGCTTATATTTTTCTGCATGACTGTTCATATCTATTCTTGGATGTAACTCAGATCTGATAGCAATATGAACTGACAGCAATACTGAAAAAGGCATGTGCACAGAGGAGTGATGACAAAACATGTCACCTAGTTTTGCCCCTTGTTTTCACACATTTTGTTCACAATGTTTTTCTTTTAGCTTTCACTGAATTGACGAGTCTGCGCAAATACCAGTCAAGTTTCACTTTCTTTTTAATTTCTGGCTTGCCTGCTAGCACTGGCTCGGTTACACTGCCAACGTGACAGTTGGCACTGATCGTCATAGTAACACCAACCAATTCAGATTTTTGCCTTCATGTACAATAGCCCTGTTGCTTACCTTCCCTTACAATACATGCTGCCTTCACATGGGGTTGTGTTTGTTTAAATCACCTACTGACCGAGACTCACAACTCACAACTGTACATTCTCTGAAAGCTTTTTAGCGTGACGATATAATGCAGAAAACACAAATGGAACAAGGTAGCATCTGTTTTTATTGTCAGTCACATTACAGTAGTTTTGTTCCACATTAGAAAACACATATCAAGCATACAAGTACTATACAGAGAAAGTCCGGAGAACAATTTAACAATAACACACAATAGTCCCACTCACATTAAAACAAAAACAAGGCGTATTTTAATGATGACTTGAAGTAGTGTGGAATCATGGTAGTTTTTTTAATTATTAAACAAACATTGCAGATGAAAATCTATCTGACACGACTCAGTCAGAAAATGTATTGACGTTTTATCAATGCGACCTAATGTTTAGTCATGTTCGCAGGCTTCCTGCTCTCTCTAACAATTGTTCATTGTACAATTTTACTCCAAGTTCCTCTCTGTGGGCTTAAGTTCTAGTTTTCTCCCTGCAGCTTCTACCTTCCCCAGAGAAAATAAGTCTCTAGCAAGATAATAAAGATTAAGATAAAGATTTCTAACTGATTAATGTGAATTAAACAACAGTAGTCATTGTTATTGATATTTTAAGTTGTTAATGTCTTTGGAACTGTTGGAAAATGTGTTTTTGGAATGAGAAGGAGTAGCACTCGCCTCTTGCTCAACTAATTTTTTACAGAAGTGTTCTTGAGCCATCTAACTTTCAGCTGTCCCTGTGGAGCTGTCCAGTATCCAGAAGCAGGAGGTAGTATCCAAAAGTTCAGCTGTATGAATATGAAACAGGATGTCTCTTGAAAAGTGCAAGCATATCAAATTAGAAATCTAAAATAGACTTTTCTAAGTATCCTCTTTTCAGCAAACCAATTCAGCTGATAGTTTAAGAAGTTCTACCCAAGAGGAATACTTGGTCTGGGGTTTTTTCATGAAAAGACATGGGGTCACAGTGACCTTTGACCTTTGACCACCAAATCTAATCTGTTCATTCTTGGGTCCAACTGGACATTTGTGCCAAGTTTGAAAAAAAATCTCTTGAGATGTTCTTAAGATATCGTATTCACAAGAATGGAATGACCCAAAAATATAATGCCTCTGGCCACAGCTGTCGCCGGCCCTGAGCCATACTGTAGAAAAAAAGTTTTTCAAGGTTTGTCAAAAATACCAGATCATAGAGGTCCTTCAGCATACAGTCATGAATGTGCACAAAAAGTTAGGCACATTGGGGCAGTCATATGCAAGAGTAGCTGCAGACAAGCTGCAGCCCTGCCCTTTCAAACTGAAAAGGATCCGGTTGCTTCATATGCTCAGTTGCTCAGGTATTTATGCCAAGTAACACCATGGCCCTCAACGTTTCAGGACCTCCCAAAAACACCAACATACCATACACCTTGCAAGGTTTGTTTTTCTATTCCTTTTCATAAGACTTCACGCTGGTGCTCCTGACCCCAGATTGAAAACCGCTGGCAGCTTAAGCCACAAGCTTGTGGGTGATGAGCTCCCTAAGTGCTCTTCCAGTCTGCCAGCTCAGTGCAGTATTGAGGAGGTCCGAGCCAACAGTAGCAGTTAGCTGAGCCTTTATTTATGAAAGGGGATTTGCTCTCCTCATGTTAAGTAGTTGGCAGAACAGCAGCCAAAGCAAATCACTAATACTTCCTTCCTCTTCCTTCCTCCCCCTATCCCACTCTGTTTTAGGAACTTGAAACTAAAGGACGTTGGGTACCATCCCAGCAGGGCTTTTGGCTTCCGTCTATATACTCTTTACATTATAGACCACATTCATATTCTGACTCATACTGCAAGACCAATGCAGCAGAAATAAGCTGCAGACAAGTGCGGTGGTGAAACTTTCCATTCCAGCCTTAAGTTTTAATCTGACTCTCTTCCCATCTTCTCCCTCCCTCACTCTGCTCGAGGTATTGTACAGTAAGTGGTTGCTAAAGTGGCATTCAAAGTAAACTGGTAATCATACACTTCCTCAAATCCCCCTGCACTTTGCAAACCTCAAAGTCTAATCTCTCTTCCCCTGCTTTGTGTGCACGCATCTTCTCTCAGTGTCTCCTTGTATTTATGCTTGTGTCTCCATTTCAGTGTCTGGAAACAAAATGTCCTTTTTTTCTCCTCATAAAGCAGGTTGTCAAGCTTAACTTATGTTGAGAAGAATGTCTTCATATTAGAAACAGCATCCTGCTGCAGGGTGGCATGGCTGCACGGTGCTTCACTGATGATGGAGCTGGGGTTGAAGTGCTTGGCTCAAGGGCAGGTCAGTAGATATCCACTTCAGGGTTACTGTACCTTCACTCCACCCACTAAGGTTTCCCCAGATGGTTCATGAAATCCTCCAGGCAAGACAGTCACAATAAGGAAAGATATAAGTAGAAATCATTTTTTTTTTTAGAAAAGTCTTATGTTAACTGAACATGAGAAAATATGTTCAGTAAGCTTAAGATACTAAGTTGAACCAACAACTGTTAAGTTTCACAGTCAAACAACACAAATTTGATTTCTTTTTACAGTTTCTCTGTGTCAAATGAAGAACTGAATCCTCAAACTAAGAACTGATGGCGAGGACTCACGGGTTTGGGAGTGCCACAAACCGCCCCGCAGTGCTGCCCACTTCCATTCAGTACCCATGTTAACCCACCGGGCTGAACGCAGAGCGTGCGGCAGTGGCGGCTGGGGTTTACAGTGTAGCGTCTCAGTCAGCCCACAGTCCAACATGAGAGGATGCAGAAGTAGGGTCGCCCTGAGGGCAAAAAACATGTTCATGAAGTTTGATGCTGAATTGGCAAAGTTTCTTTGAGACTGGTAAGGAAATTAGTTAATGCTAATATTTGGTGGTAGCTTATAAAGGTAGTTAGTTGTATAATGTTACTGACTGTGTTAATATATTTGCTAAGTTAGCTGTTTGTTAAAAGAAAGAAAGACCTGTGGGAGAGACTGTGCTTTTCCTTGTTTCTTATGGTAGGGGTGAACACCCGAACCTTCTGGTGATATGCTGCCTGCAATTTGTTAGTAATATGAATTTGACAGGTGGCAAGTTCTTACATATAGCTTCTTTAAAGCTGCTACAAGGTATTCCAGGGAAAGATAGTTGATTGTTGAGTCTCATTCTCAGGTCATCAAATACCAGCATTTTGGTTTGACATTTGAGGTTCAACTTCATGTTTCCAGAATTGCTCAAAGCAGCTTTGACCAGGTAAATAACAGATTTTGGATGCCAAAACTAAATCTAGGTGAAAGTTAGCTTAAACCAATCCACTTCTACTTAAAAGTACTCGACATTTGGAGGTGAAAAGGTGAAATTGTAGAACAACTTCCACTGATATGTACAACGAAGGACTGCTCCAGTTATTCAGAATGACTGATTGCAGTGGCTTGGTGTTATGTGACCAATGAATTATTTATTTCTCTTCTCGACCCTTTTCTCAACCTGTTTCATTGTATAGACCAAGCTGCCAAGTAAGAGGTTGTGACCTCAGGTGGTTGCTGACAGACAGGACAGTTCTCCAGATCCCCATGAGCCTACAGAAGGTCAAGAAACCATCAATGAAAATCGTTAATTCTACAAATAGCTTACACTACAATAACATGACTGTCCTAATGATGGATTCAATGCTGTGTCCAATTCTAAAACAGTTTCAAACCAAGTGGAAAAACACAGTATCTGGTAATGGGGTAACAAGACGATTATAGTGTGTTTTTTCTGCAGTTGTTCCCTTCCAGGCCAGTCTTAGTCTTTGATTTGCTACTTTTTTAGTGTCTTGTGTCAGTGACGGGAACAAGTCAATAAATCCAAAGCACAAAAAGATTGGAAACAACAACAGAAAGTGTTCAGACCACTTTATGTACAGTAAAACCTTTTCAAACCACTATAAATCTAAGTCTATCAAAATGTGGTTCTCAGAGAGTTGACCTCACCAACTGAAAGGTAATGACCTGAGACTAAGAGGCAGACAGCAGTGTTGTTCCTCTCAAATCCAGGAAACCTCCTCTGGGTATTTAGGCGGACATGTACATGCATCAACACATAAACTGATGAAATTGTGACCCAAATCTGTTGATAAGCGTGTGTGTGAGTGTGCATTCGTGTGAAAAATAGGCTTGGTTTCTTTTTTCTTTAGAGAGTGTTTAATCCTACACATACATTACCATTCAGGAACACAACAAACATTGGTTACATAACTGTGCGCTGTGTTATGTTGCCAATCGAGGACCCAAAGACTACTTTTTCAGTATAAGTTGCTTTGTTTCAAAGCCGCAGTGTAGTGTAGGTGTGTGTGTGGGAACCAAATTTCATTTGTGTGACTTCATTTGTATTTTGACACCATAAAATGGGATATGTATCACTGCTGTAGTCTTTTTGTCTTGGCCACAGTATCAAATCACTGTTTTCATTGGCCCTTTCTGAGCCTGGTTTGGCTGATGTGAAAGGTTAAAATGTGCAAGTAAAACTGATGATTGCTTGCTTTAATGGCTGGCCTCCAGGTTTGGCATGTACTGCAACTTTATAGTAATAATATCCAAATTTACCATTTACTAAACCCCTCCCCAAAACAGTGATTGTCATATAATTTTGCAAGTGTTTTAAGGCAAGACAGGGCTGTCAATGTGTGGACTTTTCACATGGAAAACTGGCATGCATTGGGAGTGCAGTAAGAGGGTATTTTAAGGAGTTTGGTGCGTGTATTTTTGTACTGATATTATATTACATTCACATTATTATACTACAATAGCAGTGCAAAATAAATCCTGCAGTCCAAGAACATTGTTGCTTCTTTACTTCCACGTCTTCTTCATATTTCATCAACTGGTGAGGATGCTGACTTTTAATTAGTGAATTAGTTAGTGAACTACATCTGACAGTAACACTTATTTCAGCCAGCGGCCAACTAAAAATGAAAAAGCTGTTTTTGTCTCCTTGTGTCTGCAGTCAAAGACTAATTGCTCCAAAATTCCTGAGTGGTAAATCCACCACTGTTGTGAGTGACATTAGAGTTTATAGTATATATAGTATATGATGTTGTATGACGATGATGATGATGTTTACTTACATCTCAAATTTTTGCAGCAATTTTTGGTTTGATACCATTTATTACATATATTGATTTGATGCACAATTTAACCATTTGTGACCACTCAAGAATTTAAAAATAGGGTCAAAAATCACTCCAGAATACCACATTAGGACACCAATACCCTGAGAAATACTATAGAAAATTGCATGCCATGATTTGGTATCAAAAACTTTTGCGATATGGAGATTTTGATGAGAATTGCATTTTTTTGGTGACTGGATAGCAAGCACCTCTGTTCTGGGGATTGCTCAGAGACATCCTTATTGTCATTTTACCTGGGAAATCCATATGTCTGCATCTTCTGATGCCACAGGTCTCTAGTTTTGTGAAGCTGTGATTATCCTGGGGATCACGATAGATCATTTTATACAGTGAGGTCAAGTTTCAATAACTGAATCCACAGAAGTCTCAGCTTTCCAGTCATACCCAATTGATGCAATTCTAATACTGTTTAGGGGCCACAGTATGCAGAAATGTTCAAATAGAAAAAAAAATACTGTGCATACAAACAACTACATGATTTTTGGCCCAAACTGCATGAGATTAACATAAAGAGGGCACCCATTCATTCAGATATCTTGAGGTGAGAGGTCAAAGGACAGTTTTATTCAAATTTTAGCCCAATTATGGAGCGTCATCCAACCCCTTTCCCAACAAGTTGGCATGACCTTGGTACCAGCATATTCATTAGGTCCTCTAGTTTCATATACTATCTGTATTTTCACTCTTTAGTTATCTTTTTTGTGCAATGTTTGCCAGGGCCATGGACATCCCTGTGGAGCTGAAGAATTTAAAAGAAAATGAATTTAGTGACCTTCAGATGCAGAAAAATATTGCAGCACCAACACCACATGTGTCCTGTTACAACAATAAAATAACAACCGCTATGCATCAATTTGCAGCTTGTTAGCACACTGAAGTGTTGATCCCATAAATCTCTTCTGCTGTAGAGAAAAGCATCCAGTATTTTACATGTTAAAAGGGCTGCCACTTCTCAGTTGGTGAAACCAGCAGCACATAAGCCTTTGTTTTTCTCTTCCAAGGCAGGTAAAAGCGTTGGAAGTGGCTTTTTAAAAAAGGCCATAATCCTGTTTTGTTGTTTGTGTGGACACAACATAGTGGCTATTATGTAGAAACAGTGTAGGTGAAGGAAGGTGGGAGGCATGCCTCAAACATGGACCTGCCTGCCAACTGTAGACACACAAACACAATGCAATTCTGGCATATGTATAAACATTAGCACATGTAGACAATTATGCAGAGGTAAAAGCAAGGATTTAAACATATGTAATAAAAGCTCTTCACGTGCAGACACACACAATCACACTTAAAGCAATGATGTCCAAGGTAATGATGCTTTTTTGGAACAATGGAACAATACTTGCTTTCATGGCCATTTGAAATCAGTGTAAAAAGGGTTTTTATGTCCCAGGCAGATCTCATTTTCTCACATGTAGCTTCCTACCTGCTTATGTGAGGCTGTTTGCCATGTATAGGTCTACATCTGTGTTTTTGCTCTCTGTGGGCCTGTGTGTGTGTGTGTGTGTGTGTGTGTGTGTGTGTGTGTGTGTGTGTGTGAATGCAGGTTGTGTGTGAGTTGCTTTTACAGTAGAAAATCATATTCATAGGAGTTTAATGTAGCGTAAGCAGTGCTGTTGTGCCCTAAGTTATGGTAACGCCTGAGCCAATATGATGACAGGCTTGGCTTTTTTATAAGATAGAGAGGAGGAAGTGGAGGGTAAATATGAATTACAGTCAGTAGATAAATAACAGAAATGCTCAAAAAACATAACTGAACTAATAAATCAAATATGTCCATTCTATACGCTGCTATTTTTTTTTTTTTTTTTTTTTTGGTAACACTTTATGTGAAAGAGTGTGCATAAAACTGTGATACACTGTCATAACCATGTCATGACACCTGTCATGAACATGAAGGAGTCTTTGAATGGTGATAAATGTTTATGACTGTTGTCATTAGGTGCCATTTGGTCTATTATGTCATTAAATGTAAAGTTTGCATTGTTTGATATGCATTTTTTATGACAGCGTGACATTAACAATGCCTTGCATAGTCTAACCATCTAATCATGTCTTGACAGACAGTGACAGGTTATGTTGTCTTGGTTAATGTGAAGTTGTCATAACAAAACACTGTTGACTTGGTTCATTTCAAGCTGTCATAACAAAGACATTACTGGGTTGATTAATGTGAAGTTGTCAATTCAAAGATTATTTTGTCATGGTTAATATCAAGTTGTTTTAATAAAGACATTATTGGCTTGATTAATGTCAAGTTGTTGCAACGAAGATATTTTGTCTTGTTAATGTCAAGTTGTCATAACAAAGACATTATTTGCAGGATTAATGTCTATGTTGTCATAACAAAGACATCTCAAACAATGTCAACTTTGCATTAAAAATGACATACTTGACCATTTGACAGTTAATGAACACTCTTTCATGTTCATGACAGGTGTCACCACATGTTTATGACTGTGTAATGACAGTCTTATGTGCAATTCTCCACATAAAGTATGTCTTTTTCTTCTATGGATATTGTAAAAAGGTGACTTGAACTCCTCTATAGTCTAATTTGCAGATTGTCATATATAGATCTAAAAAAAACAACTGAAGCTATACGTTCATAGAGTTGCATGTTTTCATTCATTACAGAATGCCCTTTGGATCAACAAAGATGGCTTCTTTAGACTGCTGGGGGTTAAAACTGTACAAGAGCTGTCTTCTTGAAAGCCTCTGGATGCAATTTAAGCCAGTGCTGGCAATTTTATTACAGCAGACAAAATCCACTTCACACACACAGCCGTGAATCATATCAAAAAGCTGTATGGTCTTTTATAACGAGAAGAGACAGGCATTGCAATGTATCCATCTGTAATACTCTGCTCCTGAAACTCCTTCATAACTCACAGTTGTAACCGTCTTTAAAATCCAGCTCTTACAAATCAAAACACTGTGAGATTCAGGTTCCACACAAAAATCATGTTGCAGGTGGAAATGTCTGTCATTGAAACATTTCTCAGATTCAGCGGTGCCTGGTTATAATGCAGTTTGTTATGTTGTTAATCCTCCCACTTTTACTGGTAATATCAACCCCTACTCCTAATGAGAATGGCAAGCAAGAAGAGAGCAGAGGAAGAAAACAAGATAATTCAATAAATCTAGTTTGACAAGACGACTGTGACTACATACATACAATCTAAAGTGCTATTTTTTCTTTAAGAAATCTCAGTCTGCACTGAATTCAGTGGAAAAACCTTCAACATGATTTTAGAAATGCAAAGCCACTATTTTTTGGTGTACTTATTTTAACCCAGTGGTTCATCCAGTGGTGATGCAAAAAGTAAAAATTGCATTTTGTAATATCAAATAGCAAGCTTTGACTACTCAGCATGCATGAGGGCTGCGTTTTGGACCTCTCATATAATGTGTGTTCAGTGGCTTTCGTGTGTTATACAGTAATTCCTGAACAGTCTCGGGTAGACGGAGGCTGGGTCATGAGCACCAACCTGATTTTTCTCGGGGGGTCGTGACTTGAAAGAATGAGAACCACTGTTTTGACCTATGGGCATCTTTGCGTGATTGACAGATGTCTCACCCCATCACACTCAGCTGATGACTGCTCATACCTCAGCTCTGCCCAGGCGTCACCACTGCCCAGACATCGATTTTCTGGTGCCATCGACTGAGCCACAAATTGCACTGCAAGCAGTACACCAAGAAGACTTCAAAACATGTCTGCAGAAAACATCTTACTGATTTTCTGTTTTGTTTTTTTTGTATTGGTAGCAGTAACTTGATCTCAGTTTTTCTGTTTGGTATACAGTAAAAAGGCAGGAAGTACAAGAACAGGATTTTATTAAACATTAAAGGGTAACACTGCTAACTAAAAATATATATAAATATCATATCTATATTGTATTTGTATAGGTTATGACTTTGCATTGAATTGACCAGCCTGTTAGCAGGAAATGCTAATTAACAGTAGCTATAGCAATCTAGACCAAAGTTACTGTATCTAGGCATGTTAACCAATTAGTTAGTTATATCGCTGACCTTTACACCACATTAAGAGAATGAATAAATCAAATCACAAAGCTGTTTGACCAAGTGTGAACCAACCATGGTGCCCCATTGGTTTGTGGCCATTTTGAAGTGTTGAGTATGGCATTATGGGGGTCACCGTCTTGGTTGTTTGCAACCAGAGCATGCACAGTCCAGACAAGAGCACAGAGCTGGTGGTTGACGTTCTGCAACTTGGCCGGTGCTTAGTTTTAGATCAGTCATTCAGCAGGAACTAATGACGGCCTGCCACAAATGTTCTCGTGTTACAACTATACAGTAGACTTAAATCTGTTTCTTAACATTTCAGTTCAGCTCAGTTTGACAGTTTGATTTGAGTTTCATGAGTCATGTGTGCTGCACTGGATGGACTCACTGGGAATGACTTGTCAGTGACATGGTAACCCTGTCCTGAAGCATACCCTGCTTTATCATCTAGTTTTTGTTTTTTTTACAATTCTTTTTGCAACTAGCAGATTCACCACCTGCTGGCCATGAGAAAGAACACACTTTTAAAATACTTAGCTCTGTCCACTATTATACAGTCTATGTTTAACATATATTTTTCTTTTGCAGCTTTTGTCCTGATAAACCATGTTGCACACACATTTCAGTGGGTTTACATAAAAGAAAAGCAACACAGATACTGATTGTCGTGCTTGCAGTTTCATCTCAAGATTCAGGTAACAGCATGTTCTCCAAATATGGCAACTGCCAATGATCACAAACGTACAGCAGTAGACCTTGAAATGTCTTTGTTTGTTTGCTTGTACCCCTTTAACACTGCAACTTTTAATGGATGTGTGTCGTGTGTATTAAAAGACACAGATCACTGACCTCAAGTCACAAGTGACCACCCCGCCACGTGTTCCTTTCTCCAAGATATTGCAATGACATCCTTCCCACCCACACAAAGACCTACATAAAGAACTCCTCGCAAACACACACACACACACACACACACACACACACACACACACACACACACACACACACCATCTTTAATTGTCTGAAGGTTTTCTTCCAAACAGATTCACCGTGTCAACTTCCCTCCTCCTCGTGTTCATTCTCTCTCCATCTTTGTCAGTCTTTCCCCTTCTTTTCTCCCTCCCATTATTTTTCATCTTCTGTCTCTGCTCACCTTCCTCATTATATCTCTCATGTTGTTCTTCCTCTGCCCCCCCGTCTTTCTTTCTCTCGATCTCTTATTGTCCCTCATTCACTTGCAGAAACAAGTTTGCTCGAAAGGCAGAACTCTCTCTCTTCATCTTGCCAGCTCGCTGGCACTGTAGTGTTTTCTGTTGCCTGTGGATGTAACAACATGGGATTGATGCAGTAGTCGGCTGCTTTCTGCATCCTCAGCAACATCACAGCAGCTACACGCTGGGAACCATTAGTGTGTGTGTGTGAAAGAGAGAGACAGAGAAAGTGAAGGATGAAAGAGGAAATGTTTGGAAAAATATGAGATTTTAAGCTGATATAAATGAGCCTGATTACAAAATGTGTTAGATTTGATCAAATAATGAAAAAAAATAAAATAAAATATAGTAGTCAGGAGTGAAAATAAATCCTGCAAGCCCAAGCCAGTTTGTTCTCTCCTGCTATCTGAATCATCCATACCTACTTCTTTATGTACACAACTCCCCCACACACACACTCCAACACTTTTTTTCTTTACTGCCTGGTCTTTATCTTGAAAGCACACCTGCAGCCTGCTGATATTCAGTAGAGAAGAAGAAAAAAATGTGAAAGTTGTTTGAAATTCTTATAACAGAAAGTTGTAGAATCAAAGGTGAGGATTAAAAAACATGAATAGATGCCCTTTAATTCATTGTGTGTTACTTGCTCTCTCTCTCTCTCCTGGTAGGTACAGGGAAGGTATAAACTTTTTTTTATGCTGTGCTTTCTCTTTTTTCTTCACTTCTCAAGCTTCAAAAAGTGGGGCAGCTCCACAGAAATACTGCAAAACAGAGAGGGAGGGGCACACCACGGAGCAAAAAAAAATGAATGAGAGAGTAACAGACGAACAAGAAACATAGGAGACACAGAGCGAAGCAAACGGCGAGCTGAGTCAACTCAACTCATCCGATGGGCCTTTCCAATTAGCATGCTCGTTAACCCCACAGTCGTACGGCCTGTTTAATTGTTTCCTGCGGGGAGACGTCTTGTCAGTCACAATGCATTCAGCAGATTCTTATGAAGCTGTGGAGGGCACACACACACACACACACACACACACACACATGCACGGCATTGCACTGCAGCCCGCAGCGGTGAACAGTTTGGCTGAGCCCTGGTGGCTCAGCAGGATGCTCTGCACACATGACAAACACAACTGAAGCTGATACACAGACCCTGTTATATCAAATGGACTGCATTTACACAACAACTTGATCCTGTCGCTGCCTCCTAGAATTATATATTTATATACAACTCATTTTCAATGGCAAGTACAGTTTGAGGGAAATACTTTATAATCCAGACTGAATTACACTTTCCATTAACATAATGAGGAAATTTTGACACGGTTTCATTTTTTTCTGCCCAAATAGACAATCTTGCACTTCACTATCCAGTCATAGCAACTAAAGCATTGTTCAAAAGTCAGCAGTAACCTGAGACATGAGGTGTATGTATTATGTAATATTTAACTGAACTTATGATCTTTCTCCGACTTTAACCAAAGTGCTTTTGTTGCTTAAACCTACCCAAAAATGACATTATTTCCTTTAATCCGTAAAAGTGCATTTGTTGCAGGAGTCTGGAGGCAAACCCTTGTCCCCCACCTCTACCCCACCACCTCCTTTCAAATCCTGTGTGTTATACAAGTGTATTGTTTTAAATAAACGTCTATTAAAATTATCCAGGCAGGAATTATGTTGCTACTACAATATAGTAATTAAGACAATTTAATAATATACAAATTTCTAGGAGATAGAAATCAAAATGCTTTACAGTTTGCCTCTGATTCACACTGATTCGCACACACACACTACTACAGTAATGTGCTGGTTTAACCATCAGGAGCAATTTGGGGTTATCTTGCTCAAGGACACTTTAACATGGGGACAGGAGGAGCCAGACATTGAACCTCTCTGGGATGAATGGACGACCTTCTCTACCTGCTGAGCCAAAGCCTCCCTATTAAAATGGAAATTATATCTACAGCTTCTGGTTGGGGTACAGGGCCATATAATCCTGTTCCCGTACAAAGGTTAGCTCAGGGAAGCAGCCGTGCACCGCTGTTTAACAGAGCTGGGGCCAGTAACCAGGCATACATTCGCCAAACCAACCAGCTAGTCTCTGTGGACGTCTTTTCTTTTGTAAAAGTGAAACAAAATATTGTTTGAAAACACATTCTGAAAACCTTTCTTCGGCTTGTGTCTTCTTTGCCTTGTTCCAAAGCAAACACTGATGAGCAACATATATCAGAAATGTTTTTAAGAGCTTTGGATGAAGTCAGTTAGAGACAGAAGGCAGTTTGTTCATTTTTAACAGGGGGATGGACACAGTTTGTTTTATTCATTCACAGCGAATAAGCTGACTCATGTACGTCCCTTGGTTCTGAAAAGTTAGTTTAGAGAATGTTATGGATCAAAAATGATACTGACAGAGGAAAAGACATTATTACAAAGCTGTCTCCTATTTCAGCACCATGGACAGCACCAAGATTTATCAGTACATTAAGATATTGATATTTCAGAACCACGGTCAGGGCCATATATTCTAACTTGTACAAACCTCAGTCAGATAATCAATACAAGATATTCAACTAAATAACCCCTCTGCCCCTGCACTCTTTCTGTTGCTTGAGGATGTAGAGGGGGGGTGGTAGGTAAACAGGGCTGATGCATTTTGGTCATTTTTCCAGCAAAAAGAATGACATCCCCATGAAGTTGCCTACTGGTTAGAGATATAAATTGTGGTAGCAGCTGGCTAAAATATGTGTTCTTTCCACTTATCATTTCAACAGAAGCTCTATGATTGGACGTTTTATAGCCAAAGCCACCTATGAGGTCAGAGCTAATTTCTCTGCTCATGTTTTGGCTTTTTATCAAAGAACCAGATATTTTCCAAAACAGTTCCTCATCTTTTGTACTGATATTTCAACCAGGAGACATTCCTGCCCATCTAAGCATCGACAGTGCTCCTTTAGCCAGTTATACATGAGCTGACTTTCATTTCCAGGACCCTGGACAGCGAAAATGAACTCCTCCTACTTATAATTCATTGCAAATGCATACTGTAGTACACACAAGCCACGCTCTCCCACTGATTGACAGCTGGTGGCAAATGCAGCTATGCACCAGCAAAAGTCAGGGAAGAGAAAAACTGCACAGTAATGAAAAAACTGCATTAAAAAATGCAGGTTTATATTAGAAATTTGAGTTTAAAGAGCCTCTTCTTCCTGTCAGTGTGGCCAAGAGATGAGCTGACTTTTATGAGAAAATCTTGCCTTGTGCAGCTTTAAGTGTTGTGCTCAACGTTACTCTGACAGCTATGACTGCACTCCCATATGAGTCTCTAGAAGCAGTAAGTTGTGCACTGGACTGTGTGGAAAGAAGTCTTTGTCATGCATCCAAGTCAGACTGACAATGAGAACAGAGAGTTTTAATAGCTTCTTTTCAAACATGTCCACGGTCACATTGTAAATGACACTTTAAGTGAGTGTTTAAATAAAAAATGGGTAAGTTGAGGAGCTGGTTCTTCAAAACATCTCAGTTCATAGTAGCCACTCCTTAAAAGGAAAAATTAGTATTTCTCAAGGATTTCTCACAGGTTCATCACAAAGTGCTTACTGGAAAAAAAAAACAAAACATAAAAATAATGCAGACTGATGAATCCAGCTGCTCAGTGCATATGCAGGCTGTGTTGTGTCATCAGGCACTTGTGTGACATTTTGGAGCAATTTATTCTATAATTTAGTGCACTTTGCAATTCTGCTGTTGTGTTCAAATGCGCCGCAGCCCTAAAAAGGTTAAGGACCAGTTGAAACGGGGACAGCACGGCAGACAAATAGCCGTCTGTTTTTTTGTTGTTGTTTTTTTTCTGCTCCGTCCAGAGTCTAATTCTCAGGGTCAAAAGAAAGGTGTCAGCACAGTGCCAGAGAGGTGCTGAGGACAGCGTTGCCTCACAACTTGAGGCAATGCTGGCGGGGATTATAAAAAAGCTTCCTCTGGTCCTTCGTTCTGATTGGCAGAGCCACATTTAAGACCATGTAGAATCCCAGTAAACACTTGAATGAGAGTGTATAACAGCCTTTCACACTGTGCCCAACAACACCTCTGAGTGCTTTTATCGCTGCAAATGACAGTGTTTTATGGTTCATTGCTTCATGTTTGGGTGGACATAATGTGTGTATGCAGATATATTGTAAAAGGCCAGTGAAATGAATGGAGCCACATTAAAAAGAAATAGAGAATAAAGTGGGGTCTCTGGTGTTTCAAAGATAAAGCCATGGAGGATGGTCATGGCTCTTTACTGTTATAATTAAATGCAAATTATATGCTTTTCTATATGCTGCTTCCCTTATCTTCATGTTATAAAGCACAGTGTTTCTTACAAGATCAAGATACAAGGTTTATTAATTAATGCATTTTCTTATCAACAAATGTTTTTGCAATCGTTTTAAATGGCTGCCTTTGATAACAGAAAGTCTCAGCAACACTCAGGATGAGAAGAAGCAGATTATCCACATCCTTTCATGAGATAATGCACTTTAAAGGACCAGTGTGTAGGATTTAGTGGAATCTAGCAGTGAGCTCACAGCTTGCAAACGCATAGACCCACCCTCCTCTTCCAGCTGTATGGGAGAACCTACAGTGGCCACAAAATTATTATTAAATATTTATTACAATATTATTAAATACTGCAAATTTTATCTAATGTCTTCTAAGTCTTTTACATGGATGTTATTTTGTTACATATTGCTGGTTGTTTTTTCATCTTCTGTCTTTTACATCAATTTTCATCTCGTTACACCTATTTTGTCTTGTTCTGTCTCTTATGCTGCTTTTTGTCTTCATACATCCTTTACATTTTTGTCTTGCAACATTTTTTTGTCTTTTTCATCTTGTATTAAAACTAAGCATGTAAGGAGAAGAATGATATTTTTGTTAAACCACAGCTACCTGAAAAATAAAATAGCGTAAGAAAGTACATGTACTTAAATACTTCCCACATCTCTATGCGACATGTGGTTTGAACAAAGGTATATGCCAAACCTGTATCCTGAGAAATTCTGTCCATATTGAATGATATTTCACCTTCCAACATCAATGTTTATAGCTAATGCAGGGAGTAATAATACAGTGAGGTGGAAAGTAAGTGTTGTGGTGTTGGATATGGAGCGTGTTTGATTCGGGGGAGATGCAGGGGATTTACCTTTACTTACCTTTATTAACTATAACCACAACTTTTCCCTAACCTTAACCATAGTCACTGTCATGAGCAGATATTGTAATAATGTAATTTGTTTTGCAGAGTCATAAAATACTGATGATCTTATCAAGCCATGAGGACGCAATGTGTGTCTGTGTCTCTGTGTGTTTCTTTAAATCCCACCAGGTTATCTGTTACGGACCGTAACCAAATGACCTCAAGCATGAGAACATACTGAAGATATCTAATTCAATCTACTGTCTGTGGAAAACCGAGTTACTGTCCCTTTAGTACAGAAAACATGGAATAACTGACTTCATCTAATGCATCTCAATAAAGAACAGACTACTTGATAATGCCACACAGGAAGAACTGCAGCCGTTACACAAGATGTTAAATCATATGTCATTATTCTTCCTTACAGGTGGCCCCTTGCTCCTTGTCTAATATATACCATTATATATGTGCAGTATATGATGAGGGGCTTCTCGGCCAGTCACCTGTGAATACATCCATTTGGAGAAACACATAAGTACACACTTGAGAGCTAAGGATCCATTTACAGAGCACCCTGCTATTATGTAACGGTGCTCATCAGCAGCCTGGGAAAGTGCCGGTCATGACTCTAACTGTTGCTATGAGACGGTGTAAACTACTTTGTAGACCGCCGGGCCTTTTGCTAAAGATGAAATGTTTTGAAATACCTTCTCCACTGTGCAGCAATTTTGAGCTGAAAACACTTTTTCATCACCCACCGCAGTCACTACCTTTGGAGATGATGAAAGTGGTCATAACTTGTTTTAAAAAGGAAGCAATTCTTTCTTCTTCTTCTTCTTCTTTTTAACATTTCTGTATATTTGACCATTCTCAATACAAAACAGGCTTAGACAAATACCATTTTACTCCTTTTACCATTTAGCTTTGAGTTCTCACTCTCACTTGTGAGATCAGACAGTTACAGTCATTCAAGCATATTGTTTTCTAAAGTGGCCCATTTATATACACAGAGAAACTTTTATTTTATGAAGCGCACAAATTCTTTCATGGACAATGACTCATTTAGGTCCCCAGCTGGCTATGAAAGCCTGGCAAGAGAACGTGACAAGTGTAAATGAGTAGAACTGGGTGGGGTGAACGTGATTGGCGTCCTCAGTAAACCGTCCCTGGATACATTTTAATTTGTCCACTCCTCCTGAGACAAAAGTGGAACATGTGATATTTTGAATGTAATGAGCTAAACTAGTTCAAAATACCGTTAGATTGCCAACTCCTCAAGCAAAACTAATCTTAAATTATTTCCTCTGCACTGAGACTCTTAAATACCGAGTGGATGCCCTGCCTCCCACGCCATCTTGTGCTGTTTATAAAATTATTTCCATTGTGAGCAGTAATGGATTGAACGAAGTTAAAGAGGCAGCTGGATTTAACAATGGGGAGCTTTTCCTTCCAGACAGGTAAAGTCTCACCCTCCACTGCTTCCCAGGAGTCTCTCTGTCTATCTGTCTCTCTCTCTCTCTGTTTGTTTGTGTGTGTGTGTGTGTGTGTGTGTGTGTGTGTGTGTGTGTGTGTGTGTGTGTGTGTGTGTGTGTACTTGGTTACAGGAGTGGGATCAGGTGTGAGGTGCTGGACAGCAGCTGCAAATCATCTCCAATTAACTCTGCTTTAAATACTGGGCTTCAGCTCAGCTAAAACTCAGGGACTCAGTTAGTTTGTTCCAGTCTCTTTGCACCATTTTCTTGCTAAAACCGATCTTGCTCCGCCTGCAGCAGTGCCTGGCCTGACTCCTGCCTCTGTCCCTCTCCTGAACCACATGGAGCTCACTCTTCCCGGATCTCTGCTCCCCCTGCCAATTGTACTGCCTTCCCCTGCAAAGTCCCCAGCTCACGTTTTAGCCCCAGCTCTTCCCTGGCCAACTCATTCTGCTACACTTTTATTCTTTAAGAGGGAACATTTGGAACTTTTCATATAGATTTCCTTTCAATGTTGATGTAGTCAACTGGAGGAACCTCAGCATGCGCTATATTGACCAAGAAAACATAGTTCTTCTGCTTGTGTAGCTGTGGTAACAACCTGTCTCTCTTGGGTTCTCAAAAGTAGCCCCTTATGGATGGGAGTGACAAACTGAATTTAAATGCTAAAATAATTTAAATGCTAGGGTTGCATGTCCATTTGTAGACAACTACATCGAGTGTATGCCTCAGGAATTGAGGACATTTTCACACCTGTAGCTTGGTTTATTTCATCCGATCCATGTTCGTGATGACTTTTTAACAAACCAAGAGGAGGAAACATGCTGACAGAAACTCGTTGATCGGACAGTTTTGATGATTGTCATCTTGCATCATTAGTGCATCATCTAAATCGATGTGGGAAAATCAAATTCCTGTGACTGACAGGATTATGCAGCACTTGAATGCTTCATATGTGTATATTTAAGGGCTCAGACAAAGCACACAGTAGGATACAGCAGTTTTCACAGCCTTTGGCCTGTTAATCAGGGAAAAAAACTGTGCTGAAGTACTTACTGGTTGCTAAATGAATTTCATAAATATAGCTGATACATGTCTTATCAATTATACAATCGCCTCCTGAACAGAATTCACAGTTTATTATCAGTTTAGCTTTTGAAATCATGCTAAAATTACATCTGCTTTTACAAAGTCCTGTGGTTGGATCATTTGCTTTCGCACCACAAATGAACAGCACCAGAGTTCATTTGGAACCACACTGAGACCCACCTTTTCAGGCGAGCTCAGTCCAGTTCTTTGGCCTGCACCAGGGTTTGACTGACAGTTTCCACACAGCCCAAATGAACCAGACTAAACAGGCAAATTGACTACTAATCGTTTTAACCAGACCAAACAAGGCAGCTGTGAAAATATAATAGAGCAACTTCAGCTGTGAATAAACAAGTTTTTACCTGCTGCTGGATGAAAACTGTTTAGCTGACTGTTAAATTAGGATAACACTTTCGTTCAAATCTGTATGTATGACTTATTAGATGACTACTTGACCAAATTAGATAAAAAATTAACAAGATAATTTTAGCTAGATTTAGCCTTGATTAGTTAAAGCAAAACTATGTGGTTTTTGCATAACGGGATCACAGGAAACAAGATATAATGAACAGGTACATGGAGATGAAACACACAGACACAATTATATTAGACACACAGATATTAAACAGTTTTTTTCAGTACTTATTGACAGTGCATATCCCAGTGCAGCAATTACATTATAATGACAGTGATTTTCCTTTTATTTCTCAAGATTCTCTGGAGTCAGTTGCATTAAAGACATCATCGGTGGGCAACATAACGTAACTCAAGTGGAATGGGACCACAATACAACAATCATGTCTCCTGTGAAGGAGTTTATGCCACCTTTTCAGTTTTGTGATAAAACCACTGAAGTCACTAAATACTTTCAGTTTCAGTAATCCAGCAAACCAACATTTTTTCACAATGAGCAAACAGTCACAAGGATGTAGCAGCAAAACCCATGAGTGTGTTGAATTGTGCAAAGTTGTGTTTTATTGCTTAAGAATATCTTTTTACAGAAGTTAGTAGAGCTGCTTGAAGCCACTTTGGAACAAGCCCCGGGTTATTAGACATGTTTTAGCAGTATATTATATTCTAAGTCTCATTGGGGAGAAAAAGAATTGGCTTTTCTGTCACTGCAGTAGACAAAGTTTGTCCTGCATTATATTGTTCTCTGTACAAGTCAATAATGTTTTTTCAGCATTTCATATGATCAGTTTTAGGTTGCTTTTCTTTATTTCTAAGCAGTCCTGTAGCTGGGGATAAATGCACCTAAATGTTTTTATTTTATTATACTGTTTTTAAATTCCCATTTTCATGATGGTTTACTCACTTATCAATGCTAAATTTTTAAATGTTTGAGTCAAATTCAAGTCTGTTGCTTACTGAGCATTATATAAAGTTCAGAACACAAGCTCACCCAAGCTGCCACAAAAAAAAATATACACAAGCAGAAGATGTGGCAAGAAGTAGGCTAAAGTTGACAGAATCATTGCACTGAAAAAAAACTGTACAGACAGCAGAGGAAATAGCCACACATGACAGGAGTTGTCAAAAACTGGTTTATAATAAAAACGTTGGGTGATAATGCTATAGCCAACCACCATAACCTTTGTTATGTGACACTTGTAGCTAACTACAAAATTGCTAGTGCTAACATCAAAGCTATACTCTGTAGTAATCTCTGTAGTAATTCTATGTTTCACAAATGATTTCACTTTTAAGGGACTGTTATGTCCTTTTACAAATTGTGGAGCAACACTTAAGGAAATTCTTAAGTAGCTAGGGGAAAAACTTGGAGATTAAAGTGGTTTTCTTACAACCTTCTAACTGAAACCTATACAGTGATTTTATGCGACAGTGTTTTTCCTTCCATAAATTAAAATGTAGGAAAAAAACTGGTCAACACAGAGAGAGAGACATACCTAGTTTCATATATAAGTGACTTAAGTTAATCCGCCTTTTTTAAAATGCCTTGAGACATTTATAGTTTACCCTCTCCTGTTTTTTTTGTTTTTTAACCATTACAGCCTTGCTTCTGAGTATGTGTGTATTAGGAATGTTTGATCTATAGGCTTATTGATCAGGTGTGGATGGCATTAAACAGATACACCTGGACATCTAGTGAGTATGACCAGCATTACCCACAGCGCAGCGGTCTAATGTGATTTTGAGTGGAATATACTGCACGTCCCCACAATAACACCTCCTAACTCTGCTTTTTTTAAATGTCAAGCTACTTAAGACTACCTCCATCTTACGCAGTCATAATGGCAAAATATATTCTCAGACCTCTCATGTCTTAAGCACAGATTTCCATTTTATGATTAAGTGCACACTTTATAAAGTTCTTTGACATGTGATTCCAGAGCCACTCTTACAGTCTCTCCTGCCAAATTGCTAAGAAGAAATGATCATTGATGTGATGATTAATTAGCTGGCAGAAGATAGATGTATAGAGTTATTTTCTAGACTCTGGAAGGTTCAGCCTCACTGCACTTAGACACTACTATCTATTATTTCATGCATATATAGGAAATTTCTCTTCAAGGATATATGCCAACTCAGAGTACTTAGGAGCTCTGTAATCAATTAATGCACATCACACTGAGAGACGTGGGTCCTTTTTAATCTGACAGCGGTGCAGTTGCTAAAGCATGAGTGCCTGGCATGATCAATATCTGGAAAGACAAAAGATCACAGAGATTATTCACTGAACAAGATACAGAAGCTTCAGTCATGCTGACGCCACAAACTCTCTAAATCATCAGTGATGGGTAATGGAGGACATGAATAACATATTCATATATGCATAACAACTTTAACATGTTAGACTTTTGCATCTTGTGATACTTCAGAAGAAAACAGGATTTAACAGCATTTTTAAGGACAACAAAATATAATGCCAGCTCAATCTGCCATACAGCTCAGTGCAGCAGGTCTCAAGATGTAATGAATGAATACATGGGGATTAACAACACGGACACAATTACATTACACACACCAGTACAGCAGGAAACGGAGGCTGTCATAAAGATTGTCTCTGTACCTCTGAGAGCTCGTGTTCTTATAGATCAGCTTGCCTGTGCGTTTCCTAATTGATCATTGTATAGATCTGTAAGTTCAGCATCTAAATGAAGCCATCACAATGTACAGGCTCTAAATTACACTTGATTCACGTGTTAACTCAGTTACTAGAAGTGGGGTATTGTTTATTGTACAGCAGGAACACAGGCTTATCTTTTGTGCTAAGGTAGAACATTTTAGCAGCCACATCCATACAGCACTGAAAACAAATGCACAGAGAAGGACACAAACAGGCTTGATAACAATTACTAAAAATAGTAGTATAGTAAAAATAGTAGTAATAGTAATATTGTACTCGTCTCCAGAGTCTGTCTGTGCAGATGATGGTTCCATGAACTCCAAGAACAAACTGTGACTAACTCTTCTAATTTCCAATGACATTTTTCTTGGGTGTCTTACAAATCCACAGGATTTTGGGATCGTCTTGGTTGGGTTATATTCCAATCCAACATAAACACTTGTTTCATCAAACAGATTGTTAGAAAAAGTCCTGTTCAGATGGCTTATCTTTCTATTCCTTATGTGAGGCTCCATGGCAGAAGCAATTATAAACCAATACAACTCTGTCAAGTCACTTTTCTTTGTGCATTTGTACACCAAATGTTGTATTTGATTGATTTTTAAGCATTTTAGAAAAGAATTGTGGTTTGTCTTAAAATAAGTATGTTATAGTTATATTATTTAAGTGGGGTAAATAACGTAAGTAACTTACGTGTCTTTAACTTACATTATGTATGTTACATAAGTTCATTTACGTACGTAAGTTAAAGTAAGTCAGTAAGACTTTTGTTTTTACAACAAACACAAACATCCTCTTTAAACCTTGCATCAAAATTCATTTTGGGTGATTGGCTTGCAATCGGACACTTGACCCCCTTAAAGTCTAGATTAAAAAGACATTTTGAGGACAGATTATGACCTGCCAAACTAACAGATTAGGAGACTTTCATAAATCCACCATCATAAATTATGATCCAGTTTCACACAAATCAGTGAATAGAGTCAGTAAGTTGTGCTTTTACAAGTTTGAACCCTTTTCCATGATTCCATGATCTAAAAGAGTTAAAAAGGCATTTTCTTTATTTTATCTTGACCGTAATGCAGGATGTAATGAGGGTGAAACTGAATGAAAGTCCTGTGTTAGTGTGTATTTGTGCTGTCTTTGTACAATAAAAGTCAGTACAGACTTAATGGCCTGAAAAAAGCGAAAAAGACATTCTCATTTAAGAAAGGGTTGTGTCAATCATATGCCATTTGGTGAGATAAGGCTGATTGTACAGATCTAAATGCAGTTACTGTTACTGTACAGAGACAGCTGCAGGCTTTAAAAGGAACTCTCCCTCAGTCATTGACCTCAGTGTGTGTGTGTGTGTGTGTGTGTGTGTGTGTGTGTGTGTGTGTGTGTGTGTGTGTGTGTGTGTGTGTGTGTGTGTGTTCTGAGTGACCGGAAACATCACAGAGACATGTCCACTGTGATTAGCACTTGTGTAAATGTCAACCTTGTTTGTAGTGCAGGTAATGAACAAAGCTCTGGATCTTAAGGGGAGAGGGGAAACAGAACAAGAGCAAGAGAAGGAAAATAGAAAAAAAGAGGAGTGGAAAAGGTGGAAGTGGAGAGATGAAGCAGGGAGAGAAAATATACAGTGTTAGGAGGGATGGCAGGGTGGAGAGGGGGAAAGAATGAATGTTTGGTGAGATAAGAGCAGAGGAAAATGTAGGAGAGGAGGGGGAAGTGAGGGAGAGAATGGGTGGAGAAAAGCAGGAAGGAGAGGAGAGGTTAGAAAAGGACAGGATGATGAAAGCAATATGAAGGGAAAAGGCAGAAAGGAGGCACAAAGAAGGGAGGAGGGGAGAAAGAGAGGGAGGGTGATGAGATGAAAAGAGAAAATGCAGTAGCAGCAGAGAAAAACAGGGAAAGGAGGAAATATAAAGAGGGAGATGTAAAGGTTAGATAAAGAGAAGACAGAAAGTGTGATGAGTGGAAAGAAGGATGACAAATGCAGGACAGGAGATTGATGCTCTTAAAATATGCAGCAACAGCGAACAAATCTTTTTTGTACTTCTAAACTCATTCTGCTAAACTGTCACCAGTGGAGACCAATTTGATTTATATTACATTTGTGGTTTGTTCCAAATGTCAGACAATTAAAACTGTTGAAAACAAATGAGTCGATTATAGGCAATAATGTCAGATTTAGATGAAGGAGATCCTAAACTACCTTTGTCTTTTATTCTTCTGTCTTTCCTCTTCATTCTTCCATTCTTTGTCCCATTATTCATCTGTTCCTTCCTGCTATTGCACTTTTTTTTCAAGCCTTCCATTTATGTCTCCTACATCATAAACTGTAAAAAAAAAAAAAAAGAAAGAAAGAAAGAATAGTTGAGAGGCAACTCAAGGCAACTGCCTTCACTACATTTTTGAGTTTTAAATCAAACTCAGGCTCAAACCACCACCACTACTACTATTACTAATACTACTACCAATAATAATGATAATAATAATGATAAGAAGAAGGATAAGAAGAAGAAGAAGTTTACTTTCACTTCAATATTTTTACTCAACAATCTTTGAGATTGTCTTTTTTTTTTAAAGATTCAAATTTAAATAAAGAATAGTAAATTATCTCAACAGAACATTTGGTTAAAAATAGTTGCTAAAGAAGAGAGTTCTCTCAACTTTTTTAGTTTTTACATTTCATCTTCTTCCTCTATTTTCCTTCTTCCTTTGCTCTTTTCTTTCATCCCCTAACCCTAACTATACTGCTTTTGTCCCTTTCCATCATCCTCCCTTTCTCTCTCAATCAATTTGCCATTTCATCCTTCTTCTGTCCCACATGATTTCCAGTTCTCCTAAGAACCTAAGAGTTATTAGGCTTGTCCTCATGGGAGAACCCTGTTTGGTTCCTGGTTGAACCATTCATAAAGGCAGGGCTGTTACTGATGAAAGAGTTGTTCAAGGATTTTGACAATCTTTGAAGAACTTTTCTTCCTTATTCTCAGCCTTTTAGGAAAACCCCTTTTGGAACCTTTATTTGTTAGAGTGCACACATGCCACCTTTTTTCTTATCATTCATTTTCTTTCTTTCTTTCTTTCTTTCTTTCTTTCTGTCTTTGCACACTTCACCTTATTCATCGACAGTAAAGAAAGCCAGTAAATGTGAGTTCTTACCAGCTTTTCTTATAGCTGAAGCATGTTTCATTTCATCCTGCCCTCCTGTATCAGCTCTGCTGTTAACTGGGCTGCACTGCACCTGCACTGCATCAATCTTTTTTCTCCTTTCTGCTCTGCTCTCCTCTCTTTCCGTCTGATCTGTTCTTTTCTGCTCTGCTCAGCTCCGCTCTGTTCATTTCACATCATTGCTCTGGTGTGTGTGTGTGTGTGTGTGTGTGTGTGTGTGTGTGTGTTTTTCCCCACTGCCTCTTTTTTTGTTATTGCTGGAACACACAGAGAAACTTCAGGCTGGTCCTGATCTATACGTTTGTTTTTGTTTTTGCCCATCACACTGATTTGATTTTGGAAACACTGCAGGTGTCTTTTTTCTGTGCAAGTGGTTTTGGCTTCAGGGCAAAACACTACAACAGAATAGCAACTGTAATGTTTACTGAATTGTTTGTCATGCACTGTGAGCCTTTTTTAAATGCAAAAGTTCTTTTACATTTACTCCTGAAATTTTGGAGATTACCAAGTTTTTACAATAGCAGTCTGACTTATTCGTGCGTGTTGTGAAAATTTAGAAAATCCTCACACAGGAAACTGCATTTGAACTTTTACTGATAAAACTCATTAAAGCGTAGAAATGATTTCTTCAACAAAATGTATGTTCCTTCAGACACATGTTTACTGATCATTCTAAATCTGCAGACTTTGACTCTTAGTCTAGTTCTTAATGAAGACGTGACAGTGATTTTCTTTGTCATGTCATCTTGTGCAGCTGTTGGAAGCTGCTTCTGCGGATGACTACAGACTATTGTTTCTGTCAGTGGCACAAAGTACTTCAATACTTCACTTCTGAATTGCTACATTCTTTTTTTCTCTTTAGTGTCACTTCAGAGGGGAGATTGTGAAGGTTGACTTTTGTGAAGTAACACCTCGAAATGAATTCATGAAGCAAAACCCAACTGTTGTACTGAATATCAGCACGGCTGTGATTTCGTTGTAGGCATGAGATAATCACTGCCATGCTGATATTTAGTATAACAGCATAGCCTTCAGTGTGATATTGCTTTTATATAACAACTCTACAAGTCAACATATTACTGTGGTAGAAATCCTCTTTAGCTGTCTAGATGGATGGAAACTGCCTCAAGAATGTATTCAGCTTGGACTTCTTAACTGACCGAATGCTTATATGTTTATATTTTTGAGACTCACCTGGGTGTGGACCAAAGAACTGGACTGAGTCCACTTGAAGAGGACAGTCTCAGTCTTGGTTTCTCGTTCCAAATGGCGCAGTTCATTTGTAGTATGAAAGCAAACCAACCAACCAAAGCACTTCATGACAGTGATATGTGATCTTAGTAGATTTCAGAAGCTAAACTGTGAATAAATCTGTCTGCTGATAATAAAATATGTTCAGGAAGTGGTCATATGGCCAATTTATCTTTATTAGCTGTGTATATATTATTGAAAATTATTTAGTAACCATGGTAACATGTAAACTTTGCCAATGAGCTCCCAGAAGGCACAGAGGACAAAAAGCCACAGAAACCCATGAGAAGCACAAGTATTTTACCTGATTAATAAGTCAAAAGCTGTTCAAATAGCTGTTCTTATTGTTCTACTCTGTGTATTTTGTCAGATTACAAAGTGTGTGACAAATCATTGCTCTACAATATGCATCCTTTTCAAACAGTTTCTACCTGTTAGTTATTGTAACATAAATGTAATGGTCATAAGAGCATCTGTAAAGCAGAGTGAAACAGAGTCCCAGTGCTGTTTAACTCTATATATCAGCACTCATGGAATGGCTCTTGTCCATTGAATGATGCATAATGATAATCATCATTATGCAGTGTGGGTAAAATGGAAACCACAGTATTTAAATGTTTAATTAACAGTGTAGCAGCTTGTAAAGTAGCACAAGAGAAGTTAGAAATATTTAAAAAATAATTCTTTGGAAACCATCTATCAGACTTTTATTAGCCAAAGGCGGTAATTATAACTATTTCAATAAAGATAGTGTGAAGCTGTGTTTTGCACGTCATCTTGATGGCTGATATTAATTATTTAATGTTGCTTTGCTCTTCTTTAGTTAAGTCTTCTCTCATCTTTTTATTTATCATCTGTTGCATTGTAGTGTATCAGTATTAAAATGTGTTGGGTTTGACTTTAGTTTGTTGTAATGCAGTAATGCAGTGCATGTAATGCTCTGCTCTGTGTCATCCTGCTCCACTGAGTGCTGTTTTATTTTGCGCTGCTCTGTTTTTACTGAGGCCCAAGGCTACTGGAAAGGAGAGGAGAGGAGAAAGGAGGGAGGAGGAGAGGAAAAAAAAGAGGAGCCCAGGGCTATTTTTTTTTTAGCTCAGTCTCCCCCTCCCCGAAAATAGTTCCCTTATTTTAGCCTGTCCCCAATAACAGAGGAGTGGCTGCAGGTGAGAGAGAGAGAGAGGAAGAGAGAGCTAGAGAGATGAAGACATGATTGTTCTTTCCTGGCAGCAGCACAGTCCGAAATTATGTGATACAAATACGGGATGTATTTTTGGTTATTTTTAGTGCAAGATGAATGCATTTAAGTTGTGTTATTTCTTAATTAAATTTACTCTGATACCTATGTGTGATTACATGAACAAACAAGAAGCGTGTACACAGAAGAGTGCAGATTTCTGTCAGTGTAATGGTGTTGTAACAAAGCATCCTGGGTTCACCTCAGAGCCACTGCTGGCCATCTGAGTGCACAACTTGTAATTGCTTTGAATGGCCTGTGATTAGCAATAAATAGTTAACTCATTAACAATTAATAATTAAGCACAAGACCATCTCAGGTCATTATTTCAAGTAACTAAGTCATTTTTCCGAGAAGGTTTTCATTATAATGAATCTTCTTAGTAGATTAGTAGAAATGGGCTTCCATACGTTTCATGGAAGAGATGAGCGCATAACGTGGTTACAGAGTTTCTTTAACAGAGACTTCAGTTTCAGGTATCGCTAGTTCACTGATACACCACAGAATATAGAGAAATATTGGGTTTTATGATCAAAGAAAGTTTTATATCACGTCAACACTTCTGTTCATATTCACACGCAAACTCTCTTTCAGTTTTTGAGCCACGACAAAGGCGCCAAATGTTGCCTGCAACAGACTAAACCTTTTTTTAGCCTAGCAGTTGTTGTGACCTTGTGGCTTCCCTTCCAAGCATGTATAGAAGGTGGCCACGAAACTTATGGAAAACCTGAAAGGCACTGTCTAGAGATGTTTTTTGGTTTGTCCATTCAGGGTTACTGTAGAAAAATGGCAACCTGTGCCCTCTGCAGGTATAATGGAAACACAATAACTCTTATTTTCAGGTAATTATACATTAATGAAAATATTATATTATATTTCTGCCATATTCTCCCAATGAATCCCTGTAATTCCTTTTAAATGTGCAGAAAGTTGAGGATTGCTGAAAACACACTTACAACATCAACCACCACACTTACAAGCATGTTACACTTTACCTTCCACCCTCACACACACACACACACACAGACAAACACAAACCTGAGTGGGGTAGCGACCTTTGTTGCTTCAGGGGCGGTGAGCCTTGACCTGTTGTTGGTGAAACCTGTGGCGCCGCTCTCGTAGACATCAGGGAAAGAGGAGGAGAAAGAGCACGTTTGTGTGTGTCTGTTGTGTAACATTTGTCTTCACCCTGAGGTCTATTATACCCATTAAAAGTTTAATCATCAAAAGGTCAAGGTTCATGTTGTGTGAAACAACACACACTGAGCACTTAAATAACCTGGTTACTGCACCACCAGTCCAAAGTCTGACCTCAGAAAGACATCTTCGTCCTGGAGTGTTGTGTATCACTGACATGTTTTTATGTATCCGTGTCAAGGTTCAGATATATGGTTGCATGTCTGCCGACCAACTGCGTGTCTTAGCATGTTTTCTCTGATTTTCTGCCCCAGAGAACCAGAGAAAAGGAAGTGTGTGTATATGTATACACATGTGAGGTGTCTGCGGTTTGTGTCAGTGTTTAAGGACACAGCAGACTGCAGGCTGGTCTCTCCTCACAGCTGATGTCTGATACTCTCCCCTCTTTCATTTCACCTCTGTTACAGTTTTCCTCTCCTGACATTTCAGACTAATCCAGTTCGGCAGACTGATCATCACTGCCCTGCAGAAACCTCACCACTCAGCAAGGACAAGCGCTCAGCAAACCTGCTTGTTTTAGTTTTTCTCGTGAATTCCCATGGATTTCTTTTATTTTAACTGTTTTTTATTCTTTTTTTCTTTTTTGATGTTATGCAACAGGAGCTTCTCAAACAGTTGTTATTATTCCTGCAGTATGTTAGTCAGTTCTGCATAAAAACAGTAGTTGCAGGAACTTTCAAATGAATGGCGACACATCCTCAATCCAAACTCCAATCCACTTATTTGTCTTTGTCTTTGCCCAGACTTTGTCAGGTGGGCTCTTTTTCCTTTTATTATGGCTAAGCTTGGACAACATGACACCAGTGTCAGTCACTGGGTGTGTTTTGCACCTGTCCTGAGCCAATCAATTCACAACAGGTGTTACAACCGACACAGCAGGAGGGAACCACAGTCGTGCCTGCTCACGTCACACAAGAAAAATGCACATGTGGCTTTATTTGGTTGAAATCACCAAAGAGAAACACTAGTTATATTTTTATTGAATCTACCCAACAGTCACTGCTGTGAGCACTGACAGTCCTCCAAACTAAACCACAAAATGTGACATTGTTGTTGATGTTGCCTCTCAGAATGTGTTTCCTGATCTGACATCCCAATCAGATGGACAACATCGTGTATCAGTGCCTTTCAAAACATTATGTAATGTAAAGGCACAGTAATTCTGATCATCGCACTTTATACTGCAATTATTTATGTATAGTATATAGTTGGTGTGTATAGTCTTTGAGTTCATATTTTATATTTTTTCCTCCTTTTTATATTTTATTCTACTTGTTTTATGTTATTTGAATTCTATTCACAACTCAATCCTTTTCAACCTGTACTTTTGATCCTTGAGCTGCTGTAACATGAATTTGTGCAGGATCAATGAATAAAATTTTATTTTGAACTACACAGTAAAATAGGAAAATGTAAAAACCTGTTTTTCTATCAAATCAGATGAAACTAGAAATAATATGTTCTTTATTAAATAGTAAAAAAAAAAAAAAAATACAGCTATCCTCTAATTAGACACCATTCACCTCAATTATGCTATAATTAAATAAACTATACATAGACACTATTATACCAAACTATACTCAATGTGCTTCTGACAAATTTTATCTTGTGTGCACAAGGTAAAGAAAATATCACCTTATGGGACTTATGGGGCTCTGTTCATAAATGATCTAGCATATAATGTTTATTCTATGGCACTTGGACCGGACTCATTTTTAATTCGCAAACAATTTGATATAGTGTCTAAGTGTCATATATTTTGGGTCCAATAGGGCAGTTTCTATTTACAGCATAATTTAGATGTATGATGTTTAATTGGGGTATAAATGTGTTTTGATAAAAAATATGTCTTGTTAGTGTTTCTGTTAGGTATATGGTGTGTTATTAGAGTAGAACTACTGTCTAATAAAGAACATACGGTACCCCTTTAAACTGAAACTACTCCAGTAAATGATTTATAAATGGTTTATAATCAGGTTATTAATTAGGCTGTAAACACTGAGCTGTTGCTTGCCAGATAGTGAGCCTACATTTATATGTGCTATTAATCTCATTGTTATTTATTAATGATTTATAAAGTGTTTACAACCTAATTAATTACCTAATTATAAACCATTTATAAATCACTTGGATCTTATTGTAAGTTGTACTGAATATAATATAGTTTTGTCTAATCTGATAAAAGTCCTGCTTGTTACATTTTATTAGTGTACTGTAAAATAAAGCGTGACCAAAATTACCTGGTTAAAATTAGGGATATTTTGCTGCCATGATTAATTAAAAAATCACTGACTGGGGTAGGAAACTCACCATTGTTCCCATCTAACATGTGGTTCTATGTGTTTTGGGCTTAAGAGGCGCTCACAGAGTTCTCAACATGAGGCCCCATTAAGTCATATTCACCTAAAGCTACTGGGAGCTACATGATTCAGAGTGCAGCTTCATTATGGTTTTGCTCCTGATTAATCAGGACTATTTGATTAACTTGATTATGTAAGTCAAGGCTGTTATAATACTCGAGGCACAACCAAAATTCCTCAGTCACGGCCCATAGATATCATCATTAAGTGGGTGAAATACTGGTGTCCTGCCAGTGTTGGCCCTGTTTCACCTGCACACTGCTCCTGTTAAAGGTTCATATCACCTCTTTTTACTGCATAGACAGTGTGAGGTTCTATTTAAAAAGAGTGTATCACTATTTAATTTTATTATCAGATCTGCATTGATGGCACAAACACATGTGACAAACAGAGAAGAGAGGGTCAAAGTTGGGTGAACATGTCAAACACAAGCGACCACTAGACAACTGACACCGTCTGGACTGAGAGAGAGAAAGAGGGAGACGGTGAGAGGGAGAAAGATGTGCGGAGTGACTCAGTGTTGCGTTTGTAGCCGTCCCCTTTGGCGAGATTACTCACCTCCAGCCAACCTGTGTATGTGTGTGTGTGCATGTGTGTGATTGTCTCCATGCAAATATGAGATGACATAAAGAACATCTCTGTAGCATATAAAGAATCACTCGCCTCCCATGAATGTACATACAATGCTGGTTTTGCTGGTATGGCTTTAGGACATGTGAGTGTGTTCAGTAAAGTGTGCAGATCACATCTATCCACACAGTAGATACACCATATCATTTCCAGCTCCATTAACTCTAACTGGTGGACTTGTATTGACACACATTTGCACTATGGCAACAAAAGCTCTGCCTAAATTAACAAGAGATCAGTGGAATTTATTTGTATATATTGTAATATTTGTAATACTTGTAATCAATAATTCATCTTACTTCGCTTTTGGAACTTTTAAACACAAAACAACAACAGATTTCAAACTGGGAAACCACATTTCAAGTATGGATTCAAGAGAAAAATGTAGATTGCTCATTTTTTGTTACTTAATGTACCTTCATAGATCAATATTATGGAAATGTTATCATTAAGATTTGGATTTTAGTCACATTTGACTAATTTGCCAATTTATTGTATATGGTAAAAACAGTATATGCATGAATGAATTACAGTAACAATACAGATATTTTTTAGATTTTATGCAGAAGGTCATCATCTTTAAATTTGCTGTTTTTAAAAAAGAAAATGCAATTATTCAGACTTTCCTCAAGAACGTGCATACTCCAAAACAGCCTTTATTACATAAATCAACAGTGAATGACCAACATGTAGGGAAGTCCTGGTCTGCACAGGGAAGTGATAAAACTCATTTGTATCACTGGTCAGAGTAAAGACAGGGCACTGCCCTCAGGTCTTCATAACTTCACAAAGTCATGCTGACTTTCCAGAGTTATTGGGCATGTTGCTTAGGTGTTAAACAACTTTCACACCCTCTTGATTCCACCACTGTCTGCCACCAATTGCGAATTTGAACAAAATTTGGATCACATTATAAAAATGTTCTGGAGAGGTCTTAGAGTTTCAGAGTTCTGATAGAAGAACTCCAGTGGATCAGCCCATCTGTTCTGCCTTACTTGTGTGTAGCAGCCTAAAAACTCTTAAGTGAAATATACATGAACACAAATGCAGCACAATTAAACAAATGTCACATCATCACGATTTCAAGACATTTTTTCAGTGAGCATTGTGATGCATGCAAAAATGATCTTTCCCACTTATCTTGCAATATCTGTTAAAATGATGACAATATCAGCAGCCCTAATTAGCACATTAGCATACAGAAGATTAGTACCTTTATACAAGGAAATAAATGGCACAATCATTTAGTTAAACCCTTTACATGTACAACTTAATACTTGCTGTGATGGTAATTTAACTGTATTTGTCCTCTTATAAACACTTTATGTAACATGTTATGCAGTAATTGTCTACTTTGAGACTGTAGTTTGCGTAACAAGTCCATTAGTGGCTTTTTACATCAGCTGTAGGTGTCCAGAAGAATCATAGCGCTGAGGTTTAATCTTGGCAGTAAGATGCTCCTTGAGGACAATGTCTTAACACTGCAGGATATTTCACCCGCTGGCTGTTTATGCATCATTGTGCACCACTGTTATGTTCACATTATGTGTGTACTTGTATGCGCACAGGTGTGAGTGGCTGTTTGTGTGTTTGTTAGTGAGAGAGCAAGACTTGAGGAAATGTATGCAAGAAGGCAGGCTTCCTCTGAATCGTGCTCGTGACTTTCCTATTGAGTGTATGTTTGTGTGTGTGTGTGTGTGTGTGTGCGCGCATCCAAGTGTATGCTCTCTTCATAACTGCATGATAAATAGCCATCTTTAGCAGAAGGTCTTTCCCATATTTTACACTGCCACAACCAAATTATACTAAAATGTAAATGATCCTATTTCAAAACAGCAGTCTACCATTATCATAATCGTGGTGACAGTCTAATAAAATGCATCCCTGCAGAGATGCAGCACGCTTCTCAGCCTGTATTCACAGAGTGTGCACCGCTATTACCCAGTAATAGGGAAATTCATCCTGAAATACAGCTAAACTTGACATAGAAAGGTTCTCTTTAGAAATTAATTAAATTTTCTGATGTGTCTTTTCAAAACACCTGCATAAACATTATGGGTACCACATTATTACATTACATTAAATGTAAATATAACAGAATTCAATGATTTGCAAATCATTTTTGACTTATTTTCAATCGAATATGGTACAAGTACAAGAAATTTAATGTTCAAACTCATAAACTTTATTGTTTTTTGTAAATACATACTCAATTTGTGTTTGATGTCTGCAACATGTTCCAAAAAGGTTGGGACAGGGGCAAAAGACAAAACCTGTGGGATGCTCAAAAAACACCTGTGAGGAACAAAAGGCAAACAGGTTAACTTATAACAGGTGATAGTATGATGAGTTGGTATTAAAGGGGCATCCGTGAAAAACTCAGTCATTCACAAGTACTGATGGAGTGAGGTTCACCACTTTGTGAAAATCTCCACGGGCAAATAGTCCAACGGTCTAAAAACAATGTTTCTCAACACACAGCAGGGGATTTAGGGAATCTGTTTCTGACTGAACATGCGTTATGCATTATGAAGCGCAAAATCTGAAGCAGCAACAAAGACCCCGGACTGTTGAGAACTTGAAGTCATATTTCAAGTTAGAATGAGAAAGAATTTCAATTTCAAAACTTCAACAATCAGTGTCCTCAGTTCTCAAACGCTTTATGTGTGTAGTTAAAATAAAAGGTGATGTATCACAGTGGTAAACATGCTCCTGTCCCAACATTTTTTTAAATGTGTTGCAGGCATCAAATTCAGAATGAGTGTATATTTACAAAAAAAATTATAATATTAAATTTAATGGTTTGAAATGAAATATCTTGTCTTTGTACTGTATTTTATTGAGTATATGTTGAAATTTCTTTTGCAAATTATTGCATCTTGTTTTTGGTGATGTATATAAATACTTATTTTAACTTTTAATGATTTTTTGTAAATGCAAAAGGACACAAAAAAGGTCTATAAAGTATTGTTAGTGATTTAAAATGGATTTTCCTTTAATCTTAAATCTCATCACATGGTATTTGACTACTCCAGCTTCATTTCACTCAGTTTCAATCTACATATATATTTAGCTCATGTCATCAGCATCGCTCTTGCTGAGCAGCTATAGTGTTCGCAGGGTCGTTTGATTGACAGGTATGAGAATGGCTGTGCTCTAAGAAGGCACCCCGGGGTGCAGCTCCACTGAATTATGAATGAATGGGCTGAAGCTCTTACCTCCCTGTGTCAACTTCACATTTGCCAGAGGGCTCTCGCATTTCCTCTCTCTGTCTCTATTTCAATTCAACTTTATTGAAATATTCTTTCTTATCATGACAGAAGTGATGTTCAATTGCAAAATTAGCATTCAGGTGAAAACTCTAGTCAGAAAAAATGATAAAGAATGAATTATTTAAAAAAATATACAATGTGATCTTCTATTTTGAAATATTATTTACAGATAAATTGGGTGCATAGATTAAAAGTGCAAGACTATTAATTTAAGGTTTAAATACAAAATATGTAGGTTCTGCTGCTAGGGATCTTTTGCACATTAAAACAGTAACAGAAGGCTTAGTTTGATGATGTTGGAAGGTAGTGTCGGATCATGGGAGTTGTTGTTTTCATTGTTAAAGAACCACCAATGGCAATGAAAATCTATCTGACAAAAATCATGTTCATGGGCACAGTAATAGTAAAGTTTTATTCATGTTACATTTAGTCCCATTCTCCAACTTCAATCCTCTCTCTCAGATGTGCCTGAAATATCCTGTGTGTTCCCAGAAATCATTGCAACTAGCACCTGACAAGGAAACACACCAATGCCTTAAATAAAATATGTATTTTTCAAGGTTTGACCATAGTTGGAAACATTTGGGATAAGATAGGTACGCAACTCAACTTTGTTGCACCAAGGGGAAAATTTTACATCTCATGCTGTGATGAAGTTTTTGCTTGTCCCGTAGAAACATGGAAGCCAAGAATGAAAGGGAGGAAAACAATATTTTCTTAATGACATACATCTCAATTTGTATGTACAGAACACCTTGGCATACCACAACATTGGCTAAGTCAGACAGTACTCTATAACTAAAGTAAATGCTTCCCAGTATTACAAAAAAATCACCTTTTTATCTCTTCATCCAATTTATTATTAAGGGAGGCTTGTCTTTGTAAATAACTATGAAAAGTGCATTTAGGAATAAGAGCTGTGGAATTAAAAGTGGGTGGAGAGCCATCTGTACTGTGTGCTGGGAGGATTTGTTGGTTCTTGGCTTGTTGTCTTTTAGGGATATCAATTAATGGCCCCTAGGTTCCAGAGTGTTACTTGTAGTTTCAATGGCCCTCATCAGGTCTGTGCTACAGTCCCCTGTGCTGCCCTGCCACCCCTGAAGTCATTCACTCAGCCGTTTCCCCATTCAGTAGATCAGCCTCTCTAACCTCATTAACCAGCTGTTCACTTCCTCAGACAGCCACCTTATCCGATTCTCTGCTGCCCCACTCTCCAGTTGTTTCTTTTTAATACTTACCTCCTGCCCCTCTGACAGCTAGTTTGCCCTCTGCCTCTCAGTCGGGTAACCTTCCTTCTATCTTCAAACCTATTAGTTTTCCTTCTGCCCCCCTATGAATTAGTTCCCAGCCTCCAGTTCCCCTTCTCTGCTTCTCTGTCTGAGCTTGGATCAGTTTTGTTCTCAGCAGGAGCTTGTAGCTGCCTCTTAGCCTGTGTCTTTTCGAGAGATTTTCTGTTTCATTGCCTACCTGAGCAGCGTGTCTGCAGCGGCATGTCATCTAGATGTTTGCCATGCTGCCATTTACATGTGACACGTGCAGCTGTCAGCAAAAATAGACAGAAAAAATCCCAGGGCGGTATTTTTCTGGTCTCTCTCTGAACGATGTGATTGCTGTCTGGTTACAACACTTGACTTCTCTGAACAACTCTTGTGTAACGTAATGTAGAAAAATAAGGCAACAGCAACTGTCTGGACACTGCACATGTTCAGCAGCAGTTCAGCAAGGTAGCCTTCTGCACAGGTAGAGGGCATTAGCCTTTAGCTTGTATCTATTCATTGTTAGTGCAGTTATTCATCATTTCCAAATACAGAGGCAAATTCCATATCCTAAACTTGTAGAAAACAGCCAACACCAGCTTTTGCCATTTGAGTTTGTGAATCTTTAGTGTGACACATCAAAAGCCCTGCTTCATTGACGCCTCTGCCTCTGATTGGCTGGTGCTTGTTGCTTCTGTTGGCTAGGTTAGGTTGATGATAGAGGCTATTTTGCACAGATACATGGGTACAAGAGTGCCTCGACATTTTGGCTTGCCCTTTGATGTGCCTTTGAAAATCACTGCTCTATCTCAATCCTTTTCTAAGCTTCAGCTCCAGTTTCTTTGCAGCCTGAATCAGTGTCTCCATCAGGTCTCCCTAAAATCTCTGCCCAATCGAGTGTCCTTTTATTATTAGCTTGCGCCCCTTGATCTCTCCTCCAAACCGTGTGGCCTGGCATTTAACCCCAGGGACCCTGGTCAGCCTGTTTCAGCCCAGGACACAGTGCTTACTTGGTACTCATGAAGTCCACTTGACTGAAGTCACTGCACCTGTGCTAGTTGTCCATTCGCTATTGCTTATTTAAGTGAACTCACACAGGTTGACATGCAAATTGACAGAGTTCTTCTTCTTCTTTTGTGTGGCCATGTAATTTCTCTTTGGTCAACCCTTTACTGAACATCTTGGCTTCCTGCGAAGCAATGCTTAACTTTGTCTGTGTAACCCTGCTATTATGATTAATATGGGGGACACTGAGGCATCCTTCTTCAATATTCAGTCCCAGACTCTTTCTCTTCCCATTCCCAGTGTGTCTGTCCTTGAATTTCCCATACTGGTTCTGCCCTCTCCTTCAGAGATCACCTGATCCAGTCAACCTGCCTAACCAGCTGCTCCTCATACACAATTAGCCCCAATGAACATACACAGGCCAGTTTTCAGAGAGGTTTTGCTAAATTTTGTGCATCCTGTTGCAAATTTTTGCTTGAAAACTTTTTTTTTTAATTTTTGTATATTATAAGCCTGACTGCCTGCCTGTTTCTAACTATGTGACCATCGATCCAAGTTGGAGGTAAAAAAAAAAAGTTGAAACATCATTTTTGAGCAAAATTTTTGCTCAAAAAATGACAGTGGTAGACACGATTTCAAATGTTAAACAAAGTAATGTCTCAACCAAAAACAGATTAATTATCAGGGCGTTCATGAGAGTGAGAGTGAGTGTTGTAAGGCACACGTGAACAAAGTAAAAGGAAGAACTGAAGAGGAAGTAAGGGTGTTGGTCAGCCCTCCAAGTGAAGTCTTAGTGATAAGTCAGCATTTTTTTGTACATACACTGTCTTAACACTCCAAAAGAACTCTGACCTTGTCAGCAGGTGGTCATATGTGCAACAAAAAACTGTCTGTCAGAGGGAAAAATGAAATGATCACTGTAGCATCCTTTTCAATGTGTGTGTGTATGTGTGTGTGTGTGTGATACAGAGCTGTTTGTTTATGTTTGAGGTAAATCAGTGTGTGTTTCCCATACATAGACTTTTACTGGGCAGGCTGCCCAGATATATTAACAGTCATTCAAGTATAGGTGGTGACCCATTGTGGCATTGTTTAGTTTTGTTTTGTTTTTTTTTATCCATGGCTGATTAACTAGTGTACAATCTCCCTTCACTCTACCCCTCCCATACCTGTTCATTCTGCTAAGGAGGGCAGAAGTGGGATGTAATGTAGTCAAAATACTTTGTTATTGTACTTACTTAGAGATTTTAGGTATCTGTACTGTGATTGATTTCTATTTTTTTTAACAACTTTTCATTTTTACCCCCTACATTTTATCAGGAATATATATACTTTCTTCTCCTTACATTTTGACAGGGGGCTTGTTGCTTTAGTTTAAAGGCATTTGAGGGGAATTATTGATTAAATTTATTTTTGCATCATTGCGTGCTGCCCTTCCAACAAGACTGATTTCAACCTAAATGGATGGGACAATAGCACATAGCATAGACTAAGGAAGGCTACTTTAGTGGGCACTTTATCGTGTTAAATCTACCATAGGGGCAGTCAAGAATCCTCCTCAGCCCCAGAGTCAACCAGTGGTTAAATACATAACAAAAGTACAAAAAAGTGTGGAGATCAGTAGTATAATTGTGAATCAGCAGTGTAGGATGTCTATTAGAGTGGACATAGTGTGTGAGGTGCATGTGTAAAAGGAAGAACTGAAGAGGAACTAAAGCTGAAACACAACTAAACGGATGCCTGCAGACTGAGGGAAGATAGAGACTGTTAGTGACCACGAGGACAATATAGACTGAGAGAAACGTATGGACTAAAGACAGATTGGCGGGGATGTGCAGGGGTTTATTCATTTTTTTCCACAGCTAAGCAGATGCTCTTCAGTACTGTACATCAGGACGTGAACCATAACCTCGTCACATAGCAACAATTTGTCATCGCCCCGCGACAATTCATACACAGTACTCGTCGGCGGCTGAAAAGCAACATACCAGGCTTTTGAAATGACTGTCACTCAGGAGACAAGGGTTTTTGTCACATGTGGAACCAAAATGTTATTAAAAGTGGGAAAGTACATAACATCACTTGTGTCACCTGAGTTTTGTCATGCGACTTTTGTCTTTCGACATAGTCTATGTAAAGAAGTTATTGTTACGCCAAATATGGTCTTATCCTAAACCTACATAAGTAGTTTTTGTGTCTAAACCTGCCCAAACTGTGAGCACTTCACGGCATTGACCATGTCTTAAAAATGTCTTTCTAGTTGTGTCAGATCCAGCCTTGTGCTTCAGTATCAGATGCCGAGGGGCGGAGACTTGATGATTAAGTGTAGCAGTTTGTGTCAAAAATTTGTTGATAAAGCTTAATTTTAATATTTTGTACCACATATACTTTGAGTATCCTGCCCCCTACTGGCCTAAAATGCACAACATGTCACAAGTAGCAACACTGGTTTGACAAAAAAGATTTTAGTTTCCCAGCCTCAGTTTTATTTTGTTTCATACTTGGTTATAATTTGGAGGTAACCATTAACATTAATTTTCTCCCTCACTTTCTGTGTCCCTTTCTGCCTCCCTTCAGAAATTTTGCAATAATTTCAACTAAAAGTAATAACTGATGTAGATGCTGCATAAATGTGAACAGATGTGTAATGGATGAGCTGAGGCACAAATGTTCGCTCTACCAAGACCATTATGTATTTCTATTAGTTCAGCCTTGGTTGCCATCTTGCATTTATACCATGACTGCTTACCAAAAGAAAAAAAAAAGTTGGCTGGCTGTGTAGTTTATAATGCTGATGAGTGGTTTCATTTGTTGTGAAACTGATTCTTCCACATTTTACCATTTTGAAAAGCCTTTCTTCCTGATGAGGTTTATTAAAGGGGTGTCAGTGGGACTATTTTATAGTGCTGTGCTCTTAGTTTATTTTGCATGTGCTGCTCTTTCTTTGTTCAAGGTGTTTTTATATGTTAAGTATCTCCAAATATTAGAGGTGGGGCTCAGCACTGTCAGGTTGTTTAGTTTAATTATTTACCGAACCTTCAGTTTTATTATAGATAACTTGCTTTTTATAAGGTTTTACCTTATGACTCACAATAGTCCCAATTAAAGAACTTAATAACCTGCCAGGTAATAAAAAACAATAGCATTTTCATGGGTGTTGAATAGGCTAAAAAGAATGCAATAAATTACGTTGGCGTTATGACATCACTCACCTCGTAGCCTAAGCCACAGATCCCCAAACCTGTCCATGCCAAGGTCCCCCAAATGGCATTAGCTTATAGCTGTTTCCCTTCTTTTGCATGATTTGTCAGCCATTTTTTCAGGCTCCATAATGTGCTTTTATAGAGGGCCAAAGTCCCTCCCCTCCTGGTGAGCCACATGGGACTAAACTTTGGAAAAAATATGAACAGAAGTCAACAAGAAGAGACAAATTAAATTTTGATACCATTTGAACTATAACACAATTCACATGTGTTTTTTGTCAATTTAAAAGATAGATTTACAAGACAAGAAAGTCGCTATTTGTGGCAGGTTTGTCATAGTTTAGTTTCATTTTGTGTGAAACCATCAGTGAACTACATCTCTCATCTCGCATGATATACGTCATCAACAACATTGCTGTCTCTTGTAATGTTCTATTACCTGAAGTGTTTTATCCAGCGACTCCTGGTACTTTTATCAACCATGAAGAGAAACAACAAGTAAGACCCGCTGTTGTGTGACTACATCCTGGTACAAAAGCACACAGTCTTCATAGCTTCAGCGGCTAACGTTAGCTTTTGGAGGGAGAAAATCATCACGTCACTCACGCAACTTGTGGGTGTGCAGTCTTTCTAATTACAAATCTTCTTCAGTTGTATACTTCAGCAGTTTTACAACAAACTGCAACTTTATTGACCTGTAAAACGACCTTTTAAATTGACAAACATTTGTGTGATTCATAGCACAATTAAATCAGGATAAAAAAAATTATGTCTCTTGCCATAAACTGCAGTTCATGTTAAGTTCAGACATTTTTAAGCGCTCATTTGAGAGGGTCAATCTGTGCTACACCATCATTTTACTTGGCTAGGGGTTCTTAAAAATTTTTTGCAAATGAGCTTTGGTCAGCGGGGCTTGTATTTTACTCATTAGTCCTTCTCTTTTTCAAAAAGTTGTCAGTTTTTTTGAGTTGGTGCTGAATTTCAGGCGCAGAGCAGCTTTGTGGCAGGTGGAAGTCCAGATCAGCACTGACAGCTTATGACAGGATGAACAGTGTCAGGCAAGTTACTCAGGAAGTGTAATCAGTAACTTTTTACTCATTGTTGCTTTAAAAGGTAATAATTACTTTACTTATTACTTGCTATCAAAAGTAGTTAGTTACAATACTTGTTACATTACTGCATTACTTGTTGATCTGCTGTTCCAGTGAACTATTAACATCCAGAAAGCTTTTGTTGTTAGCTGTTCAGATGTTCAGATGTGGTGGAAACAAAATGAGTGTGGCCAAATTAGATTCCATCACCACAGATTCCTTTTGGATGAGCCAAAAAAAAAACTCAGAGTAATGACAATACTTCCACCTGTGGAAAATATGCGTCACTTCCTCATCCATCATCCTTCATTTAGCCTTTCGGCTAACGGCTAATGTGACCTGCCCTGACCTGCCACATCATAAGACAGCCTGCCTGGGTCAAAATGTAACTCAGTTACTTGGGTCAGTAAGTGTAGTAATATTACTGTTTTGGAAAATTTAATCCCTCACACAACTTATTACTGGGTAAAATAATAATATAACAGTAATATATTAAAGATTATTGCATTACTGCCTGATGGGCAGGGCCCCTCTTTCCAAAATGTCTTAAAAAACCACAAAACTTTTGTTTCAAGTGATGCTTAAATTTAGACAGTCATAAATGCTCATTTGAGAGGGTATTGCAGCTTTACGTATGCTGCATCATACTTGCAAGATTTACTTGGCCAGGAGGACTTCTGACTTTTTGCCACTGAGCTGTTGTCAGCCGGGCTGTTGGTCTGCTCAGAAGGTCTTTTCTTTTTCAAAAATTTGTCCATTTTTGTGTAAATTTCTGGAGCAGAGCAGCTCTGTGGCAGTCCAGGTCAACACTTGACAGCTTATGACATGATGGATGATGTTTTGACTGCAGGTACAGCAAATGAGACTTCACTGTTAACTATATAATTATGAATGATATTTTATAATGTTTCACATAATATTACTTTTGATTTTTTTTTTTGCATTTTGCATTTTGCTGAGGCCCTACTTTAAAAATCACTGGCCTGCGCCTCCAGCTATGGAGGATGTAACATGTTTCTGGACTCACTATTTCTTTTCAATGAGATATTGATATTAACCCGAATGAGTGGGTAAAGCGAGCGTGTGAGTAAAGAGAGGAGGGTAGGGGGTGAGAGAATGTGTGTGTGTGTGAGAGTGACAGGCGAGATGTGTATAGACACACACAGCGAGAGAGAAGTGAAAGAAAGGAACACACACACACACACAGCAGAGAGAGCGAAGGAGGAGGAGGGCGAGCCGATCCTCAGTCGGCGTGTGAGGGAACAGACGAAGTAGAGACCTGCTCTCTCTCTCTCTTTCTCTCTCTCTCTCACACACACTCTCTCTCTCACTCTCGTGCACACACTCTCTCCTCCTCTCTCCCCCTCTCTCTCTCTCTCTCTCTCTCTCTGTTTCTCTCCTGCGCTCGGACCGAGAGGGGACGGGAAGGGAAGAATGAGGAAGAAGTCCGCCGTGCTGCGCGCCTCGTCCCAACAAATGCGGGTTTGCTGATAAAGCGCAGCTCCGGTCATCCGATCATACAGGTCGCGCTGTATGGAAACGAGGAGTAGGCAACAACAGAAGGCAACAGCAACAAATAAAAACGCTGTCAGTGCATGGGAATCCGGACTCCTCTCTCCTTCTTTTGTGCGTCTCGGTCGCTGGATACGCCGCCTTGGCTAGCGTATAAGAGCTCCCTGCGTCTCCATTACCATTCCCCACTACTGGCTTACCTCTACTACTACTCCACCTCCTCCTCTTACTCCTACTATTATTAGAAGAGCTGCTTTTACTACTGACTGTCTCCTCCGGATTGTTGGACACTCTCTGGATAAGAAGGTAGGACATTCTTCCGTTTTCCGGGCGCATTTTCAATGCTGGGGGTCTTTGCCTCTGCTCCACACCGCATTGTCTAGGGGGGGAAGCAAGTTTTTTTTGGAGGGAGGGAGGGAGAGGGGACACTGTCGCCTCATGGAGCTTGAAAGCAGCATGCGTCGGGAGGGTTTGGATGCGATGTTTCCTCCTCTCATCCTCCCGCACCACGCGCTCCACACTGCGCCTCTCCTCATCCTCTCTGATTCAGAGATTTACAGAGAGAGGAGCGCTGCTTTAGGCATCTCTGGGTGCGGTGGAAGGTGTTTCTCGTTTAGTTTTTGCATTGAAATTAGCCGCAGGTCTAGAAATTGCCTCTTTTTTGCCTCTGGGGGTGTTTTTCTTCTTCTTCTTCTTCTTTTTTTTTGCCCTTCACTCTCACCCTCCTTCCTCTCCCTTTCTCCCATGTGTAAGACCGACCCGCCTGCCTCTCTTCTTTCTAGAGGAATAATAATTACGGATGCAGAGCACGTTCAGATAACCACGCTCGCACCTTTTATAGGCTTTCAATGTGGAAGTTGGGTGACAAACATGCGCAGTCCGAGCTAAATTTCCCCCCTTGAGATGGTAATCCTCGCACAGGATGAATGATCCATTCGCCTAAAAGCGCATTGAGATGCACATTTGCGCAATTTTGCACGTCCCCCCCCCCCCCCCCCCCATCCTTTGCGCCAAACAGTGCAGTGATGTTGAGACTGATGGAGTGCCTCGGCACATCAGTGCACAGCAGGATGGGGAAAAATCAGAGCCCGGACCCCGTGGTTGAGGTGAATGGGTTTAATTCAGCGTTGTAGTAGTTGGATTTTTAGTCTTTAAAGCGTAATATGCAACATTTTCATATAAAACGATGGATAGACTGAACATAATTCCTGTGGATCACTTATGATCCACTAGAAGTGTGTGGTGGTGGCTGTATTTGCAGAGACCCTCCCTGCTGCCTGTATGTCCCTATTTTATCATTATTCTGCTGTGCTTGGGACGCTTTACCAACCCAGAACGTCGCTATTTGACGTCCTGGAAATAAAACTCAACAATCCTCCTACTGATTCTACCTTAAAACGTAAAATCTGAGGAGAAAAACCGGTTTTACCTCCTGCCTGCTGTGCTTATAACATGTTTTTAAAAAAAAAGGGAAATGAAACAATGGCACAGCTTCACACATCAGTTAACTGTTCCTGTAAACCTGGCACAGATAATATTAGAGGAGGCGGCTTTTCATGCGCCTGATGTGACACTACAAACGCTTCGTCTTGCGAGAAGCGCTTGGCACATCAGGCAGGTACCATCAAGGCTTTCCAGGCAATCTTTTCCAGCTGACTTCAGTCGGAGCTTTATGGGCATGACACAGAGGAACTGTAGCTCACCCACTGTAGCTGCTATGAAATATTTATTTATGACAGTGAAGAACTGAATCGCAGCCAGACGTCTTTACTGCTTTATTTACCTTCCAGCGGCGGTGCAGTTGGTTATTGATGAAATGTAAGATCTCCTAATGGTGCTGCAGCGAGGCTTCAGTTCAGGCACCACAACAGGACAGGTTCAGATTAACATACGTGATTAAGTTTCTTATAAAAACTGACCTTTTTCCATATTTGACGGCGGATTCAGGCCGGCTCTCAGTGGGTCTGCATCAATCAGTGATAAGGCCTGTTCTTAACCTGATTGAGGAGAGCCTGTAACCACACACACACACACACACACACACACTCACACACATACAGAGGCACACGAGTTTCTCTGGACATGTAGCAGCCACAGTGTAGGGACTGCTGGGTCACTATGTTGTAAATAAGTCAGTGGTAAGTGGCTGAGGGCTGAGCTGGAAGAAGCAGGTTGTACATATGGTATGTGATGTGAAAGATAGGTACAGTTCAAATATATCTGTAACTACTTACACGATTCCTTGAAATGTCTATTTCCATCATAAAACTGTGACTGATGCCAGGCCTGTAAAGTGTTGGCTTCTTATTTCTGCCTGGTTGTTGGGTTTTGTTAAAATTTTTTCAAAAAGTGATGAAAATATTTATTTTTTACAAATCACCGCTGTCTTGTGAAAACCATGCAATTACAAAATGTCAGTTTTTCATGGGTAAAGAAAATCAGCCATGTTTTCAGCTTTGTGGCAATGCATTTTTCAGAAAATCCAGTGTTTTTGAATGGTTTGTTTGTCTTAAAGGGACAGTTCACCCACAGTTCACAGACAGTTTTTTTTTTTTGTTTTTTTGTTTTTTTGCCTTAACTCATAAAGGAGCATTCCCACCCTCAGTTTTATTGAAAAAAAAAAATCTAAATTTGGAGATATGTGGTTTTCTCTGGACAGTGACAATATATAAGAGTAAGACTGCAGACTAACGAAAGGCTTAAACTACAAATATCTCTTCCAAAAGTGTTTTAATTTGAACTATTCATGGATTTTTTTTTCCACAAATAAAACCAGTTTAATAAGATTTTTCACCTAGGTTTTATGTTCATACACACCAAAAAGTTCTTCCGTGTCCTTCTGCAAAAGGGATCCCGTTTACTATTGTTTACAGTAAACAGGGTCCTTTCATGGCGAGGACAGATTAGGTAACACTTCTGCTGATGTAAAGTTAAGTGGAAAATCAGGGGACAATGCAAAACATCTGTTGCAGAACAGCCAGTCCGCTGAAGTAAATGCCACTTTTTCTAATTCATTTTTAACTGTGATTTTTGAAATCTTGATTATTTTTTTTTTCAAAATTAAATTGTACCATTTTTCATCTCTAAGATAAAGGTTAAGTCCTTTAATTTCTTAGAATAAAATTACTGGAATGAACCCAAAGTACATCATAGTGAATACTTCTGTACTGTTGCTCTGATGTTGTTCTGATGTTGCTGACAGCTGATACTGTGGCCTCCATCATAGAATTCAATAACTAATAATTTAATAAGTAGCCACCAGTGTCACACCCTGAGGAGGAGTTTGTCTATTAGAAATCAATATGCAAATTGATGGGTTGTCTTGCAAGATCACCATCCATCATTACTCAATAATAGATACAATATCTGTGACCCCACAGTCAATTCTAAGTCCTTAGGTTATTATGTGGGTGTATGACTATATTACAGTGCATGTCAAGTGTTGTCTGTTGTTCATTACAGATGATTTAGTAACATTACAAGATTCCTGCAAACCATATTGACTTTCTTGTGCTCCATGTTGTTGCTTCAACACCATGTGGAGAACAGCTGCTCTCAGGCACAAAGATGGAAATCTGGCAGCTAAAATAAAATTTATATATTGCATGTTGTTAACATGGATGTGTTCAGTGCGACACAAGCCACTAAACGTGTCAGACTGTCACATATGTCAGCTCTGTTAAAGGTTGTACTTATATCACAGTCACACAAATAAATCATTGTCACGTCAATCTTAGTAAAAGCATTGTGCACAAACAAGTCACAGTTAAGATTGGCAGCCTTTATTGGCCAGTATACTGCATTTGATGCTGTATGCTACCAGGTAAAATTTGGTGATAGAAACGCTAGACCTTCAAACAGGAGGGTGCTGTTCTACCAGGGTAAAAAAAAAAAAAACTCTATCTCTAAGAGTCATGTGTTTATCCCTGATAAACAGAGCCAGTGGCAACTTTACCTCTATGATAGAAAGGAACAGTGTTTACAGGAAATATGGTCTAATTCTGGAAAACAGTGGCAGTGGAGTAATACTTCCAGGATTCGAGTACGGCTGCAAGTATGGCTTGAAAAAAAAAGATAAATGTAACCCTTTTTAAAAGCAAATGAATACGTGGATGTAAAGTATTTCTGCTATGGCTTTGCAGGTAGTGGTGTGTAAGGTTGTATGGAGCAGGCACAACCCCCTACAACTAATAAGCTCATTGATAAAATATGAATGAATCCAAACAAGGTTGCATGCATAGCATAGTATAGAAAAACACAGTATGATGAAAATCATGTATAATGAGACATATTATCATCTCACTGAGAGTTGATATGGTAAACATGTTAGCAAACAGTTACCGAGCATCCAGTTGGAGACAGTGCAACATTAGCATTCTTTCATAATCATGTCCCTGTCAGTCCAACAAATTTTAGCCAAATAATCTTTTTATGTATTTGAACCCACAGCCGCTGCAGAGGACTCACACTCTGGACCCCATCAAATAATATTTTTGCTCGGTTTTGGTCTCCACTGACTCCCGATGGAAGTATCTGACCCTTTAGCAGCTAAAAGCTCCTCTGTGTTTCCCAGCTTGTTGCCTACTTTGTCTGTCAGCAGTTTACTGTGTATATAGTGGGTTTATCAGATTTTGTTTTTCCTCCCTGCTGAAAACAGAGTCAATGACAGCAGTGAGAGTGAACCAAAACAGTGAGCTGAAATATGCTACAATTCTCTATAGAGCTGAGGAACACCTGACAAGTAATCCAATTATTACAGCTGCAATGATTAATCCATTAGTTGTCACTTATTAAATTTACCAATTATTTTGATAACAGGTTTGAGGAATCTTTTGATTTAAAAAGTAAAAATTCTGTGATTCTATCATCTTAAATGTGAATATGTTCTGGTTTCCTTACTCCTCTATGACAGTAAAGGGAATATCTTTGGGTTGTGGACAAAACAAGACATTTGAGGACATCAGCTTGGGTTTTAGGAAACACTGATTGACCATTTTCACCATTTTCTGATATTTAATGGACCAAACTGATTAATCTGATGATTGTTTTCTCAATTAATCAGCAGATGAAATAATTAGTTGCAGCCCAAATAATCACCCCTTTCACATTACACATACTAATTTGACCCATTCTTAATATATAAGTATAATTTAGTGCAGCTTTCAGTGTGGTTACAGTAGGTCATCAAGTTTTTCTATGTGTATATCGGGGTTTTTTTTTTAGATCGAGAGAAAGAATGCCAGGAAAAACATGAAGCTCCTGTGAGGTTTTGACAGCTTGCCAGTGGCATGTAACATGTTGTTGTTGAATGCTGGATGAATGGTTTTCTGAAAGACTGATGATTGGAACGCTCTTTGAGTTACAGATGATAGTGGAACAGAGGCTAGCTGGGAAATGAGCAGCCTTTGTCCAAAACAATACCACAGTCGATATCTCCGGCCATGTGCATTTCTACTGATGCACCACCCACCCCGAGAAAGAGGGTGTAAAGCGGTTAGTTTGAGGATGACTGCTTCCCTTCGGCTAGTTCTTCTGGAGCACTGGAGATAAGAGGAGTAATTTATTTGATTTGTAAGTTTCTTAATGATTTTATTTTATCTACCTGCACAATTCCTCTTCATTTCCCAGAGCTTATCATCACTCGTCTTCATATTCATATCCCTCGTCACACCCCAGATAGATAAACCCACAGATAATGTCGATGGATAGACAGACAAAGTGACAGACAGTGTATTACATTGCCAATCTGATCATTTCTTCCACTCTAAGTGTAATAATATGACAAGGCATCTTGGCTCGAGGATTGGCTACGAGGCAGATCCACACTAAAAGAGCTCAACATCACCCTAATGACGGTAAACGCAGACCATTAATCTTCAATTGTTTGCAGGGGCTAGTATGTGTGTGTGTGCTGTGTCTCTGTGTGTATGTGTGTGTGCTGGACCTGCCTCCACACGCACATTTGCACACAGCAGACTAGCCCTTCGGTTTTATTTCACAAGGAGAGATGACAGTATGTTACGTGACCTCTCTCTTTCCTGTCTTGTGCTCCCGTTTTCTTTTCGTCTGTCTCTGATTCTCTTTTCCTCTGGACATCTCACTCTGTTTCCTCTTTTACATCCCTCTCATTCAGTCACCTTTTCTCTTTAGATCCCTTTCTTTTGCCACGCTGTTTACTCTTCTGTATTTCTTTGTCTCTCTTTCACCCACCGTTTTAAATTTTTTATCGCCTCTTGCCCCGTGGTGAGGAAAATGCATCTCGGCCAGGCTGCTCCTCAGAGCAGCAGCCATTTCTTTGAGTTTCCCTGCAGCACCCAGGTTTATTTTTGTTGCTCATGGTCAGCGTCTAGGACACTCGTCTTTAATTTACTACTGCATCACTTCTAATTGACCATATTCACATGGATGCCATTTTCAACTGACGTCACGCTCAGGGTGGGAAGCTGAATTGTCATACAGATGTGTTTCATCGGACAAATTATTCTCATTTCACTGCATCTTGATTGATCAGCAACTGAAGGGCAATGGATAGTGAAAACATGGAGAGACATCGGGCCATATTTCAAGTTAAAACAACATATTTGATAAACCATTAGCTACAGTAGTTAACGTTAGCATTTAGCCACTTCTGAGCTAACATTACTGTTTGATAGTGTTACATAATATGATAGATAAGGCGTAAATTCATTCTGAACTAGATGAGTGTACTCATGAGTGCAGATACCCGCCAGGCAACAGATGGTAAAGCACCTTATACTGCAGTGCCGCCGCAACTGCCAGATGCAACCAGCGGAGAAGAAGGTTCTCTCAACATTAACATGACCGTCGTATACACTGTCCCGAGATGAAACAAGATTTCAAACTGAAGCAGTTGTTGATCACTTGTGGCCCCTAGCGGCTGGTTAAGAACAGTGAGAAGTCAATGGTTGTGTAAAATATCACAGTCAAAAAATAGAAACACTGCCTCACAGTTGTGTTTCCACCAACCAGTCAAGTTGCAGTTTACATGCTTACATGAAGTGAAGACTGTAATAATAATAATAATTTTAATTTAGTATCGAACTTACTGCTATATTGACCTGGTACTAGGTACTACAAGGTACAGAAAAGTACAGAGGACTGACAGAAAGCTGAACATTATGATGTCATGAAGTTGACCTTTGGCCTTTTGAATAAAACATGTCATCAACTCATTTTTTTTTCTAGTAGATATTTGCATGCAATTTTGTCATAATTAGCGTATGAATTCTCGAATTATGGCCAAAATGTGTTTAGTGAGGTCAAATGACCGTAACCTTTGACCATCTAATCAGTTCATCTTTGAGTCCAAGTGCTCATTTGCACTAAGTCTGAAGAAATTCCATAAAGGCGTTCCTGAGATATTGCTTTCACACTAATGGGATGACCTACAAACATAATGCCTGTGGCCACAGCTGTTGCTGGAGCGGAGGCATAAAAAAAGGCTTTTGAAGGTTTTTCAAGAATAGTGAATCACAGAGGTCCTTCAGCACCAACTGCCACAGTGGTATGTAAGATTAGCTCATTAGCTCGGACAAGATGCAGGTCCGTTGATCACGTATGCACACACATTTCCTGCGGGGGGAAAATAAATTTGAACGCATATCTTGGACACATTTTTTAAGCCTGGAAGTAAAAACACTCTGGATGTAATCAAGCTTGCAATGTAACGTTAGCTAGCTGTTGTTAGCTGTTGTCTCACAGTAGCTAATGGGTTGTCAAATATGTTGTCTTACCTTGAAATATGGCCCGATGTCCCTCCAGATTTTCACTGTGCATTGTCTTTTCAGTTGCTGATCCATTGTGAAGTGGTTAGATGATAATGATCAGATTATCTATACTTAGATGACAACCTGCAACACAGTATTAAGAGATTTGAGCTTCCCATCCAGCATGTGATGTTAGAGGAAAATGGCCACAGAGTGAAAATGGTGAATGTCTGTAATTCAGTCTCTGATTAAGATGTAGTTTATGCAGAAAGTGAGTTCACATCTTATGCACTCTTCTGTCTTCACCTTTCTTTTTTCTCTCTTGCCTGTCAGTCTAATAAGCTTCCCTCTTGGCACCTTTGGGTGCTGCCTTCAGAGGCTCCCGAGGAATGACAGTACTGGGGCAGAGAGAGAACATCCTCCCTCAGTGCAGCACATGGTTTTGGTTTTCTTAACTTTATGTATTGTGCTTTTGCTTCAGCCCCTGGGAAATAAGACTCAGTGGTCCAGCTTGCATGTGTGTGTGTGTTTGTGTTTGGCTTTTTCTCTGAAGCCGGGTTGGCTTGTCTTGTGTTGTGCTCCTCTTGAAACGGAGCCAAGTTTTTGAGGTCATAACACTAGGGAAAATCATGGCAGGATACTCTGAAACCTGATATTTCAATTACCAAATCCAAAATAGCAGCCACTGTTCAGCGACTAAGCCTCTCTGGTGTTAACAGCAGGCACATAAACATACACCCTCGAGTTTTGTGCCGATACCAGCCGGGGCATCAGTTTTTCCTTCATCAAATAGCCGGTAATGATTCTAATGCAGAGAGAGAACAACTGCAGTCAGTCATTCCCGCAGGATATATTTTGTAGTCATACAACAAAACGGAACTATAAACAGAACAGGTAATTATCTGGAGTCATCTGAAGCGTAATCTCCTGATAAAGTGTAAAGCAATCAGGGTTGTGTAAGCAAGGTTTATCAAGGATTGTCGTGCGTGAGGATGAATTTTAAGCAAGCCGGTGAGAAGAAACAGAGCAAGGGACAGAAACTAGAGCATGGATTATTGGTTTGAATTCCCAAACCAGCTAGAAAACAAACAAAATACTCGCCAACTGCTGCTCAGGTGCTGCTGCAACAGACGTTAGTTTTATGAGGAGTTTGTAAGCTCCCATAACATTGTCGTCTCAAATTATTAATTCTCTCATTCATTTTCTTTTCTCATTTGTCCTGTTCAGGGTCACAGGCACCATCAAAAACAATGAAATTAGTCAATCTTTGATTATCGTTTGATTAGATAGGTACAGAGGAAAAATGGGAATAAATAGCAATAAAGGCTATGATTTGCAATTAAAATGCTTCTTTATTAAGTTTAAATCTTGAAAGGAAGCTTGTATGCCTGCACAGTACCCAGAGTTCACATCTTACTTATTAAAGGAGAAATATGTAATATATTTACTGTGGTCCTACTAAATCATAAAATGAACATGATGTATTATCAGAGATTAAGGAAACATGCTAAATTGAACTACTGGCTGACAACAGTGTTACATCAAGCATTTTTCCCTTTTAAATATCCATTCTGGTGCAGAATGCATGTTTTTGTTCACCCATTTTACTTTTATTCACTGAACATCGACTTAAAAATAAGTTCTCCAAATGAGTTAGTGTTTGTTTATGAGTCAGAAAAAATCATTAATAATCTTTTAGGATGTTTATAACGGTTAAATTGAGCAATATGTTAATGGAGTCTGGCAGGTAGTCGCTGAACTCCAGCTCCTGAGTGTGTGCTTTTGGAGCAGCGGGCTTTTGTTTTGGGGATAACAGGTTTAGCTTTACATTGACTCAGGCTGTCTGAGGGACAGGGGCACAAAAAATAAACCACCTATATACGGTGGGGTACCAGTGCAACAAAAATTGCTGGACATTTAAGATTACAAATTTTAAATTTACAATTTAAATGCACATAGAGGTCAAATAATCTTTTAGTATGTACCCTAGAGGTCACATTACCATGTTTTGTCCACTGGAAGAGCACTTTATCACATTTTATCTGCCATAGGGACATCCAAGAGGGAGCTTTTACATCGTGTTTTCAAACATGGGTCCCAATGAATCCACCAGTGGCTTTAGAAGTGCTGGTAGGTAGATTTATTTTGACCTCTGGACAGAGCGTGGTCAACTGTTTATGTCCGTGATGCTAAGCTGAGATAACCAGTTTGTGGCTAATTCATATTTTATGGAAAGATACAAGTCTTGTTATGTAATTCTCAGCAAAAAAAGCAAATAAGTGTATTTCCCAAAAATTCAAACTATTTCTCCGAGTCACTCAGCCCACTCATTGTATGAAATAATTTGAAGGTTGCCTTCTGTGATGAGAAAACATTTAGGTCTGCAGTCTGAAACCATCAGTTCATTTCAACACCATGAATAGCTTTGGGAACATCTGTGCTTAAACCAATAACCAGTGCCGGGCCCATATTTTTAGCTGTTCTTTGGAAGAGCTGACACCAAAAAAAACTTGTGTGAGGCATAATTTCCCATATTTCTTCACCTGTGGTGAATCTATTAGACTCCAGCTGGTAACATGTGTCTTTTTAATGGCTGTCTTATTTTTTAATAAGGCTTTAAAGTCATACAGGTGTTGACGTCATGAGCAGGGTGGGGACACAGCAAGGACGACAGTTAAGAGGTGATAGTCATCATGCTGGATGCCGGGTTATTACACATATTACCCATCTATTTTTGTACATTTTCATTCATATATTTCTGTTGTTATCTTTCTCCAACAATTCCTATTTTCCAAGATGTCATGGGCCTCACCTTGAGCTTCCACTGGTGTAGAGAAGCAGTGGAAAACACATTCTAGCAGCTGGCATAGACAGCATGCTCTTTAGCCATCAGCCTGCTAGAAAAAAATGACATCCTTAAGTGAAAACAGCCAAATCCCAACGCACCCTGAATTATTGATCACTTGGAAATGCCACACAAAGCCTTATGTGACCACACAAGAAGGCCATAGATGGCAAAGAGCTGCTGGATTACATTAGCCAGGAGGAAAATGTTATGAGCTTACTGAATTGAAGTTTAATTAAGCGGACGTGTAATTTTGTTTGGAATTGATTTTCTTAACATCTGAGCGAAAACGCTCTCACGCCACAGCTGAGCCCACTCAGTACACAACAACACAGCAGTCAAACTGAGCACTCGTCACACTCGGTTTATTTAACCCAAATATTTAAATCCACCACTGGTGGACTGATTATGCGTTACACAGTCAGTGATTTATGCAGCAAGTAGCTGTCAACAACATTAGGCGAGGCACACACACAGACTTTACTGTATCTGCAATATATGAATGAACATTCACACATTGATCACATGTCCTGTGGAAATGGATTACATGTTGTTCATTTAGTGTCAGGCCCCTACAGCTCCCGAGCTTTGCTTCATGTAATGTGAGAGAAAATGTGATTCATTTTGTTCAAGGATTTACAGCTTCTTCTATAATGAGTATTGTGGAAGCAAGAAAAGCAGGAAAGTACTAATGTAACTATTGATGTTGGGTAAATTGTGCTGCGTCTGCATGAAAGAGTGTGAATAGTTAATTATCGGGAAATGGATGTTGGCATGCAGGAATGTGGAAGAAGCTTGTTTGAGGTTTGAGTTCTAAGCTGATCTTTGTTTCGGTTCTTGGTTCTTGTCATTGATCCCTGATTAAAAGGATTACACAGGAGGTGTGTGTAAAAGTGCTCTCACTAAAAGTTTTACAAGAAGGTGAAAGTTTGCTCCTGGGTAACTGTCTATATGGACGTGATGTTGGTGTGGTTTATTTTGAGAAAAAGGTGGAAAGCTGTCCTGCACAGACTAGGGCTGGAAAAATAGACAGTAAATAACAGTACTACACCTGAAGAAAAGCTGCTAGGGATGCACCGATACCACTTTTTTTCAGAGTACAAGTACAAGTACTTGCATTTGGGTACTCGATACCGAGTAGCAATACAAGTACTTAATAATGCCATTAAAATAACTTTTAAAATATGTTTTATTTTCGTTAGATGGTCACTTTCTGAACAAAGTTTATTTCTGAATTTTTGTTAATACAGCCTTGATACAATTCACTAAATAAACACATTATAATAGGTAGAACTCCCCCCACCCATGGTAACATTCAGAAGGTATACAGCTTAACTTATAAAGGAAGATAGGTGGACAAATAGAAGAAATATACAGATCCTGAAAATTATCATAGTTAAATAAATAAATCAATTAAAAGTTTAATAAAGGATGATAAGGGAAAGAATAAATAAATAAATAAATAAATAAATAAATAAATAAATAAATAAATAAATAAATAAGTTGTAAGGGGCCTCCTTATTGTCTAGGGCACCAACATGTATAGACATACTCATAGAGGGGAAGCAACAATATATGACTTGGGGCATTGTAGGGATCTTTCCAGCATTTTGTTTCCAATATTCCCAGCTACATATCTACACACTGAAAGCTAGTCATCCATAAAATCATCAGAACCTAAAACATCAAGATGGTCACTTTCTTTTTTTAAACAAATCATTGTTGCTGTTTTGTGTGTGTAACCATAGTTACTATACACATTACATTTTTGGGTTATTTATAGTAAGTTACTTTACTTACTTTACTTATTAAGCTGTGCAGTTTACTGTGTATATTTCAGTATAATTATTTCACAACATTATTATGGATTTGCAGAATTAAGTTTACTATTATAAATGGTGTTATATATATGATAATTATTTCAGTGTCATTTACAGGATTTTACCTAGTATTTTAATTAATTGTGTAGTATTTAAGTTTCTTCTTCATGTCCCTCTTGTCTAAAAGTTAATTAGTTCCTACCTATCATTGTTTAGGGGGGACAGGTATGAGTGTGGTCCCATGTGTGCAACAGTTTTATTGACCCCGCTGTGAACCTCAAAGAGTGAAGTTGCGTGCACAGTGCTGTCAGGACGTTTTAGTGAAGAATAAGTACACAAAGAGAAGTTGTAGCAGCTTATTATGAAGAAAGGAGGGTTGCAGACGGTGGCGGCGGTGTTTTTTTTTTTTTTTTTTTACTTCGGATTAATTTGCCGAGATATTCAACTAGTTTACACCCGCCAGGACTGATTGGACAGCGGCTGGCTGCGGTCTGCAGCTGCACTCTGTGCATTTATTTCAGTTTTACACGGAATCTTAACGGACAGTTTCCAAAGTCTCTGCGGTCTTTAGTGGATGATGTTGAGGACAGCGAGTCTCTCGCTGATGATGACGGCGCGTCCAAAAAACGAGGGTAAGCATCAGCAAACGCCTTGAACTCTGCATCCTGTTGGTTCTTTAGATGTTTACAAGCGGCTGCTTTTCGTGACGTGGTATCGGGTGTGGGAGTACGAGTACGTGAGGACAGTATCAGACCAATACCCGATGCTGCATCCCTAAAAGCTGCTGTTATCATCATCATCATCATCATCATCATGAGTAGTCTCCCCATCATAAATGTAAATGGCAAGTCATTATGACACATCACGGTATATCCTCCTGCTCTCAAGTGTATCCAGATGCTTCTCATTGCATTTCTAGTTGGCTGTTGGAGTCCTTACAAGTGAAATACAGCCACACTGTAGACTGTTTAGCTTGGCATTTTAACCACGTGTCAGGTAGCTACAAGCTAACGGTAGGCTACCTGCTGCCTTGCAGACTAGGCACGTTTGGTGATAAGGATGTAACATCTGCACCTGAAGGCAACTGTTTCAATTGACAGCTCAGGCCTGTGGCACCAAAGTGAGGCACCACTATCTGCATTGTGATTCGGACCAGTAGGTACCAGTTGCACAGGAACCAGTGCCATATGGGCAACGGATGTAGACAGAAATATGTACTCATTGTGCCTACTATACTATTCTCTTGCTGGTACTTGCTGTCTCCTGTCTAGAAGATCAAAGTGCTGCACTGATATTATGCCAAAGTGATATCTTCAGGGATGATAATTACAAAGTACAGTCTTGGAATGCTGAAGAAAGAAAGAAGAAACTATTGCAACTTTCTTGACTTCTAAAATGATCTTTTAATTGGCAAAAAATCATATGGCACAAACAGGATCAAAAATTATTTGTCCCCTGAAAATAAAATTCCACGATGCTGAGGCCCGGTGGCCCACCAGACTTGCAGTACACTGGGGAATCCCTGCAAACAGAATATGAATGCACATACTTTCAGCAAAGATTTCTTTCTGCCAATATGTACACATATATACAGGTCATATTGGCCCATGTACACACTGCATTATTAATGAACCTTTTTATACACAGAATCATAGTATAAAAAACTTACAGGCAGCCGTCTATTCTCTTCATTGCTTATAGGTGTATCAGCTCCATAGAGAGTTTATATACACACATTCAACATCTGTCTGTCTATTCTGTCAGTGTGGCAGCACTGAAAATAGTATTTGCATTTTTCTTTTCATCCCCTTAAACCTCAGGGGAGGATGTGTGTGTGTGTGTTTTAGAAAGTTGTGCTTGAATCACCCACATCCCTTTCCCTCCGTGTGCTTCCTTTCTCTGATTTAAGACCACCTATGCACATCGGCTCCCTGTGCATTTTTTTTAAATTCTGCTGGTAACTTTTAATGTAGAGTATTGCATGGTCAGGCTGCCAGTTATGTTGATCCCCTATGAACCACAACATAGCTGCTGGTTCTCAGGCAGCGCTGAGTCTAACACTTACACACTAAATCACCAGGCAACCCTGTATCCTAGAAATTAACAGCAAATATGTTCTGAAACAGATTACGTGTCCTATCAACACAGTGAGGAAACATTAATTAACATACTAGTTTTTCTTCCTTTTTGTGAAATACTTTGCAATTGTGATTAGAAAAGAACTGTAAAGTTTAATGTTGTGATTATTGCTCTGCCTGAATGCATACTCCTCTACACGTTTGTACATGGATCAAAGAGTTTATGAATATTCTGTGCATTGTCTTGTCTCATAATCATACAAATTATGTACTGATGGATTTTTCTCCCCATGGAAAGTGGCACAACAATGTGCAATTAGCAATTATATGTGGTAACTGCCCTGAATATGTGTTTGGGGACAGGGATATGTTTACTTCATTATCTCCACCAAGCGTAAGTCTGGGAGGCGGGGGGGGGGTGGGGGGAGGGGTGTCTTTGCTCATGTGAGTGACTAACAGGGCGAGATCTACTGTCCATGTCCACATCTAACTGGACTTGCATTTATACAGCATTTTTCTAGTCCATCGACCACTCAGCACTTTTTATGGCTACTAGTCACACTGACACTTTTGCTCACATAATTACACACCAATGAAACAGCCATCAGGGGTAAATTGGGGTTCAGCATCCTGCTCAAGTAAACTTTGACATGCGGACTAGTGGAGCCACGGATCAAACCGCCAATCTTCCAATTACTGGGTGACCTGTCCTACCTCCTGAACTACAGCCACCCACAGACTGGGGCAGCTCTGTCAGCTCATCTCACATACTACTCGACCCGTCAGCCTTACATTTTTGTCCACATTTATGACCGTGTGCTCAAGGACCTCTTGTGTTTGTTGTCATTCAGTTTTTGAAATGCCAATTTTATTGGCTGCTGTTTTACCAACTGTGACTCCTCACCCCTCACAGCCGTTAGGGTCTGTGATTCATCAGCAACATCCATGGAAAGGTTTTCTTTCATCTTAAACTGTAGATCAATTCCATACCTGATATGTTATGCAGGATTTGAGATGAATAAATCCTTGCTGCATGTCACTGCTATGCGTGTGCGTGGAGTGTTCAATATCCACTAGTAAACAAATGAGAAATACAGACTTCACAGTAAAACTGACTGTATCTCTGAGCCGATTTTCATGACATTTGGCTCGATGTAAATGTGAGAAATTGAACATGGTGATGGTTACTTGTTGGAACAAAACAACGACAAAAAACAGTCACTGGAAGTGATCTAATCGGCTATATGACAAAACATTAACCTTTTCAATAGCCACAACTTCCACTGGGACAAGCTGGCTCTGACCTATCAATAAGCAACATCAAGTGTAAATTATTTAGAATATCGGCTTTTGTAAGTTTCTCCAAAAATATAGATTTCTATATCAGTTATGTTGTTGTAAAGCTGCCTGGTTGCTTGTAATGTCCTATAAATTCTTCTAAATAAATTACGTTTAAATTGACAAGCTTGGATTTAGGGTCCCATTCATTGTTATTTAAGTATATAAAGCTAAGTGAATCCATAACACTCGATTACAATACCATCACACTATTCTATGCATTTTAAAGAAAACTGAGACTATATGCAACATCATTTTATGAAAAACTACATGTTACACTACATATTTCTATACTGAGAATGTTTTTTCATAACTTTGCAAATCTCTGCTGGTTTCATCTGACAGTTGTGGTGGCATTGCAGTAGGTGCTTCGCCATCTGTTGCCTGGCCTAGATCTGCACTCTGAGCACGCTCTTCTATTTGAAATTGAATCAAAGATAATTTTGTTCTACACTTGATTTAGCCTCTTTTTGTGTTGTGTGTGGAAGCAATTGCATGGAAACTGAACGACTGATTTGAAATCTCAGTGTTGGGGTTTGGTGGTCTCTCAGAGAGTGGCCTATTTAAGGCAAAAATCCTCCTCACCGCATTGCTGCTGAAACAGTTATCAATGATTGCATTTCTTCATTTATTTGGTATTCGATTTTTTTTTGATAACAAGGGAACTGTGGTAAATGCGAGTATTTTAATGATTCCTCCAGTTTTAATTGTGGAAGGGAAAGAGGACCAATGTTTACACCTGCAGTAATAGACTAGGCAGAACAAGGCAAACATCTGAACTCACAAATTGTAGAACTAGATGAACAGTGTTTGTTTGCCTCCTGGTCTGTTGCAGGAAAAGTTCAATGCAATACAACAGATCTGAAATGAATATATGAATATTATTCTCAGGACTCAAAACTGTAAGAGACTGATAAAAGTTGTGGTCAGTTTAGAAGCTGTTTTACTTGTGCATTCCTTATTTTTCTTGCAGCTTTTGGTATCTTATCAGCCAATTTTAGAAATACACTTTGGACTCCAAATTACCTTAAAATGAAATCTGTCTGATGGAAAGAAGTCAACTGGAGTGTTATCAGACAAAGCCGCTCCTGGCCGGGTTACTTGAGGAACAGCAGGGTAGTGTGGCTGGGAGATTTTTGAAGCTGTTCCTTAGAAATCTATACTGCTGAGCTCAGGAGCTGAAGTTTACCTTTGGTGTGGTTATTTGCACTCGCTGCCCCTAAACAGCGAAGAAAAACATCCCACCTGAAACATATGTTTTTATTTTGGTGGTGTTGTGTTCTTAAGGTTCTCCGTACCTCAAAGTGAACTTGGCTGTTTATTTTCACATTTCTGTGAAACATGGAGTGTTGTTTAGTGAGTGACCACGCCGCTCGAGAGTCAGCTGTGTTTTCTCAGACAGATGCAGATTTGACCTTTCACTGCTTCGGTGTTTGCTGGAAGTTAAACAAATATATAAACCAAACTTGTTACGCACGCAGCTTCTAAACAAAGTTGTTATAGCAACACTTTTTTTTTTCCTGCACTCAGACTCATATCATCTGTTACATCTGCAAGTGTGAGATGAAAGAGAGATGAAAGTTGGTTACTTGCTGTAGGGAGTGAGGTGTAGTTTTTTTTTTTACTTTCCATCGTGATTTAAAAAGTATATTGCAAAACCCTCCATAGTAACATCATCAGATGCAGTGGCAACACTTTAAAAAAAAGACTTGACATTAAACCTCTCATCTCTGTTGAGAGTTGCACATGAGCAGTACAGATCAGCACTTTCCCCCCGCCATGTTAGCATCATCAGCGTCTAGCTGAGTCTGGCTGAACCAGGACCAGTTTAATGAAGTTTGATGACGGGGAATACAGTACTGAGGTGGTTTTCCTGCTGGGTCTGGCTCCTGACACCTTGGGACTGAGTCAGCTAATTAGGCAGCTAGCTCCACAGCTAACTGAGCTAAATAGCTAACTCCAGCTACAGACAACAGCAGACATTGATATTGTTCTCTGTCAGCAGACCGGCTCTATAACATTTTTATGTTTATGACAAATCCAAATGGTACCACTTTACTTGAGGTAAAAAAAAACCTAAAGAGATTTAGGTTGGATAAAGTTGTCATGAACTTGTTTTGAAGTTGTTTTGAACAAAGGCATCTCAAACAATGTCAACTTTGCATCAAATATGACATAACTGACCAAATGACACTTAATGACAACAGTCTTAAGCATTCATGAAGTTGCCTTCATGTTACTGACAGCACTGTTGTGCCATGGTTATGACAGTGTAATGACAGTTTTATGCACACCCCTTCAAATAAAGTGTTACCCAGTTACCACAAATGCCTGCAGTATACTCTGGAATGTGAAATGAATAAAATTAATAAATGAATGTGTTTGTCATCCTAAATCTTTTAATAGTATAGACTAGAGCAGTGAAAATTCAAATTAAAAGAAAGAAAGAAACCCAAACATCCCTTACATTCATCAGGTCTATGACTGTATAATCTGATTCTTTCCTCTTCTCATCTTTTCTCTTCTCTGTAAAGGTTCATCATCCTCATTAATCGTCACCCCACAGTACTGGTCCAGACGTCACCATGGGCTGCTGGGATCACTCCTCCCTCCTGTCCCCTGGCCTCAGGCTAGCAGTCGTCACAGTGATTCTCCTCCTCAAGCTCCATCCCTCATTGGCCGGCGCTCCCCCGGAGCAGAGCTTGGGTGGCTCCGTTTCGGCGGTGTCCACAAATAAAACTGAATGCGCCAAGGCTGAAGCGTGCTCAAAGGGGGTCCTCTTACCTATTTGGGAGCCCCAAAACCCGTCATTTGGTGACAAGGTAGCCCGGGCAACAGTTTACTTTGTGGCTCTGGTCTACATGTTCCTGGGTGTGTCGATCATCGCTGACCGTTTCATGGCGTCAATAGAGGTCATCACATCGCAGGAAAAGGAGATCACCATCAAGAAACCCAACGGGGAAACCACCACCACCACTGTTCGGATCTGGAACGAGACGGTCTCCAATCTCACTCTCATGGCTCTTGGCTCCTCGGCTCCTGAGATCCTGCTGTCCGTCATAGAAGTCGTAGGTCATGGGTTCCACGCTGGTGCGCTGGGTCCTTCCACCATCGTGGGCTCCGCAGCATTCAACATGTTTGTCATCATCGGGCTTTGTGTGTACGTCGTGCCTGACGGCGAGACGAGGAAGGTCAAGCACCTCCGCGTCTTCTTCGTCACGGCCACCTGGAGTATCTTCGCCTACATTTGGCTCTACCTGATCCTGTCTGTCATCTCGCCTGGCGTTGTGCAGGTGTGGGAGGGGCTGCTCACGTTCCTGTTCTTCCCCATCTGCGTGGTGTTTGCCTGGGTGGCCGACCGCCGCCTGCTGTTCTACAAGTATGTGTACAAACGCTACCGTACTGGCAAGCAGCGTGGCATGATCATCGAGACCGAAGGAGACCGTCCTCTGCCTTCCAAGGTATGCTCAGAGGAATTTACACTATTTCTGCTTCCACTGCTACCATTTACACTAATATGTTGTATTACCCCCATTACTGCCACAGAACAGCTTCCCTCAGCTGCTGGAACAGTAATAGGATTTATTATTCACACACTTATAAAAACAACACTGATAGACTTCAAAGACTCTTTTTTATCTTTAAAGCTTTACATTTAAATACAGCTACAGTATTTTTTTTAGGTTTAGCTATCAGTAATAATAACATGTCATTCACCAAGGCAATTGCTGAGCAGCGGTGGAGAAAGTACTCTTAAAGGGACAGTTCATCTCAAAATCCAAAATACATATTTTCCTGTATTTTTTCCCTGGTATTTATCCCTCTTGAGTTTTGGAGTTATCAGCTGATTATTGGACATAAAAATATAATGGCACTTGGCTTGTGGTGCTCAAAGCACCAAAAAAAGGAAAATATCATGGTTTAGTTACTCAAGATAATCCACATTAGAATCTAGAGGAACTACTTTCTTTATATTCTTTCATTGTCCATATCTGCTTATCCTTGAAGAACAGTGGGGGCGCTGGAGCCTATCCCAGCAGACACTGGGCGAGAGGCGGAGTACACTCTGGACAAGTCAGCAGTTCATCACAGGGCTGACACATAGACATGGGCAACCATTCACACTCACATTCACACCTACAGGCAGTTTTTATTCTAACAGTGACCAATTAACCTGTTAACTTTTTTCTAGTAGAAAGAAAATAGTTCCTACATGAAACTGCTTACAGTAAGGCCTGTGGATTATTTTCAGTAAGTGGTCATGATTTCTGGAAAGTGACACTGGCTTTGAATTTTTGAAATGTATCTTTTGATGCTTTGGGCACCGCAAGCCGAGAGCCGTTTTGTCCCATTACATCAGAAAGAAGGATGATGTCTCTTTGGCCAATATCTCCAAAACTCTGCAACTCACACCAAAACAATCGAGATGGATAAATAGCACTACAAACCAGGGTGACAGTAACAATAGCACAGGGTAGAAATATTGCTGCAAGTAAAAGTCATGCATTCTTAATTAAAAATACAGAAGTACTGACATCAAAATATACTTTGAGTAATAAAAGTAAGTGTTTTTATTGAAGATGGCAAATTTCTTACTTTACTGTACTTTAATGTTACAGCTTGATCACTGTTTGATTGCTGATTATTATTGCTGTATTATCAATTTGAATGTGCAAAATAAGTAGTAACTAAAGTTATAAAATGTAATTGAGTAATAAAGAACAATATCTGCCTCTGAAATGTAGTGGTATAGGAGTGGAAAGTAGCAAAACATGGAGTTAGGGAGCAATATGTCTCTCAAATGTTCTAATTAAAGTGGTTTGGATAATCTGACCAGTTTTTCTTCAAATACAATTTGACCTTCTAACTGCTTATTTCTTGCTCTGTCAGACATAAGTAGAAGTGTTTTTGCCATGTTCCCAGCTCTCAACAATTAGTCTTGTACAACGTTTTCATAACAGAAATGATGGCCCAAACTACAAAAATAAGACATAAATAAGTCGTATTAAAGGAGTTCACAAACGAATACTGCAGTGGAAGTAGCGAGTTAGAGCCATAGGTGGTCATTTAAATAGTTTGAATCCCTATTTAATGTACAATCTATGGCTGAACTGAGATGTTACTTGATAAGTATGTATTTCCTTTCAACAATAAATATTTTGTCAACAGGAAAATGCCACCCCCTTCTTATCCTCACCAGAAATTACACCATGATGACAACGATGGTGACGAGATTATAAATGGGGAAAATGATTGTGGTATTTCTGGCACAGGTCGAATCTATGTGTTGAATTTCAGAAGCTAAAATTCCTTCATTAGTGTCCTCATTAGAACAATGTTGGGAGCTCTGTCTTTTCCAGTTAAAGAGCAGCCGACCAGTAGAAATTAATTAAGCTGTCCTCATCCAAACATGCGGTAAAGAAAACAAAGGAGCAGATAAGGAGCTCTATGTAGGCGGAAGTGAGTTCATGAGTAATGTGTATCTGAAACAATTATCTCTATTACTGAATGGAATTCTGCCAAGGTAAACTCATGCCATGAAGCATATTACTGCAAACACACGCACAAATACTTTTTAAGTATTGTCACTTTTTAATTTCCTGCTTTGACTACTATCTGATGCTTTTGTGTGATGTCCCGTGCAGAGCGTTGCACATCTAATTAAATGCAATATTATGTTGCTGGGTACATTTATTCACCACACAGTTAATTTAGAGCCTCTCAGTGTCTTCAACTCGTGTTATTATTTCTCTCGTTTCTTTGATGAGATTATTAAGAGTCAGTGCTCCATTAGTACACGAAGAACACTTTCATTTCAACTTCTGGCAAAAAGAAATCACTGAATCAAACCCAATAGTGTCCCCAAGTGGAAAACCTAATAATTCAGAAGTTTTAAATTGCCATCTTGTCTAAAGAGCTAAAAGACATTTCATCAATAAAACTGTACTCAAAGGGAAACAGGCTTTCAATGAACAGCAGAACAAACCATTTACTCTAAAAAAACAAAAAACAGATGGCATACATTCTGTTAAAATGTCTAATAAAAGCTGACACTACTCTCTACTTCTAGCAATATCCACAATAAACATTAATGTGGGTTGTTTTTTTTAATTTGCAAGCAAGTTGTGTGGCAAAAACAGTCAAATCCTCATCACTCTTAGAAATAAAGGTTCTAACGAGAACCATAAAGGGTTCTTTAGCGTGTCCACACAGGGGAACCCTCTTTTGTTACTAGTAGAGCCTTTTGTAAAAGTTTAACTAGGATCCTTTTCAGAGAGTTCTACCTAGAACCCAGCTTCATGGGATATACCAGAACCATCCATGAAAGCTTTCACCCAAAACCCCTACAGGGGGATCTACAGAGAACACCTCTATGGTTCAATGGTTCCACCCAGAACCGTCTCTGGGGTTTGTATCCAGAACCTTTCTAAGGGTGCTAACAAAAACCCAGTCAGGGGGTTCTCCTGAGAACCTTTTTATATTCCAAGGCTTTTATCTAGAATCTTCTTAAGGTGTTCTACCAAGAACCCTTTTATATAACATACAACATAAAAGGGTTTTTGGTAGAGAACCCTTGATGAGCCCGTGATGAAAGAGATCTCAACAAGAACTCTTTCTTCCAAACAGGGTTCTTTAGATGAAAATGGTTCCTAATGGAAACTTTTGTCTTACAAAGAACGGTTGACAAACCTTTCTTCAAAAGAGGGTTCTTCAAAAGCAAATGGTTTTGGGAGAACCTCAGCCTTTCAGGTGGAATCCTAATTTATAAGAGCATACTACAGACAAAAGATTATTTTTTCAACCTAAAGAAACGCCCCCATTCAGACTACATAATTGCTTAAAATTGATCACAGCCCACAACTTCGAAACATCAATAGTAAGAAAACATGTTGGGAAATGTTAGGAACTATTTAATGGAGGTTTGGACTTGAGTCACATGACGTGGACACAAGTTGGATTTAATTGATTCAGTTCCCCTCATCTTCTGAGTTAACTTACATTAACGCTATTCATTCCCAGCAATCTGATACTTAATTCACCAGATCTGCTTTGTTTGAACCAATCTGACTGCGTCCAATCAAGCTGCATGAAGAACTTTTATTATTTTAGTGAGCTCAGGTGGAAAAGTGATACCAAGCTTTCAATTTTGTTTGACATTTGAGGCTTAGTTGTTAAAATGGCATTACATCTGGTGAAAACCAAATTATGACATGATTGGGACTCAAAATCTTACGTTTGACTCAGGACTTGCCTGTCTTGACTTGGGACTTGCAAAACAGTGATTTAGTCCCACCTCTGCCACTTAATGCTTTAACAAAACCAGGAAATGCACCTTATCTTAGGACAGGACTTCTGCCCATGCCACACAAACTATACATCTCTGCCTTTGTTTGCATGGTGGTTATAGGTCATTCTTTGTACACACCCAAGTTCTCATTTAACGTCCATGATAGCAAGAAATGTTTACCTTGAGATTTGAAGTACTTCTCCAAAGCCTCATGTCAATGGTACTGAATAAATTGTTTTCTTTTCTGTTCTAAGGTGGACATTGAGATGGATGGGAAGATGCTGAATTCTCATGGCGTTGACTTCCTGGATGGTCCGCTGGGTTTGGATATAGACGAGAAGGATCTGGACGAGGAGGAGACCCGGAGAGACATGGCCAAGATCCTGAAGGAGCTCAAACAGAAACACCCTGACAAGGAGGTGGGTAACAACGTCAAAGAGACCTCACACAGAGTGATAGAGTGATAGCAATAAAACATACTGTCAGAAAAACATACTGTCACTGTTGCTCCTGTCGGGGTTGTTTTTCTCGGAGTTGTGCTCTTGTATAGGAAATGAAATGACAAAAAGTAATAACAGCAGCATGTGACGCAGTTTTCATTTACCTCCATTATCACCGTGATTATGGTTATGAATGCAGCTCAAGGTCTCATCACAACCTCAGATTAATTTGATAATGGTACATGTAAATAAAATAAAATTGCAAAGGAAAATGATCTCCCATTTAATAAATATGTAAATAACAAAATAAACAGATGTTGTCTAACATTGACATTGGCAGTTCCTATTCAATCTGTCTGTTTGGTTGGCTGCCTGTCCTGGCATGATAAACATACAGACATCTGTCTTTATGTCATTGCTGCAATCATATGGTGCTTTCTTGTGTCTGTGTATACAGTACAGTGCAGTTAGAAGATATTACATCTGTGTACTTGGGCAGATTGTCAGGATGGTAGAGCTGTAATGTTTTAGAGGCCTTTAGAGTAAGTTCTTCAAAGCGAAATAGTTTGATTCTGTACCTGAGATGATATCATAAAGATAACCGTAAGACTTCTCTGGACATTGGAAACCGTCTCTCCTTTGGGCTTTTTGTTTACCTACCACTGTGTCTATTGGGCTGACCCCTGTATTTGAAAAAACAAGCAATATATATTGTAGCCATCAAGTATGGCGTGACAAGATTTGTTCTACTCAGTGCTCTTCTTATTATTTAGACAAGTTTAACACTAAAGGGCATAATTGAAGCTTAATACATCAATAGAAGTTACTGAAACAGCATCTCTTTTTTACATGCATGAGAGCCTCCTGAAATAGGTTTTTTACGCTTTTGCCCTCATCTCTACGTGGCCTAACAATGAGGCTGATTAACCTGTTGTCAAAAACAAGCAGAGTTTTCTTTTGCCTCACAGTCATACATTGACATCAACTGCTTTGAATGTATGTTGCACTGCAGGTAGTTTGTTGCAGAAGCTCCAAAACTGAACATCTTTTCTTCACTATATCCTCATTTTGTTTTTGATTCTGATGCCACCAGATAAAATATAGTCAACAGAAATATAATCATAATGCTTTAGTTTTTGCTTCCATTTTTCACGAGTTGAAGTAAAAAATCTCACTTATTCTACACACACAAAAGATCAATTTCTCTCAAATTTTGTTCACAAGTTTATTAAAACTGTTGATATTGAGCACTTCTCATTTTCCAAGATAATCCATCCACCTGACAGGTGTGGCATATAGAAAAGCTGATTAAAAAAAAAACATTATTGCACAGCGGTGACTTGTACTGGTCACAATAAAAGGCCGCTCTAAATTGTGCTGCTTTATCTTGGAAGAAGACATTTATTAGGCACTGAATTTGGCTGTTTCACAGGGCTAAAGATACCACATTATTTTCTAAGGAGGGCTGAGTCATGACCCGCCTAACCAACCCAACCAACAAAGGCAATGAGTACCAGCCAATCAGAGGCAGAGGAGGGCGGGTCATGAATTTGCCCTCCTGGAAAAAAAAAAAAACTTGGTATCTGTAGCCATTTGTGAAATAGCCGTAGTTCAGTGTCTACCAAATGTCTTTTTTCAAGATCAATTTACATATTTTAAAGTGTCCTTTTATTGTGACCAGTCATTTATATTTGTCAATGAGTGTGATAATGAAAATGACACGAAACTATGGGCATAATGATTCAAACTCTGTGTTCCTCAAAATAAAGCTTTGTTATAGGCAAATGTTCCATTAAATTAGAGAGGTGTTGACTTTCAGTAGAAAAAATAACCACTTCTTTATTAAGTCTGGTATTAGCTAATGTAATTATTAGCCAGCAAACAAAGCCAAGCTTTTTTCATTGTCTGCTAAGTGTTAATGCATTCACATCTCTGTGAAAATAAAAGATTGTGACCGTGTTTCATCTGTTTATTCAATGGTTACATGCTGTTTATGTAATATATCACAAGCAGAAATTTAGATCAGAAATTAAACACATAACTGCGCTCAGGATCTTTACCATCACCAGCTTCAGTTCAACTCAATTCTCAGACTAAAAAGTAATTCATAGAGGCAACCTTGGGACTGACCCAGTAATTCTGTGGATTTCTCAAGGATATCTAAGCAGGATGGAGGTTTACTGTCATTCAGGCTTGGACCTGGATCATTGACGGACTTCTCTGCTTGAAATTACCAAGCTGTCCATGTTTCATTTGGCACATGTACAGCTGTGTAAGACGTCGGTGTTCGTGAGACTTATCTGATGCATATTCCTCTGTGTAACCCAAATCGCAGATGCTGTTGATGGGAATTTCACTGTTTTTTGTCAACAGATTAGTGTGACTCACTGTAAAATCACTGTTTTTTTTGACTGTTTCTAATGTTGGATTCATGCACATGACACACCATTTAATCTTATTTATTGAGACAAGCAAGATAAAACTCTGCGATTCTGGCAGACAAGCTGTTGTTCAACAATGTTGTCTTATTTAAGCAGACAAGTTGACAAAGAAGATACTATTTCCCACAATAGAAGATACTACACCAGCTGTCAGGGGGTCTAGATTTTTGGTGGATTGAAGGTCGAGCAGCACTGTAGAACAACAGATCTGTATCTCCACAGATCGTGCTGGAAAAAAACATTTTTACTCTTTGTGTGCCTTCATGTTTTCTCTTACTAGGTAGAACAACTCATTGAGCTTGCCAACTACCAAGTCTTGAGCCAGCAGCAGAAGAGCCGCGCTTTCTACCGGTGCCAGGCCACCCGGCTGATGACAGGTGCTGGCAACATCCTGAAGAAACACGCAGCCGATCAGGCACGAAAGGCCGTCAGTATGCATGAGGTTCGCTCTGATGCTGGTGATAACGACCCCATCTCGAAGATCCTTTTTGAGCCCGGTTCTTACCAGTGTCTTGAGAACTGCGGCACAGTGGCGGTGAACGTGGTGCGACGTGGTGGCGATTTGGGCAAAACCATTTCCGTGGAGTACCGGACAGAAGACGGCACGGCCAACGCTGGCTCGGACTACGAGTTCACCGAAGGCGTGGTGGTCTTCAAGCCTGGCGAGACACTGAAGGAGATCCGCGTGGGCATCATCGACGACGACATCTTTGAAGAGGATGAAAACTTCCTGATTCACCTTTCCAACGTCAAGGTGCTGCAATCAGAAGGCGAGGAGCCTGAGGAAGGCGAGTCCGCTAATCATGTGGACTCAGTGGCGTGTCTCGGCATACCCTCCACAGCAACGGTTACCATCTTCGACGACGACCACGCTGGTATCTTTACGTTTGAGGAGCCTGTATGCCACGTGAGCGAGAGCGTTGGCACCATGGAGGTGAAGGTGCTGAGAACGTCGGGGGCTCGCGGCGTAGTCATGCTGCCGTACAAGACAGTGGAGGGAACGGCACGAGGCGGCGGAGAGGACTTCGAAGACATTCACGGCATCCTGGAATTTCAAAACGACGAAATCTTGTGAGTAACTTTACAATTAAATCATAATAACTGTGAAATTGATTTAAATGCAAATATTTATCAGCTTTGCTGTCATTTCTGCATGTTTCTTATTTTTCACGCTCTTTGTCAGTGTGATGTTGCAAATGTTACTGCGTATGATGTGAGAAAGTGATAGTGTGAGTGCGATGTGGTGGTCACGATGAGCGGCGAGGCGGATTGCTCATTGGGGACTCGACAAAATCAACAATTTCCCACTCCTTGATACTTTTTTACCTTGCATTTTCTACTTTGACTCATTCAATCTCTTCTTTTACCTTCATCAGTCTGGTCATTCTTCTTTGCTTTGGATTCTGCTGCTGTTTTAGTGTTTGGTGGGTTTTATTGATTCCTACACTCTGTATTGATGTACAGTCAGCACAGTAGGTTTAGATTGTGAATGGCATGAGCCAAGTAGTTGTGAAACTGTTTTTTTTTTGGACGGTTAACGGTTTGAATTTTAAGTAGGTGAAATATCAGGATATGGACATTGAATGAGAAGTGTTGAAGCTTCCTTAAGCAAGGCACTTATTGAAAAACCAGGGGGAGCTAGTTGCTGGAAATGGTACATGAATTAAATAAGCAGCAGGGAATAAAGGACATGCCAAGATGGGGCGTCTATCTAGTCGACTTAATTTGGATACACAAAGGCTTTTTAAGAAAATGTCAGTTGCCCTTTTAGGTGGCTTTATACTGTGTGAGAACATCCCAGAGCAACCATTCACGCAGCCAGCTAGAGGCATTTTTGTTGTCTTTCCTGTGTGAAAACAACTTGAAACTCCATTTCAGGGTCCCCGCTGTGAAATGCCGCAGCACCAGTTCAAAGCTCCGCTTAGCCAAGCGCAGAGGCCTTATTATCTGATGGTGACTCATGGCGAGGTCCGTGATTGCTATTTGACCACATTTCAGGAGGCCTTTTACCACAGTGGTGATTTCACTCACAGCCAGCTGCTGTACTCTTCATCCCGACCCGCTCACAGCGTGGGGAATTAGCTCGAGCTATCAGCCAAATGTTTGTACAACGCTCAGCACTTTGGCTCCAAACCAAACCTAATTTCAAAGTCCTCTTTTGTTCTTCAACTCTTTTATTGTGACGACTATTGCTGTGAATACATGCTTGTGTGTTTCTTGCCACACGTTTGCCTGTTTATTAGTCAACAGTGGCTGGTAATAGGATAAAGTGACTCAAATGTTGACTCAGTAGCTGACTCAGATGTTGAAAGTATTGATTGGAATTGATTCTAAATAATCAGGCAAATGGTAATAGAGCATAATATGATGCGTTCTTGTATGTTAAACTGCCTCAACTGTGTTACTGATAAATTGAAACTCACTGTTTTGTATCATGGTGTTGCACATTTATTGACCTCCATCATATGGATGCTGGTGTTTGGCTGTGTGTTGTTACCATGCAACAGCTGATTGTGTTGCTCATTTTACATAAACCTACAATGTTTTTAACCTGTTTTGACATGGACACACACATAAATCTCAATACACACGCTCACATATGACAATGTTCTAATACACTCTTAGAAATAAAGGCGCTAACTAGAACCAAAAACGATTCTTTGACTTGTTCTCATACTGGATCCATTTTGGGTTCCTGGTAGAGTATTTTCTAAATGTTCCACTTGGAAGCCTTTCAGAGAGTTCCATCTGTGAGAGATTTCACTCAGAACCCCACATGAGAGTTTCTAAAGAGAACCCTTCTGTGGTGTAATGGTTCCATCCAAAACTCAGAACCTTTCCACCTTTTAAGGGCACTAACCAAAAACCCACCCAGGGGGTTTGAGAGCCCTTCTATACTCCAAGGGTTTTATCTAGATCCAACTACGGGGTTCTAGCGAGAACCCTTTCATGTTATGGTACAAAGATACCTTGCTAAACCTAACAAAAGAGTTCTTCATGGATTTCAACAGTACATGAAGAACTGGTCCTTCCAAAAAGGGTTCTTTGGATGAAAAGGGTTTGTTCTTACAAAAAAAACCCTGACAAACCCTTTCTTCAAAATATTTCTGAGTAGAACCTCAGCCCTTAAGGAAGAACCCTTTTGGAACCCTTATTTCTCAGAGTGTAATGAGAGGTGACATTTCAGTTTTTCACAAAACACTCAACAGGTCTGTGTGCAAAATTATTGTTTTCTTTGAAAACGGTCAATAAGGTGGGCTCCTGGTCTCCCACTCTATTTCTCTCTCACAGGGTGGGCGTGTTCACGATGTCACCACAAATTACTGTTTGCAGCAAAGCCTCTCGTGGTGGCCTGCAGGCCTGTTGGGCTTGTAGCTTTAGTGAGAATACAATAAACTTCACAGCTTTCAGCAGCTGGCCCTTTTTCCTGTCCGGGCCATGTGCTAGTGTTTTAAAGTTGTCAGCAGGCTTTAAGAACTATTTGGACCGATTCATTTCCACAGAGTGTTGTCTAAATTAATATCCTTCAAAGGGACAGTTCACCCTAAAATACCCATGAGTGCTGTTTATCCATCTAGATTGCTCTGATATAAGTTGCTGAGTTTGGGAGATATTGGTTGTAGTCTTGAATACAATGGTATTAAATGGCACTGAACTTGTTGGGCTCAAAGCACCAAAACAAAATACATCACATGTTGTTGTGTTCTTTCTAGTAGAAAGAAAGTAGTTCCTGTACATTCTACTGCAGATTGAATGTAGCTCTGGTAGATTAAAATGAAATTTTGATTTTGGGTTGAACTGTCCCTTTAAAATTCAAGTCTCCACTAGAACTGACCCATTGACCTTCTAACACAAACTGTCCCACCATGGCTACTGAAGGACTTACTGTATTGACAGACTTATTTCATTATTCAACACTTGACGGGACCAGTTTATTGGACTTCTTTATATTGAATCTGCCACATTGGTTTGAGATGATCATAAATCTATATATAGGTCATGATGCCATTGTTATTTGGATTTCTTCAAGCTTAAAAAATTCTGTTTATTTGATTGCTCATTTACCTTTGCCTCTTTAATGCTTTTGCACCTCCAATGGTCCAAGGAGAGTTGATCAGTCCTCGCTCCATTTTTGTCTTTTAGTCGTAAGATCTTTGGGTGGGAGGTTTTCATTTACCTTGAAATGCTTGATCCAGGTTGGTCACTCTCTGCTGTGGGCCAGTAAAGCTAGAGATATTGGATGTGATATGGAGCAACAGAAATAAACAAGTCTTGACTTGGTTTGGATATACAGGGCAGATGAGATGTAGAGCTCTGTTTTTTGCTGGCAGGCGCCAGTTGTTAGTTGCAGTAGATAAATCGCCTTGGAAACCAAAAGTTTGCTCGCAGTGCTTGTTTGAAAATGTTCAGAATGTTTGTGAGGAAGAAGGGTTGTAATGTCACGAAACAAAGTGTGTTTTCATGATGAATGAATGGCAGAGATGCTGTGTTAGTAACAGTAGTCTAAAACTCTCTGCCTTTCTTCTGTTTTTGGTCAGATTTGAAGCAGATGTCTGCAGGGCTGGCTTTTTCAGCCTGTGGCAGACTACATAGTTTCCACAGCTTATGGCTCTTACAGCCAGGACTAAGTGGGTTTTAATAACACTTTGTCCAAATCAAATGATGGACTGTCCTTCCGGCTATCATGGTTACTGTGTGTGTGTATACTCATCTCTGCATGTGTGTGTGTTTCTTAGGGAAAAGACACAAAGGTGGAGCACTATGACTGTAAACTATCGAAGCTAACCAGTGCCTGAAGTGAAAAGCATTTTCACCATGCATAAATGGGGAGAGGCCATTTTGTAAGTTTGATTCCGACAACGTGGGCACACCGCCCCTTTAAATAATCTCTGGTGAATGTTTTATATAATCTTTAATATTTTAGTAGCTTAGTAGCCTAATGCATGAAATGAATGGAGCATGATGGTATTTTTAGTTGTTTTGGGCTACAAATCATGGATATTAGCTACTGCTACCACAGTGTCATGTCTCGATAACTTGATTTTCACAGAATGGACAGAAACTTGTAGGTCATTTTATTTTATTTATTTCCATGATTAAAAGACAAGACAAGTTTGTCCTCAAACTGTAGCTGACCAGCTTGTTAACTGCCAGCTAAAAATATTGATCACATTTATTGATCAAGATGCTCATTTTAGAATTTATGAAGTGCACATGCCTTCAGCAGAAGCTAACATTTAAACTGCCCTTTATAAGACATGTAAAAACTTCTAAATTCATGAGTGGGGAATTTACTGACGTATTCTGTGTTGTGGAACATGAAAATCTCTTAAGCTCGTGTTAACCACAGATCTTAATTCAGCCATCTAACCAAAAATCTGGCCAAAAAATCTCAGTGACTTTGAGTCAAGGGAACTGGAAGTGCTAATACACTAAATCACTTCCATGTTTTAGGACACAGCAGTACTCTGTGGTGTATTCACTCATCCCTACTAGCTAGATTATGCTTACTTGTTCAAGTGGGTGAAATTCGAGTATCCTAAATGTTGGCCTGACGTGTAATTTTATGTATATATTTGTGTATGTGTATCTTCTATGTTTAACATATTGGTTGTCCATCTTTAGAGGCAGACATTAGGTCCTCACATGTAGGACGGTGCTGGGTTGTGCTTTGTCTTCTGGGTAAAGTTTCACACCTTTAATGTGATGTTAAAAATAGCTGCTGTGAACATACAGTACCATGGTCGTGTTGTTGACTGAAGCTGCAAGCGCAGTAAACAAACATAGCCTATAACATTTAGGACAAATAAATGGTAAAGAATATTCACAAAACAAACCGCCGGATTGCCAAAGTATTTATAACTTAAACTAATTAGCCGCACTTGTCCCAAAATAGGATAGAAAATATGCATTCCCATAGAAATGCACAGTGTATGTCATCAATGAGCCGCAGAGGACCCTGAGTATGTCTCTACAGGGAAAAGCAGAGGACGTTTTTGCTGCAGAAAAAAGAAATTACAAAATAGCTGATCTAAATAGGACTGCCTCCAGGCTAATTCTACCCTGATTCTGTTTCTCAGACAGAGAGAAAGATGGAGGGAGGGTACAGCTCTAGATAAACGAGAGTGAATGGAGGCAGTGATGGGAGGAGGGACAGCAGAGAGTGAAGGAATGAACAGGGATGGGAGGAGAGAAAAGTTTTAGACCTCTTTAAGTTTGGGACTTTTCCTTCTTCACTGTCCCTATCATTTCCCCATTTTACTTCTCTTTCTCTGCGTCCATAAGAAGCCCTGTGCAATTTGTCTTCGGAGTAGTCTGTGAGGACTCGCCTGGCGTGTTCTGTGAAAGATAGAAAGGTGTACGAAAGAGAGATGGAGAGGGTGAGAGAAGTAGGGAGAGCACACAGACAGACAACTGCACAGCACTCAGCTGTGTCAAATTATGGCTGTTTCTGTCTTCAGTGCAGTATGTTGCCGAAAATACCTGCTCAGTCCTACTTGTGTGTGTGTGTGTGTGTGTGTGTGTGTGTGTGTGTGTGTGTGTGTGTATACTGTGTCGTCTACCTTGTGGTGTACTGCACCAATAGATTTCAAATTGCAACCACTTCAACTATGACTACACTGCCATTTAGTGTTATTAGTACTAGTAGAATTACTGCTTCCTCAACTCTCCTCCTACCTCTACAGTACTTTTGCTGCAAAACTGACAAAAAATCATCAGTTATTTAGTTGATTATTTAAAGAGGAAATGGTGATTTTCTTCTATATGTCATGATTTCTCATTTGTCCACTTGTATGCCTTCCTGAAATATCCAAAGCAAAAAGCACACCCTGACTACTATAACTTTATTTTTCTTTCCCCACACTGAAGCAAAATACATGATAATAAATTTTAAAATCAAGTATGTAAGTAAAAGTAATGATTCAGGTCAGGTAAACTTTTGCAATGGCCAAATTTATGTTTGTCTGGGGTTCGTCTTCCCTCTTAAAATCCTATCAAATAAAGGCACCAAAAGTCAAACAATACAATACTATACTACCACTATATGATAATAATAATAATAATAATAATAATGATAATAAAATTCCTCTGTGTTACATCAACCCTTTTGAATTTGACATCCAGTATTTTTCGGATCAAGAATCTGATAAATTAAGTCTATTGTAATAATAACAAGGATCGTTAGATTAATCGGAAAAGTAAAGTGCAGCCCTAAACTTTACCCAGAGCCGTGTAGAGAAAGTGTTAGCGTTAACCCCCTCTCTCGGTGTTTTTTCCAAACAAGGCATCAGCTAAATTGAGTTTTAATGGTAACCATAAGCAGTCAGTGACGAATGTGTTTGGATGAGCAGTTCTTGAGAAAGCTGCAGGCAGCAACATCAGAGACCAAGAACTCTGCCAGTTCCAAACAGGCATGTTTGGAACTGGCACCGCACTCTTAGACTGAATAACTTGTTAAGATGAACACTTTCTGCACTATAGTTCTACTGCGAACACTAGTATGATCATACCTGTCCTATGATGAGCAGTTTTATCCAGAGCACCTTCCAGCACCCTAAGTGGCTCTATTTTTATTATAGATGCTCCTGATGGAATTGCCAGACCACTTAATACAAAATAGGTCACAATTCAACTTTTTTTCCGTAGCTGTTGCACTGAAACTGTATTCTTAAACCAAGAAGAGGACGACCAGGTGAAATATGCTCAGTGTCATGTTGGTTTGTGAAATGTACAATGAGCTCACGCTGGATGGCTCATTAGTTATCAATGAAGCAGTGTTTCCGGGGCAACAAGCCCTTGTTTCACACATACAGACATATTAAGGTCAAACGAGTTCAGAAAACAGAGCAGGCAGGGGGATGCGCGCAGACGGATGCAAATTCATATACATGTACATGTGCATACTGACCTCACACAGGTACTCGCACACATATATTGTACATACACTGGTTGTGCAAACTGGAATGCGCTTGTTTTGCTAAAGCTTGATTTTGTACTCACTCACATTCTGACCCCTTTAGGTAATAAATACATGGATCATGCAAACACACATACACACACAGACACAGAGCCAATTATGCAATTTCCATAAACAGGCAGCCAGTGGAGAAACATGGTACAGTCAAGAATCAAATTAGGCTCCCTCCTACACACACACATACACAGACACACACACACACACTTACACAGTGCAGACTGGGACTTCACACTCCAATAACCAGCACAGATTGGCCTTTGAGATGCAGGCTTGAGAGCTATATGAATATAGGTTGTGTGTACGTGCAATCATACAAATTTCTGTACATGAGCGTGCATGTGTGTGCTTTTTAAAAATATCGGAATTGTGCAGATAGAGGTACTCCAAAATTACATTTTGTTCAGGGTTCATTTTGAATCAGGCTTCACTCTTTAAGATTCCCAGTAGAGCTCATGGTTGACTTGGCTGAGTTGTTGGGAAAAATATTCAAACTCCGCTTTCAGTAAGTCAGCTAGATCAATTTATGACTAGTAGTCATGCTGCTCAAAACGTGTCATTTCTCTGTCTCATGTCTTGTTTGTCAGAGACACAGATTATGCTAATGTGTTACAGAATGTGTGAGTTTGAGTTTCTTAAGATGTTTTTCTTTTCTTTCAGGCAATCCCTCATGTTAACCTCAATTTAAGTGTTAAGAACAAGGAGAATATTTTCAGAATATTGTGCAATATTAGTTTAATTAATTAGAATTTCTTCTTACCTTCAGGTGTGCATAAACTAGAGCTTTTAAAATACAAAAATGTGAGATAATCCGTCATCTTATCGGTATCATCAGTGAAAGAAATCCATATTGTACATCCCTAAATAGTGTTTGTAGTTGTTTCTAATGACCACATTCAAAAGTGGAGTGAAAAGCTGGTCGTCACAGAAGGGGGGGAGATGCGATTACGTTTTCAACATGAGAATAACAGTGTATATTTTATACAGTCTCTCCTGGAAAGCATTCATAGTGCTGCACTGCATTGTTTACATGAAAAAAGACAGTAATAGAAGTGTGAAGAAAGAAAACGGAGATGCTTGAGAGAGAAATTCAAACCCTGCTTACTTTCTCACCTACGCACGTCTGACCAGTAACGACACGAAGTCGCTGCGATTGTCTGATTGTCAAACATTTGGATTGGCCCCAAGTCTGACATCATGGGAAAGTTTCAGTTTGAGTATACTTACAGCTTAACTGAGCATAATGTTAAAACACACCCACACAAACACACACAACTGTCATTTTTCCACCGTTTGTCCACCTGAAAATTTTTTTTAGCACATTTGATATAATTTTGTGGATATGCACAGGCCAATATACACATAGATAGAAAATATCACTTCAGCCAACACACACTCCACAATACTCCTTCACACACTCATATCAGTGAGGCATTAGATGGTAATGAGCCTTGATGAGGTTGTAGGTCATGAGCGCACACACATACACACTCCATCCTTCTGTGACAGCAGTATCATTAGTAAAAAACACTGAATTAATTAGCAGAGGAAGATAACAAGTGTTGTGGGAGAACCACATTTATAATGGACAGATGATTAAAACCGCGTGAGTGGGTCTGCGTGTGTATGTGTTTTGCATTTATTTGCATTTGTTTCAATAATTTTTTCTGTGGCATTGAAAGACAAAGCAAAGTATAAAATCATATCTGCTTGAAGCTTTTTCCTTTCTACATTTACACAACACTTGGACGCGCACACACATACGCACACACATAGATGAGGTGTGAAGGTTGCTCTCATGTTACAGAGTACATGGTAATAACACCTCTCTTGGCAGGAGACCCACACCCATCACTGTGTGTGCAGTCTTGGTGTTTGCGCATATTACTGTGCATATATTTAACTGAGAGCAAATGAAAGCGACTGTGCATGACGTTTACTGTTTAAACAATACGCTGATTACTTGAGTAGTCTGACAGAAAACAAATCAACTATAATTCTGATGGTTAAATAATCACTTCAGGGATCTAGTAACATTTCCTCTTAACAGCTTGACAAATGCTTAGATAGCTTCATTTTGACTTTGCAATTGTTTTTTTGACATTTAACTGCTGAAATGGTCAATAAATCAATGGAAAATACAAAAAAGAGCTGTAGTCCAGTCATGTTGGAGGAGAAGCTAAAGAAAAATTGTAATAAACATGTGGCAGCATGAGAGAAAGGAAGGAAAGTAGGGGAAACTGGGGACAGTTGCACCCCTTTTCACATTTCTCTCAGTTACTTGGAGACTATTTGGACTAGACCACCCAAATCTTTATATATCAATCTTACATCTATCTGCTAATAAACCATACCATTTAAATATCATTACAAGTGACATAATCTTAACAATATTTACTGACCCCAACCCTGGGGGCAGTTGTAACAAGGTCAGGGGACGTTTGTTACATGTTAAAAATAAATGTTTAAATCTTCACAAATTAAATTTTGCTTATTGTCCCAATAAGCAAAGCATTCTGAAAATATGCATTGTTTTACGATCATATTATAATGTTATTTATTTAGCAATATTTATGAATGCCATGTATGAAATGAAAGTCAATGTGCAGATGTTACAGATGCTATTCAATCTCTCTTTATTTCAATCTGAGACAGAATGGAACAAACTTTTTTTAAACATGGACAAACTTGGGCAAATTTCCATTTTATGTACTCAATAATTTCTTGTTTATTCTGAAAATACTGTTGTGTGGTCTGTTTTGATAGGGCCGCTTAGCTAAGGACCATCATGTTGCAACCATCCCCATCATAACAGCCATAATAGAACATTTGTTTGTAATCATTTGTTAGCAAGACAAACTGACCCAGACACAAGCTAACCATGTACCTTAGAAGTCAACAAAACAGATTTAAACCAAATAAGTACTGATTAATTCATGAGAAAGATAAGTACAGTATGACAAAACTAGAGCTTGTGAAAAATAATATTTTTATACCTCCCAAACAAGATTTTGTTAGTTTGCTTTTTCAATAAATGCAACAGCAGATGTTGAATGTGTTTCTGATAGAAGGAATAAATTGTGTTGCAACTGTCCCCTGTTGCAACCATTCCCTGTCTACCCTACAGAGACTGACATCATTCCTTGGTATTTTCTCACCAAGCTTTTATCTCAGGCAGGCTGCCACAGTTTTTCTCATGAAGGAGAGTGCAATCAATGTTTCATAATCCCTTGTCAAGATCATTAAGTAGCTGGTTTTTGCTTTGTTTTGCTCTGTTTTTGTCACTGTATAATACTCTAAATTGGTCCCGGCCTATTGCTGAAACAGAAAAAGACTGATTTGAAATTCATTTTAAACGGACAACACTAAAATGTGCCATTTTCAGTTGCACCCGCGTTATTGTTTGGGAAGTATGAGTGAGAAAATTAGCCTATTCAGTCTTCTTTCACTCCAGCGTATAACAGAATAAAGAGGGAAGAGAGAAAGAAAGAAGAGAAAAGAAGGGAGGGAGGGTCAGCAGCTTGACAAATGAGCCCTAACCAGCTGCCTCCACAAAACACCATCGCCTTGACAACCGCTGGGATGGAGAGAGAGAGAGAGAGAGAGAGAGAAAGGGAGAGAGAGAGGCGGAAACAGACGGAGAAGGGATGCAGAGAGAGAGAGAGAGAGAGAGAGAGAGAGAGATGAAATACATGAGAGTGAGAAGGAGGGTGGTCTGGTGTAGAGGGATGCAGAAGAGAAGAATGTATAGACCGACAAACCAGATGGGAAGCTATGTCTCCCCATTATTTGTCCTTACTGCTGCCAGACGTGTCCTCTGATTATGTAAATTGTTCGTAGTTACTGATTTTGATCCATCAGTGCGAGCAGGAGCGCACAAGTTATTTTGTAGTAATGAAATGAGCATGTCTATTGCTGCTGAACAACTATTTGATGCACTGGTTAAGTAAAATTTTGATTTGCGTTAAGGCCTTAGTAGCGGCTATGAGTCAAATTCAAAGAAAAAGACGTCACAGTGCCACCCACTCTCTTTGATTTACAGGTGATTTCTTGGAAAATGCAGAGGAAAAACATCACAGTAACTTCCTTCCTCGCTGATTTCCCTTCTATCCATGACAATGCCATCCAGCCCATTTAGCCGCTTGAAAAAAAAGGGTTATCCTTTGTGCAACCACACCCATTTCTCCGTGGCAGCTCTGTTTACAATTCCTCCGCATAGCTTGGGAATTCAGCCCCTGAAACAAGTACGGGCGGTTGAACCAGCTGAGAGGTGATTCTTCCTTTCATATCTGACATCTGACTTTGTAGCTGGGAGCTGTGGATCTCGCTCAGTGAGGCTCGCGCAGAGGAAGGTGGGCCTGCCGGAAAACAAAGCAGCGGGTATAAGTCTCAAAGGGAGGACAAAGGGCTGACAGGAATGTGTGTGCTCACACGAACGTGCACAGCGTGTCAGTGCTGTTTTTACACTCAAGGCTTTTATTGTGAAAAGCCAAAAGATAAGGGTTTATCTCATATCAGAAGATGCTGGTCTTAAAGGATTAAGACAATGCAGCAAGTGGACTCTTGCTGCGATGAGCAGGTTTCAAGGATTCAGTCAGCTTTGCTTCATGTTACAGGACCAGAATAAATTGTTTTTCTTATGTACTGTTGGGCTTTAACCACAAAACTCTAAATCATTAGACCAAATAATGTTGGAATCTTTTATTGCCAAGTACTACATCTTAAAAAGGAGCCTCATTTTTGGTGTGTAATATCTCTCTTAAAGGGATAGTTTTTGTAAATATCTAAGTCAGTGTATTACTTACAGTAGATGGTGGTTGATGTGCCTCCAAGCAGAGAGGGTGGAAGCGGCACAATGTACTACTGTGACCAAGGTCAGCAGCAAAACATATTTTAGCCACTCAGTAAAGGGACCATCTTAAAAAACCTGTATCACTTTAACTGTATGTTATATTTAGAATGTGTTCCCTTCTTTATCTTGCCTTCAGACAGCCTTTTGCATTGGAAAAAAAACAAAAAACCAAACTCCTTTAACAAAATCAGAACACAGGATTTGTTAGTTAACCACTGCCTCGATCTGTTTGTGTTATTGTGTGTCTTCAGAGGTTTTCATGGTTAGTTTGGATTCACTGAAGTCACATGTGAACACAAACGTGTTCTGTGAGGTAAAATTACAGATTTTTCCAATGGAGTTTGGTTGAGTGAGAGTGAGTGATATTTGGCTTATATAATGGCAATTTTCAGTCAGGAAAGGCTTTGTGACTGCAAGGTAAAATGGTAAAAACATTATATTATAATAGATTATAAGTTTTTTTTTTATTCAAAAGGCTAAAATATACTTTGCTGCTGACCTTGTCCACAGCAGTTCATTGCTTAGTTTCTGTGCTGGTACTCCTCTCTGCCTCTCCAAACTGGGGGCGTGTCGACGGACACCAACTGTAAGTAATACACTGACTATCACTGAGTAGCTTGTACAACCCCACGTCAAATAATGCAGACTATCCCTTTAATGTGCCCACACAATAGACCAAGTGCAACTCTTCGTTTACCTTCACTGTCTGGCTGATTAAGACCAATCTGATGATGATGATACGGGAAACATGAGCTAGATTCAAACCTGTGGCATTTCCACATGTATAGTGTAGCTCACTGCATGATGTTACAAGGCAAGCGGTTTAATAAGAACGCTGGTGTATTCCCCGGCCTGTCTGCCTGTCTGCCCTAAGTAGTTTTAATGGATGACTATGAGCAGGCTAATACTATTATGCTGATGTTAATTTTTTGGCGAGCGGGGCCTGTGATATTGGAACTGAATCTCACCGGGTTATTTATCCTCCACGTTAGTCACAGAGACACCGCAGAGGCAGGAAGGCAGCCAAAAATGTGTGAGTGTTTGTGGATGTGTGTGTGTGCGTGTGCGTGTGTGTGAGAGAGAGAGTATTAAATTGGCAGGTCAAGTGAAACAGATGTATCATCATTGTTTATGCTCTGGATTATTTCAGTTGAATGTGTTAAAGTTGTTGTGTTAGAGTTCTGCTAACCTGAAACCTGATATCCTGTAAGACTCTGGTTCAACCCAGGATATTTTCTTGGGACTCAGGTCATGTTTATTTGTGGTTATTTTTGGGTTATGTGATTCAAGACGAAATATAGGATACCAAGACAGATGGAAGTGTTGCATGTATGTTATGCCCGGGCCATGCTGCCTGCTTATACCTGTTGGCTGCTTCACTCAGCTGCTTCATTACACGTGTAATGTTCTTGTTCACACAGACTGTGTTTCTGCTGCGGAGCTGCTACTGCCAGCCATATATTACTACACTGAGTTTGCAGATATTTTTGAAGAGAAGAAAAAAGCTGTAAACCAGTGTTTTAATTAGCGGATATCAAATAACAAAGACTAAAGTTAATTGCCATGTTTTATCTAGGGTTGCAACATCTATAAAATGTCAGAAAATAGTGAAAAATGTCCATCCCAGTCCAAGATGATGTCTTGGATGATGGAGCAGGCGATCCTCATTGTTTAGCCCTGTATGATGTTTATATGACTGTCAGCAGATCGTTTTCACAATCCATTTTTGCTGAGAACCGCAAACAGGCGAGACACCAAATTTCTATAAAGGGTCACTGCAGCTGGCATAGGCTGCTCTAACCTGTTAATAAATGCGCCAAATTGAAAAGCAAGAGGTTCTGCAATGCATGCGTGCTCGCCACGCAGACACTGTGGCGTTAGCTTGGCAAGCTAATGGTCTGCATCATACTGTTTGAACTGCCAAGCTCAGAAGGCAACAAATCCAAGGTTGATCAGCCGTGTTTATCTAGCCAATATTAAGGAAAAGAAAAAAGTTATTTCATTTAATAGGTAAAGTAAAGGGATTATTAGTATAAGATGTTACAGTATCATGAGAAAAACTTTCTGTGTGCCCAAAGTAAGCACATATTTTTCTCTTAACTGAAGGAATAAATGAAATATTACATTGGGTCAGGTCTCAGTCAGGTCCTAAAAATGTTGTTGAAGGCTAAATTCATGTCTCAGTTTGCCAGTGCAGACTACTAGTGTGTTTGTGTGTGTATTTATAGCTTAAAATAATGAGAGGTGAACCATATTTGTGATGAGACTGCATTTTCTAAAAGTGTGTGTCTATCTGTGTCCATGTATGTTTTTCAATTAGCCCATTAACACCTGTTCCACATGCAGAACACTCCAGCTTTGCTTCTTTTGCTTCCTCTTTTTTTTCCCCTCAGCATACCGTTCTATCAGTGCAGTGTTGCTGCGGGTAACCACGGCAAAAGGCTGGTGCAGTATGCGGTCAAATGCTGCCAGTTGTAGTAAAAGCTCAGACCATTTCACGCTCTGCTGGGCCTCTCTTTCTATCTCTCTTCTTCTCTGCTGCTCATTGTACTGCACTGACAGATAAAGTGAAGAGGAGAGAGGGAGAAATCAATGAATGTAAAGAAAAAGTGGACTGATAAAGGAAAGACCGTGGAGCAGTGAACGAAGGAGAGAAAGGTGGGGGGAAAAAATGAAAGAAGAACAAGAGGACTAACAAGAGATAGAAGAAAAGGCAAGGAGCACCCTGACAGAGAAACAGGCAAAAACAAATATATGTCAACTTAAACACAGAGCCAGAGCATGTTGCTCTGTATTCTTTAAGATGAAACCTGTCTTCCTCCCCTCCTCATCCTCACTCCCTCCCTTCCCTTTATCTCTCCATCTACAATCTCTTGTGTTCCCTATTTCCCTCTGCATCTAATTGGAATGTATAAATATGTTCATTATACATGATATATCCATTACAGATGAATGAAACCATGAGGAAGTCAATTTGTGACATATTCATTCCAGTGATGTAAAAATTTCTAATCAAACAAGTTGCTTTTATTTTAAAGATGTTCATTAACTAATGTAATAATTAGCTAATGTCTATTTTCTTAGCAACAGTGTGACTCTACGGTCAGTCTGTCAGTCCACAACTTTGATCCTGACTATAAAATCTGAATTTCAATTTGTCCAGTGTCTTGATTTTGACTAAATACCAGCAAAATGAATGACATTTCCATCAGCCTTAGCTGTACTTTGTGTTTTGTGCTAATTAGTAAATAGCATGCTAACAGGCTAAACTAAGGCTTCGTTCAGACTGCGGGCAAATGACATTGTTTCTCCGATCAGATCTTTAAGGTAGACATGCAGGTGTCTACAGATTTGTCGTCAGGTGACGTGGCCTTTCATTGCAGGAGAATATGAAATGAGAGAGTCTGTACAGAAACTTCCCCACAAATTGTCAGCAGACAGTTTATTTCAGTGTCTGTGCATGGACTGTTATTCTCTGTGTTGTCTTTCATAGTGCTCTGCTAGTAGCAGCATGAACTTTGCTTAGCCGCTCTGATGCATGCCTGTCACTCTGGATTTGACGTCAACGTAGTGTGTTATCTTAGGAATGATCAATGATGAGAAATCAGGTTTGAGCAGCCAGAAAGGCTGGGCTGGGATGCATCTGTAAAAATCCGATTCAATCACATTTCAAACCAAATGTGTCTTGGATCTGATTTGCAAAAAGTGCAATTCATGTGGATTTTTTCCTGTCCAGACTTTATAAAATCAGTTCAATCTAGATATGTCAAAAGTAAGATTTGGGCTGGTGGTTTGAACAAGGCTTAAGATGTTGAGCATGACAAATATACCTGCCCACCATCAGCATGTTTTAATTGTTTTTGCTCCACACACTGCTGTGCCTAACCACAGCCTTTCATAGTCATTAGCTGTAGACAATTAGTCTTGTTACGCTCCGTTAGCATATTACTTCAGAAAATGACAACCGTACAGGGTTTCCCCCAGCAAAGTTATTAGGCCCAGTGGCAAGCATCTTTTGACAGGGGCTGGAGGTTGTGTGTTTTTTTGACTGAGGCCCGGTGTGGACCAGTGGCAGACTGGTGGTAGCATTAAAGTAGGCCTCTGTTAGTAGTTTCTGTTATAACATAAATCACAGTCAGACTTGTGGAACTGAGAATTTAGAAAACCCAAATTTCATAGGACCCTACATCAAGTCAGAGCTAAGAGCTGGACTGATATTTTAAAATGTACTGCAAAATGTTTTTTTTTTTTGTTTTTTTTTACAATAAACTGGTAATTTATTCAACACTCGTTTTAAAAAATCAACAACTATAGTAAAGTTGTGCAAAGAATCTGACAATGTAATGTCAGAATGATGTTTTCAACAACAACAGAAATTAAATAGTGACTTTATTGACTTGTAAAATTGTTTTAAATTGACAAACCTATATGTGTTTTCCAACCATTATATCTTGTCTTTCCAGCTGAGCCACTCCACTGTAATTATTGTTTAAAAAAAAAACATCCTAAAAATATATCCTCTGAAAATAAAATTCCCCCTTGCGTAGCCCTGTGGAGCTAAACTGTGGCCCGCTGGGTGGCCGGGCTCGCAATACATGGGGAAACCTTGTTACAGGTCCTAAAGGACGGCAAATTCTCAAATGGTCCAAACCATTGCCTGGCTCACCCTCAAAACATGCTCAGATTGTGTTCTGCTGTATTTTGTTTTATGCACTTTACTTTCTACCCTGGTCTGTCCTTTTTCGTGTTTGTATTGCAAAGGAACGAGAGTGACTCAGTAACTCTGCTTTGTATTTTAAATTAGCTCTGTTCTCATCTCCCTCTTCACCTCACTCCATCCTTTTCTCTCACTGTGATAAACAGAGACATCAGCTTGCAGTGAGATCCAGCAGCACCAATGCGTCTGTTACAGTATAATCACACATGATAGCTGATGGATTGGACCTCTTAGCTGGAATCCTGCTCTGTCTGTCTTGTCAAGTCAAAGGGTATCTAGAAGTACTTCTCATCTGTCTGTGTGACTGTTTCTCTTTCTCTTTTCCTCCCTCCCCCTTCATGCACCCTGTGTGACCATTTACTGTTTACAACACGTTAACATAGCCAGCATAGTTTCAGTCAATTAGCAACAAGGGTAACTTTTCCCAAAAATGGATGAGACCGTGTTTGGCCATGTTGGACCGATGCAGGTACAGATGTGGTAGGTGACGTAACAGGTCCAGTGTTTCGCAGCAGATGTGATACACAACTGAAGAGGGGTTACTGCGGTTGTATTTCACAATATGTGAGGGGAAAGAAAATGACTGAATTAGCCACTTGTTTGCACTTATGGAGGGCAAGTAGACATGTATTCAAAAGTTGAAAGGAAACTGCCTCAACACATTTAAAGAAAGATGAATAAATATACAAAATGATCCCTTGGACATTTGGGAACAAACAAGCTGTTGCCTGATGATATTTTCCAAAATTCAAGGTGCACAAATAGTCATTTCAATTTCAATTAGTGTTTGAGTTCGTCTTTCTTGATTTTTTTTAATTTCAACACTCTGAAGTGAGCACTCTCACTTTGAAAGCAGGTCTCTTCCTGCTACTCCAACTTCAGTTCATTCTTAAGTCCCACCCCTTTTTGCTTTGTGTTTCGATAACAGTTGCACAAACGTGGTACCTCAATCAACTTTTTCCTTTTCCTGTAAAGAAGTGCCATATAGGATCACATTTTAAGTTGGCTAATGTTAGTGAAACACTAGCTAACTAGCTATCTAATAATTTATGTAGGCTAGAGTAGCTAGCAAGTTAGCTGGTGTTTTCTTTTTAGCTCATTTTAGATGTGAATATCACTTTTACAGGTCCTCCAGCAATGTATTTTTACCATCTTCAAAATTAAGTTTTCTTTTCAACTTAAACAAGGCTAGCACATAGCAGGAAGTAGGGTCAGGAAACCAGAAAGTTGGCAAAGGTATCAAGTTTGCTCAGTGTAAAAATGGGCGGGACTTAGGATGAGCCAATTAGTGGCTTATTAGAAAAATGACTGTGAGTTCCCACCCCCTAAAAGTGTGTTAATAATATGGTTGTTGGTTTGATTTTTGGGTTGAATTAGAAAAGCGTGGGAAGCCTGAGCTTGAGAAGGTAAATGATAAAACTCTGACAAAATGTCTTGCCAGTGGCCTAAAGGTTTGGAGGAGTTGAATTTGGTAAATTGCCAGGTCAATCCTCAAATGAACTGAAACAATGTGGGCGGGTGAGTTGTCAACAACTATTGGTGAGGTAATCTTTTCAGTAATGAATCTCCCATGTGTCCAGCAGCAGAGGCCTGCAGTTGTCCTGGACAGCTGCACATGTGAATTTGCAAGAATTTAAATTAGATGGTTGCTTGAAGAAAGCAACTATGTCCCACCTGTCCTTGAATACACACATTTGGGGAAATCTGAATACTGTAGTACAATTAGTTTATGTCTGTGCACTTTTTCCTTCCTCAAACACGCATTATAAGTTCAATACTATACATTTCAGCTTTTCTCTCAGTGAAACAAACCTCTTTTTCTCTGATTTCATTCAGGCTGCTGAGGGAATATTCTGTTAATGAGAGCAGCAGAGAAATGCACAGCAGTGCTAATGAGCTACAGGCTTGTGGAAAGCGAAGCAAAAAAAAAAGTCTGCAGACTCGAAGCCAGTAGACAACATGGTATATGGACCCATTAGTCATACTAACAGTTTCAACACTGTGACATGGAGCTTGTACTTTTATTTGTCTGATGAATAATTCATTTAGACCTCATTCTTTTGCTAGTCATTGAAATTCCTCTAACTCAAGTAGATCATTATTCAGCTTAACCCAAGAATCTCTATGTGCATTTTATTGCCGCTTCAGCTTTAAAGGGATAGTTTGGATTATTTAAAGTGGGCATGTATAAGGTAATTGTTGATAGTCAGTGTGTTAGCTACAATAGATGCTGGTCATCACGCCCCCAGTTTGGAGAAGCAGAAAAGAGCACAAGCAAGGAAGTTTAGCAATGAAGTCCTGTGGACTGGGTCAGCAAAAAAAGTTATTTTAGCCAATTTTGAAAGGAAAGATATTGCTCTCACTTTTAGCGTATACTACATTTAGAATATTTTCACTGCTTTACTTTGCTGCCAGACAGCCTATTGTGATGGGGAAATGGCTGTTATATGAGACAAATATCACTCTACATACCAAACTCCATAGACAAAATGAGTAATTTAAAACATCTTGACGAATTTGGAAATCTGCTGCGACGCAGGTGAACAAAGTGAACGTAGCAGACTGAAGTGGGATGTCTGAGGACGCGGTGTGAGGCGAGGTGAGAGCGCTGATAATCAAGTGGAAGCTAAACTGATTTGTGGTGCTTAGTGGCCTGAATCACTGCAGTGGTGCAAGAGAGTGAGTCTTTGCTGGGATATATATATGTGATAGCAGTCACACTGGGGGATAGTGACACGTGGTGTTTCCATCACTTCAGTGAACATTTCATCGACTTTCATTAATTTCCTGGAGACTTATTCCAACAACTACTTGCTTAACCCAAGCCCTTACCCTAAGCTTAACTTAAACCTAGCTTTTGCCTGAACATAAACATAATGTGCTCACCCTAAAATTTTTGATTTACAATAAGAGGAATTGTTTTTCGTCCCCTTAGGGAATGCTGATCCCCACAATGTGTGTTCCCACGAGTAGTACACAGCCACACACATACAGTGACCTTCTTCACACCTCCAGGCCACTCCGCCTAAGTCCCAAACCAGCATAGGTAAACCAAAATCAACCAACCAAAAGTCTTTTACCTAAAACTTTATAATTTACATGATGGGGACTTGTGTTTTGTCCCCATAAGGAAGGCGAGTCCCCGAAGTGTGAGTTTGCAAACAGTCCCCACAACATCAGTATTACATGTCCACTCACACACAGTCCCCGCTCCTCTGCTTGCTGCATGGAGAGAAAAGACACACAACAAGTGCTGTGCTCCCTGCAAGCGCAGTGTTGGACAGTGAAGAACACACAGACGCTCGCTCTCTCTCACACACACACACACACACACTCTCTTGCTGCAGCAGCTGCAGTGTAAGCTAATCTGTACGAGCTCCAGCGTGCAGAATCCCTGGCTTACAGAGATCTGATACCGATTCATCTGTCTCTCTTTTTCATCTCTTTCTCTCCCTCTGCCTCTCTGTAGTGTTCAAAGCTGCAAATATATTACATCCACATGCTCTCTCAATGAAACAGGCTGATCAGGAGAATCCAGGCTCTGATCTTTGATTGATTTCACCTATTAAATCCACTTCAGTCATGAGCAGGGATTTAGATGAAGGGGAGGAGGCAGCTTAGAGATTTTTAAAGCTGCAGGAAACCAGAATCTGCAATTGTGCCGTTGTTACCTTTTCAGATTTAGAACCCCAGTTCGCAATCGCTGCACAGCTCTGCATGTTTCCATCCCCTGTGGAGGGATCTACGTGGTGTGCATTTAAGGAAAAATCACTCTTACAGTTTGGCAGAACAGTTGCCGTACATGAATCGTGGATTGTGGTTTTAAGAAGCAATATTCCTCGATGGTGGAAAAGCCTTGTCATGCCTGTAAATGAATTTTCCGTGTAATCAATGACTAGATGTCCCAGTTTGCTGTGGACAATGTCTGGACTTGATGCTTAGTCACAGGCTCGGACTGTCCGGAGAAATACCCAGATTCCTTGAAGTGTCCTTTTTCATCTGCCTTGTTTTCTTCAAAACTTTTGCAATCACTCATAAACATCTGGTTAATTTCAAAGCGATAAATCAATCAGGTTTTTGCCTAGAATACTGTAAACTATTTGTTTAGAACATCTAATGTTTGGTTGCAGGTAGAATTTTAGTTCTTTTGTGTTTATTGCACTCATAATTTTCAGTAAATATAAACTTTACCAAACATGAAATAATGAATTTTCTATACTTAAAATTACTCAGTTTAGTAAGCACATTGCAATGGGCGGGTACATGAAAGTTCTGAGTAGCAATTACTGAAAATATTTGAGTTGTCTTATTTAGTAATTTGAATTTAAAGCTACTACAAGGTTGATTTTGGAGGCCCGTCTGTATCTGTAAATTTGCAGTGTTTCCACCATAATAACCTGAAAATATCATGTGAAAAATAAAATGATCTGAAGAAAAATCTCTTCCTTCCTCTTTTTAACTGGCTAACATACCACTCATTGTAAGTTTGCCTGTGAAAAAGTAAACACGGGTTCATTTAATCTGATTACAAGGAGAATCTGACCTGACGGGATGATCTTGTTAACCTGTGTGGCTCATATCAAGGCAGCAGTTTCCTAACCAGTTACAAAACTCCTTGTTGTAGCGTTAACCCCAATCAAAGAGTACATGTCACACAAATGACCTCCAACTTCTGGGCTTATGAAATTTTAAAAAATGTGCCTGTTTTTTCTTTTCTTTTTTTTTTTTTTTTTAGCACTGCTAACATATTCAGGTTTACAGTGCGTGAAAGAGCACATGAGCAGTCTTGCTCTTTGAATTTGCTTGTCTTTTTCTTCTCTACACATGTTTCAAAGGCATTTAGGTGTGTAGGAACCTTTTTTTTTTTTTTTCCAAATTACCAGCAGCCATGCGTGACTCAGATTCCGGTCTCTCTCCTCTCTTTCTCTCCCACTGCACACAACAACACAATCTGGCCGCTGCAGGCGCCAAGCTACCTATGGCTTTATCCAAAAACATTAAAATGTCATGATGAACTGGAAAATGAGCTTTCAGTTCTACTGCAGTTTCCAATCTAATAAACTGCTCCCATGAAAAGATCGTAAAGTGTTCATTGTGTGATAAGAAGTGAGTGATGATGTGTGTGTGTGTGTGTGTGTGTGTGTGTGTGTGTGTGTGTGTGTGTGAGGGTGGTTGAGGGTCGAAGGAGCCAAAGAAATCATTGGAGTTGTGACAAAACGTCTGGTGACCTCACATACTCTCTGACTCTAACAGATGTGCAGTGCTAAGCCTGCCACTGGACCACTGCTCGCTTCTCTGTCTTCCGGTTTCTCTGAAAGCTGACAGACAGCATGTTAATGACTTTGACCAAAACTTGAATTGCACATAAGTCATAAGTCATAAGCCATCAGCCACATGCAAATATTTTGCCTCACTCATACTGAGGTAAATTTAAGACACTATATGTAAGTTCTACCGCTAGAGGTCTGTCTCACATTAAAACAGGGACATAGTTTGATGATTTTGTGGGATTATGGGGATTGTTTTCCTCACAGTTTAACAACCACATTGCTGGTTACAATCTGTCTGACAGGACTGAGGTGGAAATCATCTCTCTCTGATGTATCCCATGTTTTCCGGGAACTTATAGTAAATAGGGGCTAGTAGGAAACGCACCGTTAGCTTGAATAAATAAAAGATAAAAAAAATACATAACATATCTAGCATTTTTAGACAATGTAATCTGGAAATGTTAGATATTATAGCACTAAATTGCAGGGAGAGATCAGCCCTGGCTATGAGAGGAAATTCCATATGAGGTTCTCTGCCTGAGTCGCGTTATGAAGACAATAACTCCCATGATCCCCTGCTTATTCACAATAAAACTGTCTTTCATTATTGTTTGAATGTCTCATGTCTGTATTTACCAAATAAGAGTGGTATGGGTGTTGTCATCAAACTCTCTCCGAGACGCAGAACTGTTGAACTATTCCTTTAAGCTCATACTCCTAGAACAATAAAGAGAACAAAGAGATCAAACTAACACAAACACATAAAAATGATTACAGCCACTGTGACACTTTCAGACCTTTTGGCCACAGCACCATGTGTTACATCTGCGCGTTATGATGTGGCACTGACAGCTTTTTTCTGACGTTCGCCGTTACCCTCAAGCTGGTCTTCAAACCGCCAAGTGTACAAAACCCTGTAGACAAGTTTTGTGTGCATAAAAAAAGAGAGACACTGGCTGCAGCTATGTTTGGCTTCCTGTCATGAAGTAGCTTCTAGCTTAACTTAAGTAGCAGTAAACATTTCCACATCCTTGTCGTGCATCTTGCAGAGAGTAAAAGTGGGAACCTGTTAAATCAAATTAACTATACTCTACTAGCTTTAACACTGACCTGACATGCGGATTGCGTGAGAGAAACAGGCTTAGCATGATCATGAATGTATAGTCTGTGTGTCTTTTTATGTGTGTGAAGTGTATATATTAGACAGTAATTTTACTGTATATGTATAATGCATGTGTGCATGTACTAATATAATGCATCAGATAAATTATACATAATTCTGAATGTCAGTTTAGGTCCTGTGGGATCCGACCCCACTGAGTTCTCCCGCGATCCCGGGAATACAAGTATAATTCGGGAATTCCAGCGGGGAATTGCCTTGCAGTTTTTCCCGACCCGGAATGCGATGGTATACATTCAGCAGGGGGGATTTTTGGTGTGTGAGCTCTTACCTCCATGTCCTCATATATCACTGAACTGTCATAAGCTACTGTTCTGTGGTTGCCACAGGAATTTAACCCAGGTTTACCAAGGCTGACAGTTCATCATTCGTCCTCTGTATTTTACGTGTGGTCTGACATCTGGATGTTCACCTCCTGCAGTGATACTGTTTCATGTTCTTCATGTATGCAGCAGTTCATCCATCCTACTGTAAAGAGTTTTAATCGAGCCTTAATTTTCTTAAAACAAACAAACTCCTCTGCCAGCAGGGAGAGATCCTAATCCCTCGTTTCCAAAACAAATCACTTACTTTCATTACATGATTTTTTGAAAGTGTATTGGAAAAACAAAATAAACCAAGCTTAATTTCTCTAGAGCTTACAAACAAAAGATAGTATCTTAAGAGACTTTGCCTCCATTTCAATGAATATTTTATGCATCAAAAAAACCTGTGGACCAGGATACACAACTTGGTTAGCCCAGGGGCCATTTTTATGAAAAGGCCAGGGGCCAGTTAATAAACAAAAAAATATAGTCTGTTATTCACCAGATAAAAAGAATAAACTTTAAAATGTTAACAATTAATATTTTTTTTGAAAATCTTTCTTTTCAAATGAACTGACATTAACAAAATTCACTTGGTGCAGGGATTGACAGATAAATCAGACATTTTATTACATTTCATAACTGCAGCTGGAACCTTGTGCAAGCACTGAAATGTTGGAATGATTGATAACACATTGATTGATACACATTCATGGGATCAGAATTATCCTCATCTGTACAGAACTTTTGTGCCCCTTCAGTTGTCTTACCCTGCAAAGCTGAGTTTCTGATCCTACTGTACTTTGCTCAACTTGAAAAGCTATCAGACTAACAAGTCTACTTATCCCATCATGCAACACTTCCTGGTGGGAGGGTCACCTGGCACCGTATTGGGGGCCAGATATGACCCTCGGGCTGCAAGATGACTGTCACTGTTGTAGAGCCTACGCAGCTATGGGCCACTACTCCTCTTAAAGGACCAGTGTGTAGGATTTCCTGGCATCTAGCGGTGAGCTTAAAGACCTCAAACACCTCGTCTCACCTTCCAGATGTGCAGGAGAATTAACGTCAACCACGAAACTCACACAAAACACGTAGGGCTGCATCTATATGTGAGGAGTACCTGTATGTGACGAGGTGAGAATGAGACCAGGCTGGAAAATCTTAAACAATCTGAAAGACTAAATACTTTTTTTTTCTAGAGACTGATTACAAAAGAGTACCTTGTCTGAACGTATGAACACTTGAAAACACTTGAGACTTTCCCTGGAGAGACTAGACACCGGAGACTGATTCCCCACAGAATAAAATCCACATCTGCCCCTTTTACGAGTTATGACTAGATGCTGCTTCTATAAAAAGGAGACTTTTTCCCCCTAGAGAATAAAATGACTCATGACTATTTTTCAAGGCTAAACCTTCATTTACTAAAAGGTTTCTTGTTGAAGAATCACTAGAAACTTTCTGCTTATTTTCTCCCCACAAGGTTTTCGTGCTAGATTAAAATGTGTTATATATGTGATTTTTTTAAATGATGGAAATCTTAACACAGTGTTAATCCATTTATTTAAGTAGGTATATTCATCATGTTTCCTTCCGTATGTTGTTTTCCTCCCCAACGGACAGGAACATGGGGGTGTCTGTAAGTTAGTTAAGGCTAATTGCAGCTCTTTAATGAGATGAATGGAGGCTGATGCAGACTGGACACTTGAAGGTTAGCTGGGGGCAGCTTACCTGATTAAGAGCAATGAGCTTTTTTCCTTCTTTAAGGTTATACTGAGGTTACAGATAATAAATAGATGGATCATTAAGAAGAGAAATGGAGTAGAAGCTGCTGACATTTCATGTTTAGTTCCATTATTTAAAATCATTTTTAAAGTCATCTTTTTTAATACAAAATTAATTACAAAAGCTCTCCTTTCTTTTGTTACGGTGGAAAACCCCCCAAATGGCAATAAGATCATAACTAAAACTCTCAGTGGAAATGCAGGCTAATGAAATTCTTTTAGCATTCGCAGTTCTTAGGGCTGAGAAAAACACCACACTTATTACATAATCAAAGGAAACTCTGGGATAATTGACTGCCTTTGGAGCAAAGTGGGACATTGAAGATGAATAAACAAAATGTGATAACTAAAAACTTCTTTACATTTAAAATGTCAGCTATGCAGAGTGCAAGTCAACACAATAATAGTAAATTGATATGTTATCTTGATATATAAAATGTATGATAGTATCAAGCCCAAAACGAACAGCTGGCCTGTAAAGAAGGAGAGCAACAGAGAAAAGAGGCAGCTGGCAAAACATGTTGAACAAAATGTAGAGTGAGTCCAGTGTAAAGAGAGAAACAGAGAGTGGCAAATAAATCCACTCCACCATCTATCAGAAATGGCAGGTTGTCTATATGTTGGAGGACTGAGATATCCCACAATGCCCTGGTGGCCCTGCTGCCTGTCTCCGTGGTGACAAGCATCTCCCAGGCGAGCCATGATTGGATGAACGGACTGTCAGGGAGTAGAAACCGCCCCCCCCCGAATCTGTGTGTGTGTGTGTGTGTGTGTGTGTGTGTGTGTATAAAGATCTATGACTACACACACTGATGCCTGCTCCTCAACTTAAACCAACCGTACCCTCAACCTAAACCTTTTTTCACTTTAAAATTATGTGTTTTGTCTATTATTTATCCAATGAAAAATGAAGAAAAATTCATAAATGCTCCTTTCTGTCTTGCTGGCCTGAGTCTGACTGACAGAAGCTTGCAGGCTGAGCCCCAGCAGGGGAACAAGGGACAAAATAAACAAAATTGCTCTGTAGCTTATAAGCCATTGGCTGACAATATGTTATTGGTGGTACTGAAGAACAAGGACCAAACCAGCATCTAATGAGCCCAACATTTGCAGGTGTATGTCAAGGTGCTGTTTACTATGCTGCAGCTGAGCAGCTAATTAGCTATCTAGCTTACAAACTGATGTTAGCAGTGCGCTTTTCCCCAGTGGATGTTTGTTTGGTCGCTTGTTCAACAAGCCACGGTGCAAGACGAGACGTGTGTTCGTGTTTGAAAGCTAGAGATGTAGACCTTAGCAGGAGAGGTAATATTCAGTTTGTGTCTCTTGTGTTGTGTAGCAGGCTGCTGATCTGGTTCACTGTGACTGTCTGCTCAGGTGCTGCTTTATTTGATTGACTAAAATAAATACAATTTCTTCCTTGCTTGTTTCTAGCAAACAGTTGCCCGCATACACACCCAGCAACCAAGGAGCAACATCCATTTTCAGTTTTGGTGTTGGTTTTCTGATGAATAACAAGTGCAATATTCACTGGTCTTTCAGCTGTTTTTGTCTCTACCAAATCCTGGGGGAAATATCTGTCTCTTTAGCAACTGCTTGTTCATACCAGCTAGTCACAAACGTGGCTTCTCTTTCATTTGGCCCTGGACAGGTGATACACCCTGTGTTTATCAAAACCAAAGTCAGCTGCCTGATGTGTCTGGAAACGAGGTTGATAAGAGTTCTAGGTTCCTCTTCAGAAGCAGGAAAACCTCAGAATAACATTTCTAACAATGCAAATGACTTAACATCCGGTTTTGGAACATTACTATGCTCAACAGTGTGTGATTCACCCCATGTTCTCTGTTTTTCCCCACGATCCCAAAACATTTGCAATATCACAGCTCAGTAGAAGACGCCGGTCAAGTAGCCGTGGATAGCCAGGTCGTGACAGAGAGGTCAGAATAGCATAGATGTTTGTAAGACTGCAGATATTACAGCTTAAAGATCGGAAACATGACCAAAACAACAGTCGCAATGATATATTCTGTGCAATGCCACCTTGGTGAAGGATGTAGTTTTTTTTTTGCTAATAGCTATGCTCAACTCTAACTGCAAGTGCTGTATTCGATAATTGTGTACCAAAACCCCACGAACACATTTTGCCTTCCCACCAAGATAAATGAAAGAAAGTCCCAACGGGATATTGCATTAAGCTACAGAAGCCAGTGGAATAGCAGCTGGGCCTGGAAATGACATCAGGACTTTGCCTCTCTAAGTGTTTGTTTATGGTAGCTGTGCCCTTCCTCTTGATGGAAGTATATGGGCGCTATGTGGTATTGAAGTGCCTTTCCGTAGAGAGCTTTCTTTGATAGAAGGACAGTGATGGAAACACAACAATCACCTGCAAACACACCCAATGACACTTATTTTCAAGGAAGGAAGTTGTGGATGTGATGTGCCTAGCAACATGAACTAAAATGTCTTCAGGTTTGTTTGAGGGCTATTTGAAGCTGTCTGAGTAAAAGCCTTTGTAGCAGTAAGCTTTTATATTGCAGCGTTTTTGTTGAAGTCTTGTCTCTTTTGGTATTCAATACGTTCAGATAATGGTACTCAAATAGTTTGGAGGATTTGTTCCCTTTTCCACGTTGAAGCATGAGATGGATATTGGTTATACTTGTTAAGAAAACTGCCCTTTTTTGTTGGATTTTTCCTTTAATGTTCACACGGCTGATCTGTAGTATTGTAACACAGTCAGGCCAGCGGTGGATGTAGGCTATCAGCTGATCCTGTTTCTAATGTAGCACACTGACTCCCATGATGCTGCAGAGGACGAGAGAGCTGGAGAGAGAGAAAGGCCTCAGGCTCTCTCTCTCTCTCTGTCTCTCTCCCTCATATGTCCTGCTCTATCACACGTTCACCCTCATTTTAACTTTCTCTCAGGGATACTTTGAGTCTTTCATCACTCTCAGCTCTTTTCATGTGATCTCTTTGAACTTTCTCTCACTGTTTCGCTCCTATCGTCGCTCTGCACTGTAATACCCAATAAAGGGTATTTCATCATGGCAGTTCTGAATGTAGGCCTATTTGGTTCTCTGACTGAATTCATCAAGTCCGTAGGACATTGTCCCCATTTGTCAACTGACAGACGGAGACCTAATTTCTGAATATGACTGATTCTTACAAGACACTTATGGGGCTTTTCTGCTGTCACTTTTGTAGTGCCAAGTCAAACCAAACTATTTTGCATTTCCATAATCACTTGTAGCGTGCCAAGTCGAGTCACGCCTGATATGGACTATATTCAGAGTAGGTCCAAAGTGCGCCCGACCTGCCTCCAAGCAGGCTGCACTGTTGTCTCACAGGCCCTGGCCATCCTGTAAAAAACCCCATTTGTCCCCCTCAAACAAGCATTATGTGTTAAACTCTCAGTACTTATGTATCTGCTAACTGAATCTCTGTGGTTTGAAGTTTAGTTCCTCTCCTGCACCCTTTCAGGAATCTGCTTTATTTTACTGTTTAATGTTCACTTTCAGCTGAAGGAGCTGAGGAGTTTTTTTTAACTACTTAAAATCAACATTTCCTGATGTTGCTGCTTCATGATAAAATAGATGACAAACTAACAGGCTTTTAAAGGTACTGGGTGGAATTTTTGACCACTGGCAGTACTACCTATGCGTGGGTTCCTGTTTTGTTCATGGCAAGATTCATATCTTGTTTGTTTTCATGCTGATCTGCTGACAGTTTAAAAAAAGTCAGTGATGATGAAGACTAGCAAGCAAACATGAATGTAAACAATGCAATGTTTAAAATATTCAAGGAACTGGTTTTACAAATGGAGCAACATGTTTGTTAGAGCTGAAGTATGCACAGAGTAGGTTTTGGTGCGAACACTGAATGTTAAGAAAACTTAAGAAAACTCCACAGGGCACCTTTAAACGAACATTGTACAGGCTAATGTTTAGGAATAGTAGGTCACAGTAAAAAAAAAGAGAAAGGCTGGCCATTTATGAAATGTTGGTAACATATTTTAGTATATCTTAATATAGCAAACATAGCCAGGTTTATTTTTGAAATTGTTTCAGATGAGCAACCACATATTTATACTCTTTGTAGTGATTTTATGTTTTATTTTATTGTAGTCTTCTATAACCTACCATCATTAGAGCTACAAATTTTTAGACTTTTCACACACTCAGCCTTGCAGACTTAAAGAATGGCCTCCTCTGAAACAGGACACAGCTGTACTCTCTCTTCTTTCATTCAGTGCAGTGTCTGCTATCTATCAGTGGCACATTCAAAGTTATGAGCATTGGCATGTGTTAAAAATTAAATAAGTCTAATAAAGGCCTGTGAAAATAGAACTGAGTGGGCACAAAAGCCTTGATAATCAAGACCACACTTTTTAGATTTCACCCTCGAACATTTTTATTTTTATCAAATATTCATGCGTCAGCTGGACTACTGTCCCCCATTGATCCATGTCGGTGGTTCGTGGGAGTCTCTGACATGTTGATGTTTTTGTGTTCTGGCGAGAATTTCTCTTCAATGTGGTTCGAAAACAAGCCTGAAACTGCATGAATTGTTGGCACCACTCTGCGAGCAAGTGGGAGTGAATGACAATCAATACAAAACCACTGCATCAACAACAGATAAAACGACCAACACGGTATTTTAAAAAATGAATGAAGGGGAGGAAGAATAAGTCGTGCTCTGAAAGGCCTGCTGACAGTAGCCAATGATGAAAAATGGAAAACAAATTGATACTAATCTCGTGTTTCATGACCAATATGCAATACAATTATAGTTTGTATAACTATATGTGGATATATTTCTTGAACAAGGTCACGAAAAATACATCTGAAAAAGAAAAATACATGGTTTTAATCTCCTTTTGGTAACACTTTATTAGAAGGGGTGTGCAAAGACTGACATGACAGTCATAACCATGACACAACACCTATCATTACCATGAAGGAGTCTTCATGAATCCTTATGACTGTTGTCATAACCAGTGTCATTTGGTCAAATATGTCATTTTTGATTTTTTAATGTGTCTCTGTTATGACAAATTGACATTAGCAAGACAAAAATACTTTTATAACGGTGTCATGAATAATTCCCTTGACCTCAACTAAAATAGACTTGTCATGAAGACATCAGTGCATGTAATGAGGCCTGTTTGAGGACAGTCTGCCAGTAGCTGTAGCTGGTGCCAGTTAGCTTGGTTAGCCATGAAGCTAGCTGCCTAATTAGCTGACTCAGCCCCAACAGTACCACCTTGGTACTATATTCCCTCGCAAACTGGCCACTGTCATCTTGGACGCTGTGTCCAGTCCTGGTCCAGTCACGTTTTCTGGGGTCTCCCAGTCCAGTCAGACTCAGCTAGACGCTGATGACACTAACAGAGACGAGAAGGAGGAGAGATGGCTCACTTAGTGAGTTATTTCCATCATAAGCTCCATGAAAAAGGTCTTTAATTCAGACTAGTTTTAAAGTTTTTAATCCATTTTGTTTTTCATGAGTTTTGCAACCACAGTACGTTATCCTACATGCTTGTAAAGGGAGAGAGAGTGTTGAGATGTTTGCCTTCTGAAAAACTCCACCACTACATACTGGTCCTTTAAAAGCATACTTCAGTCTCCTCATTTATTTGTCATGTTTATAATTGCTTGGATATACTCACAAGAGGTGGGGTGGCAGCCAGACAGCAGGTAATATAGAGCTCTAAATGGTTTGCACACACACACACACACACACACACACACACACACACACACACACACACACACACACACTGATTGGCCTACAGTTGCCCTTCTGTCTGTTGTATGTCACACAGAGAACAAACAGGGTCAGACAGACACTAGCCATGCCCTGCTGTTTGGAAACAGGTCTGTGTGTGAGTGTGTGCGTGTGTGTGTGACATCCCCTGCTGTTTGGCAGGTCTGATCAACAGTATTTGAAACTGTCTATCTGCTCTGCCGGTGAAGGTGTTTGAAGACCTTCTGTGTACCTAACACATTCACAGTAAAGATAATAAAGCCCTAAGTCAGTGTGTGTGTATAAGTATGTGTGTGTCGCTTTGTGTCACTTCCAAGCCTTTAAAAAATCCTCCATTACACACTCTCTTCCTGCCTCCTCTGCTTCCAGTATACAGTAAAACCAAACTTTTCATGACCGGCCCACACACACACACACACACACACACACACACACACACACACACACACACACACACACACACTGCACTGCCAGCCTCCTCTGCTTGTCTGTTTTCCAAAGATCTCAGGCTGCAGTACTTGAGCCTCAGTCAGACATTGATGGAAAAACACTCTCTGATCAGTCTCTTGTTGTAGATGAATGTATTCATTAGACTGGGGAGAAAACAGACATGTAATATGTTTGCCGTCTGAATGTTTTTTCATCGCAGTCTGATTTGTCTGCTTCAGTTTTCCTTGAATGGAGGCCCAAACATGAATAAGTGTTTTGAGCATGCAAATCTCTCCACTAGCAGCTTGAGTCATTGTCCACTGAAGAGAGACTTAAAAAACAAGGAATTCCACTTCACTTGATCAGATATGCAGCTGATTTACCATAGGACTGCATGTGGTCCAGATCAGACAGAAAAATATCAGCTCCATGCTGTGCTTAAAACATCTGATGTTTTTCACTTTGAGAAGGAAAGAATATGACATTTAAAGTCACCATGAAACAGCTAGTGGAGAGCTTATTGATTAACTGTTTCATGTAAAACAGACAGCTCCAGAGGGACTTGACACAGACACTGATTGACAGTAGCAAATAGCACTGTGTCCACCCCCCCTGCCCTGGGACCAATACAGCCTCTGGGAACAATAGAGGCCAGTTTGACGACAGGGAATAGGCTACAGTACTGAGATTTCTTGCTCGGTTTTGTTTCTAGCACCCCCAGAGTCAAGCTGAGTCAACCGAGCTAACAGCACTTAGTGGTTACCTTGCTTTTAGCATAAAGAAACTGTAAATAACCTTGGAACTCAATTCCCTGTCGATCATGGAGGCTGCTTTCATCCCGGCCGTGTTCGCTGGTTCTGTTGCCTGCTAACGGCAGCTAAGTGCTAACAGTTACGGTTAGCTATTTTAGCAACAAGTAAACTAAAGCTATCTGTCCATCTATCTGAAGCTGAGCAGCTGGAAGACATCAGAGGGGAACCAGAACATAATTTCTCCATAAAATATAATCCAGCTTCACCAGTTTCAAGCAAGTTGTGCTCCGATGGACGGATACATTTTCTCCATGCCCCACTGTGGACCCAAAGTTAGCAACACCTCATAACATTAAAAACCCCCGAGAATATCGACAAAAAGGCATTGTTGAACCATACTGGCGTACAATTGATGTGTAGCACGACACATGACAAAAAAACCCTTAAAGCATTGATTTTGACCCTTCAGTGTTGCAGGGTGAGCATGGTTTTTAAGCCTAGTATATACTGTGCATAGTATTATCTCTGATTTTTTTAAATGCAGCAGAAAGCTGTCATGTATAGTTAGTTAATTAACTCTGAAACATGTCTCAAATGATATATTTAATATGCGTTTAATAAGTCCCGCACTCAAAATACACTGTACTGGTACTGTTCTCTGCATTCTTGCTGATGCAGATGTAGCCCACACTGCATCTCTGTGTGTGGTGAGGCTGTGATCAAGTTCTGCAGCATGTTAATAATTGAACTTGAGTTTTATCCTTAGAGGCTATGCACATTCATACACTCACTTTGCCTACTGAAAAGCATCTGCGCACAAATAAAATGAGCTATATAGTGTACAGTCGTCCCCATTGTGCCATTTGTGGCTGCACTTGTCACTTTGATGCAGTTTTGTACACAGCTGCTTGTACACACACAAACATACTGTACACAGACTCACTTAGAGTGAATTAGTGAGGAGGTGAACAAGGACGGAGGAAAGAAAGAGGGAGAGAGAGAGAGAGAGGAGAAGTGGGGTGAGCAAATGAAAAAGAAGTGGAAAGAAAGAGCGAGCAGAAAAATCCCGTTTCCATTGCTTCACACAGAGAGAGGTAGAGAGGAAGCCATAAGGAGGATGGCAAAGTGACAAACGTCTGGCCATAAACTGAAGCCAAGAGGAGACGGATCTAAAGGGAGGGAAGGGAGGAAGAGTGAGGGGAGGAAAAGAGGGAGAAGGAGAGTGGGAGCAGAATATGTAATTAAAGCTGTGATTACCAGGGTCTGAAATCATTTCTCCCAGTCTGCTGTGTTGGACTTGGCTTCTGGTGCATCTCTGGAAACTCTAAATGACATCAGTCGTTTCGCTGTGTGTGTGTGTGTGTGTGTGTGTGTGTGTGTGTGTGTGTGTGTGTGTGTGTGTGTGTGCGCGTGTGCGTGTGCGTGTGCATGCATACATAAAGTATTTACCTTTGCTCGGGTCTATTGTGTATTCAAGTGAGTCTAGTGGCATATGCTACACTCTTAAAAATATGAATTCCAAAAGGGTTCTTCCTGAAGGGCTGAGGTTCTACCCAGAGCCATTTGCTTCAGAAGAACCCTACTTGAAGAAAGGTTTCATCAAGGGATCTTTGTAAGACTAAGGGTTCCATTTGACATTTGTCATTCAAAGAACCATTTTTAGAAGACGAGTTCTTCAAGGATGACTGAAATCCTTGAAGAACTCTTTTGTCAAAGGTTCCTTGTAAGTCTAAGGGTTCCATAAAGAATCTTTTCATCCTAAGAACCCTTTTTGGAACATGAGTTCTTTAAGGATTGTTTTTTTTTTTTTGTTAGGCTTCAACTAGGGTTCTTTGTAGCATAATATGAAAGGTGTCTTTGTAAAAAACCCCTTGGTGTGTTCTTGATAAAACCAATGGAATATAAAAGGGTTCTCATTTGAATGAGGCTCTCAGCAGAAACCCCTGGATGCTGCACTCCTAGAACATGGAAAGGTTCTAATTCTGGTCTTGCACACCTAGAGAAGGATCTGGGCGGAATCATTACACCATAGAAGGGTACCTTATGGAACCACTCAGATGCGGTTTTGGGTGAACCTTTTCAGGTATAGCCCTTTATGTTGGGTTCTAGTTAGAACTCTCAGAAGGTTTCCAACGTTTGCAAAAAAATTACACCTTTTACCATTCATAAAGGTTCCACTTGGAACCCTTTTGGACAGTTACTTGGCACCCAACATAAAAAAGGTTCTACCAGGAACCAAAAAAAGACCCAAAGAGCTCTTTATCATTCTGGTTTACATCTTTATCTTTAAGAGTGTATTTGTGTTTCGACTTATGTATCGTGGATTTAGTGTACTGTGTGGATTTGTGCCTGTGAACATTAGTCACAGTTTAGGTTTCCTCTGTGTTCCCCCGTGTGTGAGAATTTATAGTGGATCAATATAAGCCCCTGACCCTCTGGGAGAGAGCGAGGAAGAGAACGGGGTCAGTGATAACTACTGATGTGAGACAAGCCCCTGTTAGACACCTTACAGTTGATTGCGCTGATAGTGGACCAGCCAGTGGACAGCCAGATCAGTCCCTGCAGGTCATAAAGTCCACTTCTCACAGTGTCTGTTAATTCAGTTATATTCAGTTCAGATCAGTTCCATTGACGGAGGAGTCCAAAACTTTGACTAGTTTACTTTTTTTTGGTGGACCTTATTGAAGTGGCTTAGTTTACTTTCTTACACCAGTACTCCTGCTGCTTCTCTAAACTGGGGGCATCCTGACCACCACGGATGCAACACAGATATGACCCCACTTCAAAATATCCAAACTATCGCTTTAAGGAATTGACTTCATATTTTAGATTTTTACTAGTGGTTAGATATTCTGTCAGAGGCAGGTTTGGTATTTCATAATTATGAATTTCTAGTCTGAGTCTACTTTTTTTTTTGTCATGTGCTGCTGAAATGTCAGCACTCTTTCTGCTCTCTCTCCCTGCTTCATCCTCTGTCTTTTTCTCTTCTCCTCTTCCTCTCACCATCCCCTCATTTGTCCACGCATTCAACCACCGCCTTTGTGTTTTAGCAGCGGCTGTTGTGGATTTATGTCTTCCTAAACAGAATAAAGAGGGCTGCACCTTTCACTCCCTTCAATACCTTCACTGACAAAGGACGGCCATAAAACACGTGCCCTCAGCCGCACACACATACACACACACACACATACACAGACGACCGCACACCACAAGCTCATGCAGGTATTCGATTAGTAAGACTTATGATTATTGCTTTAGCATGCCACAGAAAACGCTAAAAGGACTTAGTGCCTTGCTGTTCATTTCCACTGGCTCTTTCTATGAGTGTGTGTATGTGTGTGTGTGTGTTTTGCAGTGTGAGCATGCTAGTAGTTTCCAGACCAGACCAGCACTATTTTAAGACTTGCGCTGACATAAAAGGGGGGAAAAGAACAAACAGAATATAATGATAATAAAAGACAAGAGGGAGAGAAGAGGAGCTAACAATGTAACTTTGGATCTGAATGGAGGATGAGATAAATTGTGGCTCTGCTAGAGTGCCTATGAGCAAAGTCCAGGCTCAGACTCTCTTAGACCCCTATATTAGCCTTCCATTCCTCCCCCTCTCTCTTTCCATCCCCCTTTCTCTTTCTCTCACACTCTCCGGGGACACTCTCATAGGAATGTTTCCATTCCCAAGCATTCAAAAAAAGACGAAGTTGCAGGGGTCAGTGTGTATCTGTGTGTATGTTTATGTGTATTTTTTGTGTGTTCGTCTGCCTGCCTGGGTGCATATTTCTGTGTGTGTGTCAAAATGGGGAGCAAGACTGAAAAAGATTCTTCTATGTGTGTGTGTTTGTGTGCTGTTATTGATCAGGTCGCTCCTCCATCATTGGTTATTGGAGACGACAGCAGGCCCAGTGCACTACTCCACATTACTCACTGTCCACACACAGGCACACACACATAGGCCTTCCCTCTGTCCCTTCTACCCTTGCTCTAATAGTGGATAATGTATTCAAATGAAAGCCAAATTAAAGTGGGCTTTGTGATGATTAGAAGTATTCAGATGGCATATTGAGCCATACAGGTTGTTTTAAACCATCCCATCCTCATCCATCATCTTCATAGTAGAAAAAGTAGCACCCTCATCTTCATGCTGATCCCGTCCTGCTCACAGAGAGGGATGTCAAATTTGATCCAGTGAAAGTCACTGGATTGACAAGTGCAGCTTAAGTCTCATCCTCCCAGATCCTCTATGCTTAAGTTAACCATGTCCGATCCACCCAAACATTGCCATGTGTAAGAAGTAAGCACATAATGTTTTAGTCAGGATTGTCACACTGTAGGACCAGGAATCTTTCAGATACTTCTGACATACACTACTACCATGTGACAACAGGAAATCTCAGGTAACTACAAGTCTCTGTCAAAATTACCCCCATAGTCTCCCTGTCTGTTCCTGGTGTCAGTCAGACTCCTGGTTCCCTTCTTCAACTGGATATATGAAGTGGATCCAAAGTGGAAATCAATGAAGGGCTGGAGCTCTGAGCTCAGCCCCTGAACTCACCTCCATTGCCTGTCAGTTGTAGAGAAACACCAGGAAGGTGTTGTTCGCCCATCAGAGATCTGAAGGGAACCCAACACAGTGGACAATAGACCAAAGAGAGGTAGACTGTAGATCTACTATAAACAACTGTAAATAATACAATAGCACATGACTAAATATAGGGAGATACAGATGTATATAAGAGATTGGGTAAAGTAATACAAAAGAAGAGAATAAAGGTCAGGTAATTGTCACAATTAGGATTGTATAATAACATATTTTGTATGGTATTCAGGTGGTTTTCATGGTAAGATGAGTGAGTTAATGTAGCATGATGTTTTAATGGCCTGCAAATGGCCTCAGCAGAAGGATAACAAGAGGTTCCAATGTATACAAGCAGCCAGCTGAATCTCTGAGGACAGCAGGAAGTTCTAATGAGTAGTAGAATCAGGATGCAACAGGAGGTTCTACTGCTCAGTAGATTCTACAGTGAAAGGAGTAGGTTCCAGTGTTTTAGCAGGAAGTTGTCCGCCTGAGAACCAGACAAATTTGAGCTCATGTTTCATTGGCTCAGGCCTCCCTTCTGTTCAGATAGATTTCCACCTGTCCTGGAAAAGCTCTAAAAGAAGAGCAAACAACTGCACTTAAAGTTCCTGATAAGATAGATGTGTTTGCAATACCTCAGACAGACTTTAGTACATTTAATTTACCAACTCCGCAGTGCCACATTTTGTTGTTCTGATCGGTTGTAGGTCCATCTTATTGTGATCAGAGGCGTTGTGGTCTGCACCTGTTGATAACACCCCAGGGAAATTGTTTCCAGACTAATTCACATTTGCAAATTGGTCTGGTGATGCCAGACTAGGAAGTTATAATGTCAAACAGACTCTTATTTAGATATCAGAGTTCTAACATTCATTAGACTTTGTGGAAACAGCAGGTGGTTCTCATACAAGATAAACTATATAGAGACAGAACTTAGATGGTTCTAGTTCTAGGAGGACTCTGTGGAGCAAGCGTGGGGTTCTAATGCTCAGTAAAATCCAAGCAGCCAACATGAAGTAGACTCTTTGGAAACAAACTTAGGTTCTGGAGCGCACTGTGTTCTCTAGAGGCAGCAGCAGGTCCTACTTTCCACTAAACTCAGTTAGCAAAATAACAAGAGGTTCTACTACGTATATGATGTAGGATGTTCTAATCACCATTAGAGGTTCTACTTTTAATGATTAGTAGAATATGTGGAGACAGCATTGGGTTCTAATGTACAGTAGACTCCTTAAAACAAGCAGGAAGTTCAAATGTGTACTAGACACTCTGGATATGGGAGGTTCTCCTGTTTTTAGATTCTTTGTTGATAGGAGAATGTTCTAACAACAAGACGTTTCACTCTCTGGATGCAAAATTAGGTTTAAACAGCAGGTTCTAGTTTTAAGTCAAATGTGGAGACAGCAGAAGGTTCTTTTGGATAGTAGAACCTATATAGATGCTATGAGGTTCTATTAACTTGTCAATACAGCAGAGGATTCTGCTTTAGGCTTTCTTAAGACAGCAGGAAGTTCTACTCTTCATTAGATTCTGTGGCAACTGTATGAGGTTCTAATGTATGGTATTAATCAGTAGACTTGGTGCCTTTTAATGAGTTCAGGTCCCAGGACACCAGGCCACACCACTCATGTCTGCACTGACTTAAAAATGAATGGACTATAAGTTTTGTCTTCATTATAATGCAGAGTCAGAAGGTCTTGCCTGGGCTCTCAAGTGGTTACAGAATAAATTACACTTTGGTGCCTATTAAATACAATAGAGTTCATAGGGTTGACATTAAATACACACAGCTCTGCGTCTCTGAATCTGGCTTTGTCTCTGTGTGCGTGTCCCCGGGGCCATTTTAACTTATATCAATTAAGTTAAATTTGCTCCTAAAGTTTGGCTTTGAACTTTTTGCTATGGTAATACCAGTCTGAACATCCAAGTAAACTTTCAATCTGTTGTACTGTAATAAGATGTCAACAGTCCTGTTATTTTCCTTGCATGTGGCATTTAAAAATGAAAATGAGCGCAAGCTGTAGACTCGTTGGGTCTTTTAAGGTGGTTTCTAGCATGGCTCAGTCCATCGGAGGTCATGAGCACAGCTATCCGGTTTGTATTTATTATTCTACCAGCAGTCCTCAGTGTTTTAGAAGTGTCTTGTATCAGAGGCTGAATGTCAAGAGACCTCCCTAATGAACTTTAAGCCCATCCTCTGCTGGGAAGCAGCATGGTACGACATCTGTCATAACACACACAGTCACACACACATTCATATGCACACAGGGAGACAGAAAGAGCAGGGCAACAGGTGCATTTTCTATTGCAGTTAATGAAGTCCATCCTTCCATCACTACATTCCTCAATCCCAAAATCCCTTCTTTTCTCTGTCTTCTAACTATGCAATGTCTTCTCTTTGGCATGCCCTCTTTTTCATTTGCTTTTTTCACTGCTTAAATTCTCCCCTCCCTTCCTTTTTCTGTGCATCTCTCTCTGCTCCTCTTTTGCTTCTGTCTAATTTTATTGGGAACTTTTTCTTCTATATTACATACAAAAAACATTATCCGTACTCTGCAACTGTTCCTCTTCCAGCTTTCGCTTTCATCTGATCATTTTTCTGTCCTGTAAGTAAAGCAGGATATTTGCTCTCTTTGATTTATGACCCAAAGGTTATAACTGTAGTTCTTTCCCAATGTAAGACACTGAAGATCTTAAGTGTCAGATCAGTGACTGGAGGGAAAATGTACCTTGTCTGGCATGTCTAGGTCACAGATTTTCTCAGAGAGAGAGAGCGGTCTTCCCGTTTGTTATTCCCGCTGGTCATTCCTGCTGATATTCCCAGCAGTATTCTGGTTAAAACGGGGGCAGCGATCTGTTTCCCAGCGGATACCGGCCTGCTTCCGTTCCCCACTTCCACTGTCCTGGTTCAGCCACATATTAATAGCATCTACCTACGGCGTTGTCTGAGCGTGTGTGTGTGTGTGTGTGTCTGGCTCTGTATGCATTTTGGATAAAGGTGGAGTGTGAGACAGGAAGTTGGACATTGTCTTGGTTCTCAAGTCCTCTTTTTTGTCCTCTTTTTCTTTAGTTTAATGTTGCATCCCATTAAAAGTCAAACAAATGTATCATCATCATGTTTATTAGTGGTAAATTGGAATGTCTGCAAAAACTCCTACTAAGTAAATGAACTCCCAATTAGTGATAATGAGCTTTGGTAAACACCAATCACAAAAATCAATCAAATATCAATGACATTATAAGAAAAGCTCTGATTTATGCTTCCATTAGTTTACTTGAATCACATTATTTAGCATAATTTAACAAAGAAACAAGACATGATAATTTAGTCTTAATACATTTGATTTGAAATCATTATTTTTATTTTGCATCATTGCACGCCGCCTTCCCAAAATCTAGACTGAACTCGATGTATGTCACTCACGACAGGCATAACAAGACAAATACAGCATAAAAGATTAACAAGACCATCCAGATGAAAATGACTTTAGAAGAAAAAAAATATGTAAAAGATATAACAAATATAAGCAAAGACAATGTAGAAGATGTAGTTAGATGAAACGGAGGCACTACAAGTACTTTTATACTTTACATTTCAGAGCCTGTAGTTTTTCACTTTTACTTGAGTAAAGAAGTTAAATCAGTACTTCTACTTTTACAGAGTCTTTTTGTACACAAGTATCTGTACTTCTACTTGAGTTAAGAATGTATGCACTTCTGTCACCTCTGTTGAGGTCACCTTAAAAGATAATAACTACTCTGCATTTAAACAGGTGGTTTTAGCTCCAGTACATGACAGTTCTAAAGACTTTACATAATAAAATCACCTGTTGCTAATTCTGCAACCAATTTCTCTATTATGTTGTTTGTTGTCTTTAAATGTTGTCACATTCCTTTTGGCTTGACTTGATTTGATGACTGTGGAACCAGCTGAGTAGCATTGCTAACATTCCTCAGAGACACCACTGGTTACTGTTAGCCACAAGCTAACCACCTAATAACAGACTAAAGCACCATGTCGTCACTTTAAAACAACGTTTTCCACAACAGCTGGTAGGAATTCCTCTGGGAAAGAGTCTTTATGTCTGTGGATCACAGTGCATGTGTGTGTGTTTCTGGGCATGAATGAATTCTGTATTTGTGTGCGGTATGTGTGTATGTCTGATGCAATAGGCGTATCATCAACAAGGGAGCAAGCATCATGTTCACACTCACACACACGCACACACACACACGCACACACACACACACACACACACACACACACACACACACGCACACACACACACACACACACACACACACAGTTTCCTGCAGGCTTGAATCTTTAGAGCACAGTCAGTATCGCAGGAGGGGTTAGAACAGCAAGTACACACACACGCACGCACACCCTCAAGCCTCCTTAGTGTATTATAGATTTGACCTCTAATATGCTAATTCTCAGGGCGCAGTGGGTGTTTACCAGATGCACAAACTCAAACACACACACACATATTCATGTGCACAACTGCAAATTCATGCAAAAACACACAACTACAAAGCTACTAATGGCAGATCTTAATGAGGGAAAGTGACAGTGCTCAGCAGAAAGCTGCTGGTTAATCTGTGTGTGTGTGTGTGTGTGTGTGTGTGTGTGTGTGTGTGTGTCTGTGCCTCCTTCTATCCCACTGAAAGAAACTGTGGAAGTGAAAAAATAGACAGTTATTAGGAAGTTTATTAAACAGTACAATGTTTGACCTACTTAACAAATTTAGTACACATACACACATAAAGTGCAGACTTATTGCTGTGCTGGTGGAAATATCTTGTCTTACGTCAACTGCATGAATGTTTAAAGTTCCCATGAAGTCAAAATTGTGTTTAAGTGTTTTTATCAGATTTATATTGCACTATAGGTAATATATGCACCATTATCTGGCCCAGCGATGACAAAAACTAATTTTGTAGATATTCTGTGGTATTTTTAATGGCATCATAATTAAAACTGTTATTAACTCGTCCTGCACTTGGGGACATACACTAAATCATGATACTGTGCATGGAAGGAGGATATCTGTTCACCAGAGAGGACTGGAGTGTTTCTGGGGCAAAAGCACAACTTTATAACTTAATTCTCTGATTTGGGTGAAAGTGGATCATATTTTATGGAGAAAACATTTCCCAGTCCTTCTCTGATGTCCTCAGCTTCAACTCTCTGTGATTTAATTACAGTTTCCTAATGATGCCTTTAGCTTACTTGCTGCTAAAGTAGCTAACCATAACTGTTAACTGTGAAATAGCTGTTAGCTGCCATTAGCAGGCAACAGAACTGGACTCAGCAGCTTCCCAGTGACAACAACCAGGACAAGCCCAGCCTCGGAGTCTGACGGGGATTACAGTACAGAGAGCTAGTGTCCTTGCTGGGTCGGGCTCCCAGCACCCTGTGAGCTAACCAAGCTAATGACAGTTAGTGATTAGCAAATTTACCTAAACTTGGTTAGTCCCAGTTTGCAAGGAGTCAAACCCCAAGAAAACCAACTAGGTACTGTAGCCCATTTCCTGTCGTCAAACTGAATTCTTTTGGTCTCTGAAGCTGTCTGGCCGTGTTCACTGGGAGCTCTCAGTCCAGGAGGAGTCAGCTAATAGGACCATTGTCCCTCCTAGTGTTACATCCATGGACCATCATAGCTGCATGGCATGGGGACATAACACATAGCGCTATTGGCTACCATAAATGCCAACCAACGTCTGTGACAAATCCCTATAGCTGCTTGTTTTACACGAAACACATAACCAATAAACACTCAACTAACTCTTTCACGTTAACTTTAGGATTTGTGCCATTGGCATCTTTTTGTGTGTGTGTGTATGTTAGCTGTTCATTGTGCTTTTCGATTTCTATGTATCTGTGTGAGCTGCTCAATTAAATGTAATGCAGCATTTCATACCAAGATTTTGCAGAACTGGTTGCTTGTTAGACTGTCCTCCCTGCTGCTTCCTATGTCCCAGATCAGGATGTTGTCAAGCTTATCTGGCTGGATTCTGCTGTTTATTGAGGCCCACTGCAGCAAATTAAGCTTTTCGGATGCTTTCCCCATTGTTTTGTCCTCAGCGGCACAACACCCAAACCTTATTTCCTCTCACATATAGCTTTCTGTCAGTTGTTTTCCTCTCCTCCGGCCATTGCTTTCTCTTTCTGTGCCAGCTTAACATTATCATTGCTAATCACCCCCCTCCACCAGCTTACATAATGCGCTACCTGCTGCAGCTGGGCCTCTTTTGAGGTAGAAGCTCATTTCTAAGGAGGAGGAAGAGCACTCCGGGAGGGATGGGAAATAAAAAGCTCAATACTGACTCACTCCTAGGAAAGTATATTTTCTGTGGTTACCTCAGAACATCTATATGGTAGCTTTGAAAACAGTATTGAACCAGCATAATGGTGAAAATGCTTACCAAAAAAAGATGTCCTAAGTTATCCTTTTACTTGTTTCCATGCACCCAGCAGGAGTCCATGAGCACTATAACTGTTTCTCCAACTGATAATTCCTGGTCAGAATTTCAGTAGCAGTGGCCATTTTCAATAACTGCTGGCAGCTTTCTTACCCTAGCAATGCCTTTGTACCTTTTACTCAGAACTGAGTCTATATGTACCAAAGAATCAAGGACCACTTCATGCATGATGCACTTTAAAGCAGTTTGAACATTTTGACAAGTCACATCAATCAAGGTCATACAATTTAATTATCTACATATCTGGTGTATTTTCCTTCCCACCAGATAGGTGGACAGGTTGGCCATATATCTGCTAATGCACGAGCATGCCACTCAAATGGAGCAGATAACTTCCAAACCGGAAAGTTAATCTCATCTGCTGCAGAACGAATGGATAACATTTACTTCCTAAGAGAGAGACGGGAGATGTGGAGAGAGTGGAAATGGATAATGGATATCATGACCTTTTAAATTTGGGCTCTCTGTAATTATTAATCTAGCCAAAAGGGTGTCTCAGCTATTCTTTCTATTCTTTGAAATATTGTCTGAAACAGGTGAGTTTATTTGATTTAGGGTTGTACGAGGAGTCTTTTCTGGCAGGAAACCGTTGTTATATAAGCAAAATAGCACTTGTACCAAACCAACCAAAGTCAATATAGAAAATCAGCAATTCTACCACGCAAGACACAGGGGTCGCTGCTGCCTTGCTCTGTTAGTGTTTGTGTTATTGTGTGATTGAAGTGTCTTAAAAGGGTTGTTCAAATTCACCAAAGTCACACAATAACACAAACAATCTAACAGATCGAGGCAGCAGTAGACCAGCAATGTCTGTGTTCTGTGAGGTAAAAGTCTTGATTTTGCTCATGTAGTTTGGTTTGAAGAGGGCGATATTTGATTTATATAAAGTCACACCGTCTGATTGCCATCATCTGGAGGTAATAAGTATCTCATATGATCCCACATCAAATAACCTGTACTATACACTTAAGTCACCATTATAATCATCATCATGAAGGTGGTGGAGGAGGAGTATGTGGGTTGGCATCTTGAGGAATCGTCGCTCAAGCTTAACAAACGATGGATGATTTGAAAGCACAGAGCCTCACAGTGCCATCTGTGTAAACCTCTCTGAGATCTCCCATATCCCCAGGAAAACATTTACATATTTTTTTAACTAGAGTGAAAAAAAACAGAACAGTAAAATCATTTGGTGAGAAAAATAAACTTACATTTTTAGCATGTTTGTGCATCTGTGAATTTGATTCAGTACCACGCAGATTGGTTCTGGCCTTTTCTCCACCGAGTTGCCTTTACGAGGAGTCCAGGATCAAGGCTGTGATCGAAAGTACAGTAACCATTTGTGTCATATTTTCCAATGCAGTGGGCAAATAAAAGTAGTTTTTCTCCTTCCTTCTCTCTCCTTCATTCACCCCTATCTCATCCCTCTCTCTACTCGTGCCCTTTTCCCTGACTTACACCCTCCAGTTCTGCAGCACTGTGTGCCTCCTAAAACTCACTAACTTTACAGCTTTTTGTCGAGTCAGCACTAACAGACCTCTCTACATGGTTCTACTAATCTCTCTGACATTTCTGCAAGTCTCTACCTCACCCGCTCTCATTCCCTCTTTCTTTTTCTTTCTCTCGAGCAACATTAGCAGGATTGGACCGACACTGCCGGGGCCTTACACTCCTAGAAATGAGGGTACCAAAAGGGTTGAAGGCTGAAGGTTCTACCAAGAGGCATTTGGGTTCATCAAAATAAGGCTTTTTCACAGATTGTTTAAAAACCGGGACTCTCAATAGATCCCCTGATGAAACCCTCGGAGAATAAAAGGGTTCTTGTAACCCTTGGAATACTAAAAGGGCTCTGTAGAACCACCTAGGTGGGTTCTAGATGACATGTTTGCAATGTTAAAAGGTCATTGGTCGAACCCTCTGCATGGATTCAAACCTTTGGAGTATAAAGGCTTTCCTGAGACTCTTTGAATATTAAAGCATTATCCATAGAACCCCCGGGATGGGTTTTAGGTGAAACCCTTTGAGTATAAAAGGGCTCTCCAAACCTTCATACTGGCATATTAACAGATTCTCTGTAGAACCACTTGGGTAATTAAAGGGTTTTCCAAACCATTGGAATATTAAAAGGTTTTCTGTGGGTTCTAGATAAAATCCTTGGAGTATAAAAGGGATTATGGGTGGGTTCTTGTCAACACCCTTAGAATGTGAATTCAGTTTAGGTTGGGTTCTAGGTGGAACCCTCTGAAAGGGTATTGGGTTTAATAAAGATCTCTTTATCATCTCCTATGGCAACAAGCCAAAGAACCCCATATGATTCTTGTGGTTGTGGTTCTAGTTATCACTTTAATTTCTAACAGCGTATCACAAACATATGGATACATGAATATGTACGTTTTCACACATTCATAAATCACACACAGAATATACATAATCATATAAACACATTTTGGCAGAATGTCAGCTCAACCTTGAACTGTGGCAGGTGTAGAAGAGCAGGGGGCTGTGTGTGTGTGTGTGTGTGTGTGTGTGTGTGTGTGTGTGTGTGTGTGTGTGTGTGTGTGTGTGTACGCGTGCACGCTTCTTACCCACTGTTAATCCCCACGAAGTGATTAGTGTGCTGGTTTTTTCTTTTCCTCCGGTGTCTCTCTACTCACACGTCTCTCATCAGACTGTCAGGGGATAGGATGCAGCAGCTCTTTGTGTGTGCATGCGGCAGTGTGGAAGAGTTGTTACTTGCCCATATGGCGACAAGGAAGGAGATCAAAGACACAAAAGCAGGAGATTACATGACAGTAAGTTAGCATTGGCTAGTTGTGATGGGAAACCTAGCAACAGTAAGCCATTAACAAGCTCCATTCTGTGGTGTTACAGTGAAATCCAGGCCAGTAAATAAGCATTCGACCTCTCTGGCTGGTCCTCTTTGTTTCTGTACAGAACCCTGCTTTAACAAGGCTTAATGAGGACTGTTTAGCCGTATAGTGGAATCCGAGTTAAAGCGAGGGTAAGCACCGAAAACCCTCTTTTGGCTCTGTTAAGGAACACTCAAGTAAAGCGTGATGAGATCTCTGTGGCCCTGTTGTTGATGTGAAGCAAGATATCCTCCTGCAGAGCTGCAATTGGTCTGTCTGTTGACAGTTGGGTTGATTAGTAAGCATTGTTTAGATCTGATTGGCTCTGCAGTGGGAGCCCGGCTGAACCAAGGCCCGTATAGAGAGAAATTATATCACCGCATAGAACCACAATGTGGTCCACTCAATTTGCCTTTGTGCGTGTTGGAATGTAATCAAGAGTAAGTGTTTGTGTGTGTGTTTAAGTGCGTATGAGTGTCTGTTATGTGAGGTCATGACATAACACAGGTCAGTGGACGAGCTGTCTTATGTGCCTTCGTTACGTGTGTGTCTATGTATATGTGTATGTGTACAGTGCCTGGCATGTTTGCAAACATATGTCATTTCCCCGTAGGAAAACTTAACGGACCATAGCTGTAGCAAAGCAATTTGTGTAATTGAATAGCTTGAAAGACTACAGATCCCAGTATATGTGTGTGTATGTGTGTGTGTGTGTGTGTGTGTGTGTTGGACATAAATAACCCTGGTCTGGACTAGAGAACATGTTTGTGTAGGCTGCAGTGCAAACTAAACACACACACACATATACAGTGACATAAGGGGCACACAGTTTCCATTCAGCATTCTCCGTGGCCCCTCACACACTCTTTAACTCCTCCAGTACACAGAAATATTTTCTTTCTATCTTTCTTTCTTTCTTTCTTTCTTTCTTTCTTTCTTTCTTTCTTTCTTTCTTTCTTTCTTTTTCTCTTTCTTTCCATACAACAATTAAAGCTATATTATGTAACATTTCTGCATTAAAATGTAAAAAAGCCAGACTTATGTTACATATTTAGTTTAGTTGTGGTCTTATATTATCGTAAAATTGTCAAACAATGGTCAAACACAGAGAACTACATCATGTATTCAAGGTAAAGTTGTGTTTTCTACTATACTCTAGCTGCTATAGCTTTTGGTATGTGTCAGAGTGCATAAAAAGTGCATTATCTCGTCCGTGAACATGATTTCTGTCACATCAAATTTAACCTAAACCTGGTCCAACAGTTACAGAGCAACATTATCATTCATTTAGGGTCATATTTTTGGACACCCGATGAATGTTAGTCCAGTATTTGTTTGTTTTTGGTCACCACCACCTCCTGATGGAAATATGTGACTGTTCAGCTTTTGAAATCCCACCTAGTAACTAACTAGGTTAAGTTTTTTTTTTTGAGAAAATAGCTGCCTGCTCCGTCCCAAAACAATGCTATGAGTGACCCCTTTCATATTGTCATTTGATAAATTGTTATCATGAAAATAAGGATTCTTGCCACTTTTGGGAATACAAAGACTTCATTTTCAATAGGAAGGAGGACCAGAACTGTGAAAATGAGAGCCAAATTGTAATAAAGCTGAACTGTCAGATGTGAGACGTGACTGGTATAAACAGCCTCGCTGTGCAGCATAGCAAAGAGGGATCTGAAGCTCAACAGTAAGGATCCGAGGCTTTGTGTGTGTTTGCATACATGCACTTTGTGTGTATGTGTCTGTTATACCCATTTTAAACCTCACACTTTGAGAAGGGGCTGGCCCGTCACACTTGTTAGACACACGTGTACACACACACACACACACACACATACAAAGCCTGTAGCACTGCTCCAGCTGTGCTTTAGCTGCCCTCACCATTAATTTGTCTGACTTTTCTCCCATGAGACTGCTGCTTGTCACGGCCCTGTACCCTAAAAAAGACCCTCCGTCTGTGTTTCTGCTCCCACTGCCTGCTGAATCAAACGCAGAGATGTGCGGAGATGGCACTGATATAATGTCAAAGTAATTTCAACCTATACTCTGTTCATCAAAGTTTCCCTATAGACCTTTTCAGAGCAGAGACCCAGGTGTGACTAATTACATTAAAGACGACTCTGTTCCATTTAAGGTTTCCAGTGAGCCGTGACATTGTGTCACCGCTCAATACGCAAGGGCTCTGGAACTGGCGAAACCAAATGGCATGCAGCCATTGTTAATGCTATTAATTACATCTGTGTTTTTTCCTGCGGTGACATTTCAAAATGTCAACTGTGAAAAGGTCTATTTGCTTGTGTAAGCAGTCAGTTCAGTGGCTCTTCTTTTAATAATCGCTTTGCTGCACAGGAAGTGATGTGTTTTACAGCATGTTTCACATTTGTTTGGAATACTAATAGTTAAGGCATAAAAAGAAACGAAAGCTAGATTAAAAAAAACCCAAAGTCAAAGCAACTGCAAGGAACTTTTCATATTTAGTTGATTTTGTGGACAGAAGCACTCTGCAGGAAAATAAAATGGCCCTAAAAATCAGCCAAAAAAAGCAATCAGTGTTGGATTCCATCATCAATAGACGATATATTTGTCCAATCACCCAACCCTACTATAAAGCCATTCTGATTTTGATTCTGGTTCTGTTCCATTCAGGTTTAACAGAGTCATTTTTCTCTTCTACACTTAATGGAACAGAATTTTAATTAGTATTATTTCTGACAACTGTGTTTGCCACCTATTGCATATGAATAAAGCTTGGTAAAAAGATGTCATCGTTGCATTTTGTCCAGTTACTGGAGTTCTTAACTCTAGAATATAGTGTAAATATTTGTTCCTCCTCTGTTACCAGTTATCCGTGCCAGTGTGTCTCAGTGCACAACAATATATCATCATAACAGGCACATAATGAGGCTCCGCAAACACCATTAAGTCAGTTATGATTATGATTTGTTGAAGAAAATAGATATAACAGTCCTGGTCAGAGTTGTAACCTCTGTCTGTCTCTTTGGTATGTCTGTCTCTCCTGTCTTGTTGAGAGGCAGATGCTCAGCCAGATGTTCGTGTTTGCGTATGTGCGTGTTCGCTGCATCCACACACACTTACTAAACCTTGGGTGCTGGTGTTGAGACATTTGGTAACTCTGATCGTTTATTAGGAGGTTTTCTTTTTCCCCTTTCATTCCTTCAGTCATTTATTCATTCCTTTTTTAATTCACTGATTCTTACGTTATTTCTTATTTTGCTTATTTGTTTATTAACTTACTACTTTAATTCAGTATTTGTGCTTCTTTTGCTTTTCATTAATGCTTTCTCTACCTGTTCATCCTTCCACACATTAAACCATTTATTCATTCAAATAAATTCATTTATTCAGTCAGCTATGAACACCTAATTGTCTCTTGCATAATAAATGTACATTAGTACAGTCATTAAATGTGCTCCTTGAAGCTGCCCTCTCACACACGTCCAGTGACTGTAAAGGTTTAACAGTGGAATATACAGTAAGAAAGGAGGACAGAATACATAATTCAGTATGTGAGGAAGATCTCTACATAATGCTGAGGGCATTACATTAAAAATAACCTTTGCCCTGCAGGTTTATATTTGTTGGACTGACTTGAACTGTAAGCGCTGGGATGGATGTATTTAGGGTCAGAGTGTCCTGTGGTTCATCATTAAAACTCAGATCAGCCCGGAGCTTCTCTCTGAGGACCAGATGGGTCCATCAGGCTGAATCACACATACATAAAAACACTAAGACTGTCTGTCAACCTGATCCTCTCTCAGTATCTCCCTCAATTTTTATTCATCTTCCCTCCTGTCACTCTGACGGTTCATCCATTCTTCTCTCTCTGCCTCTTTTTTTTCCGTCTTTTTGTCAACAATAGCTTCACTGAAGTAATATTAGCAACAGCGTGCAGTTTAACCAAATGTTGAGAAAGCTTAAAACCCGCCACGTAAAACGGCAGATGATTATTTGGTTTATTAGTAATTTTCTTTGTCTCTTTCTCTCATGTAATCTTTTTTCCCCTCCTTCACCTTTCCCCTTTATCTCTCTCAGTCTGACAGATGTGAATTCTCTTAATCTCCTCCTGCATTCACAAACAGCCTGGGAATAAAGAATCTGTTGTTTTCGTCAACATGTTATTTTTTTTTACTGACATAACCGAGTCAGTGAGGTTTACGCGGTGCTGTGCGGGATTACACTCTGATCTGACAATGCTGGAACAATAATACTATAAGCTCAAGATCTGCTGCGTTACCCTTGACTCTGCTGAAATGCTGCACTGACCAGGTGATCTTGACAACAGGGTCTGCTTTTATGAAAAATGAATCTGTAGCAGTCGACAAACACAGAAGCTTGTTTAACAGTGTCTACCACGGTATTCCCACAATCCAAGCTCTCAATCTGGTTAAAATAAACATACCGTCCGCTGCACACTAAAACAGATTTTTGCTTTTTACCCTCTTTCTAACTCATATCTTCTCACTTAACTTAATGTTATTTTCTAGTTTGTATCATTGAATTGAAGTAGTATGTATGTATGTAGTATTGACTCTTTCAAAGTCCCACCACATTTTGCTCTGTGCTAACAGTTAAACAAGCCTGGTACCCAACGAAATCTCAGTTAGCTTTCTTCCCAGTTGTCATACTGAGCTAAGCTAACCAGCTACTAGCTTCTTATAGATGGGTCAGACATGAGAGTGCTATCAGTTTTTGGCATGAAAGTGAATATCTGTATGCCTCAAAATGTCAAACTATTCCTGTAGACAAACCAAGAGAAATATATGACTTTGCTCGTTTTATATGACATGAGAAAATGTTATTTTTGTTCTGTGCTTCAATAACAGTTGAGAAATAGTTATATGCACGAGGCTCAGCTATGTTAAATAGAAAAAATAATTTTGAAAATTAAAGACATGTTCCTCAGGATCTGTAAAAGCCAAAAATACATAGTCACATCTTAAGTCAGCTAATGTTAGCAAAGTGCTTAATGATTGATTTAATTAGCTAGCTATTTAGCTATTGTTTTGTTAACATTAGCCATCAGATGTAGCTAGATGGCTAACAATTAATGTAGATTAGTTAACTAGTTAGTGAATATTTTGCTAACATTACACAATGTAGTGTTTACGGGTCCCCCAGTTACAACTTTTACCCTCTTTAAAATCTGGTTTATTTTTAACAACAATGAGCCTGTTGTTGAAGCACAGGACAAAAAGGGGTGGGACTTAGTGAGGGTCAGTTGTACATAATAACATCATAAGGAAATCACTGCACCCAGCAAAGAAATAGTCTTCCACATAACAACAATAAACCTACATTTTTTTTTTTTTTTTTGTATGGGCAAAACAAAGGAGATATAATGTATTAATTAGTGAGCAAATTGACCGCTGGCTTCAGCTTTATATTGAATGGACAGATATGAAAATCGATCTAACACTTGTCAGTGAAGTGAATAGGTGTGTTTTCCAAAATGTTGAACTATTCCTTTTAAAATTGGCACAAATAATGAAAAACTAATGAAAGTCAACAGCTCTTCCACAGTGGTTAAATGATGAAACAGACTGCGGGCATGACGGCACACAAATCTTCCAGCTGGGAAAAAGTATTGCTACAACTCGCCTTCGGGCATTTTCAGATCCTTCTGATCAGCTGGACGTGCAGCATAGCTACCTGACAGGCGAGCAGACCGGAGCAGAGGGTTAGAGACTAAAGATAGACTGAGAGTCCTCGGAGGAAACCAGCCTGGCTGCGCTCTGACACTTCCCCATAAACACGGAGAGAAAGAGGAAATCCCGGCTAAGGTTTGATTTTAGCAACGTGTGACAGTGTGGGTCCCTCCACAACGCCTCTGCTGTCATCTTTTATTCATCTGCCACTCTACAGATCCATATTTCATACCCACGGTGGTGTGGAAGTGTCTGTGTGTGAGTGTGTGTTAATGTGAGGAGAGATTTGGAGACTGGAGGGTTTATACCTGTGTGTGTGGTGTGAAAAGAGAGTATGTTGAAGTTCAGTCGGGGAGTGTTTGAATCTGCATCTCCAGTATCATCTGTGTCACACATGTCCCAGGGCCACAGTGCACTATGGGCAAATGAGTTCATGCGGTGCATTCAGGGGCCAGCAGGTGCAGAGTGCTTTTAAAAAGAAAAGTTGAGAAAACTTCACATTTCAAGGCAAGTGCCTTGGTTATTTTTGAGTTTTGAATCAAACTCAAACTCTTACGTTTAAAAAATAAAGGTTTTCCCAACCTATAATCTTTTGTTGAGATAATTTAATTTTCTTCTTCAGCTGAACTTGAAACTCCCAAAATTTTTTATTTAAAAAATTATTCAAAGTGAGCTGTGAACCTGAATTGTGATTATTTCAGTGCTTGAAATTTGAATGGTTGCAATTGAACAATTTATTTTCACTTCAATGATATTACTCAGCAGCTTTTGAGATACATTTTTGAGGGGGTCCTAAGCTCTATCTAAGGAAGAAAAGTACATTAACCCAACAAAACATTATTGTTTTGGTAAAAACTTTTCAAAACTCTGAGTTGGGCTCAAAACTCTGAAATCTATTGAAGTAAGCTGCCTTTAAATTTAAACTTTTCTTTGAGTCACACAGTCTATTTAGATAAGAGGAGGATCTTTCATGTTTCAGATTTTTGTGTGATTAAAAATATTAAGATGATAAAGTGACCATTTATTCCTATTCACAACTTGAAACCACATAAAACGTGTGTGTGTTTGCATGTGTTTTGTGAGTGTGTTGTGAGTGAGTCGAATGGCCATGCAGCTGCACTAATCACTGGAACCTTGATGGTTTAATTTAGTGACCAATCAGAGCAATTGATGGAGAACCAATTAGCCACAAACTAGCACGCCAGCATCTAGTGTGTGCGTGTGTGCGTCCGTGCGTGCGTGTGTGTGCGTGCGTGTGCGTGTGTGCGTGCGTGTGTGTGCGTGCGTGTGTGTGTGCGTGTGTGTGTGCGTGTGTGTGTGTGTGTGTGTGTGTGTGTGTGTGTTAAATGAGGTTAAAAGCTACTTTTGGAAAGCAGAGCACTTGGATAAATGGTTACAACTTCTTGATTGCTGGGTAATTTTTTAATAGATAAGTGTACGTGCATATGACAGTGCGTGTGTGGTGTGTGTGTGTGTGTGTGTGTGTGTGTGTACAGTCTAAATCACACCATGTCCAATTAGGTCCATGATTGGTGTGTAACAGCTTCTATTTAAAACCAGTGTGACAGAAATATGAGGAGGGCGTTTGATTAACCTTCTTTCAACTAGAAGCCTTAATGAGGGGATTCATGTTTTCAGAAAGACGTACGAGGGAAGAAAGACCATCAGAAAAACATCTGGTGACATCTTTTCGCTCTTCTTGCCTTTTTTCTCTTGATCATTATTTCTGAATTCACCTGTGTCTTCACAAAAATGGCAAACGAACAGCTCATACTATCGTTGTGTCTGTAGCTGCAGTCTCAGATTTGCTGGAATTGACACATTCATCTTCAGAATGTGCCACTGGTTCCTGGTTTAAATGATGGATGTTCCCAGACAGATCTGTGGAATCTGTAGCAGCTGTAATGAATGTTTCAGAAGCTGTATATCTGAGCTGGTGTATACAGCATGTGTGTGAGAGTGTGTGTGTGTGAATGTTTTCAAGGGCACAGAATCATCTTTAGAATAAAATCATTTATCATTACCTCCTCATTCTGTCTCTGTCACTCACTCTCATATCTCTGACTCATTCATCTCTACAGTATAGATTTTAATCCTGCTAGTCCGCTCCTGGTAAATATTGCATGTGGCCTCAATCTCAGATACAGTCAGATGTAGAAAATGGCAGGAAGACTGAGTGCCGACCCCGCTGACATTAATAACACACCAGGGGGAAATTAGTGTGCACAGCATCTTCAGTTCTGTTTATTAGAGTAATTCGTATTGCTTTGATCAGTCCACAAAGCTCAAGCTTTGTTCCTGTCACAGGCACTTATGAAAGTTTTATGAGGTGTTTCACATTTGCAGTCAAGTTATTAAGCTGTTCTTACCCAGAGACTTTAAGTACAGTATGCGCACTTCAGAGTGGAGATATACTGATCCACTTTTCTTCAGTGCCGATCCAAACACTATGAATAGTAGTAGTTATAGCGCTTTTGTCTGGAAAGCTTGTGTAGTTTATGTAATGTAACCTGCATAATGGTGCCCTTCAACAATTGTGGGGCACTGAATGATTGTGGATTGTGAAATTCAGATGTGCAATTCATAAGCTGAGAGACCACACTCATTTGCATAATTCCCCAAGAGGCATTGCTGAAGGTTTGAGTTTGCTGTTGTATGTTCTAAAATGCAAATTCTACTTTTTGTCACTGTTTGTCATGTGTTTGTTCAGAATGTGGTGGTTTTATGGCGGTAATTGTCAGTTTAGTGCTTTTTCATTGTTGCTGTTTTATTGTTTGAGTCCAGCTGTATAGTGACACATATATTATGTGCGTAACAGAAGTGAAAAATGCCATTCAGCTCTCAATTTGTTCTGCTTAGCATAGTATTTCCAAATAGATAACACGTGGTGTTGTGGACTTCAGATCAGAATGTGGATCGGTGGCGCAAGTTCAGATCAGAACCTGGTACCAATCATGTATTGGATCTGTCCCATGTCTACTTAAGAGCTCAGCAACATTAAAGTAGTAAGTTCAATGAACCTGCAGAGGATGATAATGAGGTTTGATGATCCAGACTGACAAAACACAAGCAAATTAAGAAAATGTCTTCATTAATATGACAACACGTGCAGCATTTAGACATTTGAACACGCTGCAACTATACAAACCTGCTGCAAATACACCAAACAACAACAGTGTTTCCAGATGACACTAAAAACTGCTGAACATAGCTTGGACACGCTTGTTGTTGCCATAGATTATGACTCATGAAGTTATTGGAGTCAGGTGTATCATTCGTTTATGTCGTGGGTTTCTGACTTTTGCTACTGCTATACTCTGTGCATCCACTGAAAACAATCACTGCGTGCACATCACAAGACCTTGCAGAGTGAAAAAGTGGAATTATATCAGTAATTTTAATGATTTTTCAGGAGATTCAGTGTTTATGATGGATACTAACCTTCATATGGACATTATTAGACCAGAAATAACCCAAAGTATAGGCTATAGAAGGCCAGGTATTGTCATGATAAAAAGATCTTCGTGTCTATCTAAGTGGCCTGATGATGTACCCACTGAACTGGCCTACTAAAATACGACATGAGGATATTGTCAATAAATCAGACCAAGCTAAGCGTCACATGCTGAGGTGAATGGCAAATTAACAGCTTAAAATTCTCTGTGAGGCTCTGACACAGTTTTATTGAGGATTATGAACCATGTGAGCGCAGCATCAACTAAATATAATAAAAGTCTGAAATAATAGAAGATTATGTGTAGGAGTCAGGTCAGTTGACTTCAATAGTGCAGAGTCCCTACTCAATCTGTTATTAATTATATTGGCAAAATCTATTGATTTATATCTTGATTTATATTCTGTGATTGATATATGCAGCGACCCGTTGACTTTAAGGGCCCCTGAGAGATTGGGGCCCCGGGGCATTTTTCTACTTTGACCAGTTGGTAATCAAGCACCGCTGAGGTGGAACCGGCAAGTGGCTTCCTCCATACAATGTGGCAGCTTGAAATACTGCCACAACCCCCTCTCAGTCTCAGTATCTTACTGAAAGAGTAATTAATTTTATTTTATACACCAAGACATGAACCATAATAAGTGAAATCAAGCAAATGGTTTTTAAATGGCTTCTTTCATTATATTTTACAAATGCACGTTTTATTCTATTATTATGTATTTCTATCAGTCCACAGAGACAAATGTTTAACCGCAGTGTCATCAGCTTTGCTTTGTTTAATTTGACTTTTGAATCTCTGGTGTGGAGCATAGAAAGCCAACTTGTTCCATTGTAACCCAAATAAAAATGTGCTCATTTTTTTTTACATTCTAAATAAAAATGTTTGTCTGTAAATATTTCTCTCTGCGTTTCCTCCTTTATTTCAAGACAAAAGACAGAAAATTAACAGTACAACACGGGGAAAACAAAAAGATGAATACAGGAAAGTTAGTTTAGTCAGAACAATTGGATGTAAGTTGTCAGGTGTTGATTTGATGTTGTGTGTACAAGTGTCTTCATGCTGTCGGACTAGAAAGGGGTTCATAAGGTGGAGAGGAGGGCGAGTAAATGAGGCGGCGCTCAGAGGACAAGCGCTAATAACACTAATATCAGAATTCAGTGCATGTCTCCACTGAGCTGACGGCTACACTAAAATGGGCTGAGGAGCACCGTGTGATCCCCCACGGCAATGTTTAAGATGGTATCTTCCAGTGATGTATGTCTCATCTTATATCCCCTCTGGATTCCTCCGGTGCTCTCCCCCAACTTAATCACTATTGATCTCCACATGCTCTGCTCCCCCTCCTCCTTCACTCCCTCTTCCCTGCTCGTCTTGGGTATCTCTACGTCTTATCTTTCCCTTGTCTTCTTTTTCCCATTTTAATTTCACATATCCCGCCTATTGCTATCTCCCACTTTTCCTCAGGGCTTCAAATTATGTATCCACAGTCTGTGCTTATTTCCCTCTATCTCTTCATTCATCCCATCCTCGCATCGATCTGCCTCTTTTAGTCGGATCTCTTTCTTGTCCCTCCCTCTTTCCCTTGGCACATCTGTTGGTCCTGTTTGTCTTTGTCTTTCCCTTGTTTCCTATTTCAACTCTCTCCTTCAGTTCTTACCTAGGTCTTAATTTTTGCTTTTTTTTTTATTCGGTCTGTCATCTCTTGCTTTCTCTCATTCCCTGTCTTCATCCTCTCTTTCTGTCCTTCATTACTTTCATTCTTTCATTGTTCGTTTTTTCACTCATATATCTATTTCTCCCCTTTGCTCAGTTCTTGTCTTTTACAAACTCCAACACACATATTCAAACAGATACATTTTTGAAGTTTTGAAAATTAAATTCACTCATTTTTGCTTGATATACGACTTTGGGTGCTCAACAGTCCGGGGTCTCTGTTGTTGTATTTTGTGCTTCATAATGCACCACACATTGTCAGTGGGAGACAGTTCTGGACGGCAGGCAGGACAGTCTACTACCTGAATTATTTTACTATGAAGCCACTTTGTTGTAACACATGCAGAATGAGTATTGTCTCGCTGAAATAAGCGGCCTGGAAAAAGACGCTGTCTGGATGGCAGTATATGTTGCTCCAAAATCTCTTTGTACCTTTCAACATTAATGGGGTCTTCACAGGTGTGGAAGTTACCCATGATGCCGTGGGCACTAACAGAGTTCGATGCCATGACAGATGCTGGCTTTAAACATTAAATATCTCATCCGTCTGTCTTTGTCCCTATCCTGATGCATTCCTTCAGTTTCCCATATCCCATAACTTTTTGGTTTGATCTCACATCCCTTTCCCATCTTCTCTCTCTCTCTCTCTCTTTTGCTTATTCTCATTTATCTCTCCATCCTCTCTGGTCTTAGATATTGAGGTTTGTCTTCTTCACCTCCCTTCTTTCCCTCCATCATTCATTCCTATCATTACTGCCATGAGTAACCCAGTTTGTTCCTGCTATCACTGTACATTCCCTCTGTCCTCTTTTTTTTTTTTAAAGCCCCAAACAAATGTTGATTCTGCTCTCCCGCCGGTCTCGTTCTTTCCTTTTCACATCAACACCTCCTGTAGGTTTCTTACTATTCCCCATTGCACCTTCCTCCCATCTCTCTCCTCTCTTTCTTGAATATCTTACCTTCATCCCCCTCCTCCATGCTGGGGGAGAGATTAGATGAGCGAGGAATGGGAACGAGTGTCAGACAGGCTCTTTCTCTCCTTCATACACACACACACACACACACACACACACACACACACACACACACACACACACACACACACACACACACACACTGTCTTTGAGAAGCTGAGGAATTTAAGAAGCATTTTATTGATTGTTCCTTCGAGGCAGCGTTTTTATGTGGGAAGGGAATATGTGTGTGTGCTTGTGTCTGTGTTGAACACTTGAGCACTCAATCAAACACTGCTGCTGCAGGATTGTGTACATGTCCTGTGTTTATGTGTGTTTAAATGTGTGTGTGCAATTCGTGAATTATCCCTGTTTGTGTCAAATCAGTAAAAGATGCAGTAGCATTTTCTTCCGTCTGTCAGACTAGGTTATATTTATCCATCAGGGGTTGTCATACAATATTTTAACAATTCAATACTTTAACAGAATTACACAATGAAGATGGAACATAATAGACTGTTTTCAAAACCAAATGAACAGTTATTTTCCAAAACATTGCTGAAAATGCAAAATAATGATCTGTGCTTCATCATAGAGAGAATGTAGCTATGGTTTTTGTGTTATTACCTATTATTACTATTAGATATTGGGTGTCTTCATTGTTGTCAATGAGGAGTGAGCATCTGCGGCTGACACACTCCAGCTTTTTGGTGCAGCTGCTCTGAGCACTTCTAGTTGAAAATCTCTGGTTTTCAAACAGCCAGTCTTATATTAAATTGATGGACTTGTCGCCCTGGTAACCATGAACATGGAGGAGACTTTCCTTTTCTTTTCTTTTTTTGTTTTTTTTGTTTTTTTGTGATATGCACCAGAAACCCGGCACTCAAATCGTGTCCGTGCAACAGCCCAAAGAGAAAGACGTTTTCAAAAGTCTCTGTGTGTTCAGCTCACAGTCCTCTTTTAGCTTCTAAATGAATCTCTGTGGTTTGAAGTTTAGTTTCACTCCTCTGTCAGTGTTTGTACTTTCAGGTATCTGCTTTATTTTACTCTTTCATGTTTGCTGATAGGAGTGAAGTAACTGCTGATGAAAACACACCACTGATTTTGCTGCTTCTTAATAAAAGCTTTTAGATAGCAAAACATTAAGGGACTTTTATTGTGAAGAACCTATAGAATATTAAATGCTGTTACCCAACGCATATCAAGACACACTTTCAAGCGGGAAGTCCAGATGCAGATCCCCCAGTGGTGGGCTGACACACTGAGTCAAACCAAGCCAGCACATGTGTACGAAAAAGGCCGTATAAGAGTTAGCATCTTCCAGTTGGCGAGTGAAAAACATCTCAAACAAACACGTACAAGTAGATAATAAAAACTGAAGGTGCAATGCTAGAGATGCCAGACTGTGCAACAACGGCAGTCTTAGGAATTGTCCGGACCTTGTGTCATAGAAACAAAAACCACGTTTTTTGTTGTTGTTGTTGTTGTTTTTACTACACAGGCACTTCAGTGCCTTGCCAGCACTATCTTGCTAGGAAAAAAAAAACTATGTCCACACAGGGCCTTATATAGGATTGTTGTTGTTGTTGTTATGAGACAGAAATTAATTGGAATAGGGTAAGGAGTTTGATAATATGGTGAAAAAAAAATCAGATTGGAATTATTTTGACAGATTTCGCAGATTAGATATGATTAACACTTAGTGGGAATGATCATTTTTCCACCAAAATCGTCATTTTCACTGAAAAAAAACCTCCATAATGTGACATTAAAGGGCATCTCTACAGCACATCATAATGCTGGTTTGCCACACATTTTTCCCTTACCAAAAAACCTCCTGTGATTTGGATATTCCCTACGGCCATATTGAAATTTTGACAATAGAGTATTTTGACTAATTGTGCAGCCCTAGTCAGGAGGTACGAAAAACAGCCTTTCTCTCTATGGAATTTGGTGGTTTTGGCTCTCGACAGCGAATGCCTCATGGAATTCTCCAGAAGTAAAACTTGCCCAAACTTGGAGCCAAATTGGAGACACCAGTGACGGTATCTGTTCCTCTGGCTTGTGACAGTTCCAAGAAAAACTAGTTAAGATTATAATACCATTCAGACTACAACATGATCCTTTTGGAACTTAAACTAGATAAACATGCCCAATAAATAACAATACGGGCAGTTACAGTTATTCTGCAGTCTTTCTCTGTTAGCACATATTTTATCCATGTAGTGAAGGCACTGTAGTCCAGCCTGCTATGCACACCTCGCTGCTGCTCTCCTCTCTTCATTTTTTTACCAAATCTTTTTCTGTTGTCATCTGCAGGTTTGTTCAAAGTGTTTCATTTCTTCTCTCCACCTCTCTCTGTTTCTCTTTCTCCCTTTTCATCCTCCCATCATTCCTTCCACCTCTCCCTCCATGCCGTGAGTAGGCGGACACTGTCGGAGGTGAGAAGTGAGAGCGTGAGTGTGTGCCGGCAACCATGGCAACCCTGTCCTAATTGGCCAATGGCCTGGCAGGATGATTGTCAGCTGTTGTCAGTGAGGGCTGTTCATGCAGACAGGCAGCAGGGCTGGACGGCCCCAGATGGGTCCTTCAGATATGAGAGCAAGAGGAGCAAGGAGAAGAGTTTACTCCCTCTTCTTCCAGTTTGGGCTTTGAATTAAATATCTTGAGAGACTGAAGCTCTTGTCAGAGCCGATGAGTTGTTTGCTACTTGGTATGCGCGTCTCAGGTGTGAGGTTCTCCACCCGTGGCAAATAGAATAATTTAAACAAGAGCTTCTTTACGTTCAAGTGAGAAGCTCTCCAGCAGCCAGTCGAGTGGATGGATGGGACAATATAACATGGGCTTCTTTTAACCGCCACTACAATCATTCCCTAACCTTATCCAAAATTAGCCTGTATGTACGTGTTTTTTTTTTTTTTTTTTAAATCTAAACCAAATTCAAGGCAAGTTTACCTTTCTGTTTTTTTTTTTTGTTTTTTCTGATGTGCGCTCAAAAGTAGAGACTCAACTCATGTCTAGGCCAGAGAGCAGAGAGAGACAAGTATTGTCGGACTTCCCTGAATCAATACACATTGAAATACAGAGGACCATCTCTTTGGAATGATCTACCTTCATCTCTACAATCAACATCTACATTATCATTGTTCAAAAAAACTGAAAAAGTTTTTAATGAGCAAAGATTTGTAGTATTTTTTTTGGACCTCATTGTAATGCATCGCACCTTGTGTACATTCATTTCTGTATATCAGTATATGTTACATTATACATACATTATGTATACATATGTACATGTGCAAAGTTTTTAAAGGTCTCAAAAGTGTTTCAGACCTTTTGCGGCATCTAGCTGAATCTCTGCGGTTTGATTTATTTTCTCTCCTGCATCTTTATTTTAGTGTTTCATGGTCAGTCTAGGACTCGTCTTAAGATTCCTGAATTTGTTACTTCACAATAAATGCTTTGGCATAACAAAACAATAAGTTGCTTTTATTGTGAAGAATTTATGTGAAATAAAATGTCTGTCCACCATTTATATGCCTGGAAGACGAATGAATCATCTGTAAATATATTCTGTCAAGCGGGTGTAGACTCCACTGTGCTGGGCTGACGGGCAGAGTCAAACTCATGCCAAGTCCAGTCAAGCAGCATGTGTGTCTGATAAAGGAGCAAAAGATTCACAGAAGTTACAGACGGAGCCGACAAGCCTTTATTCTGCTGAAAGGGGCTAAAAATTATCACGTCCAACCAGGTGTCATGTTTCCATTACTGTCACTTAGAGCTGGAGCCGATAAATACCCATGACTGGTACAGTCATTTCACGCTGGAATGAATCCTGATTTTACCCTTTTTCCCAGTGAGGGTAAAGCCCAGATGTTACTGGGTATTAGTGGATTTTTGTCAAATGCAAAGAGGCTCAAGTGGTCACTACTGTAAAACTTAACAAAGTTGTGTTTTAACTCCAAGCAAGTTGTTTTTGTGCTTTCCTGTCTGATCATATAAAAGATTTATTTTTCCAACAGTGACTCTTGTTATGCAGCGCATGGACAAACATACAATATTTTGTATGTTATTCCACCTACTCTCTGTGTCTTTGTGTGTTGGTGCCTGTGTTTATGTATTTGTGTGTCTTCCTTTGTGTGTGTGTTTATATAACTATTCATGACTGATGTGAGTGTTTACTTGTGTGTGTATCTGCATCCGTGTGTGTATCCATGCATGATGCATGCTGATTTCTGTACCTGTTTGTGTATGTGTGTGAGTGTGAGTGTGTACAGTATGTGTGTGGGTGGGTGTTTAGAGAATTGATGGATGGCTCTGCTCGGCCTCCGACTGAGCCAGCATGCTTCTCCTCATCATCTCTTTCTCCTTCTCTCTTTTATTCATGATAGAATCAGCATGGTTTCGCTCGTTCTCATTCTTTTCTCGTTACAAACATTTTTTCAGTTAAGAATTAGCTTTTAGTCTGCGGTTTTAATGATTGTGTAGAGACAGGTACTTGTGTCTGATTGACCACTGCATTGCAGCAGCCTTTTTTGTTCATAATTATGCATTTTGCTCAGTATCATTATTGTTGTCATATACATTGCTGTGATGGTTGTTTGTTTCAGTTGGAAAAGTTGTTGTGTAGTCAAACTAACACCGACTCACCCTGTGGAAGTGTTGAAAATTACCTTTGGAGTGGTGAACCGCCAAGATATTTGCTTTACACAGTCTTACATGAGCCGTTGCCTGTGTGGAAATGTTAAAACACGACTTGTGCTCTTTTCATAGGCTTTCTGCTGACTAACACAGGCCACACACACACACACACACGCACATTCACAAACGGAAATATGATTTTCCAGCCAAGGAAGGGCAGACGGAGCCGATAAAAAGATGTTTTCCTCTTCATCACTCTCCTTTCTCCTTCTCTTCCTCTGACTCACAGTTTTTCGTTCCCTTTCCTTTGGCACTTCACACACACACACACACACACACACACACACACACACACACACACACACACACACACACACACACTCCTCATGCATGTCTCACTCACTTTCTGTCAGTTTCTCATTGTTTAGAGAAGCAGTGTAAACTAGCTGCATATTTTCCATGACTTCAGGCTCTCACTGCAGAACAACCTGCCTCAGTAGTCTACACACACACACACACACACACACACACACACACACACACACACACACACACACACACACACACACACACTGATAAGTGTATGTGCACATACCCAAACAGAGAGTCACAGTAAATGGAGCAAATCATTATAGTGAAATCACAGACTGGTCCTGATGCGTACAGTACACAGGCACACTGTCAGTGTAAGTGGAGCACATCATTCCTGTGATGTGATATTACTGAAAGGAGTTGTAGTTGGTTCACAGCCTTTGGTAGAAATGTTTAGTTCCACAGATAGTGACTGACTTCAGAGGGAACGAAAGAAAAGGTGTATTGCACCAGACAGTTTTGCACACTGGCCACCATAAAGAGCAAATGGACATTTTTTTAATCTGGTAAGGACGAGTCCCAGTTTCAGGAAGCAGATGCATGTTGAATCAAATGAGCCATAATAATCGCATCATAAAATGGACAAGGTTGATTTTCTCTGCATAATCCATTATTTCGTACAGCTGTAAAGTACACAACCTCACAAACTTCTACCTACAGTAGATGGTAGAGAGGAGTACCAGAACCAAAATCAATTTAAGTGTATGCTATATTTAGAATATTTTTACCACTTAAACTTAGCTGTTTGACAGTTGTTAAGAAAGCCAGATATTATTCTCTCCAAACCAACAAAACTCCATGGATAAAATAATTAGTTTTATCTAGCAGAATACAGGAGTTGCTGGTCTACCACTGCCTTTAAATGTTAGGTGGCTACAACACTTTTTGCTGCTGCCCCTGTCCACAACAGTACATTGCTAAGTTGCAAATACCAAAGTAAGTGTTAGGTGTTTTTATCAATTTATATTGGACTTAGAGTAAATACAGTCGTAATTATTATGTTAAGTACACTACAGTGGCATGCGCTGCCATTACAGGCATAAATACTACACACAAACGTGCACTCTCAGACACACACAGCCCGTCCCTTCACTGTTTTGTTGTGCTGTTTAAGAAGCTTGTATCTGGCTGTTTCTCCACTCTGCTCTGCTTTGATGTGGAACTGGTGCAACACTCCATCAGGGAGCATTAATATTATATCACCACACACACAGACACACATTAATGCATGCCTATGGGCAGATGCATTTACACACACACACACACACACACACACACACACACACACACCCACAGACTCCATTCCTTCGCACATGCTGCATGCTCGGGCTGCTGCATCGCTTCACTGCGGCAGTCTCTCTCTGTTTCTCACGTCTTCACTCTCTCTTTCCATACAATTAAAATCACCTTAACGAATACACTGGTGCAGTAACGGCATGAATGAAGTTCATATTTTAAAGGTATTTGTCCAGTGTGTTTGCGTTTGTGTGTGTATGATTTGTCTGCACTCTACTCACAGCCTGCTCTCTCATATCAACCACAAACGTGAGCTCTCTGTGTGTCTGCAAGTGTGTACTCATATTGTGTTACTTACTTGTTTACAGTGAAAGCCTCCTCTGAATGAATTATACAAGAGGCCGATTTTGGTTTGAGGTAATTGGATTAAAAGCCACCGGGTTTATATTCAACTGAATACAGCACAAAGACAAGATATTTACTGTTCAAACTAATTCAATTTATTGCTTTTTTGTGAATATACACTCATTTTGAATTTGATCCATGTGCCATGTCCCAAAACATTTAAACAGGAGCAAGTTTACCACTGTGATATGTCACCTTTTCTTTTAACAACAACTCCCAGTATGTTGTGCTTCATAATACACCACACATTTTCAATGGGACACCGGTCTGGACTGCGGGCAGGTCAGTCTAGTAACTGCACTCTTTTGTACTATGAAGCCACAATATTGTAATACATGCGGAAGTTGCTTGGGCATTGTCTGGCTGAAATACGCAGGGACGTTTGTGAAAAAAACGTCATCTGGATGGCAGCATATGTTGCTCCAAAACCTGTATGTGCCTTTCAGCATCAATGGGGCCTTCACAGACACTTAGCCATGCAATGACTAAAAAACTTTGCACTGGCAACAATCTGGATGGTCCATCTCCTTTTTCGTACACAACATCCACAATTTCCAAAAACTATTGACTACTGACTTTCTGTCAGTGCATCTCAAACGAGCTCAGGCCCCAGAGAAGTCAGCAGCATTTCGGATGTTGTTGATCTGTCTTTCTCTTTAAATTGTAGAGTCTTAACTTGCTTTTGCAGATGCAGCAACAAACTGTGTTTAAAAATCTTGTCTTTGTACTGATTTCAACTGTATGCAATACAAGTTGAAAAGGATTTGCATAGATAGATAGATAGATAGATAGATAGATAGATAGATAGATAGATAGATAGATAGTTGTGAGGGTGGAGAGACATACAAAGAGAAGGAGCAAGAGAGAGAGAGAGAGAAGGTTAAATGGGGAATCCCTCATTAAATCAAATGCAGCTAAACCACATGTGAAACTTCTTCCTCTCTCGCTTGCTGTGTGTATGTCGACAGTGCTTTTAACATAGTAAGTGCTTCCATATGAGGCAGATACACATGCACACACACACACACACACACACACACACACACACACACACACACACACGAGGGAGTGAAAAGTTTCCATGTTTAAGCTAAGTGAGCTTTAACATGACAGATGTTGACTGTTACTGTAGCACTGTAGCCTACTGTGTTCCTGTACACACACATACGCACACACTGTACTATTTTTAACCTTTTTTTTATGACTTGGTGAACAGAAAGTGTAAAAGGACACACACACACAGTCGTTTATAGATGGAAAATGGACACACATTTACACACAGGATTTTCTCTGTGGCAGTAAATTTTCCAGTGGCACTGTTCTCAGTCCAGTTCATCACTGTTTGTACCTCTCTTCTCCTTTGTAGAGGAGTCCATGTGTTGGTGATTTCCATGTTTAAACTTGAGTTGACAGATTGCTTCCTTTGGTTTATAAAATCCTTTTAAGAAGTGAGTTTGATAAAGCCAAAACTGGATGTTTTTTGAAGCCAGAAACAAGATTGCTATTTCAGTTTCTGGAAATTTTGGTTTTTGCCTGGCAGCAGAAATGTTGAACTGATTTGATTTGTTGTTCGCTGAGCTGATGTTAAATAGAAGGTTTCATTTCACTGAATGAAATGTGTGTGAGCAGACTATTGTTATAGTTTTTTTATTTTTTCTTTGAGCCGGTCCTTTAAGGTGAAAACTCCAGTCATCTCATTCATTTTGCATGAGGGTAGTGCCTTTAAGCTCAGGTGATGGGGCCACAGGGATGCTGAAGGAAAAGAAAGGAGCAACGTGAGGTGGAAAAGTTAAAGCAGAGTCAACTTTGAGAGCGGTGTGACCTGACTTCACACTGCGGTGACCAATCAAAAGGTGGCAAACATGGCGCTATCAGCTTCAACGTCTGGGTCTGGCTTGTAGTTTATGCTGCAACATTATTTCCCAATTGTTTCACAGCAGTAATGTTCTAAGCACAAATAAACACCCCCGTACATCCCTCACACCTCCCACACCAGCCTGACTCTGAATGTCTGAATGTGGCCTTAGAGGGTCAAAAGAATAAACAGCAAAAAAAAAGTTTTGGTGGTGTGCTTGCTTAGTTCTTTATCTTCTATAAGTTGAGTGATTTTGCAGTTTTCAGTTGTCTGCAAAGAAGTCAGCCTAAACTATATCACACATTTTTTGGCACAATAGGCCTATTTCATAAAAAATAATGTAATGTATTAATGTAACAGAACCTCAGTCACTGGTAACACCTGTGTTTACCTTATTATTTCATGTCAAAATAGCTGCTGTGAAAAAGGTCTATTATTACAAACACTACCAACTAGAAACTACAATTATAACAAAATTCTTCTGCAATAAAGGAAGTCTCTCGTTCAGTAAACAGGCCGGCAGACATTAAAAGCAATACATGGAAAATGGTACCCGCAGCCTTCCGTTCTCCTCATTATGTAAACACAAAGTTGTGTCAGATGTTGAGGAAGACATCAAACAGCTTGTAGTAAGCCTGCTGCAGCTGTATGCAGAGGAAGGCCTCACCGAGGCTGCTTCAGAAGCTGTTCTCCGTGGAAAACCTGTGCTGCATCTGCTGTGACAGATTGGGGTTAAAATTTTTCCTTTCGGATGCTTGGAACAAATACCGCTGAAACATTGCAAAAAATAGATGCGACCAGAGTTTATTACGAGAGTGGAATCCGGTACGAACATATGAGCGCACACACTCGTATACACAGGAGTGTGCAAATATTTAAATGCACTCGCGGGCAGAGCTCCTGTTAGCATAATCACAGTGACAATAAGCAGATATTATGGCTGAATATTCTCAAGGATATAGAGAACATAATTTATCCCAACGAACACACACGCATACAACTAAACACACACACTGAGGAGCCTTACATTTAAGAGCCGAATCATTTCCGCTGCCACAACAGCCAGAGGTATGGTTTTATAATACTGTTATTGTATTCTTGTTCTCGTTCTTGTGAATTAAAAAACTCTCTGGCTGAATAAAAGTGCAGATTATACCCAGCAGCATCTATAGTACATGGACCCTCAGAAAATAGATTTCCAACAGTATTGAGAGCACTAATAACCACCATGCTGCTGTACAACGCACAAGTTGAGCAAACTTGGTACCTCAGTCAAGGTTTCTTCTTTCCCGTTTCCTGAACTTAGATATCAAAGTCTGATCGATATATCGGCCAGTGACTGTTACCAGCCAGACACTGGTGTATCACAGCTATATCAGTCTCTATCAGTATCAGCATTTATGTTTTCTGATATGTGCCTACAAGAAAACTTTTTTATTAAAGAGAACATAATATGCAGGTTGCTTTTGTTTATCAGCTTTATAAGCAACATTCTGTGTGTATTTGATCCTTTCAAGTCAGGTTTAATATATTTGTGTTTTTTATTCATAGTTATTTATAATTACCTTAAAAAATACAGGTGAAAGTTTATTTATTTAAGTATTAAGTATTATATTGAATGATAAAATGAATATGCTATATTCTGTATAATATATTCAGTAAAATAATATTGGCTGATATATCAGTATTGGAATTTCCTGTATCTAGACATGCTATATGCTAGGCTTGGCTATGTTAAAAGATATATATGTTCACATCTTAATATTAGCAAAATGCTAGCTAACTCTACATCAATTATTAGCTGGTTAGTTATCATGTGTTTTGCTAATGTTAGCTAGCTAGTTTGTTTGACAGGAAAAGGATAAAGTGGACAGAGGCACTAAGTTTAATAAGTTTTCTCAACTGGCATTGGAGCAAAAAGGGGCTTAGGGGCTTGTCTTGATTTTTTTTCTGGACATGCCCCAAAACAGATTTAGCTCGTCTGTCTGAACAAGATGTTGACTCAAACTGGTTAATTTACCAAGCAGAAAATCTGATCAGCAAAAGTCATGCATTTATAATCTTTCTAATACTAGAAGTTAATCCAGTCTAATCAGATGTGTAGCTACACACAAACCAACACTTCTGACTTGAGTTTGTATGTCATGGGGTAAAACGATACACTCAAGGGTCTTCACCTCTCAATCTCCACAGATGCTTCAATCTTCTTCTTGATTATACCTCTTTGTTTTTTCTGTCTCTAACCACTTGTTTCGTGTCAGCCAGTTTTCTCTTAGCCTGTCCCTGTCTTTCTAAATTATCTCTCTCTCCTGCTTCTCTCTCTTTCACCCTATCTCATTTTCTGTGTTAGATTAAATCACAGACTTTGCTTTGCCTTGACCATCTGTCCCCCAAAATCCAGGCTTCTTAAGACTCCTTTCAGCTCTTCAACTTTAATCAGCTGGTCCCTGCACCTAAAGAAAAAAACTGAAATTGAATCTTGTAAGGCTTGGGGGATTTCAGTACTTCTCTGCGAGTGTATGAGCCTATTTTTTTGTGGTTTCTGAAAAAGTAAAAAAAAATATCCCAAATTGCATTATATAAACACAGACCTTTTAATGAATGCATCAAAAAGGCAAAGCAAACAGTTGAAGTCTCAAAGTGTCAGCCATCTTTAAAAAAGAGGGTTTATTTTTTCTCTGGTGAGAAGAAAAATCAGGAATGACAAAAGGAGGAGAAGGATGAGTGAAAAAAATGTCTGGAGCAAAGACAGACAGTGACAAACAGTTTTGGTGTCTCACTCTCATTACTGTGCCTTCTCTTCATCTTCCTTGTCTCTTCTCTGTCTGTGATGCAGTAAAATGTTTAGAGAGAAGAAATGAAATGGGTTTCTTTGCTTTCCTTGTGTTTTTGGATCCGAATATAATGAAACAGAATTTATGGCACTGTATCTGTGCTACTGCACGAGCTTGAAACGTAAGTCTGGCTGTATACTACATTGTCAATAAATCCGATGAAAACACCAAAATCAACAGTAAATTGGTCCTATTAACAGGTATTGTTTGTCTAGCTAAAACTTGATATATCTCTTTCTATAGAGCTCAGTTCAGACTATGAGAACACATCAATGAGCCACACTGTTGCAGTGGGTGACATGTTCCTTCTTTACAACGCTGTTGTTGAGTCAATCCTACATACAAAAATCTGCTGTAAATAAGCACAATCGCACAAAATACATATTCATTCATGGCTGAAAATAGTCTCAGACAAATAGGCTTTATACTCTTGTTTGAGTAACATTTGCTTAAAAAAGAACTACATTTTCCAGCTTTTTGGGAATTGTAGTTTAGGAAAGTCTTTTGTGAGTGTTTTTAATAAAGCTATATGTTTGAGACTCATTTTAAATATGGCAGATGCTATTTGCACCCAGGAGTCCAAGGAATAGACAATGTGGCTATTTACACCTGGCTGTATAAGGCCTAGAATGACCGAGATCCCAAGTAGCCAGCAATGCTATTTGCACCAGGCATGTAAATAACCAAAGTGGCTAGCAAATGTGGCTTGTCTATTTACATAGCCAGTGTGGCTATTTACATCCCAATGTCTATAACATAGCATGCAACTTTCCCCCAGAGTGCACATAGCCAATGTGGATACTTATACCAACATTTATATAGTCTAGAATGGCAGGAACAAACCCCAGGTGTCAGTCAGCAACGATGTTTACCTGGGGTGCAAATAGCCTAGCCAGTGTGGCTACTTACATAGCCAATGTGGCTATTTACACCCATATGGTAGAGACAAACCATAATCTCTTCCTAAACCTAACCAACTAGGACTCAAAAGTGAAAATAACTAGACTAGACTCAAACTCCAGTCTCTCAGAGGGAACAGTCCTGCCTATTCCACCACAACAACCTCAATCTGTGCAGACTTTGTTGCTCTTTATAGCTAAACTAGGGGAACTGGGTGTGAATATCCAAATAGCTGCTCTGTGCCTATTCCTACCTGGGTGTAAATAGACCCTCCACATAAATATTTGGCGCTGAGACAAGAGTGGGGAGGTCGGAAAGTATTGTGAGACAAAATAATGCATGTATTCCATGTCAGCCATTCAGTCACCCACCAACATAACCAGTTAGTGACCTCACAGTCAACCAAGCATCCAGAGAGAGAATCAATAAACCAGCAAGTGATCACATTTATCCATCTATCACACTAACAGATTATCTTTATCCCTCTCAGCGTGTCCTCTCTCTTTCTATATACTCCGTTCTCTCCGTTTCTCCGTCTCTTTCACACAGTCTGTCGTCTCTCTTTCCTCCATCTGTGCGGGTGTGTGTTTTTGCAGGTGTGTAGGCGTGTGTTGTGATCACGGAGGTGAACTAGCTGTATTAAAATGCTCACAAAGAAATCTGCTTCCACTGGGATATACAGGACAGATCATATTTCTTCATTTTGACCGAATGATTAGAAATTATGATCCTGTATCAATCAAAGTCCCCCCAACAGACACGTTAGGCCACAAAGCTCCTGTTTAATCGGATTGTGTCTGCTGCTGATTCACTGTTTGAATTGGATTGTGTACACAGTATCATGCTGGGACTGTGACCCATGATTTCAGTTGACATTCATAAAAGTGCTCTGATCGGCTTAATTCCAAGCAAAGTCATTTATAGTGAAATTAAAGTTTGTCATTTAGCCAGTGACACCCTGGACCTCCCCTTCTGTGCCCCCCGAGGGGACCGAAACTCCACTTTTACACTCCACCGCTTTAATCAATACAGAAGCTCATGAAATATTTTGCCGCTGTCACTGCAGCCAAAAAAATCAAAGCAAATTGGGAATGAATGCAGGGTCAAATTTGTCCTCTTGCCTCTCAAACTTTCCACGCTTCAAAGAGTGAATATGGTTATGTATTAATGAGCATCTGGACAGATCAAAAGTGCTGATAGATAGTGGCAGAGTGGAATAATGATTAAAAGGGTCAATCCTTCAAGTAAGTTCTGGCACCCGCGCAACCTGTAAGCTGAAACAAACCCTCTGACAAATGAGCAGGTTTGAACTCCAATAAACTCAAGTGCAGAGTGTCATTCACACCACTAGACATTTATTTATGGTGAACTTTAACTTCATCGCACCCGAACAACCAACCAAAAACATACACAGACTTGAACATAAGATGATTAAAACATACTAATATACATACAACTGTAGTGGACTTGGACTAATGTACATAATTCACCAGATCCTGCTGGGTTGTAATACATAGTACATGCATATATGGTATAATCAAGATTTTATCAATACCAATCAATACTGTCTATCAATATCCCTATATATTAATGGTCTTGAGGAGCTGTAGCATTTATTCACCGACAAATAGCCTTGACTGCACACCGGCTAACAGCTAGGTTAGTGCTGACTAATGTTACATGAATACATATATCAGCACCGTATCAATATTTCTGTACTAACGGGAGCCACATATCAGGAAGCCAGTACAGATTTAGTATCGGCTCTAACATAACTGTCAGTCAACATGTTTGTCAGTTGAGAAAATGTGTCACCATTAGTCATCTACAGCCAGTGTTAGCTTGCACCTCATGTTAATGTCATGTTTGAATTTGAACTTTAATTTTGTCCTTGAAGTAAATATTCTCAGTGACACAATAGAAGATGTAAAACAGTTGCATTGTTAATTTTGATACTTTTTCATTCCATGGCAATTACTAATTAATACCTGGTTACAAATTTTCCTGTATACTATTAGGAAAATTTAATATTAAAGCAGCAAAGTACCATAACTGCAGTTGGAGTTAGCCACAGAAATTTTGTTGGCTCTTTTATGTCTCTTTCTGTCTGTCTCTCTTGCCTAAGGCAACCCAAAACCCAGCTCTTTAAATGTCAGAGGAAGCAGAGGCCATCAGTCTTGCAGTGGTGTAAATACTGGCTGCTGTTTATCAAAGGTCACATCCAGCTGGGGTCAGAGTGGAAAAATGGTCGACTTCACTGTTTGTACAACACCTTAAGTTTATCTAGAACCCACTGTTCAAACCCGACAAGTCTGAGAATCAGACTCAGGAGTTATATTGTGTGTCATGCACGTTTCTGTTAGATTAATATGAATCTTACAAGTGTGTAATGTTCTCCTGTCATGCCAGAGGAAAACTGGAAAAATGTCACCAGAATGTTGACTGAAGAAAGCTGAAAAAAAAAATTATTTCTCATTTGCAAATCAAACTCTTCAAGGATCGTTCTGATCTCTCCAAAATTAACATGATGTACCCCATATTATCTCTGTGTGTGTGTGTGTGTGTGTGTGTGTGTGAATGTGAATGTGTGCATTGTGCTTGCCAGCCTGTAATAGTCTGCAATTCCTCCAGTCCTGTGGGAGAGGCAGGCGGCCATCTTGGCTCATAACGACAGTCGCTTCAAGAGACGGGAGAAATCCAATAGGCCCTCAGAAACAAATGCTTGTGCATGGGTGTGTGCGTATGTGTGTGTTCATGTAAATCCCATAGGTCTTGTATGATCCAGTAAGTCCAGACTGGAGGTCATTGATCTTCCACCAATAAAGCCACAGCAGCCAGGGTCACATAATACGCCATTGATTGTCAACAGATAATCTGGTTTTTAGCCTGCAGCTGGCCCGGGTTGACCACTCAGATCTCGGAGCTTACTCAGGGAACACATGACTATCATGATTATCTTGCTCTATTGCATTAAAACAAGAATTAATATGGACCCGTACAGGCATCCTGTATTGACAGCAGGGATGCAGTGAACAGAAACACACTGATCCTTAGGCAGTTAAGCTCACATATGTCACACCTTTAGACTGTTCAGACTGAAGGCAAATCAGATTTCTTTCTCAAATCAGACCTTTCAAACAGATTGTCTGCATTTGATCAGATTGGATTTGTGTATCCAGACATCACCAACCTGTGTGCATGGGTTGCTGTGGTAACAATGTAAGCATCAGTAAGTAACAGAGTCCTAAGAGACTACTGGCAGCTATGGGTGTGTACAGTATTTAGTATTATTTTTCAAGAGCGACCCATATGGTTTAATTTTATAGCAGAGTAGGTGCCTTTATTTTTAATGGTGTACATGAGCTTTTTGTAATGAAACCTTTCATCTGTGCAGATTTGGAGCCACACAGGTCCATTACTCTGCTCCAACCTCTCCTCAGGTTTCACCTCTGAAACCTCAGCAGTTCTATTCTGAGTTGTTTGATGCCATGGGTGCCTTGCTGCCTGGAAAACAATGCCATTATAGTGTGTGTGTGCGTGAGGCTGTAACATTATAGTCTCTTTATATTTTTGACCCTAAAACAGCGAAGCAAGAGAGTTAATTATTGAAGACTGTGAAGTTTATTGCGCAGGAATAAGAAGTTTATATTTAAGTCTCTTTAAGTTTCTGAAAGCATCACCTAAATGCCAAGAGCTGTTCGAACTGCAAATGTAGAAAAAGCCAGAATGTGTCTGTAATCACACATGCACAAAGATACCTTTACTATAAACAGCTCCATTTTCACACTTGTGCGCATAAAGGCTGTCTTCATACACTCACATGTAGACAGATCACACACGTGCACTTTTCACACATCCATACGCCCTCTGCACAGCAGGTTTGTCACTTTGCTCCAAATGTAATTTTCCAGCCAATTAGCAGCATCATTGCATTGTTAATTTTCAAACCCCCTCAGTGTCTGAATGGTCTGGGAATGGAGATGGACGCTGAGCTTTCTTCCCACTGGGAATCCACCTGTTCATTTCAACCTACACAATATACGAAAACAGTATGCTTGTCTTTATCTCTCCATCTGACTCTCTGTCATCTGTTATAGTTTAATTCATCTCTGGTGAACTGAAAGAGCAAATAATAATTATTTTAGACATTTTAGCATTTTGAAATGTTTTTCTAAGTAGACAGTAACTATTTCTCAACCAACTGGGTTGCATATTTAAATCTCCATCATGGTTTCATCCCCTTAAGATGTGGCCATGTCTGTATGATATCCAAATGATGAAATAAAGCCTTTTAAAACAGTATAAATCTGACCCGTTGGGGGCAGCGGAACAAGCTGTTAACACAACATTGTGCATATTATTACCATATAAGTCAGTAAGCAGTGGCCTATTTACACATAGTAATACGTGGATAAAGAGGAAATATCTCTCTGCAAACCAACCAAACTCCATTCGCAGAAACAGCAATTTTACCTTGCAGAACACGGAAGTTTCTGGTCTACTGCTGCCTCGATCTGCTAGTTTGTGTATGTTATTATATGACTTTGGTGAATGAACTATCCTTTTTAAAACAATGAAGTCACACCATAACAAAAACAAACTAACAGACCAGGGCAGTTGTGGTAAACCTGCAACTCCTGTGCTCTGATTTTACCTATGGAGTTTGGTTTGTTTGGCAAGAGTGATACAGTCATGTTACAAGCCACCCTTTAGCAATTTTTACATATTGTAAACATGAAAATATCTACTTCTGCACTTTAAAGTACAAAAACAATCTTTTTGCCAGACTTTTTCAAAATTAGCTTGAAAGTAGGATGGAAATTCTTCTTATTTAGTAAGAAGTGTTTATTTAGGTGTTCTATTAGAGCAGCAGAGGTGGGGGGTTTAAAAAAGACAAACATTAATAACCCCTAATGTTTAGCCTAAATTGAACCCCTGCGCTTTCATTTGTTAGCTGCTGGTTTGGTAATAAACACTAATTTACCTGCTACCCATAAGTCAGCAAGTCACCCGCAGACTAAAGAGGATAGATTCACTTTAATGAGACCTCAGGCGGACAACTTAAGAGCATTAAGGAGAGGATGTGTTTTTTTAGTACATTTATATCAACATGGTGACTGCCGGCCAGCGGTTTATAGCGTTAATTTGCGTGTCACTGAGAAATCCTCCTGGCTGTGTTTAGGAATCTTTTTATTTAACGAGTGACACGAGAGGGAAAGTGGGAGAGAAGAGTCGAACTCCAAGAGCAGATGGGGTGATAATTATGGAGTCGCTAATGAAACAGACCAAAGAGGAAACAATTTCTCAGTTGGCTGCGCGAGCACACACTCACTCACGCACACACACACACACACACACATACCGCACACATATACAGATATACAACGCACACATGGTTGTTTGTTACTGGTTACATACATACACAGTTCAAAAGCTCCGGTGCTGGTGGGACCTACATTACTGTATATATACATAGACAGATTGGTTACTCCCACACACACACACACACAGAGCAGTGTTTGCAGCTGTACAGCTCCCAGTGCCTGAACTCTGCCAGTAAAAACTCAACAGAGGCAGAGAGATAGCTTTTACTTTATTTATGACCATCATTTCTTGTTTTGTTCTGTTTTTAATTATCGAAAGAGGTCAGTGATAGTTCAGCCAAGACATTTGTCAGCATATAGACAGATTTTCCATGTGCATTAATTAATTATTTAGTTTTCATGCTTTACATATGCTGTGCAATTCATTTTATTCTGAAAATCCCACATGATGCAGGTGGTGAAAACACATTTCTGTTAAACAGTGAAATGTCCGTGTTGTTTTTTTTTTTTTTTCTCATAATAGAAACCAGATACTCTCAGCCAAGTACTAATGGCACACTGACCCATTTAATCTCCACAAAGTCAATATTTGAAGGTAGTTGTGAAGCCATGTTCACACACAAAATTAAATGCATGTTTTACTCTTAGTTTTGGACTGCAATTATTAGTTTTGAACCAAGATGATGGTTTTCAAAAGTGGAAAAAATAACTGAGTGAGCCAGCTTGTTCTCGTTCCCAGGTCGCCAAATGCCAAAGTTTTGTCACGCTACTTGGCGACTCATACAGATGCACAATGCACCCTTTAGTGTCTGTATGAGACGCACCAGGCTTTCAGTAAATTCATTGTAAATGATGCAGATGTATAGTATAAAGAGTGAGAAAGTCTGCATATGGATGAGTTGGGCTGATTGGACACAGGGCTTTTACGCAGGAGGCCAGGGTTCACGTCCGGCGTGAAATCAGAAGTCAACGTTATCTAAAGTTTTAAGTTATATAACATTACAGGTAGTTGTGACTTACATCCATGACGTGAGTTGTACAGGATCTTTTCCTAACCCTAACCGAGTAGTTTTGGTGCCTAAACCAAAACTAAACTGCAACTGCTTCACAACATTAATCACATGTTAAGAGGATTTTCTGGCAGGCACATAAGGGTACCTTGTGCATGTGCTAGTATGGGACACCAATCAAGTCACTATGTCTGTTTTGTTATTTGACATGAAAAAAAATTAAACGGAAGGATAAATGCCAAACGGACAACTAAAGTGCGTTTGCAACTATTTTAAAACAGAATCATCCAATTATCATGGAGCACAGGAGGTTTAACCCACTGAGACTCACCAGAGGAACCAGCCCGTCTCCGTCCCCAGGTAACAAAAGACGATGTCCCCATCTTCAGAAGAAGAGCTGTGGCTGTTTTGTTTTTTTTCCTGAGCGTGGACGCAGGCGGTTATCTCATATAAACAGTGTTTTCAGGTTCATCCGCCTTAATGTGGACATGATGTAAGTTCTGTCATCTCCCAGCATGCATGTTTCCAGGCAAAACAGGCAGTAAACAAGAATGGCAGTAGGAGGTGTGTGTGTGTCTTAGTTGGAGAAGAGAAGTTGCCAAGTCACGAGTTGTTTTCCTTCCAGGCGAGGTCAAAGTCTCTCTGAATCTCTATATCTGTGCTTCTGTCTCTGTCTTGCACAATAACACAAACACACACACACACATTACATAATTACAGTATACATACATCCTACATAACCACAGAGCCTTGATCACCACTCCTGCTGCTCCCGGCATCATTATATATGTCAATATTTTACTTGATGTGATATTTAAACAGAATTGTATGCCAACACAAATTAATCCAAAGGTAAATCTCAGATTGTGATACTTACACATATTTTAAATTTGTGAAAACTGCCTTAAAGAAATCTTGTAATATCTTTGATTCAACAGCGCCCGGACATATATGGATCGGGATTGGACAAAATGTGCTGAGGTGCAAGTGTCAACTCGCATGTAATTAGCATGTTTTGTATAACATTGATTTGACACAGTCACAGTTATAGTGTGAGACAGTGGGCCCCGATAACTGGCAGTGTGTGTTAGTTTGTGTGGAAGAGTGTGACCTCTTCTCCAGGTAGGTGTCGGGGTGTGATTGACAGGTGTCTGATGACATCAGGGAGGAAGCGAGCGCCTTTGTCACAACATGCGCCCGTCACTGTCACATAATGATGATGTTAGCTATTCCGAGAGTGAGACATAGAAATTGTGTGTGGGTGCGCACACGTTGTTGTTGTGGTGTGAAAATGTCCCATAATGTCAGAAATCCAATACCGAGAAACCCCGAGGAAAAGCAGGACCATGTTAAAGATACAGAGAAAAGGCAGTTAAAGCTGGTTTAAGTGAAGTGATGACATTAAATTTTATACAAAATGGCAAGCATGTAGCCTGGGAGCCAGACGATTCTGTGAAGCTCATGTTTTCCTTTGCTCTGGCCCCCTTCAGTTCAGACAGAATTCCTCCAGCCTTGGATCCATTTTGGCCAATCACAGCCATTTATTTAATGTGCAGTGTGAACTGTATATCAGATGAGCATCACAGGCCCAGATTTGAAAAGCCATACATCACATGTTTAGCTACTCTGGTTGCTTGTAGGTCTGTTCAGTTGTGTCTAGTCAGCAGGTCCGACCCTTCATAAGTGCCGGCCCTTTTCCCTCTGTGCTCCGATGACAGTTGAACATGCCTGGTTCCTCTGTCAACTTTCTCCTTACCTGTTTCCTACTATGTGCTTGGCTCATCCATGTTGAAAAGAAACCCAGACTGACATTAGATAGCTTCCAACGTGTTGCTTTTACAGGAAAAAGAGAAACTGACAAATGGAATTGGAACACAGAGCAAAAAGGTCCAGGTCTTAGGACGGGTCAGTTGTGTCCAGAGGTATTTTTAGCCTGTGCGTGTTGATAACACCCCTTGGAAACCAAAAAGGAACTGAGAGGTTCCAGACTAATTCATATTTGACCACTTGCCTGCTGATGCCAGAGTAGCAAGCACACAAAAATGGTACTGATTAGGAGCACTTAACCCGAAGACGTGTAAGAAGTGTACGTTTCAGCTAGACCTAAAAAAGATACAAAATCCACCATGACTCACTCTTAAAAGAACTCTGGTTATGCTTCATTTTGGCAGTATGATTTGAACATTACACCTACTATCAATTTGCTGTAATGTGCCAATGTGGATTCTTAGTTTCCAATGATACAGCAGATTAAGTAATAATCAACAGTGTGTGTGTAACTCGGAGGTCCACTTACAGAATGTGTGAGCTTTCAGCAAATACACTTCCATATTCATATAGTTATTGTTTATATTTTTGGATAAGGGTTAAAATATGATCAGACTAAAGCTTCATTGTGTGTCAGAGTTAAAGTGGCCTTAAACAAGGAGCTGAATTCTTGCCTCAGAGTTACAACTCAATACATTCCCTTTGAGACTCTTGCTGCTTATGGAAAATCAAAATCTAAAACTATAACAATAAAATGAGACTGACTGAATCCAATTCTAATGGAATTTTTTTTGTTATGTAATTAGGAGGGTTATTCTGAGCAGGGTAGCCCAGCCAGTCCAATCGATAGAATGAGAAGGACTATTCCTGATCAATACGAGGGCTAATCTATTAGCCCGGGCCGCTGCAGGAATGAACTGCCTGTCAGGACTGACATTTAGTGAAGAGAATAAAGACGGAGCCCCGAGCTGGAACTCACTTTCATTTTTATTGACTGTCTTTGTTGTGCTGAGCAGACACTCTTAACAGACAGTGATGCATGAGTGTGACGACACACAAACACACACACACACACATTGAACAGCTGGGTCATACACATATGCATGTACTGTAGGATTCAAACATATAGAAAGAAATCCACTTAAAATATACACACGTGGGATGATATTTGAATATGCACACCACCCACCACGAACACACACACACACACACACACTCTGACCCTTGTCCTGTGACTAATGAGCAGGTGAGACAAGTCAAATGGAAACAGTCAATCAATGTCTCATCGCCGACCCCCGGTGAACTTTGAACCCAAACTTACACCCTGGAGAGGTGTTAATGCAGAGAGAGAGAGGGAGAGTAAAGGGCCAATCCACTGTAAATATGAATTAATCACACATTAACATCAGTTGTTTAGATTAACAAATGTATTATTTGCAGTGCATGACTTGTCCATTGGTGAAATTTGTCTTGATGCCATAATATCAGCAGTTTTCAAAGCCTCTCTTGTTTTGACAGCAGCATTTATTGGTCATTGACTCCCCGAGGGTATATTGTTTTTAGCTTATCAGTTCATGGTCTTCAATCAATTCGCCTTTCCTGTGGACCAAAATTTCATCTGCCTACGCTGTAAAAGAAATAGTAACATTGATGATGGTTCTGCATTTGTTGCATATAATCAAATTGACAGTGATCAGTGATTATCAGCAATAGCAAGAAATTGTGTCTAAGGGTAACATTTGGCTTTGGATGAATAATTTATATTGTTCAGAAATGATTTATCTTTTTAAGAAATTATTTACTTTCAATTTGTCATTGGCAGTAGCATAAGGAAGATTCGATAGGCCCCAGTGCCCAGAATACCAAAGAAAATAAGAAATATTATTTAATTGAATATCTATATAGTCTCTTTCATAAAATTTAGAAAGAAACCAGTGAATATGATGGGTTTGCTTTTTTGAAAACATAAAGAGCAAATGTCAATATTGTAATTGAGGAGGCTGTCTGAATCACTGGCAAAGGCCCGTTCTCAACCTTAAACATTTTTGGAGGACCATTTCTTCGCCTTTTCACTGTCCATGAAGTTAATTTGCACTATTTATACAATATCGTAGTCTTGTGGCTACAGACTCTCTCTGTACCTCCCCAACACTTGTATTTTGAGCGTAATTCATTTGCCAAATTTTTTTTATTCAGAATTTCTTTAGATAACCAAACAAACACTGCGTAGGAAATAGATGGTCTGAGGTTAAAATATTTAACAGGGTGATAATGGACGGTAATTGGGCACCAATTACTGGTAAGCAGCATAAAACATGATATGAGCAACCTTTGTGGCACTGTTTGCAGTGGTTATTAAGTTAATCACTTCTCTTATGCTTTGTCTACCACATACACTGGATATTATACTACACAGTAATGTTTTATGCACAGCAGCAGGACACAGTTGATTTTTGAGATGTTGCTCAAGCTATTCTGTTGAATTCTATTTAATTCTATTTGGTAAATTCCTTGATGTTATTTACTGAACCATCTGTGGCACACTGACTGTAGGGGCCGTCTGTTGCCTCGGGCTGCGCAACACTCAATTGAGTCTCAGGGGATGCAGTGGTAGGAGCAGAGCGGGGTCAACTGTCTGTGTGTGTTTGTGTGCGTGTGCGTGTGTGTGTGTGACAGAGGCGAGCTCTGTCTGTTTCTGTAACAGGTATAAGCCAAAAGACAGACGATGCTGAGCAGAATGCAAAACATTTTGGTTGGGTTGAATCAGTTCAAGTGTATAAAAAAAAAATCTACTTTTTTTGCTCCCTAATTTGTTCAGCTTCACTTTTCTCTTCTCTATCGTTCTGAGCTTTTTGGTTCATTGTATGTGGTTGCTATGACGATGGTATTCATTGTGATGTTAGGAGCAGGCCATCATTTTCTCAGCTTGACTTCAGGCTACTGTTAATGTGCTTTCTGTGTGACAGTTTTGTCCGTATCTGCTTTGTAAACACGTAATGTGTGTGTGGTGAGAGGTTGTTTTTCGCTTAAATTCATAGGTTTGTTTGAGATGGGAAATAATGAAGTAATCTGAGGGGCAAGACGAAGCTCTTCTGCCTAATATCCATCCATCTGAATCTAATGATAGGTCCACTCGTTCCTCAGCACTCACCTCATTCCGCCAGACAAACAGCGGAGAATTAGACAAGCTGGTGTGTTTTACAGAGAAATTATTATAATTTGCATTACTGTTAGCGGTGGAACTGTTTACTCTCTGTTTCAGGTCAGTAAGAACAGTCAAACATGAAATTCACCCCGTGATTATCAGTACAATGAGCTGATTGGTGGGATGTTTCTAGCCAGCAGGTTAAGTTTTGCACTTGGCCTCGGTTTGCTTCGATTTCATGAAAACCAAGGCTCCATTTGCCTGTAATCAGATTAAGACAATAGTTCATTTAGACTGTTATTGTCTGCAGGGCCTTAAAGACCTCCATTCCAGCACTTTCTGCTTACTTTCCATCATCAGGTGATGTTGCAGTGTGAAAGCAGACATCTCTGTGCCCCAAGGAATGGAAAGATGAAGCAACAACCGACTTCATATTCTGTTCAGCAAAGCATTTCAACCTGGAAAGGCTGTTTAGTCGCGTTGCCTTTGACTGATAACAGATTTCTTCAATGCCAGAAGACCGATCACGACTGTCCATCTGAGGTGTAAATCTGGAAAAGGTTGTGATCTGGTTGTAAACTCAAATGGATAGTTCAGATTATTTGTTGTATGAAGTATTTATCCATAGCCAGTGTATTACCGACAGTAGAAGGTGGTCAGCAAGCCCACAGATTGGGGAAGCAGCTGAGTCATGGTGTAGGAAGCTAAGCTATGTACTGCTGTGGCCATGTGTCTTAGCCACCTAAAACAACCCTGACCCTGCTGACCCTGTCCACGGGAGCTCCTTGCTTTGGTTCCATGCTGGTACTTCTCTCTGGTTCTCTAATCTGTGTCAGCAAGCATCTACTATCAGTACACTAACTGTTGATAAGTACCTCATACAACCCCTTTTCAAGTAATCCAAACTACCCCTTTAATGTATCCTACAACTCAGTGTAGAATGATTTCAGCAGTGGGAGGCCAAAGACGTGAGATGGACAACTTTTTCCACACTGTGGTACCAACTACAGCTGAAACGAGCTAAAACGTTTCATTTACGAAGGGAGGTTTTCACTTGACACTGACAGACCCGCTGTCAACTGCACTAATGTTCCTCTCAACAGCTGGTTTTCAATTGGAGTGCTCAGCCCAAATAGCAGAGGGGATGATTACTTCAGACCCGGTAAATTGCTAAATGTCTCTTCTCATCGTCCTCACTCTCTGATCCCTCCCTCCACATCGGTGATAGATAAGGCTGTTGGTATTTAGCATGCCAGCTTTGGCAGAGTGTTAATCACATTTCGACATATTGATTCTGTCACGCAGGGCCTGAAGAAATGACTTATTATGAATTCTCAACTAAGTTCTACCTCTGCTCTTCATCATGCAGGGATCACTGTGTCCCAGCCAGACACCTGAGGAGAGATTCTTTTTCTTTACTTAAGTTTACTTCCAGCAATGATTGATTGACTATAACAGGATATTTCTGATTGTTTGAAGTGGGATTGAACGAGGTATGAGGTCAAAACCAGGAGCCTGGTCGGCATGCTCCCAATTGGGAGAAGCAGAGAAACTTAGCAATGGGTCAAAAACAAACAGACCACCTAAAAAGTCTTTCCTGATGAAGAAACCACTGTTACTTAAGTGAAATATCGCTCTTTCCAAACCACCAAAACTCCATCAGTGAAATCAGTAATTGTACCTCGCAGTGCTTCTGGTCCACTGCTGCCTTGATCAGCTAGTTAGTTTGTTTTTTTAGAAGGACAGTTTGGATTCACCAAAGTCACACAATAACACAAAGTCGCATAGTAACACAAACAAACTAACAAATAGAGCCAGTGGTTGACCAGCAAGTCTGCAAAGTAAAATGATTTTTCCCATGAAGTCTGGTTATTTGGATCTGGATATTTGGCTTGTATAACAACAGTTTCCTATTAGAAAAAAGCTTTCTGATGGAAACATAAGGTGGTGAAAATATCTTTATATAGTGTACACTTAAAATGATATACATTTTTTAGGTGGACCTTTTTTAAATGACTAAAATACCTTTTGTTGCTGACCCTGTCCACAGAAGATTGATAAGCTTCCATGCCAATTCTCCTTTCTGCTTAACTGCTCATTAATATTTTACCAATCTGCAAAATGAACTTTACATCGTGGTGGCGTCCCTGCAGAATATAGATCACAGAATACAGACACAAACACCGGTTGTTTATGTGTGTGTCAAAACGCCTGTCCTTGATTGGATGAACTCTCCCTGACCCCCAGCTGGTCAGGTGACTCCCTCAGGGACCATTTTTTAGCATGCTAACCCCCGTTCGCTCAGTTAAAATCTCTTCTTTATGTGGCTGGTTGTCTTGGTCATTTGACTGTCTCTGCTTCATACTGTTGCTCGGACTTTCACCAATCTTCCCTGCGTAGCTCTCCAAATTACCTCACCATGCTTCTGTAATGGAAAGGAGCCATACAATATATTCTCATCTTCATTTTTTTGTCGTCTCATCTTTTCCAATCTCATACTTTCTGTCATTCTGTTTACTTTTTTTCTCTGCTGTCAGTGAGGCTATACGATCTATAGTGATTTATAAAGGTGTGTGTGTCCCACAGAGTATTGCGGTGCTTTGTAAAGAGTGTGTATAGGTCAGTTTGCTGCTTTTATGTCCGGAAAATGAAGCAATGTGCGTTTATGACCGCCTGCTGCCAAATGTCTAGCGTGCCTTCTGTGTCAGATTTCATTCCTGTTTTCCAGATAGTAAAATGTGTATGTGTGTGTCCATGTGTGAGTAAAAGAGGGACAGAGGTGGACAGAGAAGGTGAGAGATCAAAACACACATGCACATGCACACACATACACACACACACACACACACACACACACACACAATCTACTTACCTTAACTGGTTGTAAGTTAAGGTTAGGGTTAGTCTGCAGAAAATGAATTTAAGCCTATGGAATGTCCTCTGAACTGATGGCAACACTGTGTGTGTGTGTTTGCGTGTGTGTGTGTGTGTGTGTGTGTGTGTGTGTGTGTGTGTGTGTGTGTGTGTGTGTGTGTGTGTGTGTGTGTGTGTGTGTGCGTGAGACAACTGTGGCTGGTCAGCTATGCCTCTGCAGCGGAAGAGATACATTTCACCTCGTCTGACAGCATCAAAGAGCCGCAACATTCAGACAACATTTGTCACACGCAGAACAGATCCATGACCTCAGAACTATCTGTTCCACAGACTAAGATTAGTCCTGTGCTGGAACAAGAGGCAGCGATGGAGGGACAGATAAGACAGACATACATTAAATCCCAAAGGTTAAGATTTAAAAGCAGCTCTTGTACTTATTGTTAACAGATGGCACGTCTTTGATATGATCGTACAGACGCATAACATCTGTAATTATTTTTTTAATTGTCCCTTTTATTTTAAGATGCAGCCTTTTTAAACCTTAGTATCTTTTTACAGTTGATTTAAACTCGTGATAGCTTTGTCACACTCACTAGCAGTAACACTGTCTCCAAAAAGTGGTTGTTTTTCAGTCTTGCTGTGCAGATTTTAGTGCCCCGTGATCTAAATGGTTCTTTGAAGATTTACCACCCTGACGAGAACAAAATCCTAAATTAAAACACTAAATACTTGTAATTTGTGGATGGAAAGTCTTTGCTATTTTTACTTTCACTAAAAGCAAAATTGTATTGGCCTTCAAAAGCCCTTTGTTTAACTCATTTGTACACTTTTGCATACACAGATAAAGACTCTAATGAAGTCCAAAGCATTTAGATGAATCAGTATTGATTCTTTTCAGGAAATCGACGGCCCAAGAATTTATTTTCCCTTTTTTTCCCCCCTCTTGCTTCATTTTATCTGATTAACCTGACCACCAGCTCACAAGGCAGCCATATGTGGCTGAAAAGGGAGAGAAGAGAAAGATGGAGGAGGATGGAGAAACAGAGAGATATGATTGTTTATCTCCCCCGACTGTCCACTCTGTGTCCTGAGCCGCACATTGTCATGCTGACGGCTGTATACATTCATCCATGTATACAAAAGCCTTATAAGGAGGGAGATCAAAAGGTCATTTGTGCGACTGCACTGGCCATAGAAGGGCATAGCAGAATAGGCTTTTACTGTCCAGTGTGTTGGGGATACAGATAGACACCCCCCACGTTGTATCTGCCTCGTTATAGTTATTACTGACTTACACTGTGAAAAAAAAAAAAAAAAGTTAAGAAAATAAATAATTTCATGGCAACTGTCTTCACTAAAATTCATTAAAATTAAAGTAAATGATGGGTTAAAAATGTCATATTTTTAATTGGTTCACAGCTCACTGTGAAGAATTTTTCAAATATAGAATTTTTTTTCGAGTTTATAAAACTCAGATTCAAGTTTTAGTGATATAAATGATCTCAACAAAAGAAGTTTGCAAAAAGGTTTTGACAGTTACTTCAAAACATAAAAGTCTGAGTTTGACTTAAACATTTGGTGATAACAGTTTTCTTGATGATGAGTTTTCTCTGAGTTTGAGCTTGTTTTTGCAAAATAATACAATAATCACCGTCTGAAACTGGAATTTATTTATTTATTTATTTATTCACTTTAATTTTATGAATTCTCTTTACATAGAACCGTGTCCAGAGAATATTGAAATGTAACTTTAAAGTTGTCTACAGAAACTAGAAAGAATATCAAACACGTACATCAATGCTTGTGTGGACTCAGGTTGCCCCACACGCAAAAAGTGCAGCATTCATCAACTCAGCAACATATGTAATTAACAACGTGACATTACTGGCTCTGGTGAGCGACTATGAGTTCTAATAAAATGCTCATATCAGCACTGATTTATTGGGAAACCAATGTGTTGGTCCAACCTAAACTCATAAAACTGTTGTCAGTCAGCTGGTTAGGAAATTAAATCCTGCTGTCGGACTAGAGGTCTTCACAGATGACCGGGAACTCGAGTCGCACCGGGTTTCAACAGACCCTCTAATCCCTCTGTTGAACCCTCTGTTGTACATTAAATGATATATAATATTTATGAAAATCAGTAGCTTGTGTACAATATCTATGCTGTGAAATAATTTAAAAGTATTGAACTGGTTGGAAAATGATTATCTTCTGTTTATGTATGGCTTGTGTTTATAGAACAGTTTATTTTATTGTTGGTGTTGGTGTAGGAGTTTAAAATAGGATTTTCAGCTATACAAATTACTCTTTAGGTATAAAAAACAAATCTGATTTGGAGCTATCTTTAATGACTTTCATTTAAATTGTGCAGACACATGTAAGCAAAAAGTAGGGCTACAGCTTCACTAAGGCATCGCAGGGGGAGACAAAGGGGACAAGCAACATGTCAGATCCAGAAATAGTAACATATTTACAAGCTTGCAGTAGTATATGTCTGAATCATGTTTTATAGTTGTGCAAATGACAATTGGCATTGTAAACATGACAGTGTAAGAAGGTAAGCTATCAGGAATGACAAGTGGCATTAAAATATGGCTGTAATGCTCAGAGAGCTGTGTGCACTGTGCTTAAATCATTGCAAAAGTGGTAGAAGCGTAAAGAGAGAGCAATTTGGTTGTCAGTTAGATTTTTTAAAGGTCCATTTTGGATTTTGAACCAGTGAAGACCTCCATTTCCAATGGCAAAATTAGACCTTACATCACTAACAATTTTAATGGTAGAAAATTGATGCAGCTGAAGCTGAGATATTCTGACTTTTAGTCTCTTGTGTGGGGTCAAGTGCCAGGAGTGCTGGATCCTGCATTTTTCCCATAATGCATCTCAACAGCATCCTCCCAGCCTCTTAAATCTTTTTTCAAACCCCACATACCAAGTTTGAACTTTATGTGTGAAACTGTTGGAGTGCCCCTTTAATTTTAGCATACTTGCATGATAACTCAGAACACCATTAGAGTCAGAGAGAACAAAAGAATAGAAAAGAGGAGCAATTTGAAAGACAAGTGATGAGAGATTGGAAATGAAAAAAGTTTCTCCCTCCGCTGTCATCCTCCCTCGCTGCCTCTCTACCTCTCTCTTTATGTCTGTCTTTGTAAATATCCACTTGTCCTGCCCGCGGGCATCCGTAGGCAAAGCCATTTAGAAGGAAACTGGCAGTAGAGCCATGTAGCTGCCTTGGTAACACCTTGGAAACCACGCCACGCTGGCCACACGTTGCCGTGGCAACCCTTTCTCGTCTCATTCCCACTACAGCGCTGAGTGGAGCAGTGAGCTGGCAGCACGTTAACTAACTGAACTTATGATCAGTCTTTTAATCGAATAGTCCAAACCTTTCTATTTCATTCTTCTTCTATTAATTTAATCGCCAGTTTCCTCCAAAAACCTGATGGATTCATATTTCTGAAAGACGAGAAGGAGGAAGAGAGCTCAAAAAAAAGAGGCATAACGACTAGGAAGGAGAAAAAGAACAATAAATTGGAAAGACGGAGGGATTATTAAAAAGAGCAATTAATAGAAGTGAGGGGAGACGGAGAGATAGCACAAAAGAACAAGAGAAGATATTTTCATCATGGCAATACATTTTAATTGACTTGCTTTATTGAGTTTTACACGCTCGGGTCAAGCGGTATTAAAGCGCTTGAAACCGTTACGTTGTGCCAAAGAAGCTATTTGAAATGACAGAGACGGAGACAAAGAAATGAATGAGAAGGAGGAGAAAGAGAAAGAGTTATTGTCTTTGAATCGCTCCAATAAGGCTTTCTGGAGCTCAAACTTAAAACAGAAACACGGCGAGGTGGTGAAGAGCGAGGTGAATGGGCTTCTTCACTTCATGCCAGGACAATTCATTTAAAAATTGGAGTGGAAATGAAAGAGATTTTGAGTTTGTGGCAGAAAGAGAGGCTGGCATTGCCAACTGGAATAGTGTGCCATCGCTAAACTTAATCAGCCAACAAGAGGAGGAAGAGGAGGGCAAGAAGGAAGACGAAGAGGAGGAGGAGGAGGAGAGAGAGTTTGAAAAGAGTGGTGTGTGAGCTGAATCTGTAGATTGGGAGGAAATGTCAACGGGAGGAAAGAGAAAGAGCAAAAAGAGGTTTTTTTTCCCCCCTTTAGAAGTTTGTAAAGGAAAATGGCAAAGAGCAAGCGGCCGACAGAAAGACAGTGAGCTTTATTGTATGGTTTCCAGCCTCGTGAATAGCTCTGCCATTTGCTTTTCCCCTGCTGTCTTTGTGTGGTCAGGCTCAGCACCGGCGACCAGTTCATACTCCTGTTTCCTGTTAACATATCGGAGCCGCTCGCTCGTGTTCAGTGTCTTTAAAAAGCTTCAAATGGGGAAATGTTAAGTGCTAATCAGCCACATTGTTAGCTAAATCATTGTTTCTCTGTGCAGCTGATTTATTTAACAAATTCCTCTCCTTCGGGCACTTAGCTCTGATTTGTAATTTCATTAATTCATAAGTTTGTCAGTTCAGAATAACAGGGCAATGTCTTATTAATTCATTTCAGTCATTTCATCACGTCTTCTATTATTTCTAAACAGCTTGATTACAAGTCACAGCTCAGAGGGGTACCCTGTTGTTCAGCTACTTTGTTTTACCAGTTTTCTTTTGGAGGACAAAATTGCTGCTTATGCTGAGTGGCGACTCTGTCAAGGAGACAGGATTACATCTACATTGTTGCAGTGGATGCCAGCCGGTCCCAGTGCAGCTTCATTCTGTCGATGCTCATTTTGTGATAGAGCTGAATGTCTGAAGAGCAACTTAACATGCACTGAAAATCTTGTTTTTGCTGACCTCCAGTGGTTTCACTTGCTTTCCTTTCTTTAAACTTCATTCACAAATGTTAACATGTACAAACAAGTCGCATATGTGCACTCCCTATGTGAAAAAAATCAAACAAAAGACAGTACACAAATAAATATACATACAAAATTAGCAAATGTATTAAATATTAGATTAGAATCATCTAAAAAGATAAAGATTAAATACACAAAAATGTATATAAAAAGAAACAACAATATGAGATACATAGATTTCATCACCATAATGAATAAAAAGAGAAACAATGTTTTGTTAAAACTGGATCAAAACAACCCAGAACTTTCTACACATGGCTGCTTATTAAACCAGATTGCATCAATGTTGAATGACAGGTGCAGTGAAGAAACAACTCATCAGTAAGTTCTTGAGCACCAAGGATCAATCCGAAATGAAAAAAAGAAAACATTTCCACTTCAAGTTGAATTTGCCTCAGAAGTGAGTAAATGTATAAATTTAAACTGACTGTTTTCCAGTTGACAGAATGTAGTTTATGTAGTTGTCTTGATCTATATCAAAGTAATCTGTTAGTTTGTGACCCTGGTTAGACCAGCTGCCCTCTGTTACAGTCCACACTGTATTAACCCGCCTTTCCTTTCTTACTCGCATGCTATTACAGTCCAGCAAACATTGCTCCACACACACACACTGACTCCCACACACACACACACACACACACACACAAAGTGGCTGATTGAGCGTGTAATCAAAGAAAGAGTGAGAGAAAAAAAAGAGGGAAAGCAGGAAAAACTAGCGAACGCACCCACAAACATGGGTACAGGCACATACATCACACACACACACACACACACACACAGAGAGAGAGAGAGAAGATTGAAAAGTAAAATGTTTTGCTGTTTAAAAGCATTTTATATGGTGAAAGGTGGAGACAGAGATGAAGAGAGTCAATCAAGAAAGCAGTAAGTGAGGGGGCGTTAGTGAAAGGACGTGCAATGGACTAATCCCATTCTACCTATTCAGCAAAGATGGGATTAGCTTCACCTTTTCATCACTAACAACCTTTATGGTCCAGGGTCAGGTGGCAGTGAAACACCTTTACAAGCATTACACATGTCAAGTAAACAAAATTGCATTTTCTATCATGTTGGACAAAATCAGAGCATTTTACGACATGAGTTGGTTTTGACAGAGATGACGATCGTGGAGGAAGAAGCTCTCTTAGGGAAGTGGAATGCCAACAGAGAGTCGGGTGGGTTTAATAAGGGATCTACAAGAAAAATCATTTCGGTAGGGGGTCAATTTTGGCAGCAAGAGCATTGGATAGAAATAAAGGATGAAACTGTATTGGAACTTAAGAAGGAAAATTTCTTTTTTTAAAAATCCAGCATATGTTTCTTTAGCTTTGTGTCTTTTTTGTCCTGTTTCTTACATTGTTTTGTAGTAGATGTAATATATTTAATACCTTCAAATATAGCAACAAGTAACTGAAAGTTAAGTCACGTTTTAAAAAAAATCATGTTGAATGTTGTTTTCTGGTCCCGCGAGTAAGAAAGAAAAGTAAAGAGTCAGATGAGGAGAGCTGTTTCAGATGAAATCATCTGTCCTGAAGTTTGGCACAAGTCTCTTGTTGTTAGAAGACATGGATAAGGAATCAGAGCCCACACACACAGGAGGAGGGACACTGTTTCAGCATAAGGTGGAGTGAAAGTGTTCACATGCCAAACTATAAAAGCTCAACCTGAATGTCTTCCCTCTCTGAAACTCCCCTGAAGGTCCATGTCCCTTCGTCATCCTGGGAGGGAGGAATAAACAGACTCATGACACTGCTGGTTTTGGAAAGTGTCTGCATGTCAGAGTTTTTGTTGAAAAATGAGTATTAAAAAATATGCAACACAAGTCTCTAAGGAAAATAGTAAAACATTTTGCGTGCCTTTTTAAACTGCGAGACAGCCAAATAAAAGCTTTTTCATCACCTGGGAATGTTTTCATCCCCGTTTTGCCACTGAACTTGTTCTGACAAGATGGAGAGGATATCCTTTTGCTTTTTCAAGTTTTTTTTTCCTCTTGACAGTTGCAGTGTTTTCCAACTTTACAAATACAGCCAACATGACGTATATTCTCAGTGCTACAGAAAACATTTTAGTGATCTTTGGTGTCTGTCCCTCAGAAAAAAAAGTTGCTTACTTGCGTACAAACAAGCAACAGTCTCTGCAGTGTTCTTTCTTAACAGAGCTAAAAGGCTTTTTCACAGAAGTCGCCCCAGAATTTCCAAGGATTTACCTTTACATTTAACAGCATAGAGAGCCTCTGCAGAAAACAAGGGCGTGTGGTGGTGCATGAGCTCACAGCATGTTTGACTTTTATGCCGGATACAGCAGTCTGGTTCCCACGAATGTGCAACGAATGTACTTTTTTCTAACCATGACCACAATCCTTTGCATAACCATACTGTAGTTGTCATGCATAAATATGTTCAAGATTATTTTAAAAGCTTTGTAATCTAATATTCAGGAATGTTACTGAACACAATCTTGCAGGAATCCTTCAGACTTGTCTAAATCTAATATAGCAGTAGGGTTGTGTTTATGCCTATTAATTAATGGTAAGTTATGCCTCTGATCCTTTTTCTAGCCAGAAAAAAAAGTATTTAGATGAGAATTTAAAGTATAAAATATATAAATAAACATGTGGGGCTTTTCCATTCGCTGAGCTGTGCCAAGTCATGCCCAAGACGGACCCTGTCTGGAGTGGGGCCAGAGTTTGCTTTCAGAATTAAATTAAATTAAAAAAAATAACAGGGGTTTTATCCACCACTTTAAAGTGGCTCAACTGAAGCTCATCTTCAGTGAAAAGACACACCTTCAAGCATATTGCCGTGATGTAAAGGAATCCCTGTCATGCAAAGGAACAAGTCAAAGTGAATCAAGCCAGGCCAGCTTGTGTATGGAAAGGCAGTGGTGTAAAGATGATCATAGATGTATAATCCCCAAAGACAACAAACATCCCCTGTGAGATCAGAGAGCCCACAAAGAGCAGAAATATTTCACCTGGGATCTTGGCTCTTATGAAGCTTTATTCCTGAGGTCAGGGGTACAGCAGGGAACACTTTGTAGAAGGGATGTGTTTTCACTTTCACAGTTGTGGCTTGTGGCTCCAGAGGCTCTTCAGTCCACTTGACAGTGCGTCACTCTCTATCAGCGCTGATCCCATAGTGCAGCTTAGAGCTCATAAATGCCCTGGAAATGATGGAGCGCTGCAGCTGGTTTGGCAGCATCAGCTGATTAGCATTCATACCCTCTCTTCTTTCGTTCGTTTTTTGCTGCCTCTACTCTCTTTCTCACACACACACACACCCTCCTCAATCACATTATGCAGCTTGTACATATAGAACATGATATATGTGCTATATTTAAATACCACTTTGTTCTGCAGCCTCACCATGTGTCACTGCTTCTCCTCTTCTTCACCAAGTTCTAACTGTTTACTTGCTCTAATTTCAATTTTAAACTTTAGAGTGTGTGTGTGTGTGTGTGTGTGTGTGTGTGTGTGTGTGTGTGTGTGTGTGTGTGTGTGTGTGTGTGTGTGTGTGTGTGTGTGTACATGAGAGACTGTTTTTGTCCAGTACTTGTAAATCGCTGAGCACAGCCATCTCTCACTTAATCCTGACCTGAATCACTAAAAACACCATTAATTAGTCTCTCTCACGAGTCTCTTTCTCACACAGAAAGAAATGGAGTTTGGGAGCTAAGTGAGGAAAGAAAGGCCCGGTTACCCCAGCGGTTAAAATGGCAAAATTTTGTAGCAAAATCTCTTTAATTCCACTGGAATCAAAATTGATTTGTTTGTATACGTTAAGTAAACCTGCACAAATCTTATGTGTGGATTTCAACTTTTACACAGTGGTGACTTTCAAGGAAACGGAAAGCCAGGGAGTCCAAAGTGGAGAAAGTTGGTTATCAGCTCTTTTGCACAGTCTACTTTTACTTCACCCTCCTCTGTGGGAGTTTTGTCTTTTGAATAAACTTTTAACTTATTGTCCAGTTCCCAACGCAGCTTATGAGTAAAACTGCAATAAGAATACCCTTAAAATGATTTACAAATGGTCATTAATAGGTCATTATTTAGTTTTCAATTAGTTAGCTCCAGAATGCATGGTTCTCTTGAAGGCAATGAAATCTGAGGCAGTAGAGTAAAATGAGAGCTCACTATTGGGAAGGCAAAAGATGAGTTTAAAGTATTTAAAACCTAATTATTAACCCGAGTATAAAGCCCTTGTGAGTGTAGTCTTACTGTAAAGTGGTACCAAAATCAGCTGCAGCTTTTTCAGTGTCTCTGCTGACTTAAGTGATGTACAATCCTGAGACACAAAATGTCAGGAGGAAGTGAATAGTCCAGTTCAGAGGGGAAAAATTTTTGACAAGCTAGCATGCGCCCGGCTGTTAACAATGAGCTCAGCAGCCCTGTGAATAGTCAGCACATAACAAACTTCTTGCATTGCCTACTTCGTTCAGATGAATTAAGCTGTTTTGTGAGGTGAATCTTCTTCCTTCTTCTACCCCAAAAATACAGTGTTGCCACCTAAAACAGCAATGTTGTATTTTTTGACCAAGGAAAGCTTGTGTCTGTGCAATTGTTTGCTTCCGGTTACATAAGGAAGTTACAATTTCTGGTACGTTATGTTGTAATCCAGAATTCACTAGAATACTTTGATAAGTAGGTCTGTTAATGAGTCCAAGATGATGTTTAATTTCTGGACCACAACACATGAACACAAACCCTCTCTGTCTCACACACAAAACAAATCTGTGTTCACAAGTGTAAGCAACCAAAAAAGGTTACCACTTAGAAACGGCTTCAGTTCCTTGGAAGTTAACATGTTATATTCAGATTTACAAGCTCTTCAAAGATGTTTCCTGTGTAAAGCTGTGTGTGCGTGTGCGTGCATTTATGGTTGTGTATGTGTGTGTGTGTGTGAGGGAGTCCCCAGGATTTTCCAAACTCCTTATTAGGTTAACAAGATGCAGTATACTGCAGATAGGAATGAAGGGAGAGCGAGATAGCCAGACATGCTGCGGGTGCCAGAGTGAGAGAGAGGGAGAAGACAGGGAAACTCCCTGTGATGACAGAAAAAAAAAGTTTAAAAGACACAGAGGAGGCTTTGACGCACACAAACACACACATACACAGACAAAAATGGAGCCTGGATGCTGTTTATGACTTCACCAACTGTTTTGCGTAGCACTGTCCAATAAAAATGACCATTTCCATAAACATTATTTGTACGGCCCTGTTCAGTATCAGGCTGATAGAGAGAGTATGAGCCGAGAAAACAAGCACAATGGCTGTCACTGCAGTTCCTCACCAAACTTCTGGCTGCACTGAGAAAGCTTTTATTGAGCTAAACTAGAATAGATGCATCATGTTACAGTGCAACCTTCAGCAGCTGGCTACTGGAAGCTTCCCAGTCAAACCTTGATTTATTTTTTCCTCTCTGCAATAACCATATTTTTCATTCATACCAAACGTTTGAAAATGAAAAATTTCAAAGCATTCCACAGGTTTAGGATTGATTTTTGTTCCTCAGGCAGACCATAGTTTTCATTCATTAGATTACAGTGTAAAAATAAACTTGCAGAGACTTGCTGAGATATTTAATCACTATCTGAGATACATTTTTGTCACAAGGTTGTAAAGTGAGCAAAGTTTCATTGTTGGTGCATTCAAGGAAACACTGGCGTCTCAGTTCTGAGAAATGGCAGTGACATAGCAATCATCTTTCACAAGAAATTATAGGAGCAATTTATAAAATATGGCCAGAATTTTAATTTAAAACATTAGCATGTTAACCAGCTGGCTCCTGCCCATCCTGTCTAGTAATACCGCTTACTGCCGAAAGAGGCAGCAGTCTTAGCTTTCTTAGTCTATAAATGAGCAAAATAAATTCACAAAAAGTCAAGAAAGGAAATATTTTTACTCCAATTGTCCATAATAAGTTCAAGTTTTTCTCTTTTACCAAAATAAGATTAACTTGTTTGTAAGACACAAACTCCAGACTTCTCCTAAAAGTCTTGGTTTGTCTTTTCACTGTTCAACAAACCCCAACTCTGGTTTCACTGTGAATAAATCCTTAATCCACTGTATTAGATGTGAAAATATTCTGGCTTTGCGCCGCCTCTCTGATGTCAGACCTCCTGCACACTCTTCTTCACTTCACGCCTCTCCTTTCCCCGCCTGTCGTCTTCATCGACTCCAGACGCTGGAGCCGCTGTAACCGACCTCGTTACCGTATCCCAGAGTTACCTCTGACAGGTGGCCATGTTTTACACATTGCTGCATTAAGAGAGAAACCATAGCACCCTAAAATGAGAACAGCAGTCCAAATCGGAAAGTGGAGCCATAAACAGTTTATTAAATAGGTTTAATCTCTATTAAATATTTAATCTGTGGTTGAGGCGAGTTGTTTCCCCCCCTCACCCCCTCCTCCCCAGGCTCAAAGCTCAGGCAGGGTGCCTGCAGGCTGCGAGGACGTAGACTGGACAGCATTAATTTTAACTTTAATAAATTTAAAACAGGACGTCCCAGACTGGAATGGAAACTTTAAAGGGGAACATAATGACTGTAACGTCAGAGAAGCCAGTACTTCAACTTCACGTTTCCTTAATCTCTGATGACATATCATGATCATTTTATGATTTACTGCAGTAAGTATATTCCATATTGCTCCTTTAACAAAAACACATTATGCTTTTCATAACTTTGGTAGCTTGTGAATGCAGTACTTTGCATCAGCCAACACCCAAATCAGACCTCAAAAACTTAAAGAAGAGTTTTTAACCAACTCTACTGACAACTGCAATATCATATGATACTTCAGAGCTCTGCCTGGGGCCCTTTGCCTACTGTCTAAATGCTTTATAAGGAATTTTATATAGAAATATACTGACGATATGGCACATAGTGAATGTCTGTCTTGTTGGTTCTTTCCACTGCATCAGCTACAAGACAGCTTGAAGAGTTTGATGAATCAAAGACAACAACATATTCTGTTTTCTCTTTCAGAATCAGAATCAGTTTTATTGTCCACATGCAAGGAATTTGCCTTGGTATTTTGGTGCACAACAGTAAACACAGTAAGAAAAAAGGACACATAAAAAATAAGTACTGCAAACAACAAGAATCATAAAGGTACAGAAATATTTGAAATAAAAATAAGAAAAAAAATGGAAGGAACTGTACAGTGGCACATTTCTTGGTCAATATTTTACAAATCCTCTTCATTTTAATCAGTTCACAGTATAAAGTAAAAAGAAAATATGTGATTTACAGAGGTAATATTCCAGAACATGTACGTAAATACACAAAAATATCACAGATTTATAAGAAAAATAAGAGGGAAGGAGAAACACTCAGACATCAACTGTGAACCCTGTAGTCAGCGTGGGACCGAGCAGCCCTGCGGCAGGTGTGTGTGTAACCTTTTTTGTGTTCCCATTAGCCTCCATAAAGTCAGGATTATGTGTATTAGTGAGCAGACTGGAGCTTATTAAGAGGAGGCCTGGCCGAGCGCTGTCAGCCTATTGTTGTGGTTTCCCACTGCGGCCAACATCATTATCAGCTTTGTCTTATAAAACCACTGCATGTAAACAGCACCCACCCACACACACTAACACACACACTGACTGTAGGGCCCTCTGTGTTAAACTGTGCCACACATAAGCATTTAGACACTCCTCCTAATAATAGCTGTTTTCACTCCCATGTTCACATTTATGTAATCATGTCAATGTCAATATATACATGCAGACACACACTCTGTGTATGAAACAGTGATGAGTGTAAACTGACAGAACACACACACACAAACAGGCCGATGCTGACACTCTTTCGTCCATCCACACAAGGACACACACACAAACACACACGCACTTCTTTTGTTTAGTCTGCAACCAAAGTCCACCCACCAGCAATCTGTTCCACACAAACAAACTAGTTCACAGTTTGAAAGGCCAGTTCCACACACGCACACACACACACACACACACACACACACACACACACACACACACACACACACACCTCCCACCAAATTCACATTTCACAAACAAAAAACACAAACAAAGATAAACACACGGGTTTGTTCCATCACTGTCATGTAAACTGGACTTGGTTGTCCACTATCCCCTCCATCCTCCACCCATCCACAAACACACACACACACACACCAGCCAGCTGAGCGGCAACATTTTTTCTTCAAACCTAAAATAAAGTGGTGGTTCCCAAACTCAAATTTTCCGATCCAAATACGTCGCTAAGGCAGGTTGCTGAGGAGAGGGGAGTGACCGGCACTGTGCTGCCCGTTGTGCTTTACAACTTCCTGTGTATTTGTGTTTGTGTGTGTGTGTGTGTAAGGCAGAGGAAAGTGCTTTGTTAGTGTGAAATATGTGCCATGCAACAGAGAGGCCCTCTGGGTAACCACACACTGGCAACTTTGTTTTCTCGGCTAGATACAAGATACAGTGTGCCATGAAACTAGAAAGAAAGCACACATTTAAATAGCAAATGGAAAAAAAAAATAAATAACTCAAAGGCTGCATGCAAAATGTCTTTGACTTTTAAGTTCCTCCATCACAGTTGCTGAGGCAGCCACTCTGTTTAGTCATATGAAAAGCTGCAGCATGTTTGAGAAAACAAGCCAACAGGTTAATTAAAATGGTAGTGATGGCAACATAGACACAACAATGACTTCCGTGCTTCTGACAGCTACCTTTTTAAATGAATGACATATCCCTGCAAAAAAAAACACACAGATACATTTATCTTATTTCATATAACAGTAAGTCAGAGATTCCCAAAGTTTTGACAAATGAGTTCCAGTTTAGGGAGACAGTATATGATTGAGCGCTGGATAAGAAAACCCTTGCTAGATTGTTGCCATGCAACCAGTAGGTTTCCTAACCTGACTGACGTTTGTTACGGGATGCAGTTTAGCACAGCAGCCACTGGTGTATTAAATGTAGGCTACATACATGTAGGCACATAACTGCACAGTATTCCACTGACATTGCTCATGTTAACTAACAGCATTAGCGTTCAAGACAAAATATAATTCCCACGACATTTACAAGGTGCCACGACTTGCCTAAACTTGTTAGAGTGCTGTTTAATGCATTAGTGTATTCAATGTCTAAGCTATTGGAAGTGAAAGTACCTCGCGCCAGGATTTCAAATACATGCATTTGTGACTTTCAGATATTTCACATGTGAAATATAAGGTATCACAGGTGAAAACATTAGGTTATGTTAGGCACAATACTACCATGACAAAAAGTTGATGATACATTTATATAAATATAAAAAAGAGAAAAATTTTCACTTGAAAAGATGGCCATTATTAAATAATAAACCTGCTCTGTGTTTTTGTTTATATAAAATTACATAGGTCCTTTTGCTTTACTTCAATAAAATAAAATAAAATACAATAAAAGAAGGTTCTAAGCATGAGCAAAAACTTGGGCATGAATTTTAGCAATGAATGTTTGAATTCCAACAAACACACAAACAATGCAGCAGTCCCTAATAGTGATTTTGAATTTTTGTAAAGTAAAATAAAAATAATAAAACAAATAATTAATTTATAATTGTCACAGGTACTGAGATTTTTTATTGAAATATTACAGCATTTAATATATTATTATATCATGCATTATATGCATTTAGGCAGATTTTTGATCCAACCGATATGTATCTTCTGACAGATTTTAACCTTAAAGCAGTCTGACACATTTGGTTTATATCTGCTCAGTCTCTTGCATAAAACTGCCAAACATTGCCACATATCTTTCCTTGTCCTGTTTTCCCCTCTAGTATTCCCTCTTCGGAAGTAAACAATTTATTGTATGGTTAAGTGTTATCATGGAACAGATAATTTTCCTGTCTTTGAGCCAATTCATGTGATCTACTCCTTTTAAAGGATCTCCGACAGTCAACGCTTTTATGTCTCACAGCATCATGGCAGATATTCAGGATCCAAATTGCGGAAGCATCAGAGCCAAAACCTGCAAAATCATTTATTTTGTAAGGAGACGAGGATGGAAAATCATGACAACAGAAAGCCAAACATGAACAAACTTGATCAGCAAAAAGGAAAAGTGAAGGTCACTGACATGAGCACATGCAGGGAAACTGTATTCTGGCAAAGTCAGATCATCTACTGGCCACAGTGTGTTTGTAGTTTATGAACCTCTGTGCTGGTTCAACTTGACTCAAGCAATTTCTTAGTAATCTATTGCCTGTTTGTTCCATGAGATCTTATTTGTCTGGGTATATCTTCAGAAGTTTTGTGTATTTAAGAGTTTTGCTGAAATGTTTTATAAACCTTGACAGAGGCCAAGTGTTAAAAGTGTTGCAGGAATCTTGTTTATGAAAGACAAAGGAGAGAAACAGTGGGAGGAAATGAGGAGATGGAGTGTATTGGAGAGGTGATTGAGAGAAGATCTGTCACAGCTGCTCAGATGTTCACTTGTTTTGTTTTTTTTGTGTGTGTGTTTTTTTTTCTTTTTGCAAAGTCAGATGGAGGATATCTCTGTGGAAACACAGATGTACACACGTTGTGATCCCTGGAGTAATGTGTGTGTGAGGTTGTGTGTGAGTGTGAGAGTGCACTTTTGGATTCCTGTGGCTGAAATTCCTTGAGTGTGTTCATGTGTGGGTGTCAAAGCATGAGAGATGTGATACGTTTGTGAATGCTGCCATGTAAGTGTGATACCACCTCTGTGTGTGTGTGTGTGTGTGTGTGTGTGTGTGTGTGTGTGTGTGTGTGTGTGTGTGTGTGTGTGTGTGTGTGTTGTGGTCTTTCAATCCTTGCAAGGACCAAATTGATTTGAAAGCCATGAGAATGAGAGTATCTTTGGAAAGTGGGGATGTTTTAGCTGGACCTCTTTCAACAAGCTTTTTCAGAGTTAAGACTTGTTTTTAGGGTTACCGTTAGAGGTAAGGTTTACTTTACGGTCAAAGTAAGGGACTACAGAATGCACTATGCCAGGGGTTTTCAAGTCTGAGACTGTGCACCTCACCTGAGACAAAAAAAAAGTTTACTTGCTTATTAGTTAGCAGTTAGCCTAATATTTCTGTGTGACAGAACTTCAGAAAAAAGGTCTCTCCGAAGGCATTTATTAGTTTCTGACTGGGAAAAAAAACAGTTTAATTCCTCTGATCACTAAGCTATCTCTGACAAAATCACACTTATTTTATGTGATCTCCTTTTGATAACTAATGTGACTACTACATTATTCCTACTGAACTGAACCATTACATGGCACACACACATTGTTTATCATTGTATCACTATTAGGGGTGAATATCGAATTTCAATATTTTTATAGCAAAGACCGCATTGCTTGGACACTGTTGAGTATAAAATGGCATTGTCATTGGATACCATCCATCCATTCCATCCATTCTCTTCCACCTATCCGGGGCAGCAGTCTGAGCAGAGATGCCCAGACTTCCCTCTCCCTGGACACGTCCTGCAGGTCTTCTGGGAGGATCCCAAGGCGTTCCCAGGCCAGCCGGGTGACATAGTCACTCCAGCGTGTCCTTCTTCCCTGGGGCCTCCTCCCAGTGGGGCATGCCCGTAACACCTCCCCAGGGAGGCGCCCAGGAGGCATCTGATATAGATGCCCGAGCCACCTCAGCTGGCTCCTCTCGATATGGAGGAGCAGCGGCTCTACTCCGAGCTCCTCCTGGGTGACAGAGCTCCTCACCCTATCTCTAAGGGAGCGCCCCACCACCCTGCGGAGGAAACTCATTTCAGCCGCTTGTATCCGAGATCTTGCTCTTTCGGTCATGACCCAAAGTTCATGACCATAGGTGAGGGTAGGAATGTAGATTGACTGGAAAATTGAGAGCTTCGCCTTGCAGCTCAGCTCCTTCTTTCCCATGACAGACCGGCGCAACAACCGCAATACTGCTGCTGCTGCACCAATCCGTCTGTCAATCTCACGCTCCATCCTCGCCCGGACTGGCGTCACTGGGGCCCCACCCTGGAGCCAGGCCTGGGGTTGGGGCTTTGCCCACGGGACCCGGCAGGGCTCAGCCCGTCCGAGTGACGTGGGAGGGTTCAGAAGGGACTGATACAGTGTGGTTTGGGTGGCAGTCGTGGGCGGTGCCCAGACGACCCAAACCCAGGACATGAAATCACACTGTGGGATCATTGGATACCAAATTTTGGTATCTAAAGAGTAAATCTCATCAGCATCAGTGAGCCATTAGGCTTGTAACAAGATCTAATAATGCTTTGGATCAGCTGTCCAACATTACATGTCATAGAAGCATGCACAGGAACTTTACGCCCAAAGACTGGAATCCTTTCGATTTCTTTAAAAAACACCTTTAAAGTGAGTAATTATACTGTAAGGTGTTATGTAATTTTCTTTTTTTTTTTAATGTAGGTATAATGCTGAATTTATCATGAATTTTATCATGTTTCACTCAGTTGTTTCCCCAATTATTGTTAAAGGTTGATTTAAAAATGTCTGTGTCAGTCAGAAACTGGTGTCCAGTCAGTTTTAGTCTCCACTGAGATATAAAAACAAACACACACCGGCTCACACTGCTGTATTGTAAATTAACATGTGATTGAATGCAGACACACAAAGAGCCACTGCTTACTACAGGCATTGTAGACTACTGTGTAGTATCAACGTCTCTTTCACACACATTATTATATACACATGCACACACACGTATATATACACTGACACATACAAATCATTACAGTGTGTGTACAGCGTTTGACCTCTTTCTCTCTCTCAAACACTCTCACTTGTCAGTATACACACACACACACATACACACACCCATCACTGGTCTGGAAACAATCTTCTCCACCCCTGTTGGTTACCCAAACATTGCGTTACCATGGCAACGGACAGCGTACTGTACAGCCAGCGTGTTTGTCATGCGGAGGGACGTGCACGTGCGTGGGTGGGCGTTCACGTATTTGAGTGTGCGTTTATGTGTGAAACAGATAGAGATATTTGCAGATAGAGATCAGATCACTGTGGATGAATTAAATCTGCACTGATGCACCGTTTCGACCTGCTTGTTTGACTGTACAAGTATGTGAGAATATGTGTGTGTGAGCATCTGTGTGTGTGTTTGCAGCAAGTTGGTCATCTGTGAGGTTCGCCAGCTTCAACAGAGGAGTCACTATTCTGGGGGGGAAAGAGAAGTCCACCAGTCTGTCTCTGCAGAAATGATTCATTCTCGTTTTACACATTTATAGGGAGTTAAATCACAGTTTTTGTTCTCTGTCCGCACAGAGAGTCATTTAAGTTTCCTCTGACTTCACGTCACATAGTCTTCACTGGTTAAAATGTTTTATAGGCTGTGATAAATTAGGTTAATGATATAAAAACATTTCGTCTGTGGCTAATTTGATGGAAATTATTATTAGTTTTAGGGAAATTCATCCAAAAGTCCTGTTCACATTGCTTTTTGACTGTGATCTGTGTGGTCAATCCTGGGTTAGGGTTGGGGTCAGGGCCAATCTACCATGTGAGTAATTTACACAAATTCTTCAAAGGAAAAAGATCCTATGAATCTGAAAATTGTGGTCTTATGAATCAGCAAATTGGAGTTGTTGTTTTTTTTTCTTTTTTACAAGACTTGCTTGGTTCTACTTGTTTTTGTGGAGGCTGCTGAGGGCTTTTAATTCAGGCTGTGATAGCAGCGTGGGTGCAGAATGAAGAGGTGCATGTAGCTGCCCAAGAAGGACACCCACTCAGAGAGGCAGCCAATCAGCAGACTTTGTTTATTGCAAACAAATGTGAAACAGAAAAAAGTGTTAAGGTAAATTCCAAAATCATCAAAAAAAAATCCTCTCGTACTTCTCCTCCATTGGTAATAGGCCTTGTTGTAATTGAAGTAGTAGTTGCAGAGGTTATATCCCCAGTGGGAATGTAAACACTGCTGGTCCCTGAGCCCCTCCACTCCATCACTTTGAGATGTTAAATGCCTTGCTCAAGGTCTCCACCTTGAGGCAGGGGGGTGTTTTACACCATCACTTCCAGCTGTTGTGTGAGTGTTAACTGACAGCCTCTTGGTCCTGAGCTCCTCGAGGCCAGAAGGTGAAATTTGCTCTCCGTCTGCTGTTATGGGACAGTGATAAATGGGTTAATCCCTCTAGTGTAATGAGTTAACCCCTGACATTTGTGTGCGTGTGTGTGTGTTGGTATTTGCATATTTTAATGGTTTACCCTCTACTGTGTTTGTATTGCAGCTGATAGATTAACCTGTGAGGCTTCTGTGTAATTAGATGATTATAAGGCTGCTTTATGTCTTCTCTCATCAGTGAGTTATGATACACATGCCAAGGCTGTCAGTGGCAGGAAAGTAGAACATTAATTTATGTTCTGTGCTTAAAGGTACAATTCTGGAGAAAGATAGTTGATTCCCAGGTTGTCACATACCAATGTCTTGGATTAGTGGCTTGACGTTGGTTGATTGTTAAATCTCGTTCTCTGTTTTGGGATTGAGACTCAACAATCATCTGTTTTACCGACCTGTAATTGGCCAAAGTTTGTCATGGACTAGATTTTCTAAAGCCTGAAAATGGAGCCAAGAGGAGGAGCAGAAGTCTAGTTTTCTCTCAAACGACTTTAATCACATTATGTTTGAAGGTTATTATGATACTGTTGCACAATTATGTCAAAAATAAATTGCCTACCCCAGCTTTAAGTATTCTTTTTGGTGCTTTTACTTTATTTGAGTATTTCCATTTTATGTCAATTTATACTTCAGTACTTTTAAACCCTAATCACATGAAGATAATAATACTTATCTACTTTTACTTCAACTTGCAATGCAGAACGTTTGTGTCCCCAGTCTAGCATGAAGAGTAATTAGACAAATATTGCTGATGTGTGATTATTTTACACCATAGACTCTAAACTAGGGTCCAAGAACCAACAGAGGTCCTTCAGTCGGTTGCAGGAGATCCCCAGTGACATGAGGAATGTAATGTTTTAACTTTTATCACATTTTTTGGAAGCTGAACAACAAGAGGATAAATCGGGTTTTGATTGATTGTAATTTATAGTGATCCCGGTTTGATCATTGATTGACTATGAAGACTTTATTAACTTCAAACCAAAAATAAAAAAAAGTACTCAGCGGGATTCCTCAGTAGGATTGTTCCTTTCTGAAAGCCATTTTTTTGTTCATGTAATAAGTAAATGTCCTGCCTGCAGGTTTAAGTGTTTTCAGTGCTGGACTTTTTCTTGTGATTTAGTACTTTCATGGTGAGGTTTAGACCCTTTTCGCAGCAGACAAATTGATATGAAGTAGAAGGGTAAACACAGATGACAGCCTTGCTAGTGAGCCAACATGCACAACAGCAGCACCCTGACTATTTGACCCGAATGGAACAGAACCTTAATTAGCATCAGTGCTGTTTACCTGAATATTTCACGTCAAATCGGCTCATGTGAAGAAGGTCTGTTGCTACTTTGACTTGATAAAATTTCAGACAGGTGTGTGTGTGTTTGTGTGTGTGTGCGCCTGAGGCGGCTGACAGTTTATGAACTGTTCCTTTTTCTTGTCAAATGGCTGCTCAGTTAAGAGAGCGTGGATTCAGATGAAGTGCTGCTAACGCGACGCCTGCTGACAATTCAAAACAGGTTGCAGGCCTGTGATCCGAGATAGTGGCTTATATAAGCTTGTGTGTGTGTGTGTGTGTGTGTGTGTGTGTTCCCATTCCCACCCTATAGGCCAGATTATAAGTATTCTCTCAGATGTTTTTGTTATTGCCTGTAGTGGATTTGGATCAGAATTTGGCTTTTGTTCCAGACTGAAAACACAGATAAACACACACACACATTCACACATATGCACACACCTACAGGCACTCATACACACACACTGCGTCCCGCTCCATAGCGCTGTGACCTCAGATATTAGCTTCCCTGCCAAATATGACTGAGGCCAAGTGCCACAATAAATACACACAGACACAGACACACTCTCTCTCTCTCCATACTGAGTCTTGCAGCATTTGCTTGGTCAATATTGGGAGCTACACTTGGTGGTTTAAGTGTTGGTGAAAACTCTGAGAAAGGAATCGTTGGCTTGTCTTTGTTTATTGACAGACTGATATTACAGTTTACAGGCTGGTTTATTGCTGTTTAATTAATGGGACAGTGAAAGGTTTAGATGGAGGATGATAGCAGAATTTGTGCTGTTTCAGATGTGGTATATCAGCATGTTCATTTCACTCATTGCACTGTTTCCTTTGGCTTAAATCACAAAGCAGAGCTGGTTAGGCTGGTATCTTTACTGTGTCTTGTTGAGAGTGTTTGCTGAAGGTGTTGAAGGCGTTAATTGCAGCAGCAGCAGAAATATCTTTCTTTGTTCTCTTTATTGTTATTTTCCTGCTCGATCTCTCCTTACATTGCATCTGGTCCTGGATCATTTCTTATTCTTCTGATGTCTCAGTCTTGTCTAAATGCTGATCTGTTCAACTTTAAAGACTACAGTACGTGTCAGTTCACTGGGAATTCAGCCATCGGCTTGAAATGAGCCCACAACTCATCAGCTAAAGTGCTCATTTTTTGATATTCCTAATAAATTGGATCCCATAATATTTGACTCCCAACGTTTTCTGGTAGATTTTGCCAAAAAATGAAACACTGGATTGGCTGAATTGATGGTGAATTGTCCTGGTTTTCCACAGGCTTAATAATTACTTGAGGTTAAAATGTATCTTTATTTCAAATTATAAAAAGGATCTCTCAGATTGTTGATTTCACCAAATTCCAGCATGATTTTTTACAGTGTAAAATACTAAAATTGCCCACCTGCTGCAGGATCCAAAGAGCCCAGATTCATCATTGTGATTCTTGTTGTTATTGTCCAGCTGCCAAAATGACTGATAGAGCTGATAAACTCTCCAGCCACAGCAGGCTTCATTTAGCTTTTAGCATTCAAGTGACAAAGTTTATTTTACTAAAAAATCCAGGCTGGTATGAGGCTGGAGCAGAAGATTGAATCGAGCTTTGATCAGGCCTGCAGGCTGCCGCAGCAAGGTGTTTATCAGATCAATCTTGTCAAACTAATGTGAGCTGTTCCGGTAATATCAGAGATTAATCTGCCATCAGATCTTGTGATTACATGAGGTGGAAATATCCAAACTTTTATGAGGTTCAAAGGTTAAACAGCCGTAAATAAATAAATAAAATGCTCTCCAGCTGTAGATGCCTGTGGGAAAACCAGACACAGCTCTTTTCCTGTTTCCTCTTGGCTTTCCAGTTTCCAGCCTGTCCTGTCCTCACTTTTTCTGCCTTCTTTTCTTCCCTCCTCCTCTTTTCCTTCTTCCCCCCCCGTCTTCCTCTTCCTCAGTAAAACCATCAAGGTGAAAATAATCGATGACGAGGAGTATGAGAAGAACAAAACCTTCTACATAGAGATCGGAGAGCCTCGCCTGGTGGAGAGCAACGACACCAAAGGTCAGGACGGGGGTGACCCCGAGAGTGTCCGCCACAGTGTCCGCCGAGGCTGCATGTTCTGAAAACAGGGAGGCGCACAGGAGGACATTTTGATGGAAATGTACCTCCTGATGTGTCCTTGAACATGCAGCAGGTTGTGAATCACCTCATCTCACCACATCCACCTCATATATGTGTGTGTGTGTGTGTGTGCGTGTTTTGTTTTTTCTTGTTTTTTTTTTTTTTTGTGTGCATACCATGTTATGTTTGTTTTCCATGCATGCATTCACCACCTTCCTCTATGTGTGTGTATGTACGTGTGTGTCCCATACAGGAAGACCATAACGGTTAGGATCTTAGACCGGGAGGAGTACAATAAGCAGTCCTCCTTCTACCTTCTGCTTGAAACCCCCGAATGGAGACGCAACAGGAAGGAACGGACAGGTGTGACAGCCAATCAGCACTGAGAATGCACCTTTTGAGGTTGTAGAGAATCCTAAATCAACAGGCCACGCACAAAATTTAAAAAAAAAAGCACCCGCCATTTTGTACTTTTTTTTTTTTTTTTTTCCAAAAAGTGGATCAGGTTTGAATCGAGTCAGGGCTGGCTAACATGTAACTAGTCAGTCACAGTGATTATATTATGAAGGTCATTCAGGTTACGTGTTTTGGTGTCTTAGTGTCAGACAAAACTAGCCTAGTAGAACAGCTAGTTGGCAAACTTGATGTTCTGCTTCATGCCCAGCAAAATGCACATGTATGTTTGGTGCATCATTTGGCGGAAGGGACTTGGCTTAGTGATACGAGGCAGCAGAGAGAGAGGTGGACACTTTTCCACTGAACATGTTCAAATTGCCATCTGCAGCTTTAATGACGCTACTGTGTTATTCACAGAAGAATGACCAGTACAGATTATAAATGTATCCCAATTCCATGATAAATACTAATTTTAAGCAGGTTTAGTGTGTTCACAATTTTTGATCATTTGTGCAGGCTTCAGAAAGCAAAAGAAAGTTAGTATGTGATATAGACTTGGGATTCAGTTAAGAGCGGTGCTAACAGAAACCAAAACTTCAAGGACAGAAAGATTCAATCCTGTTTAATTGTACAGACGTGCCTCAGATCTCCAAAATGAAGAGTCAGGATATTGCTGGTTAAAAGACATCATAGAGTGGGTGTGATACTTGTCTTAGTGGACTTTGCACAATTTGAATCATATTTATTTTATGCAAAGCGATAATACGATAGCCCAGACAAGAGCACTTAAAATCTGGCAAGGGAAACAGCACTTTACAGCTGGCAACGCTGCAAGACATAAAATCAAAGCATCAGCCGCTCTAATACCATATTTCTAAAGTGACAAAATGCAGAGCTTCTCCCTAATCGCTTGTGTTTTAACAGGCCTGTTGATTTGGGATTCAGGTTGAACACACACTGGAGCGATTCTGCTGCTCCCATCTGTGCTTCTCGGCTTTTCTTTCCCTTTTTTTCCCTACTTTTTCTTTCTCTGCTTCTTCTCAGAGGTCTGTACAGAAAACTCAGTGGGAATCACACCTGTCCTCTCCTTTCTTCTCCTTTTTCCTTTTCCTCTGCCCTGTTTTCTCATTTTCTAAGCAGGAGCTTTTCATGCTTTATCTGTTCTCCACTGGTGTTTGAAAATGTCACCGCTTTCTTCAAAGTGTTCACATTCTGGTGGCTTGTGGATTGTTAGCACAAAGAAATAGAGATAATACCCCAAGAGGGTGTTCACTGTGGATATGGCTATAATGTGAAAAGCATCCCACCAAATAATGCCCCTAAGTCACAGTTTTAATCTAATTTTGTCCTGTGGGTCAATAGGAAAGTAACGCCTACAGCACAGAAATGTCAGAGTTAATGCAGAATTTTAGAATAAGATATAGCATATTACCAAGGGTGATATGGGTATTATGGGTTTTTATACAATATTATCAGCACATGCATTTGTCTGGAATATTTTTAAGTGGGGTTCACTGGGGACAGTATAACATTTTCATATAAATGTTTGTCTTTTCATATAAGAAACTTATACTGTCTTATGTTCACCAGTAAGGACAAGACTATAATATTACGTTTATTTCAAGAATTCAGACTGTTGGAACCAATGCTCTGATGTTTGATTTTATCTGATAATATTTCTTGAGATTTTTTTTGTTGATTTTTTTGGTACATGGTTTTCTTTGAGATGTCAGGCATCATTGATGTTCATACATCAATAATCATTTTTTGTTGAAAATCTTTGCTGAGAGGAAATGATCCTGCCCTTGTTCCAGCATGTGCAGCGTTAGTGCCATCTCTCTAGCTTGTTTCTGATTGGAGGAATTGAGAGTTTTTTTCATTCCCCCCTGTTAAAAGAAAGCTTTCCTGACCTGAGTAAAACGAAACATTGAAGTTTTGGAGATACATGGTTCTCACAAGACTTTGATGATTTGCAAACAAAGAGCCAGAAGAAGTCTGCAGAGATAAAACGCTATTAAAATTCATACATTTATAGCCTAAATCACACTATAAAGAGAGAAAGCAGAAAATGTACATTGTCTTCAGTCTCATTTGAATCATTTCCTCTGCAGAGAGACCATTAAACCCTCCTGTTGTTCGAGCTAATGGTTGTGTTACACCATTATGTAACACATCATTGTCAAATAAATTGTCCAAATTGGTGCAATTAAGATGGCGAAGACGGTTCAAATCTGACCAGGTCTCCACTTTCTCCTTTCTTTACTGTAAACTGTGCAGCACATTTTCTTTACCCTCTCAGTAATAATGAGGTTATGATTGACCGATTTTTAAATGCTCTTAGTTTAAATGCAAAGATGCTCATGGGGGGATGTGGATGATCATTTTTTCAAGCTGCTGTATTGTGTTTTCACTGGAGTGTGTGCAGCTTTAGATGTGTGTGTGTGTGTGTGTGTGCAGCTTTAGATGTGTGTGTGTGTGTGTGTGTGTGTGTGTGTGTGTGTGTGTGTGTGTGTGTGTGTGTGTGTGTGTGTGTGTGTGTGTGCGTCCTCAGTCACATGCCACATCTGTGCATCTGTTTTCCACTTTGTTAATCCATTATCTCATCCGAGCTACTCATCTTCCTCTGTTTCTATTACCATCTAATGTAATATGGAGTTGTAAAAACACAGGCAATTTTCCACTTGTTATTTATTGCCTTTCCGACACACACAGACACACAAATAATTCTGCATTTCAGCCTTATACATATTAACTCTGAAGCAAATAGCAGTGTATGGTAAGAAAAGTTAGTACAGGGGTGGATGTAATGTATTAAAACTCTTCTTATTACTGTACTTTACATTGTAAATATATATTATCCGGTAGAAATATCCGTAAGCTGAGTGTCAGTGAAGGTTTTATTTATCATGCTAGCCTATCTTTGTTTTAATTCTGATTATGTCCGACTCATTTGTACAAAATTCCAAAAAACAGTTGATATTGCTCGTGCGTGTGTATGTTGTTCACAGAAAATATGGTTACTCTAAATAAGTGCATCTCTGTGCAAAGAAGTGAATACAAAAAAGTTATACTTTTGTCCCTGCTCGAAGTCCTTTTTGAGAAAAAAAAGCTTTTTACTAGTATTTAAGTACCAGTAGTTTTACTTGAGGCTGAGTAATATTTAATATTTAATGTAAAAGTACTTCTACCTGAGCAGAGACTTTCAGTACTTTTTCCACCGCTGATGTTTTACCTGAAATGACCCACAAACCAGACACATGTTAATGTGAGATGGAAACAGGTTACTTTGTGGTAAAGCAGCCCACCGCAGTGTTTTCAGGTTGTTATCTCAAGGGGCTTTTATGCCCTTAAACTCACTTTAGCTCCACTGGGTACACTGGTTAAAAGTCGCTCTATCTCTGTCTCTGTTTCTGACACACACACACACACACTCAGAGTGGTGCTATCAGTGTGTTAAAGGCAGCAGCGGTGTGTGTTTACCAGGCATCAGCAGTGTTTATAGTGATGAGGGGATCAAAGACGAGGGCTGGATATCACATTATCACAGTCAGGAGATCAAACACACCTCCGGGATACACAGACAGACCGGCGCACACACACACACATAAACACACACAGTTAAGGGGCTGCAGAGGGTTTGTGTGTTTTATGGTGGTTCTCTCTGTGCTAAATGAACCATGCACAGATCTTTATAGCTTTTGTCCCATGGCTGTGTGTGTCCCTGTGAGCATATATGTGTGTGTGTGTGTTCTGTGTATGGACAAAACTGATAATCAAAATAAAGAAAAAACAATGAATTATAATTAATCTTTTAATATCAGTCCATGCTGCTTGAAGGAATTAATGATATTAATATCAAATGTGTAAATATCTACAGATATTGTGACATAATAGAAAATTAATATTTTATGAAGTCATGTACTTTTTATGTCAAAAGTAAATGTGATCCAGTGTCTAGTAGAGACCTAACAAACTATACTAAAATCACTGTTTGTAATTTTTAAACACTGTAAAATGTAATGTGTGAACAGGGTTAACAACAAAACCTGTTTTAGTCAGCTTAAAAAGACCCACTTAAAAAGAATGATATCAGTTCAAGTGTACACAAGTACAAATACAAGTACAAGTGCCATCAGACCACCTTTTCAGACAGGAAACCACCATTACATATGTGAAATATTGCTTTGTCAAACTCCACTGGAAAAATCTATAATTTTACTTCACAGCAAAGCAGGAGATACTGATCTGCTGCTGACTTGATCAGTTAGTTTCAGAAGTTTGGATTCACCGAAGCCACACAATAACACGAACTAACCCACAGATTGAGGCGGTAGTGGACCAGCAGCTCTTGTGTTCTGCAAGGTAAAATTACCATTTGTGACAAGGGAGTCAAGAGAGCGATATTTGACCTGTATAACAGTGATATCCCATCAGAAAAGGCTGTCTGATGACAAGGTAAAGCAGTGAAAATACACTAAATATAGCATACACCTAAAATTATATGAATTTATTTAAGGTGGCTAAAATAGTTTTTGTTGCCGACCCTTTCCACAGTACTCCTTTCTGCTTCTCCAAACTGGGGACATGCTGACCGCCATCCACCGTAGGTAATACCGTGACCAAGTAACTCATACAAACCCACTTAACTAATTAGCTAATTAAAAAAAACTACTTAGTTGTTAATTCTTACCATTGGACAGACATATTTCATCTAATTTTGCATTTTCTAGCAGAGATTCAGAGATTCTGTGTTGTGTTTCCCTTTTTTCTATCCTTAGTTCTGTAACAGTGTTTACAAAGGCCGTGCTTTCGGTAAATTAACTCTTCTCACACAGAGATCACTACAGAGAGACTCTGGAACGAAGAATTGATTTTCTCAATGCATTTTGGCATGAGCACACATATTTCAAATGGGCTTTTAAGCATCCTGCCCCAGAGACTGCAGCTGAAAACCGACCAAAAGAGGCACGTTCACTCACTAATGTTGATTAATGTGTGAATTCTGCCTCCAAATATAAATTCCACAGAGCAGATTTAACATTGAGGGAGTGTAACTGTGAGAAGTCAGCTTTTATTATTGGAAATACAGCAAGGTCCTGTTTCATCTTCTATCAAACTGGTGCTTCATGTTTTAGTGAAGTGCCTCTGAGCCAGAGATAAAAAGTCTGATAATATTTTCCTTTTTCGGGGCGGTTGTTTCATTTTCATTGCATCTTTTTTGCTGTAAGCAACGCAGGTTGACAGGATTAATGTACTGACAAAACAAGCACCGGATCTGACATTTGCTATACTGATATGAGGATCTGCAGTTACAAAGATGGGAAGGGAAATTATGTAGTTCAGTCACTCCTCTTGTAGCTGTTTGACTTTACTGAGAGCAGGAAAGATATGAGTGAGTAACAAGGCTGTTACTGGTACTGTAGCAGCGCTGAATGGACAGTTGAGGACTTCTGCTGTTTTTGTGATAGCACGCATCTCCATTATGCATGAGTGACTTTTACAGAGTAAGCAGGTAGAAGGCTCAGTGCCTTTTTGAAAAGTACTTTGACAGCCGTTAAAAGCTTCTTCCTTGTTCAGAAAAATGTACAAAGTGTTCATGGATGACACCACCAGCATCGGCCTGATTTCAAACAATGATCAGACTTCATATTGGGAGCAAATCAACAGTCTTGCCAGTCATGTTGTCTTTAGACACTTAAGTCAGATTGCTATTCAAAGCAGTGATTTGTTTTGGTTTCAGCACAAAGACCAGGAAGTTGTGAGACACACCTGTTGGGGTGCAGTTTTCTTGTTATTTTATGAGGTAACCATAGCCTTCGGCCAGGGGCAGAGACCATCAGGCGGTACCCTGACCTTCACTGAGTGTTTCAACCCTTTAATCTTGACACTCTCCATTTGGTGGGTTGGCAGTGGCTCATCTGCTCATCTGACCCTTGCTTCCACCTTTCTTCCTCCCACTTATTCCATATCCAGCAAGAAGCTTGTTCTGTCTCCCCCATCCTGCGAGCTGCTTGTTTCTCGCTCCAGGTCCAGAGGTGACATGTCAGTTTGGCTGGGAAGCCTCTGTAGCAATCTTAACAGGGCACTGCCATCCCTTGTCCTCCTGAACTCGGAGCTGGTACTTCAAGGACTTCCTTTTATGGGCTTCTTAGCAACCATCCTTTCTCAGCAATGTCAGCTCAACCAGGATTATTTTCAAGTGTTTGATTGACCACAATACAGTGTCTGGATAGAGGATTGGATGCCCTCCTCAGAGAACTGCAGCGTCCTTCCCATGTCGACCCTCATCTCCCAGGATTTGCGCTTCAGTTTTTTGGTTGAGAAGAACCTGGCTCCCTCCTATTTTCCAATCTTGTAAACAGCAGCCCTCGTCCAACGTCAGTTTGCTGCAGACTGGCTCCCTCTTACATAAAGATGATGGTTTTCCTTCTTCTTGCACCTTGCCAGCTCCAGTCTCTATGTGTGCAGGTGTGATATGGAAGGAAGGGTGTCAAGAATGGCAAGAAGAAGGAAATGTGAAAGGGCTGCAGCATCCCTAGCTCTTCCCATGAGATCTTGCACTTGGACACCTGAGACACTAGTTCAACTGCCTTTGCTTTCAGCCTCTCTTCCTCATGGGTCCAAACCTCTGCCTGGATCATGTCTCACCTGATCCTTGCACTTCCATTTCCCTAATGCTGGAAGTGTGCTGACCTTGTATTTGATGCAGGGGTTGCCTGCATGATGTCTCTTAGCTTAAAAGAACTGTCTGCCTGCTGTAAGGCTGTGTTAGCTGCCTCCTACTTGCACCCTGATCGGATGTAGACACCCATTGAAAGTAGTCCCTGTTTGTTCAGAGCATCTGTATCCATATTGCATCCTTTTTAAAGTAAATTGTGCCATTTTATCACACAAATCTGCTCCCATACAAATAGTTAATGAAGGATGTAGAGCGTAGGATGCCATAGAGCTGCTACAGGTTCTCATTTGTTCTGGAGAGAATAAAAAGGCATGTGATTTCCTTTTCCATTAACCTATTTCATCCATCACTATTTCTGGCAGAGCTTTTCTTCATGTCCTAGAATGCTTTTCAACAACCTCCAGAGAGCAGGTGTGGACTTGCATCCAGCTTTTGTTTGTTTGCACAGGTGGTGTTAGATATTTAATATTAGCAGGTTGAGGCAGATATCCAGTCATCTAACTGCGTTGAGAACATGTAGGGTGGATTTTTCTTCTTTAAAGGAAGAAAATCTCCTCCTTGATCACATCTTTCATGTTTTGTTTTTTTTGCTGGAGGTAAAAGCTGATTCACTGGAGGCTTTAGCGGTTTCCAGATGACCCTGTGATATTGCAGGTTTTTTTGATTCGGCCCAGAGGAGCCTCAGGACAGCGGGAGGCAGAGGAGAGTTCACTGCAGCCTCTGAACCTCCGTCAGTCATCCGGGTGGGAGACAGCACAGCGTGAGGAAGGAACAGTGCTGAGAGGGAAACCAGCTGAAAACACACTTGCCCTGCAGAGGGTTATAACCTCATGTCCTAATGCGCACACACACACACACACACACAATCAAACGTGCACATACCCAAGATACACTCATAGAGAAACATACTTTGCAACATGTCATCATACAGATGCATTTTGTGCCTGTGTGTGAATATATGTCAAAGATTTTGACTGGCAGCAATGTCCTCTCCTCTCACCCCCCCTTTTTCCTCATGTCCTTGTGTGTGAGCCTGTGTGTGGTTATGCAGTAGTACATGATATAATTATTATCCCATGGTATTAAGACCGTAAACTGTGCCAAAACAACATTAATTAATGGGAGACATGATACTTTGTTTGTCATGCTAGTGGATATTTGCATGTGTGTTCAAGGTCTCTCCATGTTTAGTTTAATCATTACAGTGTACGTTAGAGCTCTGTAATGTAAACCCATTGAACCCTCTGTTATGATGTTTACAAGAGTAAACAACATGAGTAATTCATTCTAATGAGGTGGTGGAACAGTATCATTAAGTCTGTCATCACAGTGCAAATCACCAAACAATGTAAATTCATTTATTTATTACAGTAATACGTAGACGTAAGTAATACTTACATTAGCAATGACTGATGATCATTGGAAATTAATGTACTTGTTTGGTTTGTTTTATCAGTTTTATTCATTATCATTACAGTAATTATGACAGAGCGATGACTGCACAGAAGATTATATTGATTAGATTGTGGTTTTATAAACTCATAGATCAACATCATCATCATCATTTTCCCCTCTATCTCAGACAACTTCTGTTTTTTTCTGCTCATCCGTCTCCTGTAAAACATTATACTTGCTCTTCTCCTTCTTTTTACCACCTTTTAGTTCCTCTTCTTCCACTCTTCTGCCCTCTGTTCCTCGTCATCCTCTCACATCTTTCTCACCTGTCTTTGGTTGTATTACATCTGAATACTATGTGCTACTAACTTGTTTTTAGGGATAGATTTTGCTTCCATAGCATGAGTTACTGCTTACAGGGTTAGATTCAGGCATTTGTCAGACACTGGTTAAACTTAAAAAACTTTTTTGATTTGTGTTCGTTGTTGTTCTTGTATTTTGTGCTCATTCTTTTCTGTGCTCAAACTTTTTAGCAAACAAAGGTTGTCTGATTGCGAGGTAAAGCAATGAAAAAAACATCTTAATATAAGGAACACTTAAACTGATATTGATGTTTTTAGGTGGAGTCAATTTTTGCAATTGGTGGCGCTAGACGCTGATCCTCCTGATCACATATGTTTACTGAATATTGGATGAAAACGATCAGAAGAGACCTAATTTCCATAACTTTCCAAAAACAATCCAACACTGACACGCTTCATGCAGTGGAGAAAAAAAAGGGGGGGCCAGGGGTTGAACTTCTCTTTGTACTGTCTTCCAGGAGAGACTGTTTGACTTTAAACATGAAGTTAAATTATAGTTAAATCGTAACTTTTTCTTTGATCCCCTGAAATTATGAGTTTTCTTAACTTTTTCATTTTTGCAGCGTGGCGCTCATCTGGCAAACAAACAAATGCAGTGATACATTTTTGATGAAATATTGAGTTGTTTTTTTGTCAGTTTAGTTCGTCCGTGCATTTGTCTGGATGGAAGATGGGTCGATATGTGCTGACACGAGGCTATGTGTGCTGCGTGCATGTGGGCTTTCACACCTTGTCATGGTTTGATAGAGTCCCTAGTTCCACAGAAGTGATGGAAGACGACAGGGAGACAGGGAGAAGAGGGGAGAGGAGGGGAGAGGATGAAGGACTGGAGAAGCGACTCCACACGTAGGTGGAGGAAAAAGGGTAAAGAGACGAGAGGAGAGGATTTTTGCACCCTGTCATGTTTGATCGATTCAGGTTCCATCAGAGGAGGCACAGAAGACGAGGCAAGAGTAAAGAGGGAGGGGAGGTATCTTTGCAAACTGTCAAAGTGTAAAGACAAAAGGAGGAGAAGAGGGGAGAAACTTCTGCACTGTGTCAAGGAGGAGATCAGCAGATGGAGGGAGACACTAGACAACAGGGAGACGGGAGAAGACGCGGTCTTTGACGGGATTAAAGAGTACAGCAGGGAACATGGCAGGGAGGAGAGAGGAGTTGCTACACTGTCACATTTTGGGAAAGTCCCACAGGAGGAGACAGAATAGGAGAAAAAAGGAGTGAAACTTTTTGACTAGCCTTTCTGTCCACAGGGGAGGAAAGGAGAGGAAGAGAAGATGAAATGAAAAGGAGGAGTTGGGAGAGAAAGAGAAGAGGGAGGAGAAGAGAGGAGAGGTCAAACAGGTGTGAGCAGAAGATGAGGGAAGGAATATATCTGATGAGAATGGGGAGCGTAGGTAAGGAGAAGAAAGGCAAGAAGAGGGAAAAAAACATAGGAGGAGAAAGTAGGAGGTAGATGATGAGGAGGAAGATGATAGGAAAATTAAGTGGGAGGTAGGGATGAGGATGAAGAAAAGAAGAAGCACATCTGAGAAGGAAGTAACCCTGTCTCCCAGAAATTATACCAATAATAGACGTGGGTGTTTTTTGCAGTGCATGCATTATCAAATCCCAAATTCAGACAGGAGAAACAAAAACAAGTGGGAGAAAGGAGTGACAAAGCAATCACCAGTGATTTAGGGGTTTGAAGACAAGATTTGCGCTCATCAGGATGAGGACCAGGATGTGCAAACAAAACACAAAAATGTTCATTGAGGCGGGATGGACTAGGAACCTGATGTAAAACAGTTAAACACAGAGTAAGTTCTGGTGCTACGGGTCTCTCACATTCAAGGAAGTAACCAAAGGTGTAATTTGCTGATGTCAAGAAGTAGCGTGGGGTCATGGGAGTTGTTGTCTCCATTGTTAAAAACCATTGCAGATGAAAATCAATCTAACGTGAAGTTTTATTCACATTATTTTAGTCTGTTCAATCTTCCTCATTCTCTGATGTTCCTTGTGTTGACAGCTGACCAAATGAAACGCACCAGTGCACTGAATAAAACTGATGATTGACTTTCTGAAGTTTGAACTTTGCTGGAAATGTTTGGGGTAATGTAAGTACACAACTTGACAAAATATATAACATACGTCTAGTCAATTTTAAACGTTTCATTGCAGAAATATTACATTATACCTTTGTTAATCATCTTTAACGGGGTGATGGCCAGCGAAGTTGATTCCGCAAAGTGCTCTTAACTTTAAAAGGAGCTAGTGACACTACTAATGAGAAGGAGACGCTACCAGTTTTCCCCGCATGAGCTCATTTGTTCCCAGTGAAAATACCAAGGCGGCGGTATTAATTTGACAGTTATATTGTCAAGCTTGCTAACAGAATAAGTAATGTGCTCTCTGTTGGTTTGCTCTGGCAGTTCGCCGAAGCTCATTTGAATTGAAACTATATCAGGAAAGAGGGAAAGGAGGAATTAGAGAGAAAGGAGGAATACAAATTGGACGTTTTAATACCGAGGAGCAGTGACAAAGAGGATGAGATGACAGAAGGTAGATCAAAAGGAAAATAAAGATTACGAAAGAAGGAGAAGGGGTTAGAAACAGTTATGTAACAAAGAGACGGATATTCTGGGATAGGGTAGAGGTAGATTATGTCCTTCTCATATCATTTGTCCGCTATTTAAAGATACAGTATACACAGATATTGGACTGTATATGTTCTCTGGCTGTACAACACACTCTGTTGTGTTTAATTGAGCTGCAAAGGAGCCGAGAGAAGGACACCAGAGGGGGAAAAATCAAAATGATAAATGGTACAGACGGCAGCTTTGACAGGAAGCAGCATCTTACCCTGCAACATTCAACCTCTGTCAGGTCCAACACACACACACACACACACACACCCAGAGCAAGTGTAGCTAACAAGGATACTGCGCGGTCATGTTCGTCCCACATGAGGTTTAGTGTAGGTTGTTAATTGAGTTCATTAAATCACCATTACATGGTGTGTAATGGTGTGTGTTTGTGCATGTGCGTGTGTGTGTAAATTTAATTCATTGTGGATTCTAGTTAGCTAAAGGGGAACCATGAAGGACATGTGAGGTATGACTGAAGGGCTTCCATTGTTGAAACCTGTGTGTAATATATGAAACAAACAACAGGTACAATATAAAGGCTCTCGATTAGTTTTTGATTGTAACTGCGATTTAAGTGGGCCTTATTATTAGCATGATTACTTCCTGTCTAAAGTCTTACAGCTGATTACTCTCTGTCGGATCCGGTGGTGTCTTTAAATGCTCTGTCAGCCAAGTCATTATGAATCAGTGTCAGCGCAGGGAATTCAAACAGTTATTTAAATTGATCATCATTGAAAGAAAAGATCAATCATTAGGCACAGAGCTGTGGTGGCTTGACTGTAACATGCATGTAGTGGCAGAGAAATGCTGGTTTGACATCAAACTTTGAAGAAAATGAAATGAAAATGGAAAATAGTTATGCTGTGCATCAGCATGTTGCCTCTCTAGGTGAAACTGCACTATCTCGTGGACAGTGTAAGTGAATAAAAATAAATAAAAGAAAAATTATCAATTGACTGTGCACATACCCACTGTACGCTTCAGAAGAGAGAGACAAATTAAATTATGTTCAAGACATTGCCAGTCTGTTGCTGATTTGAATTAAAGTCCACTGTTTAAGCCTCTTGTTTTTGTACATATTACCATATGCATGGTATAAAATGCATCAGCTCTGTTTTGAACTTTAGAGTTTAGAGTTGGATGTGCAGTTTTTTTGTTTTACAGTACTATAATACTCACATACTAACATTTGTCTATGCCAGAACATTTCTAAGCACACACTGTGCTGACTGGACTCTCAAGTAATTAAAAAAATATATATTTAAGCCATTATGCTATTAATTTTTTTTTTTATTTTCTTACAAAATTAATGTTACTTTAATCATCCTCTAAATCTTAAAACACACGGGAAATACATAATGACAACTAGATATTTAACTAAAAGTTCTCAGACTCCAAGGAGGCAGTTCACTGAGGAGTGATGGTTCAAATTTGTAAATGCAGAATGTAGCCCTGGTGGGCAGGAAATATTAATATTAACTTTAACTTGTTTTGATGCTATTGTCTAGTGGCACTGTCATTGTGCATGTGACACCTGTAACAGGTCACAAAATTTCGGAGGGCAACAAAACAGTCAATTGTCATTTTAATAAAGACTTCAGGCAATAATTGACCTTTTCCATCATTCTGTGAGCCACAGAGATCTGATTTTATGTTTCACATAGCAAGAGTCTCTGAAGAGAAAGAGTGAAAGGAAATTGTGTTTTGCTTTAAATGTGAGGTTACAGCAATAGTAAATGTTCGATTCACATTAGCAGTAACTTCATACATCAGCAGCTTCCCCAGTTCATAATTCAAATGCAATACTTTCGTCAGTGGGCATTTTGCTTTGGGAGACCAGATGTGGTTCATGAGCTGCAAGTTTATGATCGCTGCCCTCGACCATATGGATGAATTTAATATGATGATGTAGAATTACTGAAAATGAAGAAATTGTGTGGAAACAAATTATCCATTAACACAGATGGAGAACTACCAGCTCTCAGTGTGTGGGGGTGTCTGTATCCTGACCTTGCTGTGTTCGCGGTGTTTCGCATACTTTACTTTTCTCTCTTGGGTACAGACATTTTCTTGAAAGTGAGAACATCTGATTTGCACATTTAATATATGTATACTGTAGCAGCAGAAAAAACATGCATTGGACTGATTTCTGAACCTCCTCTTGCATTCACCTCTCCTGTTTCATGGAGGAGCAGGAAGGCACAACACCAAACTGTTCCTCTTGCTCATGATGGAGTCATGATGAAAATGCTCCTGGCAGAAATCTGCATGCATGTGTGTGTGAATGAGCTATAAGCTCTGCACTGTAACTCAAGTGAGGGGAACAAATGACCTGTGAGCTGATGGCAGACCCACAATGCACTGCACTATAATGGAAAGCAATTGCAGGGATAACCGTTCCCCTGTGGAATATTTGATCATGGCCTTTCTCTCTCTTTCGCTTTCTCTGTATTTCTCTCCCTCCTCCCCTCTCCCTCACTTTGATCCCAGCAGTGAGTTACATCTCTACACTGAATCTCAATTACTGACACACACCATAAAGAACAGGGGGAAAGGAGAAAGGGAAGAAAGGCAGGTTGTGCCAGAGAAAACAGAGAGACAGGAATAATGAGACGATAGAGGACCTGGAAGTATATTTTCATTTTGTAATGCCACTATAACTAATTATATAGGTTGAACCCACAGATTCAGACATTTATTTCACAAAGAGAAGGGTGTTAGAGGTGGAAATGATTGCTGATTTGAATTATTTCTTTCAGTTTAGTTCAAAGATTCACTGTCTTTTGACCAGGAAGAAACAAAGTGTGTTATCACTTCTGAGGTAACAACAGTGTTTGACTCAAAATCAGGTATCTTAGATGCTAATGATTTGATTTTTTTGTATTTATTTCAGCACTGTACTCTGGAGTTTTAAAGAATTTCACGGGCCAGATGGATGCAGTCATCACACATTAAAATGTATAATTCCCACACTGTTGGGTGCATGACAACTGATACAAATTAACAATTATTTTCCCAGTAGGGCTGCTGTAAGTGTTCACATTTTAATAAGAAATGTCTCAGGTGCCACAACTTTGACGTGAACATGAAGTGATGACAAATTATTTTGAGTGTCACAGTGAGTTCTTGCTAATTCAAAGTGTAGCTTCACCCCCAGGTCTGCACCTAACCTCACCCACTGTATAATTTTGAAAAATGTAAAAAAAAAAAAAAAGTGATAAGGGGCACAAGAGGGGTCAAGATGGGGGTCCACAGGATAACTACAGCGGGTGGCGTGGCCTCATAGCTGAACAGAACTGATCAGTATAGCATAAACAGATATAGCTGGTATTCAGAGCTAACCAGTCACAAGCAGCTGCTTTCAAACTCTCTGTGTCTGCGCTGAAAGGAAGAGAGTCCGCTGGAGCTGTGACAGTCACTATAAAGCACCATTGTCACAGTTTCTATATGGAGGGCTACCTGTGTTGTAGCTGAGCTAACTGTTAATGGCTAACAAAGGCTGAGAGAGTCTCTGGTTTGTGTGTGTGCGCGTGTCATCTGCAGGGGAGTGTCAGTACATTGCTGTAACCACCACGGTGAAGTTAGTTTTAAGTTGAATATTCAAGAAAACACTGCTGGATCTGTCTGTCGAACATACAACTTAAAACTAACTTCACCACGGTGCCGTACACTTAATGTTTATCATGAGACCATCGGTTGAGAGAAAGAACGCAGTCCAATGGTGCTTCTTCAGCAGGAAAACGCATCATCACACTAATATGTAAAGAATTGAATCTTAAGTAAAAGCAGCATTACTAAATACCCATATCTGTGTTTTTTTAACTGAAAACAGTGGTTTTTAGGGGTTGAGGTAATCTTTAATTGGAGTTAATTACAGTTAATGTATAGTTTCACTTTCTGTCTAATTATTCCCCAATACCTGCAATATTTCTTAAACTTGACTGGCCTGTTTTCTATGCTTTTAACTGTCTAGTTATTTTACTGTTTATGCTAATGTATAATACTAAGGACTCCTTTGAAAGCAGTATTTCATACTAAGTGTATTATCATGGTGACATTAAATGAAGTAAAATTCTGTTTGCAAGGCTTTGCTGTGGTCCTGTTCTAACACTGCTGTTGGTCACTGTCTTGTGTCTGCAGAGGAGCAGCAAAAGGACGAGGAGGAGGAAGAAGAGCCCCTGACGGGGAAAGATGAAGAGGAACGGCGCATTGCCGAGATGGGCCGTCCCATGCTGGGAGACCATGTCAAACTGGAGGTCATCATAGAGGAATCATACGAGTTCAAGGTGAGGCAGGGAAGCGTGTTTGTGGTCAGATGAAAGAGAGTTAAAGGTCTGAGAGAGATGGCAGGAGCACATGTTACAATGCAGAGTCTAATTCATGGTTTGTTTCTGGGTATTGCTCATGACATTTGCGTTTGCACAAAATCTGTATTTCAGTGGCTTTTGGTAAATTTACTCTATCTATACAAACCACTTATAAAGCCAAAAAAAAGTCCTGTATTAGGACACTGGCTCCAGTTTCTTTTTTAATGTAGATATTTGTTTGTCATTTCTGTCATATCATGGTCTGCAGGGTGTCCATTCCTGATAATGGACACCTGCTAAGTAATTCAAGTCAAACTGTTCATCTAAATTAATGTGCAGCCTGTATCTAAGATGAGTAACCATAGCAACAAGGACAATGTCAGAACCAATTTACTGCAACACGTTAACAAGCTGCCCTTACACCTGTTCACAACACCGAGTGCCTCATACTCTGAACACATTAGTTTATCTTTTTAAAAATGAAATCACACCACAATATACATTTTGTAAATGTATTTATATATTTATCAATATGTATGCCATTGCATGTAGTAAACCATAATAATTGCATATGTTCACAGCAGTATTTTTCTGCAGGATAATAACCATCAGTGAGCCAATTCACACTTTAGATTAATCTAGAATTACACAGAAACAGTTAAATGTGTTTTATACACATATTTGTTATTTTAACATTAATTAGAACAAATTTCCACCTGGAACCATCACAAAAAAATCAGCCTGTGGGAAAAGGCTGGAAACCTTCATTGCTACTTTTAATAACTAAGGATACTTTGCTTCGAAATTTGAGAGCTTCAGCACAAAAATTCAGTGAGCTGAGCAAAATGTGTTACAACTATCCCTGGTCTCCCCTACTTAATGTTGGGACATTGGAAATTGAGTTTTATTGGCAGAGAAAATGATAGTTGCTAAGCAAGATGCATCTCCAACTGTGCAAAAAAACTAAACAACACTAACAGTGGCAATTTCAGTGTGGTCAAAAACCAGCAGCATTGTATTTTTGTATTCAACAGAAGGTCAAGGTGTTACCTAGTGAAACCCTCAGGTGTTACCAGGGAAGAAAACAGTAGATTCTGATCGCAAAATACATGAAAATATATATAAATGGTCTTCTTTTTTTTTTGTTAATTGGCCACGATATAAGCGACATAATGACATTTGAGGTGTTCACAGTGAGAAATGAATGGACAACATTTCCTCCATTGGGCATAATCCATTACTGAACATCCCATCTACAAAAAAATGTGACCGATTCTCTTAGTTAATTGTTAGGATGACCTGCACACCTCCTTGTTTCTGTTTTAAAAAGTTCTCCAAAAAATTACTACAGGTATTACTTGGATCATTTCATTAGACAAAGGTAATCCTTTTAAGACTGTTGAATCACATCAGCAAGCACAAATCATTACTGCGGATGGAAACACTGAAACACCAAGCAAAACCACTTATAATCCCAACATTTGCATTATATGTTACGTGGATACACACACGCACACACAAAATCGCCGTCCTCATATGTTACACTCACAAACCTTTCCGATGAATACAGGAAATAATTGCGTAATCATCGTGTGTGCATCCCTCCCTCGCTCTCCCTCTCCCACGCAGACTCTTAAGACGAGCGTGGATGTAATTACCATGCGCGTTGCATTGTGTATGTGTGTATTTGTGCGTGTACATACTAATGCATGTTCTTTGCTGCCGTTCCACCTACACGCTCACTCTAGACAGACAGTTAATAACACCCAGTAATAGCTCACCACTTGACAGGATGCTATACTTTGTCAAGTAGTTTTCTACATTAAATGGTGTACGTGTGTGTGTGTGTGTGTGTGTGTGTGTGTGTGTGAGTTTGCTGGCACAGAACAGGATCCTATAGTTGACTGAAGTACTGCCCATTGGTAGATAGTGGAATACAACAGTGTGAAAGTGTCTGACATAACAGTTTGAAGGAGAAAAAAGAAAAGTTGCATTAATAGACAGTTTACTCTGAAGTTGAAAGTTTCCTTTGAAATGTAAGTGAATTTCATTCAGCAAAACCACGAAATAAATTCAAAGTATCAATAACAAACAATATTTTTTTTTTTTTTCACAATTTCCTGCTCATTCGCCCCTAAAACTAAAAACTACTGATTGTGTGTGGAGAGTACCTGTGTGCTTTTTCTGACTTATCTCAGATCTCTCCAGGATCTCTGCTTCTTTGAGTTGTAAAAGGGAAGCAGCACAGTGTTGCGTCCTCGCCTCATGGAGCCCAGGGCGACTTCACATCTACCATCTTCTGACGATTGCCTCTAAAATAGACCTAACATTCAGTTTGAGTTCGCCTTTAGTCCAGAAGCTCATGTTCTGGCAGCGGTGAGACAGAGTCACTCCAGAGAGGAGTTAATCATGTGTTCAGAAATAGAGGGGAAGAAGTCGGTTTCTTCTGACGGTAAAGAGACATTTTCATACTCTACAAGAGCTTTAACGATTTACTGACTATGTGCATACAACCACTGATCATGGCAGACATTTTGGAGGGTTTAAAGGACCAGTGTGTAAGATTTCTAGTTATCTATTGACAGAAAATGCAATATAAAATTCATACGTATGTTTTCATAAGTGTATAATAATTTCCTTAAAATGAGCTCTTTATATCTACGGGGGGAGGGTCTCCTGCCGTGGAGTCTGATATGTTTCTACAGTAGCCCAGATTGGACAAACCAAACACTGCCTCTAGGAAAGGCTTTTAGCATTTTTAGTTTCACAGCCATCACTAGGTGCGACTAAATCCTGTACCAGGGGTCTGCAACTTTTGTCCCTTTCCAGTGGCTCCCTGTGGCTTTGACAAAAAATGAAATAGAAATTAATATTTTTTAACCATTTCAAAATAAATTTATTCTTGTTGGCCCAAAGAGATTCTTACATTTTCTATTTGTAAAAATGTGTAGCCTACACAAATATTTCATCAACTTAAATGTGAGTCCTAGCCTACGTCTGCATAGTTCAGTTTAGTTTAGTTTAATTTATTAGTACAGAAAACACTGACAGCTGCATAAGCAGTGTCTAATGTACTGTACACATGTTTATAGCCAAAGTTAATTTCCAACCCTAGTCCCTTCCTCTAAATATTGCCAGTGGCTAGTCTTGAGTCTCCCCAGGCGAGCTGTGAATTCCAAATCAGATCCTCCGAGGAAAATAGAGAATTTAATTCTTACAGCTCCAGACAGATTTTTTTTTTTGTCTTTTTTTGGCCAAAAGTTGCCCTTTTTAAGGTTGCAGCCCCCTGTCCTAGACACTGGTTATTTAAAGTTGGGTATAAATTCTGTGATTTTAGGCTTTCCCAGATGAAAGATGACCTACATGATAGAAATATGGCAGTATCTTTGCTCATACCTCCAAACATTGGTCCCACGTTGCACTGTGACAAAGGTTCAAGGATAGCTGACAGTGTTTATTTAGGATAACCATCCCACAATGTTGCAATGCTGCACTGACCTGCATCTATTAATCAACCAATAGGAATGTCCAAACATAGGTTAGGTTTATGTATGCTGCTATGTTACCTGAAGCTCTTTTTGCAAGATTGGTGTCCTGCGTCGGCCTTTTTCTTGTTTAGCTTCATTGTTTACCACAGTAGTACTGCAGATGGATGACGTACACTGATAAAGTTTTCTGTCAGTTGGTGTGATCACTGTACAGTCTACATACATCAAACCTGATGCCTCACCTCAGTTTATTAGATCCATGTCACGCACTGTGGCTTGCAATAAACTTATGAGATTGCTGAGGCAATTATGCTTAGCACTCCCAAATGGTCAGCAGCAGCCCTGCTGCTTTAAGGAAAGATGTTTTACAACCTTTACTGTAGGCAGCATGAAACCCCAAATTGCTTCCATTGGTCAACGGATGCTTTTGAATTTTCAATATTAAATTAATGAATCAAGCTTTACTGTATATTAAATGTTTTATTATTTTTTTTTTAAGTCCATTTGTTGTCATCATCAATATGCCCTGAAAGTGAGAGATAGTCAGCATGAGAAGAGAGAAAAAAATAGATTTATCATAGTGCAGTGAATTGTGGGTCAGCATTAGGTCTATGGTCATTTGTTGCCCTCAGCTGGGTCATCTTTGGGGTTTATAGTGCAACATACCCTCAGAGTTTCACATGTGTGTTCTTGCGCAGAGACACGTGCACACAGATTGAGAGACACACACACACACACGTATTTCACAGCAGTCCAGCTGAGTCTAAAGCAATGATCTGAGGAAGGAAACGAGAAAGAAAGAAAGGCAGGGAGGTAAAAATAACACAGAATGACAAAGATGGCGTTACAAAAACCTAGCTGAGTACAGTTAAACAAACACTCCACATACAATAGGCAGAGTAAAGCTGGTCGTGTGTGTGTGTGTGTGTGTTTCCACAGCAGCAGAGAGGCACAATTTACACCCCTAAGCTCCATTCAACACAATTAGCATCCCAGTTTCCCTCTGAAGTGCAGAGAAAAGGAGAGAGCAATCCCCACCGCTGCGCTAATTAGTGTGCGATGTGTGTATTGCGCGTGTGTGTATGAATGAGCGCAAGTGTGTTATCTCAATATGTCATAGTTTCTTCCTTTTGAAGAAAACAACAAAGAAGTATAAATACTATGAATGAAGGAGACAAGGAAAGAAACAAAGGAAGAAAAATTAGGGGACTGACAGAGAGAAATTGGAAAAAGAATGAGGGAGAAGGGGAGTGTGGAGACATTCAGGTATTGTGTGGTAATTTTTTGCTCACCTTTATTTAGTCAGGGTCGTCTGAGAGTGATGCTCTCTGTTCCAGGGACGCCCTGATCACATTCACGCCTGGTAGCTGCCCAGAATAACCACAGTCTGATGGGGGTTAAGGGCCTCGCTCACAGACACCATATCGGTGGTAATGAGGAAGAATCAAGTGCTGCCTTTCAGTTTCCCCTCTCAGATTTATCCTGCCGGTCAGGAGGATTGAACCAACGACCCGATGACCTTAATCCCTACACCTCATACCCCCGACAAGTCTGTCGTTTCATATTGATGCTGTGAAGCCCGACATTCTTCAATGGCACAGAACTTTATGTTGAGTCCTAGTGGAGAACCCAGAGTTTCTAAATACACCAAAGAGTCTCAGGTTGGAATATGACACTCAGTGCATATCATGTGTTTGTCATTATACGACACAGCAGTCAGCTTCCTATCGTCCTCTCTTCTGTGTGCAGTGGCTTGATCCGAGATGTTGTGGTGGAGCGGGTCCCTTGAATATGTGGGCATCTCTGATTTCCCGCTGCTTGGCCAGCCTCCATTTCATTATCATGCAACCGGACATTAGCCAGGAGCAGTCCGAGCTAGAGATTGACAATTTTTTCAGGATTACTGTGGGATGCCCACGGGATCAGAGTCAATTTCACTATTAATTAAGGGGGTGGGACGGGACAGGAAAAACAGTCAACATGAGCGGGAATCTTAATAAAATATTTCTTATATATAAAAATGTGTGTAATGTCGTGTATGGACCAGATTGATAGGAATGAGATAGGATTGGGAAAGGATAGGAGTATTTTCGTGGGAGGGAGAGGACAGGAGTTTAAATCCACTCTGGTGTCACACTCCAGTCCGAGCTGGGTTAGCTGGCTATCTTTTTCTCCTCCCACTGTTTGGCCGGCTGGTCTGGCTGGGTAGTCAGCAGGCAGTGATTGTCTCAAAGTCCGCTGCTCTGGCAGCACAGCTGTGCAGCGGTTAGACACACTTTCCCCTCACAGCAGGACAGTCCTGGAACCGTGGTTCAGATAAAGCCTTACGTGTCGAGTTTTCATGTTCTCCCTGTGTTTACGTGGATTTTGTCTGAGTGTTCCAGTTTCCTGCATTATCAGTGCATGTATGTTAGCTTTATTCTTCAGTCAATGCTCCTGACCAAGGCGCTGGCACTGGAATACAACAGTGACACTGCTCCTAATACTAGGATGTGTTAAATATACTGTGTTTATGTGATAATAAAGTTGACTTAAAAAATTCTTTATTCCAATGCCATTGTATTTCTGTCAGAGGTGAAAAAAACAAACTCATGAACAATATTTTCTTGTCCACCCCGACCCCTTTGGAAAACATTAACATGTTGCAACTGATTTCTCCATTAGTCTGTCACTCCTTTCAAGGTCTTCTGTCACCAGAGATTCTGAAAACCTTTGCATTTACTCTGAAAGGACTATGCCAGTTTCCTCTTTTACGGAGTAAAAAGCAATCAGCGAAGCAACAGATTTCTCGCGCCGAACAAATGGCAAATGGCTAATTCTCACAAAATGAATGATTTGATGAAATAATATGGCATCTTGAAAGCTCAGTGAGCAGGCTGCTAACCATTATTACTCCTCTATCTTTTGGCAGAACACAGTGGACAAGCTGATAAAGAAGACCAACCTGGCTCTGCTGGTAGGAACCAACAGCTGGAGAGACCAGTTCATAGAAGCCATCACTGTGAGCGCAGGTAAGACCAGCGGCTAGATGTGTGTGTGCTTATCAGTTTAGTAGTTCAGATGTTAAACTCTGAACTTTGAGTCATCTCAGGCTGGTTTGGAGGAGCAGATGTGTGTGTTAGTGTGTGGCAAATAAATTTGTTTTAGTATGAACAGCTGCAGTTTTACTGTTGGGTTTTATGTGGTCCTCTGCTCTGTGCGATCAATATAGCCCAAAATATCAGAAAACTCTTGTGTGGTTTGCTACTTTAATGATGACCGTGTAAAATGAAGTGGGGTGATTTCATGGTCTCACGGAGTCAAGTGTGTGTGTGTGTGCTTGATTCATAATGGTTACTGGAAAGTGGACTGGCCCGATTTAATGGTTTGGGCAGACAAACACTGACCAGATGGGAGATTATGTTGAGAGCAATTTTGCGTGTTTGAGCCTCCACAACGACAGAGGAACATGGATCTGTGTGTGTGTGTGTTTATGTGGATAAGAGGGGAATATTTAGCATTAATATCTTGTCACTGTCAAGCACTGCTGTAAGCCATAATGATGCTAATGTTACATGAAAAGGGAATAAGACAGCATACATGTTAGAGATAAGAAACCTGGTGAGAGCCTGTGTGCTACGCAGAGATTGATGAGGAGAGAACGAGAGAGTGCATGCACTGTGGAGAAGCTACAGAGAAACATGCACAGTGGGAACGAGAGGATGTTTTTGCATAAAGAGATATATAATGCATGGAGTAAAAGAATGCATGTATGGAGGCAAAGTAGGAGTAGGCTATGAAAAGGAGATCAAGAGAGAAACATTTCATGCAACAAATTGGTTAAAGAGAGAGAAGAGATGTGGTACAACAGAGAAAACAGAAAATAAAGAAAAGAAAAAGAGTCTTTCACTGCAGAATCTTCACAGTTCATTGGTTAGTAGTGGTAACTTGCCCTCTGGAGGCAGGATAACATTACTGCAGCTCATTAATGGAGAATGAGCAATAATTTGAAAAGCAGACAGTTCTCCCCGCTGTGGTGTTTCTGCTTCACACTTCTTCTGTCAATCCAGCAGCGATGAGCTGAATTTCTTGTCAATCTCTCTTCCTTTGGATTTACTGTTGATTTTCTGTTCATCTCAGGCTCCAACACAACACTTCCTCTGTGGATGTTACTGCAAATGAGCTCAATAAAGCATTCAGAACAGCACATGTAAAGCTTTTGTAACCTTTATTAGTATACATCTTAGTTTGTCATAACAACCTAAAGGAATAGTTCAGCATTTTGGCAAATAAGTGTTTTTACTTTCTTGCCAAGATTTAGATAAAAAGATTAATACAACTGTCTGTACACTAATAAGGCTACAGCCGGCAGCTAGCTACCTCAGCACAGCATAGCACAAAGACTGGAAGCACAGGGAAACGGGTAGCCCGGCTCTGTCTGAAGGTAACAAAATCTGCTTACCAGCTTGTCATCACAGACTTCAGGAAGTTTCTTCTCCCAGCCAAGAAATAGACTACATCCGAAATTCCACACTGAAATGCTAATTGATAAGCTAAAACATGAGATTTTTTTAGTATGTCTGAAATCTTAGTGGGAAACCAATAGTTAGCAAGAAGCACGGTACTATTAACGGGACAAAATGTCAGTATACAAGCACTGGACACTGTGCCAGTATAGATATCCCACAGTGCAATGCGGTAGTGATGACATCAACAGACAAAGGTGGACAGCGACCAAGGCAGCTCTGGCAAAACATCAAAAATGCTTCAGTGCAAATGTAAGCAAGGTTACACTTTGCTACGTGTAATATATTTTTTTAATTAGTTTGTCGCTGACATGGGTTACCACGGTTACACATGCTCAACCCGTCAAAGAAGCTCTCAGAGAAAGACGTGAGACATTCTGAGGAGGGCATCTGAAAAGATAAAGATGCATTGAACATTTTGGTTATTTAGTATATACCATGTTATTTTGGACACGGCGATGGTCCAGCACATAATCTTCTGTAACCCTGCAATTACAACTGCAGTTCCTGCAATTATCAACCCTTAATATATAATACACTGTCTTTATTAGTGGGCCTTAGAGCTGCTGGTCAGTGGACTTTTGGTACCTTGGACAGAGACAGGTTAGCTGAGTCCTCCCCCTTGTTTCCTACTGCATGCATTGTATGTCCTCTGTTTGCAGCCTTACATTTACCAGGCAGATGTGAAACTACTTTCAATCCTGTCGTTTAACTCTGTTGTGTAATTAAAGACATACTGTGCAGGATTTTCCTAAAAAAAACATACTATGGATACATTACATAATCTTAGTTGGAATTGTTTCACAGTTTGCAGTTACTGCAGTTCATTATCATTTACAATATTATACATTTGATTGCAGGTTTGTTACCTTTAAGTAGCCAATTCATGCCTCAGGGTAGTATTAGTTCCTATCTGCTGCTGCTGCTACTGCACAGGGAACAGTTGTTAATGTAACAGGGAGTCTGTTTTTACTCCCAAAAGAGACAAAATGTGTGTGTGTTTCCACTGATTCATAATTATAAGAATGCAAGAAAATCTAATACATAAGAAACTATAAGAGACATGGTTGTTTTTTCCCACTGAGTACATCAAGACATCAAGGTTGCACTTTGATGAACAGCATACTGTACAGGTAAAATAACTATTTGGAGAAAATCACAGATAACATAGAGCAAAATATGTATTTATTTGATATTTGTTTGGTGTTTATTTTATATGAAAATAGTGCAGATTACGGCTGTGAATGCATACTTGGACAAAGAGATCAGCCAATTTGCTGCTGCTGCTGCTGTCTTTGAAACTGTGTTTCTATTAGAGCATTGTTCATCTATAGCCAGCTCAATCACTTTTGTGCCTTCAAATAACTTTATCCTGTGTGTGTGGGTGTGTGCGTGTGTTTGTTTGTGCTTTAGTTAGCCGGCCTGTCAGCCAGCCTTTGTTGGCGAGCTGATGCCATTAATGAAAAGGCCTGTCTTCGCTCGCTTATCTGGGATTAGCTTGTCTAGGCTGACAGAGTGTTGTGCAGTGTGTGTGTGTGTGTGTGTGTACGGGTGTGTGCATGTGTTAAAGAAAGAGCTGTAAAACGGCAGTGAGTGCAGGACACACACAAACATACAGCTTCATTAAACTGCACTGACACAAGGTTTGAGTGAATTGAATATTTCAAGCTTTCACCACGATTCTGAACATTTTTTCGCCTGCAAACTGTAACGGATCAGCTGTAGCGCACACACACACACACACACAACACACACACACATACATACACACAGAGTTGACAAGCCAAATCAGATGCAAAACCAGATCAAACTGGAGTGTGATTGGTTTTTCAGGGCCTTTAAAGCTGAAGCTGATTGGATTTGGGAACTTCAAAGTGGTTGTGAGCTGATTGGATGCTCCCAGATCAAACTGGCAGCTGATTGGGTACACAGACGCCCAGCTGTGAAACAATTGACTGGGGTAAAAAGACATCGCTAGCGTATATACCTGCTCTCTTTGTTTACTGAGAATGGGAACAACAGCTTGGAAGGAGTGGAGAGAGAACACAGCAAGATTTTTAAAAAAGATGATGAAGAGCAGGTGCATGCTGGGAGAGGAGGAAAACAAATGTGTACATAGTGGGTAATATAGATATGCACTATGTAATTGGGACTTAAGAACAAAGATGGCATGTCGAGATAGAAGTTTGCTTAGAGGTATGCATAGCTGGGACCAATTTGAAATCTATTACATCTGGGATCATTACCAGCACATTCAATTTTCTGGGTTTTACCACATTACACCAAGACTCATTTACATCCAGCATGTTTGTAATTGTTTATTTGAACCCCAGAGTGTTTCCTTTTTTGTCTTAGAAGATTGTCCTTTTTCTATTTATACACATTTAAAGGGAAACTTAGGCATTTTTTTAACCTGATTTTCCCACGATTTTGTGCCTTAGTGAGTAATAGAGGCAGAAGTTTTTGAAATAGGTCCAGCATTTAGGGAGAGGGCTGCAGAAGAGAAACTGAGCTATAACGTAATCCCTTCAAGCAACTCTCCACTGTCACACTAAGTCCATTAAAAGTGCTTGTTTTACCACTGACAGGCTCAGATTGTTGAATGTCTGATAATATTATGGAAAGGATCACTACAGAGAAAGCCCTTTTGTTTAAAGGGGCCAGCCTCCCTTTGCAAAACTGACATTTTCATTGTGATCTTGATCTTCAGTGCGACAGAAACAAAATAATACTCACCAAAAACATCTTGTTTTTCACTGTTCCAACAATCACAAGCTCTGGTTTGATTGAAAGAAGCCATTAATTAACTGTGTTAGAAGTGAAAAGATTCTGGCTGGACATGCCATTTCTCCCCTCTGCTTCTCTGATGTCTGATCTCCGTCTTTCACATTTAACGCTTTGAACAAAGGCTTCATTTTGAGCAAACCAGAGCTGCTGATTGATGCATAATGGAAAGACAAGACAAGACATTTTTGGGAAAATATGGTCCAGGGTCAAAAATACCATATTTACCCTTAATAACAAGCTACTGAAAGCTTGATAATGTGTGATGGTCAGATTGAGATGTTTCTGTGTTTTTTTTGTACTAGTATGCACACCAAAGAAGATCTGGGATGACAGTCCAATTATACTTAGTTTAAAAAGGGATTGTGGTCAGATTGCAGACTAAGCCTTACTCAGTGTACAGTACAGTAACTCACCATGACTTCTGTCATCTGATCTCTGCTGATTAAACTGTAATCAGCAAAGATAAATGTGCATTAAGTGACTTTATGTGGGATTATCCTTAGCTGTAGTCCCAACAATTTCTCCTTCCTTTTCACTTCCTTTTCTCTATTTCGCTTCACGCCATTTACAGCCTCTCTATCCATTTCTCCCACACTCTCCGTTCATGCCTCCCCCACTTAATTACCAAACATAAGGGGGAGGTCAAAGATTATTTCTCCTGTGGAATACAAATGTGTTAAGCCAATGATGGATGCATGAGGAGGAAATGAGGGGGCCTGGCTGTAATGTAAGGCTGGGCAAGGGGCACCTCCTCTGGGCCTGGATCTTGTTTCTCCCTCTGTGATGGATGGATGGATGGATGGATGGATGGATGGATGGATGGATGGATGGATGGATGGATGGATAGATGGGCAGGTGGGTGCTTAAGATAAGAGAAGAAGATTGAATGTAGAGGAGTAAAAGAGAAAAAGGGTAGGGTGAAGCTAAGCTAAGAAGAAGGATTCACTTAATTAATCGTGTTTACTTTATTGCTTATTTGACAGCGGATGTTAATGAACATCAGTATAAAGATACAAGATCTAAACATGCCAGATTACAGCAAAAAAAAATTTATGCTAGGCAGGTACCAAAAAACATATAGAAATTACAAATGGCAATCTACTAATATAAATATACAAAACAGGTTAAAAATGACAGTTTTGGTTCATATCAAGCCATTTTTGAAATCAGTTTTAAAAGTGGGATATGTAGGCCATTCTCTTATTGAAAGAGGCAGTCCCCTCTGGAGTCTTTAATAAATCCATTTAGAGGAGGTGGGGCCAGCCCAAATGTATGCAAAGATTTGTACATAAAACAAGCATATTTGTAGTATCTAAAATTCTCAAAGCTCAACAAATAATGTTTTTCCAGAAAATTACAATAATGTTGTCTTTTTATTGACTGTCTGAAAAAAGTGATGCTATTGATTTAAGTGTTGTTACATTTGTGTGTGGCCTGTTAGTGAAACAAATTTCAATAGGAGAAAAAAAATGTTTAAAATTTTGTAAATTATGTTTTTTTTCACATGACTGCTAAAGGTTAATGCAGAGTCCAATGTGAATGGAAAATACATGAACTTACCAGGGTATATTGAGTCACCTCTACTGGTTGTTTTGTAACATTATACACATTTTTTTAGTATTCAATAAGAGACAGACAGTTTTGTTAGCTAGTCCTGAATATGGGTCCTTAATGTAAGGATTTTGGAGGCTGCCTGGTTGTCTTATGCACATGTTAAAATCACTGCTTCATCTGTGTACATTTGAATATTGACACCTGATAACAACAAAAAAAACAGTAACTGAACATACTGAAGGGAAAAGAGGAATTAAAGAGAGCAGAAATCTGAGACATCTGTTCAAGGAGATCTTGTGCTGCTGTTGTGGACACACCATGTGGACTTGACACACACTTTTCACAAACTGAGCCCCACACACGCACACGCACACACACTGTACACAATAAGCCTAAATTGAGACACACTGTAACTTGGCGGCTCATCCCTTCAAACACACCCTGCTAGTTCAAGGGTTTGAACAAGTCCGGAGCAGCTGTCCCTGATACGGTGGTGGATTTAATACACACTGATAAGCTAGCTTTGTCTAATCTCATCTCTCTCCCCCGCTTTCTTTCTGGCTCTCAGTCTTACTCTCCCTCCCTCTATTATCCTGCCAAACTCTCTCTTATCTCCTCTCAAACGTATTAGATTAAAACCAAGATTAAAATCCCTTTAAAGGAGCCTCAAATATTCCCTCTTCTTCTCGTCCAGAGACATTTACAATTTCACATTGTCTCTATCTTCCTTACCGTCTGACTGAAGCGTCAGATCATGATCTCAATGTTCACAAGCCCTCCAGAAATGATTTTGGCCTCACATACGGCAAAGAAGCTGTTCTTGCTTATCAGTTTATCAGTTCAATTAGGGGAAGATTGCAGATTTGGAGCGGCTTTTCTGCTAAGATGACAGCACTGAAACAGCATTTCACATCTGCCCACATTTAACCGTCAGGTCACCACATCATGACACCAATTTGGCACTTAAACTGACATGCACATACGCATGCACACAAAATGTTGCAGAGACCATGACATTCATCTCAAAGCAAGAAACCTGCATTTATCCATCCATTAAAGCTCTCTGAAATGTCAGCATGCTGGTATTTTCTGTGTGTGTGTGTGTGTGTGTGTGTGTGTGTGTGTGTGTGTGTGTGTGTGTGTGTGTGTGCACTGACCTGTTTCCCCGTGTGTGTTTTTTTGTGTTTGTTACATGGCTAATGGAGAATTTTCCCAAGATTAGCGAACACGCAGAGAGAGAGGGAGAGATTATGTGTGTGTTTCCCAGTCTGCAGTTGTGCGCATACTGTAAGTGACAAGCCTGACAAAAATGCATCTACTGAGCAGCTTGATAGGTTTGAATCCTTCATGTATTTCTTATCATATACATGTTATTCCTCAAGAGCATGAAGGTTCTGTCTTTACTTAAATGTACCTTGAAGGATAACAGATGACGACAGAAGTATTTGCTGCTGTAATCATTCCTCCTTCAATTCCTTGCTGAGGAATAGACTGTGAGAGACGGGGGGAGGAAATAGTCTTTTGTTCTGTGCAAGGAATGTGTTATGAAGTTTATCTGAAGCTAGTCTGAGAGGCTGTTCATACTTGGTATTAACATGCGTCCTGGGTGATCTGATAATGAGTGGACAGCTCTTATTATGTGAGTTCACACTTCGTATTACAGTGCATGTCCAGATGTGTTTTCGGCGACCGTTTGGGATCAGATCTCACTTCTACACTCTATATTTAAAAAATTAACATTTGGGCTATTATCACAGGTGAATGTCCATTGCTGTCCGTTTGGCCGTTCAGTGCAAATATTTGACTAGTCATTCCTTTAAACTAAACTTCTGTATCAGCCTACATGAGCGTTTTGTTTTACCTGCACTTAAGTCACACATTAGATTAGCATTTTTCTAGAAATTGAGAGAATTCGTGTCTTGTTTTTGAAACATGATTGGGTGATTTTTAGGGCAATATGCATAGAGAGATGACTTGTCTTGCCTAGCTTGACAGGCTGATTTTGTGCAGTTCGATCCCAGTATTAAAAGGGGAGGCCCAGGGTAGATGATGGTTGGGTCAACCAAGCATATAACTGACATAGAAGACAGCTATTCACAACCTGTCTCCCACAACTGTCAGTTTTCATTTCCTTAAACAATAACCAAGCAGTTTGAAGTGTCTAAATCTAACAAAGCATTGATCAAAGATGATGTCCCTCTAATACAGGTGCCAAGTCTGAAAAATATCATATGGGTCAGACACGGTAAACACGACATGAAAATTGTCTTGGTACAAGTCTTGGTAGCTGAGAAGCACAAATGAGACTGTTTGAATAAGAGCACAGTCACAAACAAAAGGGCCAACAACATGGAGGGGAAAAAATCAATGAAAAGGAAATCAGGAGAGAGGGAGGGATTGTTTGGACAGAGAGTGCGGGAGAAAAGTGAAAGAAAGAGAAAGAGATTGATGTGCCACCACACCACACTCCACTGCCCTCTAATTACTAGGTCCGTACCACGTTGTTCATCACCTGCTCCTCTGTGTGCACGTTATTTATGGACATACGTCTGTTTGAGTGTGTGTTTGTGTGTCCACACCTGAGGCATCGGTAGGTGTTCAAGTAAAAACAGTGAAAGAAGTAAAAGGCGTCGCTGACATGTGTCGCGTTCACTGGAGGGTTTCGTGCCATAACTATCACCTGAATATACGAAAGAGACGAAAGAGATGAAACATGCAGCCCGACCACATGTTGTGGTCGTTTCTACTGTGTGTTCTATACAGTATTTCTTTAAAGGATAAGGGTGGCATTATTCTTCCACACATCCATTCAGTGATGCTTATGGCAGCAAGTTGAGCAAGGTAGTCCAGACGTCCATCTCCCAGGAATGTTTTCAGCTCTTCCTGGGGGATCCGTTCCTGAGCCAGATGAGACATATAATTTGCCCAGCATGTTTGAGGTCTACCTGGGCATCTCCTACCAGTTGGATGTGCCTGGAAAATTTCCAGAGGAAGAGACCCTGGAGACATCGTGAGGCATCAGATGCCCGAACCACTTCAGCTCGCTTCTTTCAACAAGGAGAGGAGCGGCTCTACTCTGAGCTCCCACTGGACGTCTGAGCTCCCTGTGATAGGTGTAGTGCTGCTGGAGCACACCAGAATTACAAGCCACCATTTTTTGATCAGATAAAATCATTTTTTTAAGTGCTTGAAGATCGAATCATCATTAAAGTGTGTGGCTCTGATCAGACAGAGTGCAGTTTTGTAGTGAGAGGTGTTTTCTCCTGGCGTTTTGCTAAAACAGCCCGGGCCTTTTAGACGACAGACAAGAAAGGCAATTAAAAACAAATGGAACTGAATGGGATGTGATGCAGACTCGCAGTTGTTGCAGAGACAGGAGGAGAGAGAGAGAGTTATGATGATGGACTGACTGCTGCATAATATTCTCAAAATGCTGAAACTATAACTATACCCATAACTTTATCTTGGCCAACTCCTGGAGTCGGACCTGGGAGCTCATTGGTGACTGTCTGATGGCCGGATCTTGATCAATGCGGCCCATTTGGTTACAGCCCAAGAGAACGAACCACCACTCTGTGCACCCACCGTCTGTAGAGAGGGGCATACTTGCCACCCCTCCTAGTTTTCCAAAGAGACTCTTGTCTTTCATTGTCCTCTCCCTCTTTCCTCCTTTTCATTATCACAACCTGTCTTTGACACTGTGTAGCGTGCGTCAGCCCTATACGCCTCTAAAAATATGCTGTTTTCACCCGGACAACATTAAAGCTACATCAAACCAGACAACCTAAGATGTTTCCTCAGAAAAGTTTTAAAGGAAAGGATCATGCATTTTTTTTAAATCTAACATGTCAGTTTCCTTTTATGGAGAGGGCAAAAAATAAAAGAGTGAAAGAAATCCAGGTTAGAGGGACTAATTATTCTGTATTCTTTCCTGAGAATTTAAAGTAAAATTAATGCTCATGCAGTGTACTTTGTTTCCTGCATTCTGGTGACTATTAAAGAATGAAATAACACTGAAAAAGTACAAAGTCTCTGAAACTGTGGAGATGTGGCAATAGGCTCTGGTGCACTGTTAGCCAGGGGGCAGACATTTTTCTTGTTTTTACTTATTGATAATTGCTCAATGAACTGCCAAAGCTTCATTTAACATTTGTTAAATTCACCTCAGAGAGACCAATAAATTCTTTTTGGCCAAATGTGGCTGTTTCCCACGGTGCAACAGTTGTGGTATTTGCCAAAAAAATATATATTTGTGTTGCCCGCATTTCACTGTTCACATCACCACCTGTCTGGCCTCACTGTGCACAAATTCTAATTTGCATCCTCTAGACAGTGAATGACAATGAATGGTTGACTCACTCAGTGACTGATTATTTAATTGATTTGTTGACTGACTGACTGATTGGCTTGTCAAAAGACAGGCTGGCTCATTCACTGATGGACTGATGTGTGACAACAGCTCTTACAAAACGCCTGACAGAGCGGAGATAAAACAAACTCAGATGTATTTTCAAGGATGGTGCAAAAGTTGCAGTCCTTGCTGGACAAAAACAGTGACGCCGCTCCAGACTGGCTCATCAGCACTTCAGAGTTATATTAATGATTTTATTTCGTGCTGTGGTGTTTGTGTGTGTGTGTGTGTCCAAGACAGACTGGATGACAGCACCAGGGGAACATGAATATAAATTTGTCAGCATGAGTTCTGACAGATCTACACACACACACGCACACAATCAGTCACACAGCTGTCATATTGCAGTTGACAGTGCCTGTTTGTTTGGTCAAGGAATGTCGACACATTTTGAGAAACTGGTTTAAATTCAGAGTCACCGCGCAGAAAATGTTTTTTTCATACCAAAAGGACAGACAAGACTTTGAAGATCATGGACATGTCTTCAATAAATGCAGGGAGATTTCTCAAAATGTGACTTCTGTAAGGTTTTGACAACTATAGTGTCTGTATTTCTGCGACGCGAATGTAAAATCATCAGTGTCAAAAAAACACCAACAAGAGGCACAAACTGTGGCTGCGCTTGAAGATGCACAGATGAATGACAGGCTGTCTTTCTCTACTGTGTGTGAGATATTTCCCACAGTGCACTGCGTGTGTGATGTTCTCGCCTCCATTCGGGATTCAGAGTCAGTGCGTGTATCGTGCGTGTGTGTTTGTGTGTGTATTTCTGTCTTGATGCAAGCCTATTACTATTCCTTGTGGATACTGATATTGGATGGATACCGTCCTGTTTTCAAGAGAGTGGGCATTTTCTGTTGACCTCAGTGTGTGTGTTTGTGTGTGTGTGTGTTTTTGCACAACCACAGGCTATCCGAATGAAGCCTGACATGAATTATCCAGTCTCTCTTTCTTCTTCTGTAATGGAAAGGGATTGAAGGATCATTTTCGAGCAACTCTGAGGTTTCTATACAGGAGATTGTTTGACCATATCAGTTTCAAATTCCTCCGTGTGTGTGTGTGAGATTGTGTGTGCTTTTTTGTACACAGTCAGACTATGAATGATTCTCATAAGTCCCCTGAGCGTAGACAATATCACTTTAAGCACTCAAACACATCATACACTCGCACCTCGCTTGGCTAGCAGTATGTAGAGATGCAGTCCACATGTGCTCTGGCCTATGAGAACACAACATCTGGGCACGCTCAGTGAGCAGCAACAGATAACACACATCTAACACCTCTTGAGGGCAAGAGAGTGTGTGTGTGTTTTGATATTGATATGCTAGTGCCTCTGAATAGAAAAGGCTGAGTGAGCAGCTGTCAGATTAGCATGAGATGCTAACTGGTGAGCAACTCATACGGATTTTTTTTTTTTTTTTGTCTGGACTCCAAATAAATAACAAAGATGTCACACACACAAAACGTGTGAGTGAGGAGACTGTCAGTGGCATTTAAAGAGTGACAAAAGGTTGCAGAGGGATGTGGGAGATTTAGGGGGATGAGGCAAGAGAGTGACAGAGAATATTCAATTATATAAAGGCTATATCAGCAAAATGTGACCGAAGGATGAAAAGAGTCCGGAAGACGGAGAGGGAGTGAAAAAGACAGAATTACTACTGGATAACCACTTTATCGGTAAAATGCCTAACTGAGCGTGGAAATAGAGAGACATGAAGAGAAGAGAATGTACTAGTTAGGCACAGAGAGAAATGAAGGCAGATAGAGAAGGAGGAGAGTGAGAAAAGAGAGAGACAAAGAGAGGGTGTGGGAGACATTAAGTCTTTGTTTCATGAATATATATGTTATGTAAAGCCTGCAAAAGTGCACAAAGATAATGGTCAGACTTAACTGTACACACAAGCTGTACTTTGTATCAAACTACACAAAAACTAGAAATAATATGTTCTTTATTAGACAGTAATTATTACAGACAATGGGTAATTATGGGCACAAAACAACAGAGCTGTTCTTTCAACTAAATTAAATCACATATCTGCTACTTGAGACACACCTTCTTTGGCAGAGTAGCCAAGACTGATGTCTACTTCTTTGATCACTGATGCCTGCAGTGTTACAATAAGTCCGTGCATTCACACAGACAAAGTATTCCTAGTCTATATATAGGTTTTAAAGAGGGAAGCAGGACATATGCGATTTCACTTTAGTTTACAGTACAGTTCTGTTGTAATGTGTCCCAAATTGCCCTCTGAGTAAATCTAATAAAGGTCTTACAGTGTTAGAAAGAATTGCAGCTGATCACAAGGCATATATAATACAGATACAGATTTCTACCTTTCCACTTTTACATTTTATTAAATATGTATATACCAGTTTTTGAGAGTCTATACTAAAGCATGGTACATGTTTTATAGTTATGTTTAGGCTCTCAATTCACTGGTGCTGTTGTATAAGACCACTTAGGCTAAAACTGTCCTTAAATTTTAATTTAAGAATAAAACTAGGGATTTCCTGAGAATGTTGCTAGATGGTTCTTAGTAACCATTTTGCTCAGAAGATATAAGAGACCCGTACCAGCCTCTTAAAAGTGAAATCAACTGTGGAATATTGCTCCATGCATGGTGATTTAAGAGAAGCATACAAAGATAGATTTGACATTGATGCAAAACTTGTTAGAGAGTATAGATCTGACTGTCAAAACAAAACTTAAACTGGACCTTGAACACCTAACTAGTAGGAACCATGCCTTGCCAGCGGTCAAGGCAAGTGTTGATTGGCTTGAGGCTTTTTGTGTGTGGGACTTTCGAGTCCAGTCCGGTTGATGAGTGAGTGACAATTTAGGGAGCCAACATGCGAGTGATGGAAGCACAAGAAAATCCATGAACTTGTAGGACTTTGTCTCATCATGGCATAACATTAAAAATTCCTTGAAAGCTGAATTAATCTGTTTGTAAATAGGCAGATCATTTTATATGTTCCATTAGGTCCGGCGAGGTAAAAGTTGATCAGTTTTTCCTGAAACCGTCTTTTCTTCTTAGTAACAGCACTTTTCCTATGCTGACTTTTCCATCTCAATTCCACATTAAACTGCCAACTTGCCTACAAAAATACAGCACAAGCACTGATGAAAAAACAGAATTCCTGCTACACGTGCAAAGCACCACAAGTTGCCGTTCAACCAGTAGTTTTCTACAACTACTTATCATTCCTAACCTGACAGATGCTTTAAACTTATATAGTTAATGCAACTGGGCAGTGGTGAAGGTTAGGGAAAGATCATGGTCTTAAATTTTGAAAAAGCCAACAGTGACTTGAGGCACTCATGTGTTTACATAATTAACATTTAACCAAAGCCGTGATCTTTCAGTAAACTTAACAAAGTGGGGTATTTTGCCTCACCACATTTGGGCCTGAACAATATGCAAATAAGTACTTTTTATTCTTGATCAACCATAATTCAGTCAGCAGTTACATGTCTTATCCGACTGCAAGGGCCTCAACTGAACAAGTGAACTAACAGCTACAGCTAAATGTCAAATGGTCAGTCATGTGATGCATGAGGCATTTTGTGTCACAGTATGAGTCTAAACCAATGATAGGGGGACTGTTGGACGATACTGCAGCAGTTGAATATAGGAGTGGACACAGGTTCAGCTCACAGTTAAAGTCCTCTGGTTTGATGCCTCGTCCAATCCTCTATTTAAAATCATTGGACAACATTACTATTCTTCGCACATTGTGATTTCCCAATGAGTGCTAGCGGGGCACCCACATAATTAACACCCACACATACAGGAAGAGAAAATTAAAAGAGAGAGACCAAAGAAGGAGACCAAGACAGTGATAAAAGAGCACATATAGACATTTGAAGAGAAAAATGGCTCCATTCAGCCATAACAGACTGCGTGGGAGGGAAGGAGAGCTGCGCTACTGAAAGTAAAAAGTGATATAACTCAGGTAGAGAGTCTTGTTTTATAATTCATTACCAAGTATGTGTGTGAGTGTGTGTGTGTGTGTGTGTTCCAAAGCATAATAGTGGATGAGGCCACTGCTCTCTGCACTGACCTTCTACTGTTCATTTATAGTTGATGATTTGATTTGTTCAAAGTGCTCACCCTGAAAGGGAAGCATTTACTTTTAATTACATTAAACAGGGTACGTGACCCCCGAGGAAACTATTGGCCCTATCAGAGTGTATTAATCTTTGTGTTAACCCGTGCTAATCTGTAGTAATTGCACAACACACAGCCTTGATCTGGTTCGTGACTTGTGTTTAATGACTTAAATATCAGGCTGTCTTGTACCATTACACTTACAAGAGAAGGTCAGGACTCAAAGTGTCAACAGCCACGCTAAATTCGTGGGAACGGCACGTCTAGTTTCGAGATCGTCGTGGTTAAAGACGATTCAAGTGTTCGAGATCGTCATGGTTAAGGACAATTCAAGTGTTGAGTTGGCTTTGTTTTGCAGACGATTTTCTGTTTTATTATCTCTTATGACAGTTTTGCCAAGGCTGATGCATTCAGGCATTCAATCCCAAATTACATATTTCAAGGGGAGGTAATTTATCCATCACTGAAAGATAAGGGTGCATGTGAGAGAGTGTGTCTCTGTTAGGCTTTTCTGTGCCTCTGCTTTTCACATTTTCATTCCCAAAACAAAGATGTCAAGCAGAATTCTCTCATCTAATCAATTGTAAATGCAGCCAGGGAGTAATATTTAGATAATGATTGTTTTCTAATGTCTAATGTTTCCAATTAAAGTGGAGAATTTGTGTTTTTCATAAACAGTAGCCCAAAAACATCTACAGTGCTACAAAACTGTGAGATAATAAAAGAAACAAGCATAAGTTTTTCTCATTAGACTCAGTTAACAACTGCATTTAATTACTTTGCATGATATATAACAGTTAATAATAATAAAATTATCTAAAGTTGGCCCTTGGGGGTCACAACCCTCACGTTGTAACATAAAACAACAGACTTAACAAATGACTCAGACCAGCACTAAGCATGATGAGAAATGAAGGCTGTAATTTAGAATGAAGGAGAACTTAAATAATTAAAAAATATATTTGTGTTTGCAAGAGTCAAAGCAGTGGTCTTTGTGTTTGAGTCTCTTGGTCAGATGGGTGGGGGGTTCCGATCACCAACCTGATTATTTTGGATGTTCTTGATTCAAAAAGGTTGACAACAGCCGCTGCACATCACCTCAGCAGGAAGAACAGTTACTTGTGGTAGAAGGATACTCTCTCTCCAAACTCAGCTCAGTTTAGGGTGCAGACAGTCTTTGTTTGCTTGTTTCGAGCATTTGAATGCATCACCAGCTCTTAGAAGGTTAATAGTATGCAGTGAACGAAAGATCCGTGTGAAATCAATAGGAGATCATGGCTTTCACTGGGATTTACCCAGTCAGCGTGTTTCATGGACACAGCAGGTCGTCTCGTTTGTTCATTCATTTGACTCACTTATAAATGAAGCAGAACAACAACCAGCTACACACAGGAGTGTGTCCACTGCTGATGGTGTGTGTCTGTGCATGTGTGTGTGTGCATCTTTTTCATCATGCAAGAAAAGTAAATTTTGTGTTGTCAACTATTCAGCAAACATACAAGCATCAATACACATATACACAACAAACAACAGCATGTGGTCGGCTTTACCCCCAAATTTCATGGTTACTTATGTAATAATTAGTAAGTACCGTTTTCATGCAAGTAGGTGGTAATTACCATTACCATTATTATGGTAAATGGTGGATTACAATTATTAAATAATGTTGGGATAATTTTTAAGAAATTTCAGTTATGATACTTGCCAATTATCATATATTTATTTGGGGTAAATTTGCAGTTCATTTCAAAGAAAGATCAAATATGTGGAATGGTAATTACCACCTACAACATAAAAATGGTACTTGCATAATTAACCATGAAATTTGGGGGTAATAGGTGGGTGATTTCAAAGAAATTTAAAATGATATTACTTGGTAATTACATCTATTTATTTAAATTATGGGACCTGTAAACTGAAGTGTTGCCGTTCTTTTTCCCAGCAGGGCTAGGTTCAGTTTAAGTCAACAAAAATAAAATCTGTCTAATATGAGCTTTTAGTGTGAAAGTCTGAGTTATGTATCCACTTAATAATTGATTTGATAAAGAATGAGTTATGTTGTATTCACATTATCCACTCAGGATTTTTATCCCCCATATAACAGATTTTTTTCCTCCATAATCACATCACAAGCAGTAACCTAATGTTATATGTATTCTGATTCCATTTGCAAAAATCACATATTTGATGCACATAGTCTGATGGTCTGGGCTCATGTGGTTTGGATAGACTTGATTATTTCCTATAGGATCAATATTTCTTCATTCACATGCAGTACTAATGCTCAAAAGGTGCTCCACCACTTCTTCACTTTGTTTGCCACTCCCTGTTGCATCCCCTGACACATCGATTCTGTAAACTGGTTTATTCATGAAAAGTTCAGAAGTCAAAGATAAAAAAAAAACAACAACTTATAAACCAGAACTTAATGCTAAAGAACTCCGACTGCCCTCGTTTTTTAACCTCTCTTTCCCTTCTCTGTCTCTCACCAGGTGAGGATGATGACGACGAGGAGTGCGGGGAGGAGAAGCTGCCGTCGTGTTTCGACTACGTGATGCACTTCCTCACCGTCTTCTGGAAGGTTCTGTTCGCCTTCGTCCCACCCACAGAGTACTGGAACGGCTGGGCCTGCTTCGTCGTCTCCATCTGTATGATCGGACTGCTCACCGCCGTCATTGGTATGATCACAGCGGACCAGGTTCAAATGGATAGTACAGATTTGACGTAGAGTTGTATCATCAGTGTACAACCTGAAGTAGATGCCGGTTGTGATGCTCCCAGTTAAAAGAAGCAGAGAGAAGTGACAGAAAAGATGTTAATAAGTTTAGGTTTATCTTTATTATGTAAGATTTGACTGGTACTTATGCCTCAACAGAAGTTTATTAATTAAAATCTTGGTCATGATGTTCTTTTCATATTATTACAGGGGACCTGGCCTCTCATTTTGGCTGCACAGTGGGCCTGAAAGACTCAGTCACAGCAGTGGTATTTGTTGCATTGGGAACCTCTGTACCAGGTGAGTGTGTGTGTATTTGTTAGCACATTCACCGTAGGTTCATATACGTGTACTGTGTGTTAAAAATGTAATAATCTTAAATATCCTGCTCCTGGACATTCTGCTGGCCTTATTCAAAGAACTTTCTCTTTGTACGTTTGGCTTTGAGCCTCAAAAGGCCTTTATAAGCATAAAACACCTCAAGGTCTTCGATTTAGGAATATATTTGTGTTCATCAATGGTCTCCTTTAGGGAGTGTACCTTGACATTTTCAAATCCTTGCCTCAGTTTTTATTGCTAGGAGTTTTATTTCTCCCATGTCTTTTCTTCAGTGTTTATACTGCAGAATAAAAGAAGACACCTTTAGAGAGTGTATCACTGCACTGATGACTGTACTAAAAATCCTCGTTAAAGTTAATGCTCTTTTAAACAACAATCAAGAATACAAATCAATGTTAGCTTTAATAGGCTGTGGGAAAAATTCACTAAAGGTGTGGAATTTCATGGAAACAGAAAATATCTGTGTGGGAAGATGATATACACAATACAAACTTAGAAAGATGTACAACCCTGATTTCAAAAAAGTTGTTGTGATACAAAGACTGCGCGGCTCATGTTTTTCCCCGCTGTCATGCTCAGGGAGTTATTACCATGACTGACCGAGTCTCTCCAGTGTGTCTTTATATGTGGGAGTCTGTTAGAGGAAACAGTGCAGTCTGCAGACAGCAGCATGGATCATCTGCTAAATATGAAGAATGACCGACGACTGCAACGGCTGGATAAATATGTTTTAACCTTGGCCTCAGTCTCCTGCTCCCACACACACACACACACACACACACACACACACACACACACGCACAGAAGATACATGCAGACAATCAACACATCCTTGGATGTTAGATGTATAACGTGCAGACACAAACAGCTGCCCAGCTGTAATTACTTTCACGAACAGCCTCACACACTCATATATTATACTAACATATTAAAACTCACACTTGCACCCATTTACACACATACACACACACACACACACCTGCACTGTGACCACCATATGTTATTAGCATAGGGCTATTTGTCATGTCAGGCTCAGGTGGTCTCTGTCCTCCCATTTAGGGAGCTCCAAGATAGAAGTGATGTATTATATACTGTCTCTCTCCCTCTCTCTCTCTCTCATACACACACACACAGACATACACACACACAAACATATGTGTACGAATACCGAAAATGTAATATTTGAACACACACAAACAGAAATACACCCTCGCTCAACAGTTGTATTTGCAGACAAACACATGCACACACAGCTGTTGGAAACACAGAAGTGCACACACATAAGCACAATGTGGAGAGCTGCGGAATGGAAACAAAGTGCTTCAGCCTGTCTGAGGCTCTCAGCCTTATTAACAGAGCCTCCCATGGCCAGAACACACACACACACACACACGCACACACACACACACCTCAAGTTCTGTGGCCATTGCAGTTAATAAAACCCATCCTGTGCTGTGGTTCCACGATGATTAACCTCGTTTATCACAGTTAGCCAGGCTAACACACACACACACACACACACACACACACACACACAAGAAGGAGATAGGAGGGAAAACAACAGCAGGGGAGCTTATAAAAGAGAATTAGAAACTAAAATTTGTGGTTGGTTTGGGATTCCGCTGAAACCTCTGAAGTTCATCAGTATACAACTCCAACGTATATTTAAAGTATTAGTACATTTATACTGAGAAAAATGTGCCATGGGAATCAATGAGGTAAACAGCAGTTACAAAGTACGGCGCAACAAATGTTAACAACTGGAAAATAAAGCATCTGTAGGGCATTTAAAATGATGATGTTTTATCATTCTGATATTTTGGGTCAAAAATTAAAGGAATAAGAAGGATTTTTCAGTTGCTCCTTTTAAACATACCAGGAGGGTCGTTGATTGTTGAGTCTCATACCCAGGACATCAAATACCAGTGTTTTTGATTAGCGAAGTGCCCAGATAATAGCAAAATAATGAGAAAATCAGAAGGTACGGGCAGAGGGCGGGGTCTCCCCACACATTTCTAGTGGGTCATGGATGATGACTGAGAGGTATTATTTTTGTGCCGTCTGTGCATTGTTTTTTTTGGGAAAATCCAGCACAGATTGCTTTTAAATACAATCAGTTAGGTAACTATTACGAAATGATCAACAGGAAATTTTTGAAGTCTTAGCTCATTTTTGAACGCTTTTGATTTTGAGTTTGGTATCTTTTTTTAACAGCACAACATCACCTACATGACCTGGCAATTATTTTTTTTCACTTTAATACACTTTATCAACATATTGTGTCTGATTCTTGAAGGAATGTGAATGAGAATTGCTCAGATTATGCTTTGATTTTGAAACAGTAGTCTTACGTTGTTGTTTTATAGCATCTAATAATTGTTGCTGACAGTATTAACTGTCTGTAGTAGTAGCAATCGAAAGTTTTTCACAGCATCCCTGCGATTGACTGCGCTGCTGCACACTTCCATGTATACGTGGCATGTTTTTGTAGCGATGTGCACTGGAAAATAGGGCTCTCTGAAAGCCACTGTATAATTCAAACCCTGTTTGTAAAAATCTTTGTAACTCACTAACCTATTGTCACCATCCGCACATTTTCCCCCCTGACCAACAACTTGATTAATGACAAGAAATCATTAAGGGCACATTTCCTTCTAATTTTCTGTTGATATTCATGGTCCCATGATGACCCCTGATCTTCCCTCTATCACCACCACCAGGCAAATATTTCCTCATGCAGAAAAATTGCCCTGAGCATATCAGTGCTCCCCAATGAGTCCTTCCTTTTTGAGAGACCAGAGGGAAAAAGGAGCAGAAGAAAGAGGCAGGAGAGGCGGAGGGAGACGTTGTAGAGAGGATAGATGTGGCGCTGTAGACAGAGAGCGAGACACTGGTTGATTGACAGAGAGGCAGAAGAAAAGGGCAGAAAGCTCTCCAGGGAGTCATACTCTCACAGAAGGAGCTGCAGAGTGGAACCTGTTACACACACACATATACACACACATACATGCTGCTACAGAACATACAAGCACCCACGCACTCGCCCACTCAATCAGGCGCACAAGCGCTCAAAGACCGACCGATGCACACACACATGCACGGCCCTTTGCCAGCTGGTGGAGGCACGGCGTCAGATTGGACCCAGGTGGCATCGTTCAGTAGCACACACGCCGTCAGTGTACATGCATGCACTGTACACAGAAACACACACACATGCAGGCACATATAAATAGCCTTGGTACACACACACTTAAACCCAGCAGGCCTGTCCTTGAAGCTTTAAGGTGTATGGGGAGATTTATCTTTCCTGGACTCTTTGGACTCCTCCTTTGGCCTGCTGCCTCTCCCCTCCTCAATCCTCTTCCGGTCCTCCCATCATCCTCTTTTCCTTCGCCAGTTTGGCTGCCACTTCAAGAAGGCCCTTCCTCCTCTTTTTCCTCTCTGTTTCTCCTTCACTTCCTTGCTTTTTTCACTCCCGTTTCTGTCTCTTAGTGTATCTGGCAATAAAAACAAGAAGACATGAATCAATACTGTAGAAAAGATGGCCAGAAAATTAGAGAGAGAAAAAAGTGCTAACTGACCATTTGGCTTTTTGCTAAGACTTTGTGGTTTCAGCGAAGAGCCCATTGTTGAGATTTGGCAGGGTCTCCACTGCTCCTTTCAGTACCGCGAGGAAGACCATGCCTCTGGGGCTGCTGTAGTTTGGCAAGCGTTAAAACTAGGGGGGGGGATTTTGGGACCAAGCAACGCAACACTGATTAGTTGTCTGGCCAAGATTTGTTTGCCCCTGCAAACTGAGATTCAGCCTTGTAAATTATTGATCTTGGACCAAATGTGGCCTGTGCTGGCTGCCAGCGACAGAACACTGTAACAGGATTAAAGATTTGGTTTCTAATTTAAGGTTCCCTGTCTAAATGAGGAAAAAAGGATTTGCACAGTGTTTTGTATTAATAATTATAAGTGTTTTCATTTATTAAGAGCGTCCTTCTGTTGTTCTTGTGTAACTCACAGATGACCGCATGTCGAGGTTGAATTTAACTCCAAGTGTAAATCTATTCATACTGTAGAGCATTTAATGAGAAATACTGATTTACACTGAGTAGCACATTATGTGTTAGTAAGGACAATGCACTGTGACTCTGCAAAGGGCTTATCTCTCTATAGACTCTATAGAACAGTTAAATAATTGAAGCAGTTACATTTGCTCTGATGGTGGCAGAGGGGAATAGGCCACGTCCAGAATTAAGTTTCTTCCTCTGGTTTGCAACTAAATAGTGGCAAGATGTGCACAACAGACCTTTTTTCACGGCAGCCAGACTGATATGAAGAAGTAGGGTAACAACCAGTGATCAACTATATTACTCTGTTAAAAAACAGCACATCAGAGACATGCATGCTTGGTCAGTTCTCCATTCAGTACTCCTGGATTACAGCTGGAGTTGGTCCCCACTGCTCCTAATACTAGGATGGGTTAAATGCAGAGACTGAAGCTGACTGTATAATTGTACTTTGTGTGGCTGCATATGTCACAATAAGATTGACCTTTAATTTTTGCTAGTGGCTAGTCTTGACTCTCCCAGGGCTAGCTATGCCAAATCCAAAAAAAAACAAAAGTCTGTTAGTTGCAGCTCCAGGCAGATATTTTATTTTTTGGCTCTTTTGATGATTAAGGCTGCTGACCCGTGGTGCAAAGGATGCTGTAGGACATGATTCTACATCATGATATTGCTGTAAAACCCTCTCGCTTACCATCATTTCTACTGTAAAAGTCAGTTTAACATCACACTATTGAACAACAGACAATGCTGAATACAGCCTTTGTAGCCTGATCAATAGACATGTCCACCAAAATTCTTCTCCTGCTTTGTAGATTTCCCAAAAAGCCTTTTAATTCAATCTAGCATAACAGCCTGCTCCTGAACTTGAAATTAAAGAGGTAAAACATGACATTGTTACAAATATGTATAAAAATGATATGTTCTGTAAAAACGGTCACTAAGGAAACAGATTACCTCACCAAAACAGAAAAGTAAAACACAACTCCAGTGCCAGTATTAGTCCAATCATGTTTACTTTGCATGTCGATGAACTGCCAAAATCACTGGAACAATCCATGTTCTCTCTCTGCTACATATTCAAATTAAGAGGCTTGTGTTTGCAGATGATCTAATGCAATCGTACCAGAGAAAGACAGCAACACTGCTAGGGCTGGAGAATTTAGTCCCCACCATACCTACAATCTAGCAAGAAAGAAAGTGCAGACCATGCCCAAATTTAATCTGTTTCCATCCTTTTCTTTTCTCTGCCCAGATACCTTTGCCAGTAAGGTAGCTGCTATCCAGGATCAGTATGCAGATGCATCCATCGGTAATGTGACAGGCTCCAATGCTGTCAATGTTTTCCTGGGCATTGGGGTGAGTCCAGTTCATTTAAAGATTAATTAATTGATTCATAGCTGGTATAAATGCAGTGGTGCTTGTCATACTGCCATAGTAGTAATTACTATTAAGTGTTTCTAATAATTAACAAGCTGTTTAATGAGTAATTTGAGTGCTATTCTTGTATTCTATTATTCTGGTCCCTAGTCACTATTATTCAGTTTGATTCTGTTTGATTTTCGACAGGTGGCGTGGTCCATTGCTGCCATCTACCACAACAGCAAGGGGAATGACTTCAGGGTGGATCCAGGCACACTGGCCTTCTCCGTCACGCTCTTCACCATCTTTGCCTTCATCTCCGTCGCCACGCTGATGTACCGACGGCGGCCGGAGATTGGTGGAGAGCTGGGCGGGCCCCGGACTTCGAAGGTCCTAACCACCATGCTGTTCGTCAGCCTGTGGCTCCTCTACATCCTCTTCTCCTCACTGGAGGCCTACTGCCACATCCAGGGCTTCTAAGACAGCGTGAGGTGACGAACAGAAGGGTGAAACAGAAGGAGAACATGGAGGAAAGAAGCCAAGGGGAGGTGGATGAATGGATGGATTTGGTAATTTAAGGCTGTCTCATTGATCTATCACTCCCTCCCTTTACGCAATAGACTGAATGACGGATGAATGGATGGATGTACAGATGAAGGAATGGACGACGCATTAAAGCATCACAAAACAGAGTAGAAGGAAGTACAGATGCATGGAAGGACAAACAGGAAAATAAGGAGCTAGAGAAATAGCTCAGAAGATGGAAAAATGGTGGCAAATGAATAAACTAAGGAATACATTTTTTTTTTGTCTTGATCTATAAATCCAAACCAATCAAGTTGTCTTAAACCCATTCCCACTTTAAAACCATAAAACCATAACAATCTGTCCCAGCTGGTTCAACCATACGGAAATCAGAATGAGGAGCGAAAGACCAACAGACCAACACACCATCAAAGCTCCTAGGACAAGTGGCTTCAACAACAGCAATCCAATCAATCCCCCTTCAGTTGGAGCAGCGCTACACCCGTGTCCAGCTGCAGGAACAGGCATGAGTGAGACAGAAAAAGACAGAATAACTGTATCAGTGTGTAGATGCATGGCCAGATGATACTGAAAACACAATCAGAAGAACCCGGATATATCGCCACAATTGTTCGATGACAACAAACTGTGCGTGTGTGTGTGCTGGTGTGTGTGTTCCCGTGCTTGTGTGTTGTGGGAAGATGGTGGAGTACTGTGAAAAAAAAAATAAGACGCCTCTCGTTTTGCTGTCGCTGCGTGAGACGGAGTATGCTTTCGTATTCAAGGTCTTTTTGACTCTCGCTCTCCCAGCCTGTAGAAAAAGCTGACTCTTTCATGGGAGGGTGCGTTCAACAAAGCGAAACGTCTTGAACGTCACTGAGGTTAGAAATGTAAATACAAAGAGCTGAACGTACATTTTCCTTCTGAATGTCTTGGTTACGCCATACGCTCTTGATTGGGCCCTCTATCTGTTGCTTTATACTGTAGATGTAAATGATTTAAGGTCTAATTTGAATCAAGAAGGGGTTAGTGTGCTTTTACCTTTAATAAGGCCATGTCTGAGAGGACAAGATGGCCACTCTACCGTTTAAAACTGTTAGAGAAACTATTATCATTGCATAAATATTTAGGTTAATCTTACGTGTGTTTCTTTTTGTTTGTTTTTTTTAAACTGTGGAATTCTGTTTCCTGGTTTTCCACCAATGAGATTGCCACGATCATGTGTAAGTCGTAACATTGCAATAGACTTTGAAAAATGTAGGTACCGCCCTCTGTGAAACGTCATAGGCTGTCTGTTTCTTAACGTTTAACTCACTTTGATGCCACTTTCCCATTGGTTCACACAGCAGTTCTGGTCATTATCCCTGTGTGTCTTAAGCACCACCCCCTGGCTGGTCAGTGGACCAATCAAAATCCTCAAGGGCTTTGTAAGAAACAACCACTAATCCCTAACCCTGACCCTTGATTTATAATTCTTCTCATAGATTGGTCTTTAGGGGGTTATTTAACAGGGATTTGTATTCCTTAACCTTATACACCAACTGCTCAGTTGTTACGCTGTTGCTTCAGTGCGGCTTTAGGAGAAAACAACATTACATGATAGCTTCATTGACCAAGACCAGACCAAGTATCCAGAGCTACCTAAATAATGCAACAGTCAGACAAGGTTCCAAACTTTGTTAGAGTCTTTCCCAGCTGATTAGAAAAACTGCCTATAATAAATGGCAGTCAGCCTTATTCCAAATTAAACCACCCATGCATTGTTCTTCACCCGGCCAACTCCACTCATTATTAGACTTCTTAAATATACTACCCCTCAGGCATCATGAAGGCCTTGACCGAAAGTAAGCAGTGAACGTCTGACTTTATATTGTTTCTTTATTCAAGGGTAAGTGTTTGCTCTTGAGTAGAAAAACATAATGTAATCTGCTTGGTGATCTTGGAAATCAACCGTTGACACTTTACTTCAGCATCTAGTTTTCAGTCTTAACACATAAGTCATCAGATGAAGGAATGGTTCAAAAGTAATTGTGGTTGGTGATATAGAAGGCTCATTAGTATCTGTATTATAGTAGCCCTGTCAGGACATCTAGCACAGGGTAGATCTAATCTCAGACAGGCAGACTCTGTTTAACAAGCTCAGAGAGGTTTGGAGACAATTGTTCAACTCACAGAAATAGCCCCCCTGGGCCCTGTATCACAAAGTCAGTTCAGCTTCAGCTGAGGGTTAAACTGGTGATTCTGAATAACCAATTATTGGAAGCTTGTTAGAAAACCAGACCCGATGTTTCCTTTCTCTCTCATACAATAATCATGGAAACCAAAGTAATTCTACTGGTGTAGACCACGTTGCTCTGTCACTCTAATCTCACTTTATGGCACAGGCAAAAATAGGCTCTACAGTGAAGTTAACTGTGGCATAATTTTATTGGTTTTTAACACGCATTGCCTCACACTTCTTCTCACTGAACTTTGAGCTTCTATTAAACCAAAAGTCTTAGATAAGGAAGAGTTTAAACACCCTTCAACTAACTGACAAGACACTGCAGGCCTGTCCAGTTCTCTCAAGGGCAGGATAATTGATTTGGAAAGTAGATCCAAACATAGTGGAGCACAACAGACTACAGCAACCAAGTTTTATTAAGTGGCTAATGTTTCGACATGCACTGCGCCCACTGAGACACAGTGGGCGTTGAAACATTAGCCATTTAATAAAACTTTGTTGTGCTCCAATACGTTTAGACCTATTTTTCAGATCTTTCCTCCACCAGACTGTGTGCATGACAGGACAAGAGGTCTGGTTGGATTTGTTTAAGTCCAGACAAGTGTAACTGAGGGTGTTGTTTCAGAACACTTACTACTAAACATGATCTCATGCAACAGCTTCTTTTGAAAACCCTTGTCGAGTGCTGGGCTAGCTAGTAACCTAGTTAGTATCAATACTTGCTTTCAGAACACTATAACACTAGGATACTAAACTATAGTAGTATATATATATTATTATAGTATCATATATTATATATGAGCAACATTAAACTGCAAAAGCAACAGACTGACAAACTGACATTATCAGACACTGACTGGCTTGGCATATTCTTTCACGATTCAGTCGTAAACAGACATTAAATACTTCTATGTGTATTTCTGGCTGAAACACATGAAAGTGGCCCTAAAGCCTTTCCTGAAATACGTAGAATTTTACGTAGAATATACGGTAGATCTTCAAGCCTAACTTGACTGTCAGAGAGGTTTACACTTGAGACTGTTAACTACTTTACTCAGCCAAAACTGCAGAGATCTCAACATTCACAAAACTTACTGTATATGTCGGCATTCTAAAAGTCCATAGTTTGTTGAATGGCACTAAACTATATGCATCTAAATTGGCCAGAATTTTCCTGCTGATGTTGTGTTTTTTTTACTTGATGTATAATATAATAAGTAATATTTTAAATGTCATCTGTAAAGTGAGTAGTCTGGGCTAGATGTAATCCATTTAAAACTTGGCAAAAATCTTGTCACAGACAGCTTTCAACCCCTGTGAGAGAGTAGAGCTGAGCAGAGCCCTGGATTGGATGAGTTTGGCAAATCCACAGTATCTTGAGAGTAGCCTTTGTAAAGGTTCCAGGTTTTGAAATCTGGGATATAGCACTGATTCACCACATGATGCACCTGGAATAGAGAACCACTCCAGAATGACAGAAAAGTCCATAAGGCGATGCTCCACAGAGGTCAAGCAACAAGGCTTGCATACTGAGATCTGTCCAACAATCACGACTGCAGCAGTGTACCATGCAGACTTTTTATTTTCAGCACCCGTGTTGCACAATTTGGGAGCAAACAATAAAGCATTCCCATAAACTCCAACACTACATAGACCCTTTGACAGGCAAAATGAGGTATCAATGAGATTTTACTTGTATTTGCCAAACTCTGCACCATGCGAGGCTCTCCATTAGAGTAGCTGTTCTCTTGTGAAGGCCTTGGAGTGGCAGTTTACCCCTGTTTTGCCAAAGGGAAATCTTTCTATCAGAAACTTAACATTTACAGTCCCACCTGTAAATGGTTTTCTAACCAGTGGATCTTTCTTAAAACACCAAATATTATTCATATTTCATTAACACTCTGAAAAGAGACAAAAAATGCCTTGATGTTGTTTTAACCTAACCAGAATCTTTCTATTTAAATTTGTATGCATTTGTCTCTTCACTGGCATGGAGCTAAAGGTTTATACACTGTAAAAAGCTATGCTAGCTTGTGCAAAAAAAGAGAACATTGTGGGAGCTGTTTGCATCACTTTTTAAGTAACTTCAACAGGGTATGAATTATCTTTGAGATACTGGATCATGTTGGATTTACTTAAAATGTGCCTGCTTCCTAATTTGTCAGAGTGAAATCGTGCAGGAGTGAAACGCTTGCTGTAATGTAGTTGTTTGCATCAAATTAGTTTGCTGCACAAATTTTCCAGAAGCTAACATACCTGATTGGAAGTTAGTTCTTTTGCTACACCGGCTTTGTTGCACCACCTCTCAGTGTATCTACCTTGACTTGAAAGCTAGTCTGACGTGACGCTAATGGTAGATTAACGTCAGCTATTCAAAGCCCCACAGGGTTTGGACCAAGGTGGGAAGCTACATATAGCTAACAAAATGTTAGCTATGACTACCAAGATCCCCACTTTACTTGGCACCCAACCAAGTTCTGTCTCTTCTAAAGCAACTTCTCCAGGCAAAGACTCACAATAGCACTTGAATTTCAGTCCAGTTTCCTTCCCAACTTTTCACATACATATGATTTGTCACCGCCCCCTCGGTGACTCATACAGACGGTACCTGGTAGCAGCTGAAAGCGCATGGGACATCAATGTAAACCCATTCGTTGATGTCTAACGGCTTGATTCCACTCGGCATGGCTGTGTCACGGTCTGGCTGCGCAACAGCCACGTATGGAGGAAGTGGAACAAACACAGGTCTTTCACCCAGGAGACCGGGGCTCGTGTCCCGTGTGAAACCTAAATGTTAGAAGTAAAAGAATGTTACGTGCATCACGTGACTTTTGTCATGTGACTTTCGTTTTGTGAGTTGCTTCAGTGACGTCACCTGACTACGTAATATAATTATTGTGACCCCAAATATAGTCTTATCTTAAACTTACCCTTACCTTACTTTTCGTGACTAAGCCTAGCCAAACTACAACCGTTTCACCGTGCTAACCTTGTGTTAAAAGAGGCTTTCTGGCAGCAATCCTGTACAACCGCAAAGGGGGCCTTGTGCTTCAGTATCAGACGGTGATGACAAATTGTCGGCATGTGATGAGTTGGGATGAGAACGTGTCGTGGATTAAGCTTCCTGCCTTGGTTTGGACTTATGAGTTTTGAAAGGTCAAAGGTTAGCCTGGCAGTTGCTGTAAATATAACACTAAGAGCAAGCAAGGAGTAGAAAAACAAGCTGTAGACTACAGTTGATTTTTTTTTTTATTCTTCTGTGGTGGGGTTTGAAGAACCGGGCAAGGTTTAAAATGAAGGAAAAGCGTTGCACTGGTTCTTGTCGCTTATGTGAAACGGCTACTATGTTGATTCATTGAAAACATTAGCAAAGTTGCTTCTGATGTAAACAACAAGAGATTTTGTTTTTTTGACTCTGATGTACACAATGATAATGTTGTACCTGATGTAGAAAAAAAAATCAATGGTGTTGAATCAGTTGTGAACCATTAACAATGTTGCTTCTGATGTAAAGGTTGATGATGCGTTTTCGTTGCCTCGTTCACTTCTTAACTGACTGTCTGTCCGACAGACTGAGGAATAAATGAATGCAACAACCGAACAGACAGACAAGCAAAACGGACGAAACTGAAGGACAAACACCCCTGCTGGTACAAGCCGAGCGATGTCCTGCTGAGACGTTGCTACGGCGATTAATGTACTGTCAGAAAAAAAAAAAAACATTACCGGAGCTATTCTCTACCCTTAAAGTAACACTTAACGATGTAAGAGGATGACGATAAGGAGAGGAAGGAGGAGGAGAAGGAAGAAGATGAACATTAAAGAAAAAAAACATGAAGTTACAGCCATACCTTGATTTCTGGGTCAGTGAGACTGAAATGGACTTCTCCTGCCCAGCATGTGTATTGTTATGGTGTCTCTCTGTCCCACTGTGTCCCCCAGCACCCCCTTCTCTGTCTTTCTTTCTGCTGCCAAAGCAACCAAAAACAGGCAGCGATTCTTTTGTTCTGTCTTTTCTTCCCCTCTCTTCCCAAAACCAACCCTCCGTCTCCCTATGCCATGTTTTCCATATTTTGGAATGTCAATGTGCTACTTGTTGACACTGTGCATGAATGATAACATGTCTGTATATAGTTATAGAGAATCGTATCCCATTCCCCTGGTGTTGACAAAAAAATGGTTTGAATGTTGTACAGATTCAGGTTTTCTGTTCATCTTTGATTCTGTTTGGTTACTTTTTTTTTTTTTTTTTTTTTTTAATGTACGTAGAGCTTAAAAACAGTATGTTTTTAATTTAAACAGATATGACGACGTCTTTTGTTTTGGAGTAACTTGCACATTACTGATTAATTAATTAAGGTTTTTTTTTTGTTAAAAAGGCAATATCTGCTGTTATTGAATGAGAGATGAGATCTTAAAGGTTATGTATCTTAAATAAATAATCTATACGGGAGTTGCATGGGTTATTTGTACAAAAAAAAGACACTGCTTGCTACTTCTAATACCGTGGCTGTATTCTCTGACAGAGGGTGAGGAATACTGTATGTACATCTAAAGGTTATTTTGTCATTAAAGAAATAATAATAATAATATTGTGTATATACTGTACAGTGTTATAAGTGAGGTGGACTATATGGCCATCACGCTAACCGTAGAGGATTAATTCTACATATTTATTTAAAGGAAACAAAAACACTCACTACACTCAAGAATGACATATATTGCCTTTTTGGAGAAGTTGTAGTTTAGCTTGAAGCTTGTTTCTCTATCTCTGCCTCGCTCTTTCTTCGCACTCATCCTCTTTTCTTCTTCTCTGGCTGCTTTATTTTTATCTGTCTCTAGTTTTTCTTCCATCTCTCCCCTCTGTCGACGTTTATTTTTCTATCGAAGGAGCGTTTCAGATGGGCTTTTGTCAATCTTTTCACTGACTCAGACAGCGTCACTTTTGTCTGTCTGGTGTATAACTGGCTGCTTATCCCAATGACTCACTCAGTATCTCCATACCTGCTTGTCTTCTTTACATGTATATCCATCTATAGTTGAGTATATTTATATCTGCCCATGTCCCCATCTGTCTGAGTCTCTCAAAGGACCATTTGTCACCATCTGTCTGATTCAGAAGCGTTTGTAATTTTTCGTGCTCGCTAAATCCCCTTCTTTTCATCTTTCTTCTTCCTTAATCCTTCCTTTGCTCCGGCACATCTTTTTTTCCACCTCCACACTCTCTGTCCTTCTCTTCGCTCTCACAGGGTGTAGTCGGGAATTTCATGTTTGTCAGTTTTGATTCGGTGTGTTTTTTTAAAATGGAATAATAACCGCAACAGTTATAATGTTGGTAATAATGAAGTTTTCTCTTTCTATGTTTTGTTTTATCTCTTTTTTTTTTCTTTTTGCCGCTGTCCTCTGTGTGTGCGTGCGAGTGTTAATTTTCTTTTGTTTTTTATTAATTTTTGTTGAACACCAACTGATAGGAGGAAAGTTGTTGTATGTGTGTTGCCACTAACTGTGACTGCTCTCCATGGTACTTCTGATAAAACCAATAAAATAAAGTTTGGGATACCCTGTTTCAGAGACCCTGCGAGTCCACTGTCTTTCTAGTGTGTGCGTCTGTGAGGTACATTCAATCTACAGTGAAAACAGTGATGTGCAGTGAAGTCTTTGAGTGGCAGCAATTTTTTGAGTTTTGAGTCCAACTCAAACTCTAAAAAAAAGTTTTGCCAATTTATAATCTTTAGGTGAGATAATTCTTTTTTCTTCTTTGGATAAACTTGAATCTGATTTTTAGAAACTCAAAAAAAAGTCATTTTTAAAAAAAATGGTCAATACATGCCATCATTTAGGTGCCTGAAAATTAAATAGTTTTAATAGAAAATATCAAGATATTAAGCATCATTCGCTTTTAGAAGAGTAAATTATCTGAACCAAAGATTAGTAGTCGGTAAAACTTTTTCAAAACTTTTCAAAAGTTTAATTTGAGCTAAAAACTCAAAAACTCATTGTGGCAGGAAATGTTGTGAGAATGTGTGTATGTTTGACAATGTGATAGGTTGCATCAAGAACGTTTTGTAAAATTTCAGTTTTCCTTCACCTCTTCATTGTGCACGCTGGTATTTGCTGCTCAGGGCCGTGTTAAAGTGAATTGTCAAAGATTTAAAGGGTGATCTGAGAGTGGAAAGTCCACTTAAAAAGTTTGTGCACCCCCTCTGTTGGGTTGGATCCTGTTGGTTTCCTATTAGTGTCCACAATTCATTTTTCTTCCACAAGACAATGTTGAAGATATTTTTAAGAAGAAATATCCACACAATAAAGGTGTGAAAGTCGGGGAGTTTTCTGACTCTGGAGCTGAACAGACACGTCACAGTAAAACTGTTAGAGAAGGTCTTGTGTAACATTTCTGCATGAAAGTGCCTAAAACACTAGAAATATGTTATATATTTTGTTGACCTGTGTGCTTACATTATTGAAAAGGTTTCCATTAATGATCAAACCCAGAAATTTTTTTTTTTTTTTTGAGATAATGGTTTTTTCAAGCTAAATTTCTTGCTAACTGCTAGTTGCTATGATAAAAAAAAAAAAAACGCGTAGTAAATGGTGATTATTTAACAGTGAAGAAAACAACTCCCATGATCCCCTGCTACTTCACGTCATTAAACTACATATTTTGTTATTGTTTAATATGACAAAGACCCTTAGTGGCAGAACTTAGATATTGTAGGTTTAAAACTGTACATAATATCCAAAAAGCATAGATACTACTGTTCTTTAAAACACAGTTAGCCATAATATGCAAACAAACTAACCAGTTAGCTAACTGAGCATACTATACTTTTAAAACAACTATTCTGACTAGTTTACTGGAGTATGTAATTCTGAGACATATCACTGAGAATGAAAACTTAAAAGAAAACAAATAAATACATAAACTTAATTATCAATTATGCATATGAAGAAATGATCAGTATATACAACTATCATGTTATCTCAATATTTCTTTTTAGCTGTGGTGAGGCACTGCCTCCCCTGACTGCACACCACTGAATAAAAAGCTTTAATAAAAAAAATCGTAATTATTATGCAAATTTCCATTAGAGTTTACACTGTACTGGAAGTAAATGGGAATTGCAACCAGCTCTAATTGCGTGTGTGTCTCCCTCTATTTCACACTCAACCTCTCGTACACACAAACATCCATTTTCCTTTATATGTTCAGGCTGCCGATGATGAAAATTACATTTGCCTGAATGGCTGACATCTCATTAACTGTCATCTGACTCAGAGATGGAAGCGATGGCTGCATCACTGCTGATTAATTCGCTCTGTTATTTTATGTGTCCCATGAAAAAATAATGAATTTGCATTGTCTCCATTTGTGCTGCTGCTGTTTTTTTTAACACATATATTCAGTGATATTTCTTTGTCAGAGAAAATTAGGAGACATACATTTTTAATTTGTATTAAAAGAAAAGCTTCCTTTAACCTTCCAAAGGATAGAACATTAAAGAGAATTAAATGTTTGACTAATGAACTAATTAAATCTGCTATCTGTATCATAGCAGATTTAAATAAAATGAAATAGAGTTCTCATTTCCAACAAATGGACAACTTAAATTTGCAGTTAGTTAACAGATCACATATCACTACATGGTGAAGGATTGGTTGATCCTGAAAAACAGGAAACTCCATATTTACTCTCCATATTCTCCATTACATTTCATTCCCCGCAAAGCTAAAAAAGTTAGGTAAAAGATTGTAATGACCTGTTGTCTTTATGTTATTTTTGTTATTGTGGTGTGTCTGTGTGTGTAGCTGAGGAGAGAAGACACACAATGCAGATGGTGTGAGTTTTTAAGACAAAGCAACACAAAATATTAGTCTAGTATAATGCATTATATTGAATGCAACCTGGTAATACACCAGAGGCCTTATTCATGACAATGTTCTTAGATTTATACTTGAACTTAGTCCCCTTTTATAATACTGGCACAAACGAGGGTTTAGTCAGGAATAGTCACGGACCAAAAGAGAAAAGCAAACCTTTAGGAAGATGAGATCATGGTGATGGTCGAGGAGACTGAACCAGGTAATGTGTGATATTCAGTGGACTAAATAGCAAGTAGAAAAACACATGGGTCACATGGGGCTTTAAATTGTCTCCTGTTTTATTTTATGTTTCTTGCCTTCCCTTGTGTTTCTGTGGCTGTACTTCCTGTTTTCCCTCCTTTTTTTTCCACTGATTGCTTTCACCGTCTCCTGATTGCCCTCACCTGTACCTTGTTATCCTCCACTGCACTAATGCCTCTGGTCTTGTGTCTTTTCCAGCTCAGTTGCCATTTCATCTTCATCTTACATCAAGCATCTTTGGATTTCCCTGACTTTTGTGGGTTTTTTGTTTTTTTTCTAATGAAACCCTTGTTTTGGGTTCTATTTGCATCTGTTTGCCTGTGGCCTTTTTCCACCTGTCTGATTTGAGCATAACATCACTGTCCTGTGAAAACCACTTATCTTCAATTTTTTTATTTTTTTATTTTTTTGATCAAACTGAAGGAGTGAGTCCCCTTTTGTGATTTGAGGCAATTCTTCCATGTCCTAAGCCAAACAAACCATTTACAGGGGCATGGGGTCATCTGAAAAATGCCTCACGAAGCTGAAAACATGGCTGTATTTTGTTAGATAGTGATTTTCACTGGACAGCAACGATGAGCTTATTCCTATTAAATCATTTTGAACTTTATCAGTCCGGCCTCCTCTCTGTATTTTTGGGTCTGTCATATTGTTTCCACTCCTCCTGCTAGATGCTTGTACAAACTAGCGAAAGACACAAGACTAAAAACACTAGTGAGGGGAGGTTAACAAGAGACAGGTGAGGTCAGAAGGTGGGAAAAATTAAGGAAGTAAGGCCACATTCACAAAACCTTACTGACATAAAAGTATGGAACTATTATCAGATAAATGTACATGAAGTTAAAGTATTCATGTTGCAGTAAAATGTTCCCTGTCAGTGTTTTTATGTCTGATGTGTTTGGATTATTATTGCTTTAATGTTACTGCTGTTTACTGCTGTATATGTTTAAGGTTGAGCTCATTTTAATTTCTTTATAGGCCACTGTTGGCTGGTTTAATCTACAGCAATGCATCATGGTCTATAAGACCATGATGACCATCCAGCGTCTGTAGCATCACTGTCCTGTGAGAACCATGTATCTCTATAAAGTCAGAAAACAGCCTTTTTTTCAGCTTTGTGGATTAAATAGTGAAGTATTTGCATGTGGGGTGTAGTGTAGAAACATAAAGTTGGACAAAATGGAACTCAAGTAAATTACAAAATAAGTCCAGTACTTGATGTAAATCTGGACAGAAGATTGATCATTAACTGAATTTACAATTGAATTAACTGACTGATTGCCTCATCAGGCATCATTCTACATTTCTTACTAATGTTAATGTCAAGATTCACTTATCTGAAGAGTCTATACAAAATATTCTATTCATTTAATATTGTTTTTTTTGTTTTTTTTGTACCTCATTCTGTTCTAATCTCTTCAATATCTACTTATTCTTTGACCGTCAGACGGAGCAAACTGGTTTAAAGTAGTGAGGACTGTACTGGGAGCACTGGGGTGTCAGGTGTGACAGTGTGGTAATGGCTAATGGTTTACATGGCTCTCTGGTCAGTTAGGAGTAGAACTGCAAAGTACAAAGTCCCTACCTAATTAGCAGGAAAATCACTTGAGTCCAGTCCAGACTTTGCTTACAGATAAGATCATTTCCACACCAAAGTAAGGTTCTATAAATAACTACTGATATGAAATTTCCAGCCTAAGTCATACTTAAAATCAGTCCGTTCTGTGGCCCCAGGCCTGTATCCAACAGACAAAAGTGGGTTCAAATTTGGCCAATAGTTAGTCTTAGGTAGAGCTGCATGTCTCACTGATAAACATACGTCCAGTATTCACTCACATTTCGTCCATCAGCTCGCTCCAAATACTGAGGCTTGGGCTTGATGGCTAAATTCCACTCCGCTGCTTTGATTTTTAAGGCTGTGTTATTGTGCAGACTGGCTCACTGCACCATCGTGGCTTACTGGGACTCTTTGATGGGACAAAAATAATAAGCATTGTTAATATTATTAGTAAGTAAGTATTGTGCTATTTTTACTATAACAAGCCATAATGTTCAGGTCAACCAGAGTCATTGTGCTGCTGATGTAAATGTTGGCTCACTGCAAAGACTCTGCTACACTAAATGGAATAGGACCTTAATTAGTACCATTGCAAACACTTATACTCTACTATTTTATATCAACAAGGCTGGTGAACCAAACTAGTGTGCTGAAAGCTGCACAGAGCTGTAGCGTGTGTATTATTTAGAACATCTTAAACAGGCATTTAGAGAGAGAGAGCAGCTCATTTCAAGCTAGATTTGACACCGCAAAGATGTAGAGGAAAAGTTAATGCATTTTAAATTGCATTCAGCCATTGCAGAGTGAACGGAGCACAGTGTTAGTTCAGACAGAGCACTCAAGTCACACTCGCATGAGCTGACTGGCAGCGTCTGCTTCATTCATGTTTCACAATCACTGGCTCACTCACAAGCATGTGGCTACCAGCTTACTCCTAATCATCAACTAAACTGTTCGTCCTCATAGTCCTCAAGTTCTCATTTATCTGTTACTCCATATGAGAGCTTTTCTCTTATAATATGGAACCAATATGGGACATTTCCGCTAAACTGGAATTGGGGGAACGTTGGTGTTTGGACCGCAGGGAGGAGGAGGTTGTCAGGCCCGTGGTGGGGGAAGCGTTAACAGAATGTGTACCAGAGTCAGAGCTGGGCCAGTAGGAAAATGAACCAGGCTCAGCAGCCACTGAAGTCACCAGTGTACTGTTGCAAACTTCTTTAATTAATCAGTATAATTAGCGTTCATCTTAAACAGTGCAGTAGTGAGGCGATTTACTTGACCGACCAGGACTCTGACTCTCTGGCTGTAAGATGTCATCAGATTTTAAAAGAAAACCGATAAAACAATTCAGTGTAAAATGGCAATAATAGGAAAATAAAAAACATTTAAAGAAATTAAGTGTTAAAGCTCAGGTAAAATCAGTAAAGGCAGGAAAGCATCTTTTAAGAAGGAATTTAAAAGAGATCACTGACTCAGTTAACCTGATTTTCTTGGGCAGATTGTTCCAGAGCCTCAGGGCCCTGACTGAAAAGGTCCTGTCCCCTTTAGTTTTCAGCCAGGCCTGTGGAACAGACAAAAGACCTCTGCCCGATGATTTCAAGGTACATCCTGGTGTGTAGGGTATAAGCGGGTCAGTGATACATGAAGGAATGAGGCCACGAAGAGCCTTAAGAGTCATCAATAAAATCTTAAAACATCTTCTAAAACATACTAGGAGCCAATATAAAGACGCTAAAACAGGAGCGATGTGATCATGTGTCTTAGTTGTGTTTAAAAGTCTGGCTGCTGAGTTCTATACCTTTTTTTTTCTCTCTTAAGTCCTGTAGGCAGGTTGTTGGTGATTAGATGAAGGAGGGTAAAATAATCTGTGTCTTTTAAACTGAGGATAGAATGTATTTTTTAAATATTTCTAAAATAAAAAAAAAAAAACAGCAACAATACTCTTCTCACTGTTGCAGCCCACTCCACCGCCCCAGTCTCTTCTTTATGTACTTTATTTATTTTGTATCGCTGACTAAGATTTATGTGTTTAAAGTGGAGATTGTCATTGCAGCCTGGAATCGCGAATCTAATTGTGAAACCAATCGCGATCGTCAATTCCTTGACATAAATGTCAACATGGGCTAAAACGGAGGTCAGACACATATAGAAGCAAATTGCCTGTAAACACTGTCAAACTCCAAAATTAGCTGCCAGCGCTGCAGTGTCAAAAATAAAAACTGATTGTTGACCTTTGCTGTAAATAAGAGCACGCTTCTAGTAAAGCTTCCTGGCGAAGTGGAGGGTCAAAGCACAGTTTGGCTGTGAAAATTACAACCTGCAAAGCTTTTATACAAAACGTAAGTGGTGTACATGTGAAAGGAAAGTTACACAGCTGCTGCTCAGTAGAAAGCTTTTGCTATCATATAACATTTGACTGATGGAAGAGTTGAGGTCTGTTCTTCTTCTCCTCCCATGCTGCCACTGTGATGGATCGTGCCCATTCTCTTTGTGCAGAGTGATGGATTCTTCCCATTTCAATTAAATCCTCTTCCTGGTTCAGGAGGGGTTTTTTATTTTATTATAAACAGGTTTGTCTAGTAGTTGTGCATTTGAAGTGCAAGACTGGTTAGATGTTCTTTTTTATGATGTTTATTAGCTTCCAGGATGTATGAATGAGTGAGTCAGCAAAAGTGCCTATTTGTTGCAGTGTGTTTTATGCTGTTGTTTGCAGGTGTTTGCCTTGACTCTTTTTATTACCTGCCCACTGCTGTGTCTGTCTAAAACCTCATTATGCTGTCACATTTGATTTCTGGACAGGTAGCCTATTCGTCTGGACTGCATCTGCTTGCAGGTTAGCATGCTCGGGAAAAAAAGTTGTGGATTTATATCCGTATGTGTGTGTGCACGGTCACTCCTGAACAATGAATAATGCCTAAACTGTCAAAAAGTCTGTGCTGGCTGTCAAACTATACACAACCACTTAGTGAGAACAACAGGAACAGCCTTGATTTTCTCTCCACTGTTCGCTTCTCTTTGTTTCGGCTGTCTGTCAGTGCTCAAAGCCTATACATTAAATACAGTTCAGTGACGAGACATTCAGAGGTCTCACACAAATGTTGAAGTTTGTCAGAGAAACTTCTGAGATACATTGTACCTCTTGTTGTCTATAGAGTATGCAAAATGTAAAGCACTGCCGAAATAAAATCTCAAAATAATGTATTTGCTTTAAGGTGCATATGAAATGTCTCAGGATATCAGTGATAACACCGATCCGCCTCTGCCCCTCTGGTTTCCTTGACAACATTTCAAAGGTTTTGCAGTATTAATGATGTTGTCAGAATGAGATGTTTGTCCTCTGGGACTGGCTAACTATTTGTCACTTTTTGTTTGGAAGAATGATACTGTAGTACAGAACATACAAAGTAAATATTTGTCTCTAGATAAAGTCCTTCGCGTTTTTTGAGTTTTGTGGCCACCATAGGTCCTCTTATACCTTTGGAAGGGGAGAGTGAGACGAGGTGTGCTCTCTGCAAGCTCTCCACCATGCCACTAAATCTTTCACACCAGTCCTTTAAAGCATTGGTTCTCAAATGGTTTGCCAAGTGACAGCGGTGTGCAGTGAGGCAAGTCCAGTCTGTGACAGCCACACATTATTATTACATCATACAAAGAGTTATGAATAAAAAAACCCCCAAACATTCCTTTAAAAACATTTCATCATAGCAGACCCCAGTTTTCACCTTTCACAAAGGTGCCAGATGGTGGAAATATTAGACTGTGATAGACCTGATTGATTGATGCCTTATTTTTTACCTCATCCACACTCTAGGAGCTCTGCCTCTGGCTGGTACTCATTGTACTGAGAAGGGGGATAGTACTCACTGCTGCCATTGGTTAGGCTGGTTAAGGCCTTGAGATTTCACTTTCGCTTTGGTGTGCCTTGGGCACAAAAAGTTTGAAAAACACTGCTTTAATGAATTTTTAAAGTTCTATTACAGTTCATCCCAAAATCAAAAAGATATACTTTTATCTTGGCCTGTAGTGTTTTTTATACATCTAGATCTTCAGGATGTGAGCTCCAGAGTTTTGGAGATACCAGCTGTGTAGATGACTACCTTCTCTTCAATATGATGGAACTAAATGGTACTCGGGTTCTAGTGCTCAATGCACAAAACAAACAAACAAACAAACATTTGAATCATTTAAAACCAAAGCCTCATCAATGATGTGGTTTCTCAAGATAAAGAAAGAAAATATTTCTTACATGAAACTGCTCACATCAGTGCCTGTGGATTATCTCAAGCAAGTCATGATTTGGTTATTCACATCATTATTTTTGGAAAGACATACTGGTTTTGAATTTTTCAAATGTGTTTATTTATTTATTTATTGTGGTGCTTTGAGTACCACAAGGCGAATACCATCTAGTTCCATTATACTGAAGAGAAGGCAGACATTTCTATGGCTGATATTTCCAAAACTCTGCAAACTCACACCAAAACATCTGGATGGATAAATAGCACTACAGTCTTGGGGGGAAATGTGTATTTTTGATTTTGGGGTGACTGTCCCTTTTAGACCGGGAAAGAGTGTCTCTTATTGTACCTCATTAGTTCTTTTCTCTGTGTGCAACACCTAAAAATTAAAGTGGGACTATACAGCTTTTTCACGGCAGCCATACTGACAGTAGGATAAACACAGGTGTTAGCACTGATACTAATGAATGTTTTGTTCCATTCAGGTCAAACAGAGTCAGTCTGCTGCTATTGTCCATGTTGGCTCACTGGAAAGACTCTGCTACACTAAATTGAATGGGACCTTAATTAGAGGCATTATTAACACCTGCGTTTTCTCTTTCCTATCAATACGAAAAAGGTCAACGTTTGCCTTCATCATTACATCATAACTTCAGTGAGCAGACGTCTAATCAGCCAGAATAATTGAGAACACCTATGTGGGTGTGCAGGGCCTTTAAAAGAACACCATGATATTTTAGGAGTATGTCGTCTTAGCTGGAGTTAGATAAGAGGATTAACATCAATTTCATCTCTGTGTGTTCAGCTAAGAGATGGTCCAGGATGTGTTAGCACAAAGACTGGAAGCATGGTGATGTAACATCATGATGAAAAGTGCTTCTCTGTGTGGGTTGATGCTTTCTTTTATTTGTCTTCATGTGTGTCTGTTTGTTTGTCTATATGTTGCATAAGGTTAATGCCACTCTTCCTCTTTGGCGCCCTTCACAAGTGTAATACAAGTGTAAAAAAAAAACAAAAAAAAAACTTGTCCTCTAGAGGGCTTTAAGTGGCGAGGTTACCTGTGCTACATCTACAGTATAAGAGGGAAAATGCACACTGACTTTTTATGTTTCTGTATGTCAATCTAAGATTGTTTCACTGTCTAGACATTAATTTGGTCCTCATACCACACTTCGTACAGTACTTTATTCTTTATGACTTATTTCCATCTGTGAGTCAGACATTATTCTGCCTGTCTCAGAGGTTGAGGATGACAGCTTGGACTGCACTGGAATAATAATAACTGCCAGACTTGTGCACAGATTTCTTAATCAAAACACACAGTCAAACATACAGGAGAGACCTTCAAATGTAATTTTGATTTGTGGTAGTGATCACGTTCTAATGGCCATAAGTATTATATTTATTTATTTATTTATTTATTTATTTATTTATTTATTTATTTATTATATTTAATTATTTGGCAAATGGAATTGTAAACCAAGGCCTGACCAATGCTGGATTTTTGAGGCTGATGCAAGACTGATATTAGTTAGTAAGAAAATTCTGATGTATCAGCTTATATTCTTAATAAATACACATTGCAATGCAGTGATCCCTCAAAAGTGGTTAATTTTTGTGCCAGGATGTTTTACAGTCTAACAGTAATGTTACTGTCCAAAATGACATCAGGTCATTGAAGCAACCGCTGTTTTTTAATAATTATAAATAAAAAAAACACAAATAGAGCCAAATATATGTATATATTAACCCTAAATTAAGAAGAATGATCAAATATGCATAAATTCTGCTTGTAAAGTTAACAAATAAAAACAATTTTCATTATAATCTATTTAAAAAGTTTTCATATAGGTGCATATCAGACATACCAAAATAAACCAATATATCAGTCAGGCTCTGACATGTTAAATAGATTTAATAAGTACTGCTTATCAGCCTTAAAATTCCTGGGATGTTTGAAAAAAAAATGGTTCTCTTAGAGTTCTTATTCATGATCCTTAGAGAACAGGAAGCATGAAACACAAATGTAGACAGGCTCAGTGTAAATGGAAGAAAACCAGATTTCAGTTACACTGGTTACTCTATTTTTAAAAGAGCTGCGAAATTTGCACAGCACAGCAGTACACTGAAAGTCACATTGCACACATAACTTCACATACCTTACAACTTTTAATAATGTTTTGGTTTAACATGGATCATGAACCCCAGTCTCCTGGATAAAGTCCTGTTTGTTTGAGTCATCCCACCTCCTTCAGATGCAGAATTTTTCTTTCCTACGTCGAAAACCTGGTGCGTATTATGCAGCCTCAAATAGGTTTACATTGCTATTTGACGAGCAAATAGGAATGAGACCGGGCTCCTAATATCCTTCTGGAGAGGCTCAGGGTGTGTGTGATTCTATCTGAAACTGCACAACATGATTCAAATCTTTTCTGCCGAGCAAAGGATTCTGTTGTTCTTGTATCCCCATCTGCATTATTGATATGAGGTGTGCCACATGGGTCAGTTCTTGACCCCATCATGTTCTCTGTACGAGACTACATAAATGGTTGTTATCATTATTATGTGTCACAGCTTAATCTCTCATTATATCTCAATGATCATAAGAAACTAGATGCAATCAAAAGCCGACTTTATGTGATAAAATTATGGATGTTTGACAAAAAGAGACTGAATGTATTGATCCAGATACTGCTATGCACAATGAGCTGAACTCAAAATTCCTCTCAACGCTGGAATGAGCCTCAGGTCATCTGCTGTTTTCAAGTTAACACTAAAAGGAGCTTGTGCTGCTGTATATCCTCAGGTTTTGAATCGCCTCTGTTAAAATCAGGGCAATGTTTCAAAAAACAAAACTTTCAAGCACATACTTATCCTTGGCATTTCCCTGAAGTGATTATTCTCTTGTAGTGTCTGTGTTTTGACATATATCCTTGATTATCCTTTCCTTCAGACATTCTAACAAATATTTTTTTCTCTTCAGGCCTGAAGATCAAGTGGCATTTATGTGATAATAATGTCAAGCTTGTTGAAAAAAGACAGAGGGATACAGATGTTTGAATGTCTACGCAGGCCGGGGGGTTAATTTTTAGTAATGGAACTGTCACTTCTCCCTCCTAGCACTAAAGGTCCAGGTAGAAACAACACACACATTTGTGCACACACACACAGAGCATACAAAGTGAAAGCCTACCACACCACCATCAGGCACTAATAATACTGTATATATGTTATATATGCTTTTTCCTCTGCAAATTACAGGCTGCTTGACTGGATTGATTGACAGTGTGTGTGTGTGTGTGTGTGTGTGTGTGTGTGTGTGTGTGTGTGTGTGTGTGTGTGTGTGTGTGTGTGTGTGTGTGTGTGGCCATGTTAGAGCAGGTGTTTCACACACATGGAACGGATTGAAATTAAATGTCAGGCAAATACCAGAGCATGAACTCTCCCCTAGATCCATCGTGTGTGTGTGTGTGTGTGTGTGTGTGTGTGTGTGTGTGTGTGAGTGAGTGAGTGAGTGAGTGAGTGACTGAGTGAGTGAGTGAGTGAGTGAGTGAGTGAGTGAGTGAGTGAGTGAGCGAATTTAGAAAACAACTCACCCATTGTATCAGTCATTATTACTGTAGTCTGTATTTCTTTGACTGTATTCAATGTGTGTATGAGTGTGTGAGACACAAGGAAAACACAAATTTGATTTTTAAATCTACTTAACCAACAATAAAGGCTTGTACAAATTTTAGTTTTAGTTTCAGCAAGTTGATACGTATCTTAAAACAATTTATTATAAAGTAATTGCTATTAGCATTATTGATTATGTTCATGTGCGTGATACACTGATCCTTTAGCAATTAGCATGACCTCTGAAGGTGTTCAAAAAATAACTGATAATAATAATACTGATAATAAAACTGATAATAATCGTAATTGTTTTGACATTTGTTTCATTAGCTTGTATTAGCCCTGCACTGTTGAAACACATTCAATAAAGTTCATGTTTTTACCCTCCAATGTATTCTAAAACTTTTTTAGATGGAAAAATAACCCTGGAATTTAGTCTGATATGATGCTAAAATAATGAATGTGGTCTTTTATATTATTTTCACAATGATGAAAAAAAATTGCTATATTATCATTTGAAAGCTATCACCAAAAGAGATCGTCCTGAGTAAAGCTGTCTTTGTAGGGTAAGCAAGACTTTATAATGTTACTTGTCAGTAGGAGACTGTTTTGTCCTCTTGGTGGTGCATTTAACACAGAGTCAGCTGGCAGAAGGCATCACATTCATAAGCTACGCTATTGGAAAATCAGAGCCAACAGACCACCACAGAACAAACATGGATGTTGTGAAGAGGGTGGTGTGATTTTGGCAGCCAACTGAAATCTCAGAGATTTGGAAGCGTCCACGAACACACCAAGAATCGCTGCTCACAGCTAACAAAAATGGACCTTTGATAAATAAATTGTACACCATGATTGATTAGCTATCGCCAGCAAGTTCCAAGTCAGTGAAAGTTAATTTTCCCTCAGTGAAATGACTTGAATCCAAAGGCTGCTGTGAAGTAAGGAAATCAATCTAACCTCTATAGCTGTGCAAGAATGTAAAGTGTATGCAATATGGAGTTAATGGGCTAAAACATGCAAAACCAAGGGTATGGTGCTTTAACACTTAAGTCTTGTGCAACTCATGAAGCTGCACTGATCAAAACTTTTTTTTCATAATGATGACTGATCAAATGACTATATGTAATGTGACAGTCTCCCTCATCTCTACAGAACTTTGCAGTCACTACATAACAATTCCACCCTAACCAATCCTGTTTAGAGTACGGTCAGCAGGCAGTTTGAAGGAGGGTAAGAGGGGAAGCCACCCCCCTTGTTGGCAAGATGACCAAAATGCATCTGTGCTGTTAACCTGCCATCCACCCTCTCCATCCTGTGGTAGCAGAGAGAGTGCAGGGGCAGAGGAGTTGTTTAGTTGAACATGCATGACTCACTGATCCTTTGTCTGACTGGGATTTGTGCAAATTAGAATCTATGGCCCGACCATGGCTCTGAACATCAGCAGCATAAACAAAAGAGTCGTTCATGAGTCAGTTCAACAGTCACAGGTGAACGAAACAAACCATCCTCCTGTTAAGCAGATCACCCACTCAGTACAGTAACTGATAACACATTAGACAAAACAACTTAAAGGCAATATTGTGTGATGACTTTTCAGCTTGTAGTATTGTACTATCATCCCCAAGTGGACAAAAAAAATCAATAAATGCAGCTTTAATGACCCTGAGTACATATTTTGTTGCCCAGATTCTTTCTGTAGGTGATGGGGTCCTTCATGAACACACGCTTTTCTGTCAAAGTTCAAACAAGTGACGGCGAGGGCAGGACAACACTTTAAATGGAGAGTAATCTGTCAACCAGCAGCAGTAACCATGTAATTTCAGCTGACAAAACTAACAACGTCAGACTAAAGGGCAAAAGCCGTGGTAGTTGACAAATAATTGTCAGCATAGACAGTAATGTTCTCGGTGTGACTTGCAAGGTATGCATTTATGCAGGTTTTATCACTCAAAATGAGCAAAAAATGTAAAATTTCCTATCAAGAGCCAGGGTTTGGTTTGTCTGCTCTGGGCTACTATAAAGACATTACTAAGGAAGACCCACACCCTGTTTAGACATAGATGAATCCAGCGACCACTTTGTGCATTACGCCATCTTCCGGTGCCGCCATTGCTGCAGTGGCACGTCTTCTCCATCACTCTTGGTGTCTGCTGGTTGGGTCTGGACGAGAACCCCAGATTTGCGAGATTCTCGTGAGATTTTTCATGGTTTCGGTCAAAATGTTCAATCTAGCGAGACCTTGCAGATCTGGGGTTCCTTCTAGTCTGCTGTTGCATGCTGACAGTGATAGATGGATCATTGGATTGGCAGCATTAAACAATCTCTGTAGAGTCTCTGCTCTCAGCAGTCTTCATGAATTAAAGGTTTGTGTGTTTTGGGCCTTTAAAAGTGATCAAACCACACACTCAGTCCTGTTGAAGCAGAATAATTAATAAGAGTTTTTGAGAGTCACAGAGAAATACTTAAGATTCAAAGCCAAGTTTTCGGGCACTTTAAATTTCCAGCATCCATCATTCTGTTCAAACCTTCCTTTCTGTCACCCTCCATCCTCTTCTTTTTTGCCTTTACGTCTGATTTTTCTTCTCTCCACTCTTCTCTTTCTCTCAGTCTGTCACCCCGTCACCGCACTCTTCTGTGGCTCTCTCTCCTCTCGTCTTCATGTCTCTCCCTCCCTCTCTACATTTGTCTCTCCCTGTTTCCTGTCTCACTTGTTTGTCTTCCACCCTTTCCCTGCCAGAAGCTGATGACCAAGTCCTCCTGTCTTTGACTTGCACACGCGCACACACGATCAAAACACATCTGAGGTTTCACACTACATCCACTGACATGAACACACATACAGTTGATGTACACACACACACACACACACACACACACACACACTCGACAGTAGGTTACTCTGTGTCAGCGACTGTTCTCTGCTGAGAGGCTGTGGGCGGTGAGATGATGTCGAGTTACTGTGGCGATTTTTCTGTTGCCGCGGCGACGCTTGCACGACAACCGACCATGGCATGCAGCCACATACTCACCACGCTTACTCCAGGCTGGAGAGGAGAGACGGGAAAAGCAACATGCCAACTTGCTCTCAATTATTCACACACACACACACACACACACAAATACACACATCCAGACAAGAGGCTTTTTACTACACCTGTATGCACTCCCACACAAACACACAGGCCATCAGGAGCAGTTAGCCTACTTCAGTAAGGACACTCTGACCCTCCGCAGGTTTTATTTTAGATGTGGGAGTCACCGTCTGACCTTCTGTCCATGCATGTCCCTCCAGAGTTAGGAAGGTAGAGAGGATAGGACAGAGGAAAAGAGACAACAACATCATACAGAGCAATCAAAATCCTCCTCTAGTGATGAAACTTATACATTAATTTTCTTTTTTTTTCTTTTTTTTTGTTGTTGTGGGCATTGTCACATCAATCTGTGTCGTAGTGCACAACAAAGTGTCATTTTGTGCGCATTAGTTGTTTTCTGCCAAATCAGAATCAAAGTGTACAAGAATCGTAACTGGTACATTTTCTTATCTTATCTTAAAGGGACAGTTCACTCCAAAATACACATTCTTCCTGACTGTAGTACTATTTATCCTATCAATCTATACTGTTTTGGTGTGAGTTGCCAGGTTTTGGAGACATCAGCCATAGAGATTTCTGGCTTTTCTCCAGTGTAATGGAACTAGATGGCACTAGTCCTGCAGTGCTTAAAGTATTGAAATATACATTTGAAAAACTCAGCAGTGTCTCTTTCCAGCAATCATGATCTGGTTGCTCAAAATAATCCGCAGACCCTGTTGCGAGCAGTTTTTTTCTGCAGTACAATCTACTGAAACTACTTTTTTATTTTGAATAGAAAGAAAATAGTTCCAATATGAAACTGTTCACAACAAAGTCAACAACCAGGTAATGATTTTTACAATCACACACTGGTTTTTATTTTATTTTATTATTATTGATTAGTTGATTTATTTATTTTTATTTTATTTTAATTTTGTGAAGTGACATTTAGTTCCATTGTCTTTGTAATATGTCATATTGTTAAAGGGTTGTTGACTGGTTTAACTGTCCACTATGGTAATGGCGTGTAGAAAGAAACTTTTCAGAAATTAGTTTTACTGTAACGTAAACTGTTGCACTTCTGTTAGGATGCACTAGCTGATTGGGTGTCCGAAAAAATACTTCTGCCGTCAAATACAATCCTTATTTTTAAAATAAATGCTCAAAAATAAAATTCTCTGAGAAAAAACAAACTTTGTAAACACAAATGGCTGTATCTCCACTGCCTGTAAAACCATGTTGGTCATCTTTAATGATAAAGATGGAAGCAATGTTTTGAAGTCTCTCACTGTCACAGACGTTTCTTTTCCAGATCGATGCTAGTCAGCCTTTTTCAGCTGAAACATGTCGAAATGTTTCTCTTGATGGGAAAGAACATTTTTCCATGCCAATAAATCAATCTGAACTGAGCTGAACTGCCAGAAAAGGAGAGTGTATGCTGCAAGAATGAAGACAGAGATTTCAGGGTAAGACATTTTGAAAAAAAAGGGGCATTTAACCATTGAAAGAACTGTTTTTAAAGATCAATAATGGAAGGTAGAAGATTAAAAAGAACAATCCAAGAAAAAGAAAAAGTGCATAAAAGAGACCCGAGAAAAGAAAAGAGAAAAATGAATTTGAGTTGAGAAAGACAGAATGAATGCACTGCTGTATGCTCTATATGAATTACATGTACTGTTTCATTAGTGTGTCTCCACAGAACCAGTCAGATTTTCATTGCACTAAATAGAAAAAGTCACACCAGCCTGATAGCCAGTGGGAGAAAAGGAAAAAAAGGAGACAGGGAGGAAGAGAATAAAAGAGCGAGAGAGTAATAACACCAATCAGACAGCATTAGCAGAGCAGAGACCAGTAATTGGAGCTGTGAAGTGTGACTCATCGACAGCTAGCGAGACCTGACACACACACACACACACACTGAAAAACCATCAACCACTTGTACCACTCTCCCTTTTTCCTTCTTGTGCTGCCGCCGCTATTATTCCTGATTCTCTGAGTAACTCACACACCTTCCTCTTTATGCAACCATTCCTCCATTTGTAATTCACACACTCACACAATATTTTGCACACGCATCAATTCTTCATATCTCCATTTCCTTCTGTAATGAAGACATACAGGTCTGCATGCAGTCACACATACACTTTCCATGTCTTTCTCACACACTCATGCCAACACACCCACACACACACACACACACACTCCTTCCCTGGTTGACATTCATGCGCTGCTGCCAGCGACGCCACATAAGAGCTCCTTCCTGCGCTGCTCGCCCACCTGCTGCATCGCACACCACAGAGAAAGCATCTTTTCAACCTTTCTGAGTGAGAAACACTTAACGAAAAGTGTCATCTCTCCTGTGAATGTCACTCAAAATGTCCTCCTGTTTTTCGTCATGCATTTCTTGTCACGTACATACGGGGGGAAATGGTCCGGCCCAGGTGATGGACAGCTTGTTGTGTTTGCTGTGACCTTTTGACAGGAGCGTGGTACCAAAAGAAAGTCACAGCCGTGTGATTTGTATCCATTTTTCTATCAGCTTGAGTTCTTTGATGGTGTCAAATGTGGGAGGAAAAAATCTGTTGTGCATTATTATTGATAGTCAGAAAGCCTTTCAAAAGACAGCTCAACATGTCCCTGGTCATTACACAGTTACAGGAGCAGTTTTAGGGGTGACCAACAGGTCAGTGCCCCCTTAACACTGAGTTTGGATCCCCATTAATATTGCTTTAATGGCAAGGATAAGTGGTTACGGACAATGGATGAATAAATGAATGTTAGTGCTGTTTACTGCTGTAGATGTTTAATGTTGATCTCATTTTAACTATTTTATTGGCCTCTATTGGCTGTTTTAATCTACAGCAATGCATCATGGTCTATAAGACCATCAAATGTCTGTAGCGTCACTGTCCTGTGAGAACTTTAAAAAGTCAGAAAACAGCCTTTTTTTCAGTTTTGTGGATTAAAAAGTACAGTAATTGCCTCTGGGATGTAGAAACATAAAGATGGATAAGCTCAAATAAAGTACAAAATAAGTACAGTACTTGATGTAAATGTACTTAGTTACTGTCCACCACTGATTACAACTCTGAATTAATGTGAGATGGAAATGAATGGATTGACATTCACTGATGACTGATTGAATACTGAATTTAAACTCAATTAACTGACTAATTACCAGGCATCAGTCCCAAAGCTCAGTGTTATGTTATATATATTTATATTTTCTACATTTTCTATATTCTAAAAATTCTTTTTTGTGTTAATGTCAATATTCACTTATCTAAAGATCCTACACAAAATATTCTGTTCATTAAATATTGTTTTTGTTGTCCCTCATTCTGTTCTATATAGATCTTATTCTTAGATCTTATTCTTTGACTGACAGATGGAGCAAACTGGGGAGGGAGGACTGTAGTGGAAGCACTGGGGTGTGACTGTGGCAAATGGTTTTCATGGGTCTCCGGTCAGTTAGGGCGGCCCCTCAGCAGAATTTTGTTTAGGGCCCCATGGAGGTCAGGACCAGCTCTGCATAAAACTTACATCAGAATCATGTGTGTGTTTGCTTGTATGTGTGTGTGCTGGTGTGCAAGCTTGCTCCATTTAATGGTGTGTGACAATGTATCTGTGTGTGTGTGATTCTGTGTGTATTTTGTCTTGCTAGCAACCATGAGGCCTGAGGACCAAGTGCTGAAGCAGGTCAGGTCGCCACAGACCCCCAGAAGGTAAGATAATATAAACCTTCACATCAATGGTGGACTTTCTCTGAGTGATATCGTGGCTTTCATTTTTTTCAGATTTGATTTCTACAGTGATGTCTAGAGGATAACCACAGTTCTACAAAAAATCTCAAACCTTAAAAGCTTAGTTCACCTAAAAATGAAAATTCAATTATTATCTAGACACCCTCATGCCGATTGAATGGTGAGTTTAGTTTTTTGTCCACAAAACACTGTGTTGCAGGATCTCCTAAACAATGGAAGTGACAAATGTTTTGTGGTCTAACAAAATAAACCTGACTGAAATGTTTTGCTGACAATCAGTGCATCATAGTGATTTTGCAGAATGGTGAGCCATGGTGGAAGTAATAATTGACAGGGGTTTTTTTCTCTCAATTTGAAATGTAGTTACCCACATCCATCTTTTTATACATGTTTTCTTATATTATTCCAGTCTACCGACCTTTATTTTCTCTTTTTTTTCAGTTGATTTGTGCTGCAGACTGTCGTCCGGCTCAGTTCATCACTCCAGAAGGCTTTTTTTTCAGCAATTGTCAAAGGTAGGCTCTTTTCAATACTATGAAACACAGGGTTGTGAGAAATTTCTGAAAATAGTTATTGTAGGGCAAGGTAATTATTGTGGTTGGTATTACTTTCAAACCTTTATGTGCATTCTGTGTATAGTCAATCCTTATTTCTTAGATCAGGTTTGCTATATACATGTTTGCATTTTTAATGCATCGTTATTTATAAATACTAAAAATATTTGTTAAAGTTTATGGTTTTATTGCCCTGATAATTTGGGACAATAAAATAAAATATGATGCCTCCATTGACTTGTCGCAAATGTTAACTACTTTTGAGGGATCAGTGGAAAATATATATGTGTATTTATAATTGATTCATTATATAGATGTGTATAAATAATATGGTAAGTTTTAAGCAGGTGTGTAGAAATGTTGCAAAGTAAGAATGCTTTCAAAGATATAAAATGTAATTGTTTATTTTTATCAATTTACAAAATGCAAAGTGAGCCAACAGAAGAAAAATCTAAATCAAATCAATATTTGTTGTGACCACCCTTTAACTTCAAAACAGCATCAATTCTTCTAGGTACACTCGCACAAAGTCATGGATTTTGTAAGATTGTCAGGTGTTTGATTAACCAGTTATACCAAACAGGTGCTAATGATCACATTTTATATTTTTGAAAGCATTCTTACTTTACAGCATTTCTTCACACCTGCCTAAAACTTTTGCACAGTACTGTATAATTTGATATTTGTCATGTTGTATTCACCATCCTGCTGACCTCAAGTTCCACTGGTCTTTAATCCAAACCCTGCACTTCCTTTTCTTATGCCTGCAAGTGTATTTCTGTCAAAGGTGATGCATGTTTTATCAATAAAAAAGAGATTAAAATAGAAAAGTAGTGAAATGTAACACACACATTCAGGAATACAGTCCACACACACACACACACACACACACACACACACACACACACACACACACACACACACAAAGTGTTTGTCACTTTAAACTGTTCATTTTGTTCAAAACTCTTAATTCGTTATTATCCAATAAAGTTCTTTCATAAATTGGATAGTGTATATCTGAAATCAGCATTTAACATCTCATTGTTACATCTCTCCCCAGCTGTTACAACTCACCCTGGTTACTACCATCCACAGTCTCCCAACATTTATCACAACGCAGCCCAACTCTTAGCTGCACATCCTCATATGTGCTTTGTTTTAAATGCTACACTAACCCTCCTGTCATTTCAGATCCTGCCACCCCCTCCTGCCCTGCATCATCTGACCTCCTCCAGCTCCTGCACGCCTGTTTCCACTTTCCTCATCCCCATTGCCAGATTGTCTCCACTTCAGCGTCTGAGCCTTTTATTGTGCCTGCCTGACCTGGTCTGCTTGATCCTCTGCGGTTCTGCCTGACCCCTTCTGGAGTGAAGAGTTTGCCAGTGTTACCTATCAGCCTGGTCTCTGACTACAAGTAAGAGTGAACTTTTACCTAACATGTCTCTCGGTGTGAGTTTCTCTACTGGGCCATTACAACATGATGATCAGTGCCGAATTAAACATTTTAAAATAATAGGTGTTATGCTCCTGAGATTTCATGTTTACTTGTCAAACATTTCTTCTATTTTGGTATTGGGCAAATATAAAAATAGAGAAAATGTATACAGCTGAAAATAGGTGACACACGCAGGGGTGTAGCACAAAATTCTGGGCCATTCACATAATCTGTGAGCTGCTTTCCTCTCATGTTTATCATGCATCTTTTTTTGTTTTTGTTTGAGCCAACATAACATGGATCTGTAGTAGATGTTAATGTACGTGTGAATTGTTCATATCAAATTAATCAAGTTGTAATAAAAATGTGGGATTTAAGCTTAAATTTGTCACACATTTGACATTTAAGTCACACCACATTTCAGTCCTCCTCAACATATTGTAACCATGGTAAAAGTATAACACAGTAATTGTAATACTGTGAGTACTGTGTCATACTTTTACTATGGTTGAGCTTTGCTTGCAGTGGTATGTTTAGGGGATCATTATTTTCTTATGTCTGTGTTTATCTTAAGATAAAAGACAAAGCTAAAAATATACTGTATTAGTTTTCTGACACCTACGTTGAAGAAATGCTTCATATACTGCATGATAAACTGAACAAGACTTCACAAGAGTCGTGTTTTATTAGAAGAAGACAAAAAAGATCTGCTTTCAAATAAGTGCTCACCTACGGCCTACACTGCAGTCTATGTAAAGTTTCAGTACAGTTTTATCCATCTTAAAATTCAAGCTGCGTCTAGAGACAAATCCTAGTGCAGCGGCAGACTAATCATTTTGCACTTTTTGTGAGAGGTGAGAGCCTATTTTACTTTATACAAATGTCAGTATAAATTCAGTACAAATTTCAAACGACACTCTTATACACACAGATTTTGAGTCTATAGCTTTATAGGCAACCAAAGACTTTCCTTACAACTTTTAAACATGATATTGACTAGTAAATATGTGTCAGTATAATGTCCAAGTTTGAAAAGCCTGTGTCAAACACACTGAATAGAAATAACATTAAGAGGCAAATGTCATATTTGGCCAAGGCTGATGTTCCTGTTGTAGTACACAGCACTGCAGACAAATCAGTAAAGCAGCCATCCAGTGACCAGTTTTAATAAATTACAAACAAGATTTCAAAAAGCCTTCATATTTCTGAGTTTAGTTTAAAGTCACTCTTCATAATCGCTTGGCATCCTGTGATTGCTGCTGTCTGGTCATGGCTTTCATGTGCTTGTCGCGCCGTGAAGATTGTGATCGAGGCTCTCATCCGGCTGCGTCTCTACAATACTCAGTTTCAGTCTTTCATCTCTCTGCTCAGGTTCCTCTGCTTCTTCTCTTCTTCCTGTCCTCTCCGTCTCACTCTCATTAGTACCTTTTCCCGTGTTCACTCTTCGTTCTCCATTTATGGCTTGTGGTCCGTCTTTAAGACGCGCTCCATCACTTTGTTCCGTCCCATCTCTCTCCCTCGTCTTGTTTTTACATGGCAGAGTTCTTAGTGTTCTCAGATTGTCACTAGCCTGGATGAAGTAGTTCTGCAGCTCTGCAACAGGTCCCTTATCAGAGAAGAAGTGCTCTAGGTAAGCCTGGGCGTACTGATCTGAGGTGATCAGGTCCAGGTTAATGGAGGAGGACGCAGAGGTGGTATCAGGCCCAGAGACTTTCCCTCTTCTCCCTGCTAACATCAGTTTAGTTTGGTTAAATGCAATTCGATTGAGAAATTTGCAATTTTCTTGGTTACTTTATGAAAGTCTACCTGTCTCTGTCTCCAGGGTGGACAGAGGGATGGTCACACTCTTTCCAGTCTCTCTGTCTGTCACAGTGAGTCCCGTCATGGATCCCTCCTCTGGCGCCTCATTAGAGGGGTCACATGATGCCACAAGACCCCCATGACACTTCACGACACACACTGTTTTAGACTTATAACGCCTTGAATGAAGAGATTTGAGGTTGACAGGATGGGCGGAAGAACAGAAAACAGAAAAGTTTAATCAATTATTTTATCATTTAATTCAAAACTGACTAATTTATTTGTGGATATGTCACTGTATGAAACACTTTGTGTTCAACATCTTTCATAAGAAGAGCTTGATAGAACTCTATTGTTCTATGAAAAATATAAGTTCTGGAGAAACCCTATTGTGAAGTTTGTGGATGACGCCACCATTATTGGGCAGATTTCAAACAATGAGACTTCGTAACAGGAAGAAATCAAATGTCTTGCTGATGGTGCACAGAAAACAACCTACTGCTCAACATTTGCTCTACATCAGAGGAGAAGGCAAACTTCCCATGACATACTCTTGCTAACTTGTTCAGATGAGCAATAGAAATGATCCTGACTGGAAGCAATACAAACTGGCATAAGATGTGCACCGCCCAGGACAGGAGGACTCTGCAGTGACTCATTAAAACTGCCCAGAACAGCATTGGTGTTCATCTACTGAGCATCAGTGATATCGGGGAGGTGAGGTGCCTATACAGAGCCCAAAGTCCAGCCCAGCCACAGCCCGTTCACCCTGCTGCATGAGCCAGCTAAATTAACATGTCAGAGTTGTTTATCCACAATTATACAGTACATGTACTGAAAACATTTGTGATGCAGTCATGCACTCACATTTTGTATTCACATAATGTTATTGATTGAAAATATTTTAAAGGAATCCAATACCAACTGAGTAGCTTGTGTGATGTATCGATTGTGCAGAATTGATCCACCCTACCTACAGTGATGAGATGTTGTAAGCTTAATGGGTGAGGGGCTGTCTGATGGTCACCTGATTTAAAAATCCATTGCTGGAAAAAAAAAAAAAGTACTATGTTTTGACTTCCATGTTTTTTCCCATTTACTCACATGCTGTTGATCATGTCATGATTGCAGCCAGTGCCTGTCAGACTGAATATTTTACCGTAAGCAGACGGTCTAAATGTAGGCTGAAAGTTAGCGGCCAGACTTTTCTGACAGTCTGATAGCTTTTTTGTGTTTTTGCTGTCAGAGTCAGAGCAGGCTAGAGAGCTTGTCTCTCCAGTAGACAGCCGGGCCCTGTGTGGCTGTGGTTTCCACTGTCAGTGTGCTTTATTAGGCTCCTGCCTCCACTGAAGTGCTGTGTGTTTGCTGTCTGACAACATGCTCTCAGAAATTCTTCAGTGTTTGTATTTGGACCGTATGCTGCTGTGTAGTACACTTCCAGCACAGGCTGTCCACCTACAGTCTCCAGCTGCTCCAATACATCATCAGTGAAAAGTAGACTCCATGGCAGTGTGACCGGCTTATGCAACTTGACCTGTTGCAGGCCAAACATGTTTTATTTAAAAAAAGAAGTAAACGAAAATTTTTAATTTTCTGAGATTATATCTAAATTGTGTGCAGTTTTAAGTATATTTTTCTGAGGAAACTGTTATGCTTGTATGTTTAGTCACTGGTGCTATGTACTCTAGAGTATTATTGTACTCTATGTCAGAAAAAATTAATTAGAAACAATGTCCAAGCATTTTCAAACCCCAAGTCATTGCCAATATACAGCACAAACTCACTGTCTAAAATTGCAATTTTAGACAGCAGCATCCCAGCCAAATTGCAAGTGTCAGCCAATCATGGGTCAGAAATGAGCTGACAATTGGCCAAACATGTAAATTAAAAAAAAAAAGATACAACAATGACAAGATAAGCACATACTCGTGGCATATGGAGCCAAAATCCTACAAACCCATTGCGGCACCATGTAAACATGCTGGCTGGGAAGCTATTGATGCAAAAATGTTGATAATTTGATTGTTGTATTACCTGTAAGCAGGTATGATCTGTGCCAGGTCTTCCTTGTATTGCTCCAGTGCAGCCCTCGCAGCCAGAGGTTCAGCCTTACCCTCGAAACAAGCCAGGTGCACCAACATCTGGGTGTTAAATGCTGCTCCACTGGCCCAGTGCCTCAGAGACCTGGAGGACCAGACCGTGTAAGAATTAAACTACTACTCCACAGTGGTCTACTGCATTTGACTGTATAGCACTTTTCTCTCCTCCGTGAAACTATTTTGCCTCACGTGCTGCATTCTTCCATTCCCTCATATGCTGATACCATCCTCTATATCACTGTCCTCACCTGGAATCACAGTCTCCCCCCAGCAGACATGTCTTCAGCTGGGTGAGGGTGAAGCTGAGCTGGGCTTCAAGTCTGATGGAGTCCTGGATCAGCTTGCTCTTGTCGTTCAGGTTGATCCTACAGCGCTTCAGGTACTCCTCCATCACCTCCTGGAGCTCCCAGACTCTCTGCTGGAGGTACAAATTCATGCACAGAAATTTTAAATTCAGATATTCTGTGTATCAGTGTATCAATAAATATCTGCAGGCAAACACTCAGGCTGGGCTGCACAAACAAGGATGAACTTTTAAATTGGATTAAATTATGGTTTAACTTTTAATTCTGTGGCACCAAACTTATTTGGCCATATTTGGACAAGTATTTCTTAAAGGAGAAGTTTCTAACTAGGCTAACTATTTTGTTAGCAAACTAGCAAACAGTGTTGTTTTGTTAATTTTTTTTAGCTTGCTAGAAAACCATGTAATATTTCATTAACTTTTTAGCTAGCTAGCAGACAATGTAATATTTTGCTAACTCTTCAGCTAACTAGCAAACTAATGTTTTGTTAACTTTTAGCTACGTAATAAACTGTAACATCTTAACTTTTTAGCTAGCTAGCAAACAATATGATGTTTGTTTAAAGGTGGAATAAATAATTGCTGTGTGTAAAGGCACCAGAAAGACAGTTGATTGGCTAGCATCATTCCTAGGATGTCAAATACCAACATTTTAGGTTGGTAAAGCCTTGCGAGCACAACAAAATAATGAGGAGATAATAAAGTACGGGCGGAAGGATTTTGCTAAACTCTTAAGCAAAATCATTTTTTTGGTGCAACCCAGCCTAAGTACTGTCAGTCCCTGCATTATTCTGTACATTACCTGGCATGATGATGACCCCGCTGACTTCCCTTTCACACCTGATGACTTTTTTGATGAAGTGTAGGCCATATCCATCACCATGGTAACCACTAATCCCACCAGGCCGGCCAGACGGGGCTCGTCCGAGAAGGTCGACAATCGACCGATCAGATCCCTCAGGTAGGTGGGCGCCCTGTTCCCAATGTCACCCTGCAGCTGGGTGAGAAGAAATAAATGGCAACTGTTTCTCATCATCTGTCTCAATAAAAACGCCAAGTGAGTAGATTGCTCTCCCTTGTTTTTAAGAAGCGTGAGGAGCATTTTATCATCATCATATTGCTCCTTGTTGGCAACTGTATTGATTTGTAAACTCTTTACAACCCCCAACAGGACCACATTTCTAATACTGAGTGGTGCTTCATTTTGCACAATCGCTCTTTCTTAACTGTATCAAGGCAACAACATCTTTTCCCTCCTGTTCATCTCCATCTCCACTTCATGACTGAATGGATTTGAAAATGGGATGGAAGGGGAAATCAATGAGTAGTTCACCCACTCAGTGTATTTGTGAAGGAACAGATCACCTAATGTTTTGTGGTCAGTCTCCTCAGCGTTTTGCTCATATACAGTATCATCATCATCATCATCACTCATATATACTGTCACGCTCTCTTTTAAATCTTAATAACCTGTTGCAGTTGTTCCTGGAGGCCGGCCCGGGACTCAAAGCTCTCATTGTGATTGGCTAGAAGAAGAGGGTGGACGACTTTGAGGTCAGGTACAGCTCCGCCTTCCACCATGGCATCGTAGAGGATGGAACCAAGTGCATCCTTCACTTGAGAGAGCTCTTCTTCTGATGACACCAGCTGACCCATAATGATATTTGTATGTGTAATGACAAACCAGAAAACTTTCTTAATTTATGGCAGCATCTGAGGAAGAACAGAAAAGAGGGAAAATACTATTTGTATCTGCATCCAGGTACAGATAGGCACACAGCAGCTTTTTGGCTATTTACACCCAATCCCCTTATTTTAACTATAAAAGCAACAAATTCACTGTTCTCAACAGGCTGCAATGATTAACTGATTATTATTTTCAGTTTTCAGTCACAGTTTGGTCAGGTTTAGGCAACTACTACTACTTGGCTAAGTTATGAAACAAACAACTAGGTTAGGATTAGGACACAAAACTACTTTGTTAGGGTATGGAACAAAACTACACAATTAGTAGGTCTGGTTTTCTGTCACAGTTTGGTTAATTTTAGGGAGCAAAACTACTTGGCTAGGCCATGAAATTAAACTAATTGGTTAGGTTAAGGACACAAAACTGCTTTGTTAGGTTTAGGCAACGAAACTACTCAGTTAGGTAACGAAACAAAGCCACTTAGGAGTCAGGTTCAGGAAAACATGCTAGATGCTATTTGCATCTGTGCTGGAATAGTCAATGCGGCTATTTACGCCAAAGTGTACATAGCCAACAATGCTTCCTAATCCTAACAATTTTTAATAACTTAACCATGTGGTTTTGTTGCCTAAACCTAACCAAACTGCGACTGAAAACTGAAAATAATAATTAAAAAGTAACAGCTACAGCTGATATGTGTCTTCACACAGTTTGTACACAGGTACAGAAAGAGACTTTTACAACCCAGGTGCAAATAGCCACATCGGCTACTCCAACCTGGGTGCAAATAACATGCTAAATACTAAACTGCAGGTAGCACAGCACAAATACAAACCTTTAACACAGAATATCTAGTGCTAATATAGTGAACCACATACCCAAATGACATAACAGCCAATCTACAGTCTGTGTTTTCTTATTTACTTTTTATAAACGTCATATACTGTAACGTTAAGGGTTTCAACACAAACTCTGAATATTTGTAGTCTTCAGGACACAAGTAAAATATATTTAACTCATCATACCAGCAGCTGGATGTAATATTTCCCAAATACCTCCAGAATAGCAGCCTAACATTTCAGTCAGTGAGTTGTGTTTTGGGCAGCCGGCCTTTTCTGTCTCCTCACCTCCCTTCTTCCTCCTCTGTGCCCCTGCTGCAATGAAGAGATAAACCAAGACAACACAGCGGCAGAGTGTAGCTCAGCAGTAAACCTACACCTCCCCCTAGCTGCACTGACTGGGAACTGCAACCGCTGCAAATGTTGGAGAGTTTGTCATGCCTTCAAGGCCAAGGACGCCAGCCTGTCAGGGTTTTGTCCAAGTAATCTGAGATGTCCCCACCCTGTCTGCTGTTGGTGCACGGAGAATCAAAACCCCTGAGATTAGTTTTTTTGCACCCTTTCTTGTGGTGCTATCTAAAAGTGAATGTATGATAGTGAAATTAAACTAATCCTCCTTGTGCTGGGGGACTCCCTGGAAGTAGCCGGAGGTCCTTGGGAATGAAAGTAATAGCTAAAACTCTTTATGGCTGTGTTGAACATCGGAAAAATAGGCCAAGGGCTTTCAGCTTTTCTATTTAGCTAAATGGAACAGTGGCCTTGGTGGTGGTGTGATGTTGACTTTTTTTACTTGATAAAATATGGGACAAGGGGATTTGGGATTTTATGTAGTGTGAAAGATGTTCTTTGTTAACTGGGACAAGGGCTTGTTCACTGTCAGGCCTCAGAGTTTTGTGTGTAGCCGAATGAAATGTCCCACACAGTGTTGTGGACTGTAGACCAGGTTAGGGTGGATTTCTTGACTGTTAATTAGATTAAATGTGCTAGACCTTCCTCCTCATACTGTAACCTTTTTCTTCTCAACCAATCATATTTGATGTAATTTTGCACTAGATTTTATTTTGTGTGCTGACTTAAAAAAAAAAAGAAGGGTGGAAGCGACATCCTGCAACACTATTTTGTCATATCATTTAGGTACAACCAGTGGTGGACTCAGGTTATCTGAGGGACATGGGCAGAAAAAAATAAAAAGGGCCCAGCTGTATGTGGTGTGGCACCAGCACAATGAAAGTCAGGATGTGCTGTATCACAGGGAGGGCATCCAAGAGGGCAGAACATTAGTTTACTAGACCCAACATGCTGGGTAAATAAACAACCCAGCGCTGGATTACTTTTACTCAGCATGTTGGCTTGAACAATCTCCCCAACATGCAAAAATAGGGATGGATCAAAACCACTTTTTCATGTCTGATGATAATGCAACTTTCAGTTTCTGCCAATACAGATACCAATTCAATGCCGTCTTTTTCCTCCTAAACAACTACGCTTGGTTGTACAACCCTACTCGTTGGGTCAAGTAACCTAACCTAACTTTTCTTTGAACCCCACGCTGGAGTTGTACGATCAACATGTTGGAGTGATTGTACAGCCCAAAATGCTGGATCCTGGGTCAAATTAACCCAATGCTGTTGGGTCATATAATTATCCCAACCCAGTGTGCTGAATAGTTATTCTTTGCTGGATAAAGGTAACCCATAGTTTGAGTCATGTATTTTAAAAGACTATAATGTTACTGCATTTTTTCATACTCATATACTCATATGTATATTACTTTATTGCTGACCAAGATCCTACATTTCCCTTTCCCTACATTCTAGGCTTGCCATTTATTTCAATGTATAGGACAATATTCAGCTTGCAGATTGTCTAAAAGCATGACCAGAATAGTTTAAGTATATTCTCAAATGATCAGCATGCTTTCATTTTCCACAAAAAAGTACAGCATTGTCCATGTAAGCATACCTCTAATTTATGTCCTGATCACACTTAATTTAACTCTAATTAGCACATTAATGCAGGTTTATTCAAGCAAAGTTCTCAAAGAAGGTCACATCGAGTTGTTGGCAAAGGTGTGGAGAGGCCATAACCATACCCTCATACTGTTGTTCCTGTCAGTTTTTACAAGATCATTGGACTGAAGGTAAACATCAAGATATTGTATTTCAATACATACTCTCTTCAGGGCCAGAACACTTATTTCTGGATAGAGCAGCTCAGTTGCTCTCTCACCAGTCTCATAAGCACCTCTTTAGAAGAGAAGAAACACTTAAGGAGATAGAAAACAGCAGAAAACAACAGGTGTGAATCATAAAATTAATTAAAAACTGGTTTTACCTTTGCTGCCTCATTGTCACACAGTCATGGTTCACTGAAAAGAACAGAAGCATCATTAATGTTATTAGTGACACCTGTGTTTTTCCTGCTGATAAGTCAAAACACTTCCAGCTGTGAAAAAACCTAAGGAGGGAGATGATTATTGAAAATAACAAATGGAGATGATAAATCATTGGATTAGGAGTTACGTTAATTTGTTTAATTAAGATGAACTTAGATAAGAAAAGAAGACATATTAAGAATTTGGTGTGCACATCGGAGGTCAGTTTTGTAATGAATAATAAATGTAAGTAATTAATATATATTTTGAAAAACAACACTGGTGAGATAGAGACAACTTAGTGTGCTGACTTGTTTACGGGGGGAGACTGGGGATGGTTGCAACAATTTTGCTTTTTAATTTTTTGCTTTGTTATTCAGATACTATTTGGGCTACATAAACCAGATTTTTAGACATTAAACTTACATATATCTGTTAATTATCTGTACCATTTAAAGATGATTACATATGACACATCATTCACAATATTAATTTGAAAGGAAGAGGTCAGATGATGCAACTGACCCCAATCCTGGAGATAGCTGCTGCATGTTAAACATACATTAAATTTCACCAATTAGCTTTTGCTTTTTTGTAAAAAAGCATAGTCTCAAAATATGCATTGGTTTACAATAATAGTGTCATTTCTTTATATAGTAATATTTTAGAATTGTTTTATTTATTTATTTCTTTATTGTACAGAATTGCATCTGTTTGAAAAACTGACTTTTATCACATTCCAGGGTGTGAACTGTCTGATACAATTTATTTACCTCCCAGTAACTGTTTATGTTGAAGAAAGCAATACACATTCATATTTGACTGTTATCCTTTTATTGTTCCAACAATGACGTGTTTATTTTGAAAAATACTCATGTGTGGTCTGAAGGTCAGTCATGACGAGTAATCACGTCACTTAGACATTAATGAAACAAAGATTCAAATAAGTACATTTTGATTTATATCAAAAAGACAGTCAAAACAGTTTGACAAAAATATCACTCATGAAAAAATTACTTTCATACCAAGAATATATCAATAAATTAATCAGTAATGCAGCAGCAGGCGTTTAATATGTCTTCTGTCTTTCCGGTAAGGAGAGAGTCGAAACTGAGCATGTCATCATCAGCATGTCTCTGATTGGTGGAATAAGACCTTTTGCAATCTTCCCCTGTTGCAACCGTCCCCAGTCTACCCCTAAGTATATACAGTAAGTGTCACAGTGAATCTGACATTGAAATGTTGATGTTTTAAACATTGAAGACAGTGGCCCTTTAAGTCACCCACAGCAGGCACCAAACAAACCACATGCCCCACTTTGTCCTCCTCTTCCTCCTCTTCCTCCTCCTCATCTCCATACATCTCTCTCTCCTCCTCCAGTCTGCTCTCCATCCTCCTGCTCTTCCCTCTTCCTCATGTTATTGTTGACTTTGTTAGCTTCTGTCAGTTTGATGCTCTGTTTACTTGCTGAGCTTTGCCACTGGGACTGTGTGTGTGTGTGTGTGTGTGTGTGTGTGTGTGTGTGTGTGTGTGTGTGTGTGTGTCCATGGGTGCTTGCCCTGTTGATACACTTCACACTCCTCTGAGAGCAGTAAATATTTAAATGTGCTCACGTCACACACATTTACACACACATCAGCACTCAGAAATGTTCATGGATGCACAAATATACATAAATGGTTAAGTGGTAAAAATTCAGCCCTTCCTCTCTGGCGCACGTTTTTGCTCAGATGTCTTTGTAAAAGGTCTCATTTCCATCTGAGCGTGAAGTGGAGATGAAAGGAAATAAAGTATAGGGCAGCAGAGGACAGGAAAGAGACGATGACCGAAGAATAGAAGAAGAAGAAGACAGAGGGAAAGCAAAAGAAAGGGAATGAAAAAAATAAGGTAAAGGTGGTGTTGATAGAAGAAAGGGAGCTGGAGGAAAAAATGACAGATGGACTCAACCTACTCTACACAAACACACACACTCACACACACGGTCACACAAATAGTCTGGCCTTTTAAAAGACAGCTCTCTTGAAAAATCACTGAATATTAATCATCACAGACGGATTGTGAAATTTTATGTGATAATGTCACTCAAAAACCCGAGATTAATTTGCTATTACTGAAAAGATAATGAACTGGCGACTTGTCCAGGGTGTAGCCCGCCTCTCGCCCAATGTCAGCTGTGATAGGCTCCAGCAGCCCGTGACCCTTACGGAATAAGCGGTTACAGAAAATGAATGAATGACTGAATGAAAAGATAATTCAGGGAGTGGACCTATGACATTTGCATCTGTGTGAGTGTGAGTTTAAGTGTCTGTATACACTGTATGTGTGTGTATGTCAGCAAAGACAAAGGGAGGTTACTGTATGTGTGTCCTTAGCTCCATGACACAAATCCTTGTCAAATTCCACTGACAAAAGACTCTACTTTGTCACTGCAATTTTGATTTGTTGTGATGTCTTTATAGATCTGTGGGAAATTGTAGAGAATATTTTTGTGTACCATGTGTGATATATTTTGTGATTGTGTGACCAAACTTCATTCCTTGTCATTAAAATTCACAAGTTAACTGACTTGCATGGATGGAGTGGCCTAGTTTCCATGGTGGTTTAGTTCGTTATTGTATGATGTAAGTTATGTAATTTGGTCACATGATAACAGATAACTTTTTGCTGTGACACTGAGAAATTTGTTTACAACAAGGCTGGACATTCTATAACAATTATCCCTAAACACATTATTACTAAATTGTGAATATAAGAAAAAGCCTTTGACTTTCATGACAAATATTATAAATATAATTGTTAATTTTTAGGGTAGGGTTGGGGTTAAAATTCTTCAAGTCCCTCATAACTTTTTTTGGTGAATTCATTTTGTAAACAAATACCTTGTCTGTCATGACAAACAAAACTGTTTTCTGTAGTCCCTGATCAATATTGCTGTCCTTGTTTATTTTAAGCTTAGATGTTTTATGTTTATTTTTGACTTAACTCCTTTTGCTCCTTGCTGCATGTGTAACTCATTATTCTGAAGTAATTTTGCTCTTGACACACAGTGGTATGTCACTGTAATCTGAGGTGAGAACAATTTTCATTTTTTTCAGGCTTGAAAGTAAAAGAAAAAAAAATGCTCTATTTATGTAATAAGACTGATAAGTAAGTGTGTTGAATTATATTTTTTTTTTCACAGAATAGATAAGAGAAAATGTGTATTTTGATATCTAAACCAAAGAGCTACCTTGTGATATAGCTAGCAAAAGCACAGATATCACTGGGGCAACTTGTCTCAGTGCTTTCAGGGCAAATGGTCCCATGTGACATGTGAGCACAAAAAGTGTGACAAAATGCCCCAGTCTCCCCTACACTACATAACTTCCGTGCTGGTACTTCTGCTGCTACTCCAAACTGAGGGCGGGCTGACTGTAGGTAATACACTGACTATGGATAAGTACCTCATACAACCCCACTTCAGAACATATGAACTATACCTTTAAGGTCAAACGTGTGCTGTAAGTCTGCTTCTGTGTGTCTTCATCCATGCTCAGCTTTAAATCTGTACTTTTATCTTGCTGTGTTTGCAGTTTTACCGACACTGTTTACATTATTGTCCCTTTAAAAACTCATCAGCCTTGAGCTCTAATAAACACTTTACAGCCAACGCTGCACTAATTAGTCCAGCATGATGAAGTTGTAACACAAAACTACTTTGTCTTCTCGCTGCCCACTGTTCATGTATTTATTATTTTCCTCTCCATTTCTTTTTTTCTCTACTCTGTGCCTCTTTCCTCTCATCATCATTTCTCCTCTTCCCTTCTCCTCCATCCTCCATTTTCTGTCTGCTTTATCACCCTCCCTCGCTGCGATCATTTATGGGGTGTGGAGGAGAATAAAAACAAGTTTAATGTACAGTAATACATCACGCCATGGCCGGTGTGCCAGGCGGCATCCATTTTGTGGAGCTGCTGTGTTCACTTAGCAGCAGTGGGGCTAATTATTGCAAATGGCAGCTGCTGAAAGGAGTATTAATGTCTCCTTTCTACATGGATACATCCAATATTATGGGCTGATGAAAGTAGTCACTGGATAAACTTGAAAGAGAATGAGAGTGACAAAAGGGGAAACCTGAATTTTATCTTGTTGGGTAAGAGCCCCATAAATCCAACTTTATCCATTTTAATTAAAGCTGTCACTGCCTGTAATAAGCACCTTTCTTGCAGCCTATAAAGTTTATATCAGGGCATCTGACTGTGGGTGGCTGGATGGTAAATATGTGACAATGTGTCCAGTATTTTTGACAGAAAAGAAGCAAACAGGAAAATTGTTAAGAAATCTATTTTATATTCCAAAGATGAAAAAAGTCACTTTCGGTGCTTTGCTAGATAAAACATTACGTGCCAAATGGATGATGGAAGGCATTCGTCAAATAAATGTAATGTAGCGGAAAAAATAAAACAAATCCATTGTCAGAGTGGGGATTCTAATGACACAGTCATGAAACATCACCCATGTTTGCTGAAAACTACAAAACTGAAAACAATTTCTGTCTGCTGGTCCAGTTTGATCCAGACTGAAGTATCTCATCAACATCCACTGGATGAATTGTCTTGAAATTTTGTAGATATTCAGCGTACTCTCTGATTGCATGACTTTTCATCTCTTAAAATATCTCAGCTTTCACAAGATGGATTGGCACATTTTTTTTTTTTACATTCATGACATGCATGCTAACACACTAAACTTATATCGCGACCAAAGTAGACATTAGTTAGTATTAGTTAGTATTATCATGCACATGGTAACAAGCTGATGTTGGCATTTAGCTCAAAGCACAGTTGTGACCAAATACAAACTTACAGAGTCTTGTTTAAACAGACTCCCAAATATAACATGGTTTCTGTTGTGATCTGGCAACTCTAACAGTCAAGTAATGAGGATGGACTATCATTACTGGGCTTGCTTTAAAATTGAAGCTGAATGCTCTGTAGTAGAATTAATTAGAATAGTGTTTATTCCAATAAAATGAACACTAACTGTTACAATGTTCAGCTTAACTAAAGTTTCTTTCATCCAAGTTCTAGATGAGACTGAGTGTGTTATTTTGTCAGATTAAGTAATTATGGTGCCTTAAATTCCTGCTGTGACTTTGCCAAGAGACAAAGCAACAAATTGAATGCAGTCATAGCGTGCTGCCTTTCACGAGCTGCATGACTGTGCAAAGATGACCAGAGGTGGTTTGAGTCTTGAGTCGGGGGTCAAGAATGTCAGCGATCAGGGTGTACAAATTCATGGTGAATATCATAGACATTGTCAAAGGAAAAAGCAAAAAAGAATCATTTGTTCCCTCTGGGCCTTGAAACATCAAATACGTAGAGTGAGCTTTCATCCATTATGACACACCAGATGGGATAAAATGACAAAGTACTGGGCACATTTTGAAATGCACATTTTTCGTTCCTAATGCGCCACGTTTGTTGGATCAGACCAGTATCAGATTAATATTGTGTAGTCTATTTACCTTTTTTTCCACACAGGAATTCACACTAAAAGATGTGTTAGTAAGTCTTTTTGACAATTTTTGATTCATGGTGGCTTTGAAGCTTGGATTTCATTTTTATTTAATAAGTTGTTGAATCAGTTACTCATTTGGAAATTCATTTTTTGTTTTTTTGTTGCAATATTCATACAAGAAAATAAAAAAATGTAGAGAAATTACATTTATTCATTCAGTGGGAATCCAAGTCCCTTCAGCTGCCTTTGGAACAATATTACGTCAATCTAAAGTACCTACTTTACTTACCATAATTCTTCACATTGTTACGAGCAGCATCTACACTGGCAGGTCACACCAACCTGTCAGGCAGCGTTTGAGGGGTTTACGGCACAAGGCAACAAGCAGAACGCTGTTCATCAAATAAAGCAAGAGGATTAAATATGTTTGGGGTCATTAAAATGTCACAGAGAGAAAGGAAGGAGATTAAAAAGTGTTAGAGCATGAGGGGGCAGGAGGAGAGAGAGATAAGACAGGGATTTAGAGGGTGAAGATAGAAGGAGGATCTCTGACTGCAGTAGATAGAGAGAAAAAAGTGAGAGTTGTGAAAGTAGAAATTTCTGCTGCAGGGTTTATTAGGAGTCTCCTATCAGCTTTGGAAGAACACCTGTTCAGGGCTGCCTCCAGGTAGGCCTGATACACTGCAGCAGAGGCGGATGAGTGTTAAATGTGTGTATATGTGTGCGCACATTTGCTGTTTGTTATTGTCTTGTTGAAAGTATGTGTGAATACCTAATGTGTGCACAGATGCATTTGAGTGTTATGTAAGTGCAAGCTCCCACTTTAATAAAGTCAATCATCAAATGACACCAAATTTGACACCAAACCAAACTGATATGAACATGTCTGAGCTGATTATTTTATTATACTGAGACAAATGTTTCGATTAATATACATTTTGTTTCTGTTTATAAAACCAAGTTTCTAGTTTGTTGCATCAGTGACTATTTCTACTGTTTAAGAGAGACCCCTGCTGGTCGTGACCGGTCACTGCAGCGTGATGACGCAGTTCCGTTTCCCATGTAAACAAGAAAGCCAACATGGCGGCTTCCACCGTTAAGTGAGAGATATGGCAAACTTCTAGTAGTAGATGTAAGCGTTTGTTGACGCCAGTTTTCTTGTATAACACAATGGCTGAACCGAGAAGCGAGGAGACTGTAGTTCGCTATTTCTGCACGGCCGGTAAGGGGATGGAGCATTTCTTAACGGACGAGGTGAAGAAGAAGCTGGGAGCGGAAGATGTGAGTGTTTCTTTGAAGTACGAGTTCAAAAACCCCTGCGCCATAAAGTCACATCATTTTATAGAATATGATCGACAGAGATGTGAAGAAATTGACATTTTATAAGCCCTTTGTTTTGTACTTCTTTGACCCCCCAATGTGTTGTCAGATGTTAGCTAAAAATCCTAACTTAATTGACTTATGATGGTATATGTCCACATTTTGTAGCTGAGCTAACGTATGTACCTTTACAGACCTTTTTTACAGCAGCCATTTTGACATGAAATAGCAAATTAGACACAGATGTTACCAATGATACTAATTAAGGTTCAATTAAAATGATCTGTTTATATCACAGAGGGTCATCACGTTGCACCACCATGTTTTTACGGTAGCCACTAAATCCTACACACTGGTCCTTTAAGGATATTTCAACAAGATACTGGCAGACAAGACAGTTATCAAGGAGGCATTAAACACAGGATACAGTTTTCTGAGTCTTTTGGCTGCAGGGTGAGGTCTGCAAACAGTGATGTTTTGATGTTTTGTTGTGTGTACAGGTGCATCACATGCCAGGTAAAGTGTTGTTCAGCTCCTCTGCAGGGATCAACAGAGTCATTGAGCTCAAGGCTGCAGAGAGACTCTTTCTCCTGTTGAAACATGACTATCCTCTGCGACTGCCTGCCCACACCAGCCCAGGTACCAGCACATCAAATCAAAATAAATCATTAAAGTAATACAAAACAGTAGGGATGCCTTGGCAGATAATAAATTGTAGACCTGTCTCTCAGTTCTTATGTACCTTAGAAGTACATTACTCCATATTCATTTTAATGTAATGATCCTCAAATCACCTTGGATCGCCTGTTGTACTTGATAAAAGTGCAAAGATATGGTTTTAATCAAACCAAAATTCACAATAATGGCATCATGATAGTGATCACTAAAACAAAAATTCCATAGCAAAACAAACCTATTCTGAATTGCAGTTCCTAATTACAATTTCTGTATGGTTTTCTCTAATATTCATAGCACAGGCATCCAATAAGTTGCGGTTCAGAGTGCTGGATAACTGCAATCAGTGGATCTGTGCTCTAATGACATGGGACCGCCTGCAGGAGGAGCTGGAACGCAGGCGGTCTGCTGTCAATGCCACAAGCACTGCTGTGGGAGTGACAACGGAGAATGAGGAGGAGAGCAGGAGCAAAGAGGAGAAGTGCAGTGTGCAGCCTAGAAAACTTACAGGAGGACAGAGGGAGGAAGAGAGTGGGAATAGTAGGCAGAGAAGTGGTCAACAAAATGGACCACAGACACTGGAAAAGAAGAGAAAGAGGAAGGATGAAGAAGAGGAAGAGGAGGGGAGGAGGGGTGCAGCTCAGCATTCTAGTAGTCAGAAGAATGTAGAGAAAGAGAAGAAATCTGAAGGAGAGTTAGAGAGGGGAATGGAGTTAAGCAACCAAAGAAAAAATGATAACCAATTAGTGACATCAGGAACAGACCGTGAAACACCAGGACTGAACCTCAGTGTGGAAACTGCCAGCAGAGGGATGGATGACATGGAGGACGACTCTGCTGTAAAAAGTCTGGAAAATGGTAATAAGATAGATCATGTTTTGTTTTATTTCAACTTGGATAACATCAACTTTTAAGGTTAACTTCTGTTTTTATTTCTTCTTTATTTCCGTCTATCTTCTCATGTTTGGCCCCATGTATTGAAGTGAAGACTACTGGAGGAAGAGATAAGATACCACGGCAACCCAGGAGGGTCGAACTAGAGACGTGTCCTGATCTGATCTCTTTTAGGATCAGCTGCAGTTGTACTGGATCTCTATCCCGATACTTTACCACACAGGTAGTGGAAGTTACAAATGTACACAACAAAGCAGTGTAAAGTTAGAAGTATTGGGCCTCATGCATAATCGTTTATTCTAATAGATTTGATCCTAAATTGTGTGTGCAAACAATTTAAGAACTTTTGTAGCATTCCTCAATACTTTTATTAAGAATTTTAAGAATTTTTTTATTCTCCCGTATACACAGAAAGAGGCTCCATATTCATATTCAGTTCCATGAATAACTGTCTGTTATGTTCAGAGGAATACTGTCTCTTTGAATATTGTATTTCATGTAGGAGGTGAGCAAACTGATCGCAGTAACTGTGAACAGAGTGCTGGGCTGGAAGTCTGATCTGAAGAATCCATATCTGGAGGTAAACTTCTCTACTGTTAAATATCTTCCTGGTTGTATTGATTTGTGCCTCTGCAATTTAAAAGAAAATGGGCCTCATTCACCAGTGTCTTCCTAAGCTTTTGCTCAAATTTGTTTTTAAGAAAGGTCCTAAGAAAAGTCTAACTCAGACGCACAAAGATGTTCTTTTCTGTGATCTTATAATCATGAATCCCATTGTCCAGAGCAAGAGCCAGTCGTTTGTAATTAGCATAGGGAGACACCCCAGCAATGCCCATATAAGGACATGTCAGCACTTAAACTGCTCTTGAGCGTTTTTAGATTCTGTTCTTACCTAAGGAAAAAATCCCACATAAGAAAAACATTGATGAATGCCAGAATCTTTGTTAACACTGCATCAGTGGGTTTTAAGAACAGTTAGTGAATGAGGCCCAGTGTTCTGTGTGTTTTTATATATTATGTTTAAGTAAATACATCCTCTTTGGTGTTGCCTTTCCTCATAAGTTTCTTGCTCTTTTTTTTGCAGATAACTGTTTATTTAAGTGACGACCTCTTCCTGCTGGGGATTCCACTAACAAGGTTACATTCTCCACATCTAACACTTACTTACTAATGACTATGTGCTGTCTTCTTGGAGAGTGCATCAGAGGAGCAGGCTTTAAACAGAGACAATTCATTAAGCAGTCATAAGTTATTGCTCTGTGTCTCCTTCCTTCAGGTTACCTCTGGCTAACCGGAGCTACATCAAAACCACAGGATTGAGGTCTACTGTAGCCTGGGCTATGGGCTCATTAGCTCAGATACAGGTATGAACATACACAGGTGCTGGGTGCCTGCTGCTATATTCTTTATCTGTGAAGAAACTACTTTATTATGCGCACCCTTTTGTTTATATATGCAAATCAGAAGACATTATTCAATAATGCAAGCAGGGGCCTTCGTTTCGTTTTGTTGTAGAGATATACCATATAGAGTTTTTGTTTGCTCTACCAATCACCTAGAAAAGCAAGGCAGGTTTAGACTCATTAAATATGACCAGTGAGTCCTCATTTTGAAACTTTTAGCTTTTCTGTCTGTCATCTGTAACTCGCCAGTCTGTATGCTGAAGCATTTGCATACACACTGGTCAGGCTGTGATGTAATATTACCTTCAGTCACTGTCACACTGTGTGCAGTTGACCGAGTGTACATGTTCTGTGTTATCTCCTGTTTCCCAGCCAGGCTCCTGTGTGGTCGACCCAATGTGTGGGGTAGGAACCATCTTAGTGGAAGCAGCACAGGAACACAAGGTCAGGACAAAAACCTGCACACAGTTCCTGTATATTTGAAAAGTGTGAAAAGTAAAAGTTTGGGAAATGGACAAAATACACAAAGCATTTGAAAAATTATATCCACACATTTTACTCAGTTGTTGGCCTGTTGTTTGTTTCTCATGTATTATGTATTAATGCAAAGAATATTGTTTTCATATATACTAGTAGTCTTAATTAATATATTTCCCAGTTATATGTGTCATTTCTTATGATTTATTCGATTTTGTTTATTGATTGCCTTTCATTTGACAAATCATCTATGGACTCAATAGAAATATCAGAGATTTTGTTTTTAGAAAATGAATATGAAGATTAAAAGTATAAAATGTACACTGTCACTATTATAATCTGATCTGTGATTCTCACTGGGATCTTCAGAACGTTTGTTTCCTGGGTGTGGACATTGAAGATGGACAACTGCAGAAGGCCAATGAGAACATAGAGTTTGCAGAGCTGGGAAACAGGATACACCTGCTGAAAGCATCATCTATGAGTAGGAAATCTGCACAACATGATCACGGCAGTAATGTTAAATGTTTATCGTTAAACCTTTACATTTTTGGCTTTCAACCAATGTTCATATCCTGAAAGACAGACAGTAGATACTTAAAACTTGTGTATATCGTACTGTAGTAAATGGTCAAAAGGTCAAAACTACAGTATTATAACAATAGATGCTAAAAACATTCTTGTGATCCGAAAATAATTATATGAAAGAGTGGGCAACAGTAAAGGAAAAAGAGAGGAGGAAGATTTTTTTTAAACTGTGCATTTATGAGAATAAAGATGAAATGATGAGAATAAAGTCAGAATGTTGAGAATAAAGTAGAACTGTCAGTACATGTGCCAGACAAAAAAAAAAATAAAATAAAATAATAAATAAAAATAAATCAGAGGAGGAAGATTTCACATAAATTCAAAATGGCATTTTAGTTCAATTCAGAAAATTTCAACTTCCCCTCATTTTTTCCCCTTATGCCAGGCCATAATACTCTTCTGTCTAATGATCATGATTGTACATATCATACAAACAGTCCAGGCTTTATACACATTTCTTTGATCATCATATGCCTGCCACTTTCAAGAGTTTTATTAAACATGCTAGCTATTGTGTTTCGCTACACACATTTATATATAAAATGACATTTTATACATAGAAAAATGTGTTGCTTTCTTGTATAAGAAGAAAAATCTGCCTTAGAAAACTCTTACATAGAGACAGTTTTAAAGCATGTCAGTAATATTGTAACACTGTTTCAAATGGAATAATTAAAGTCATTAGTCATTAAATAAAATAATGAATCTCGGGTGATTATGCCTTTTGCTTATCCATAATTCTAGTCATATTGCTTTTAGAAGCTGAACCTTTATTATTAGTTCACACTGGGGATCCAAAGCAGCGTGTTTTGGACGGGAGTCAGTGAGTGGGAGGTGAGAGTGGATCCCGCTGTCATGTATTAAATTACCTCTTGGCTTGTGTGTCATTCTCTGTGTGCGCAGCGCTGCCTCTGCCCAGCGCCAGTGTAGAAGCGGTAGTCTGTGACCTCCCATTTGGCAGGAAGTTTGGCACCAAAGCAGACATGGCTGCCAACCTGCCACTCATCCTCACTGAGATGGAGAGGTTTGTCCCTCTGTGTGTCTGTTTGCGTTGTTTATTTTAGATTTGTTCAGTGAATCAGGAAATGCTACTGTGAGTATTTGTGTATGTGTTCATGTATTGTGCAGCATTCTTAGCCCATGTGTCAAGTTGTACATCAGAAAGGATCCTAAACTGTATAAAAATGGGGATATTACATTTCTCCGTGTTCATTTTAAAGTAAAACTCCTATAATTTGTCAATAGGACTATTATGATATATTATGTCTATCAAAAAACATTTTTTAAATATTTTTTTCCTGTGTCTAGGGTACTGTGTGTTGGTGGTACCCTGGTTCTACTCCTGAGTCCTCAGTTATCCTGTCAGTTGAAGAAACTCCTGGCACAGAAAGGCACTGGACCAACATCTAACCAGGAAACAAAGCCTCAGACTGGGACACAAGAAAACTGCCCTTCTCCTTCTCCGTCTTCCCCAAAGCAGCAGACTCTCCAAATCCACCAGGGGAACAAATCCCAACCTACCCAGGAAACAGGCTGTCAGTCTGGACTACAACATGGTGTCCCTCCTTCCCTCTCCTCTCTGAAGCACCAGGCAACGTTCAGAGTCAGCTTAGGCCTAATAGATGGGCTCATCCATAAATATGTCAAGATGGACACTTGATCAGTGTTGGCGGAAGTTAATTTTCAAAGTAATTAGTTACTGTTCTTTGTTACTTTGTATGGAAAATATGTTGAAGTGCCACACTTAATTAAAACTACTTTTTCCCTGCAAATAATATGAAAAAATATTTTTTCAAACAATGTTGAATTTTGAGTTGTGTGACCTGTGCATTGAAAATGTTGCCATTCCTGGGTTAAATCCTTTATCTGTATTCTCATCTTGCATTTAAGTGCAATTAAATCTTCTTAACTGCAGTTAAGAGAATCTGACTTGTGACGTAAGTCTTGGATTGTACTTTCACAGAATCAGCCCAGACTTTTTCTACTGGAGTTATGTTCTTCGCAGTTCTTAAAACTGTCTTTGGTACTCAGCCCCAAACAAACTGGTTCCTACTGCCTACTGGGACCTACTTAACTAAATGTAAATTTCATAAAGTGGCTCACAAATATATAGTTTCACCTGTAAAAAAGGCTTATTGAAATGGCACTGAAGTTTCCAGCAAATGTTACTCAAACAGGAATAAATGGCATGTTTGTTGGGGACCATTTTCAGCTTTTATTTAGTACATTTTTAGTACTTTTGTGAGTATTAATGTGGCAAGACGGTGTACGTGAGATTGACTTAAAATATGACTCTTGCTAAAGAAGATCCAAGTCACGTAGTGCAATGATGTAGCTCATCGGTGTGTTAATAGATTTGAGATCTATGACAAAGAAGAATAATTTATATCAGACTGTTGGTGTTATGTTAATACTAGAACTGGACAATATATTGATATTATATTGATATTATGATATAAGACAATATATCGTCTGAGATGTGAGATATTACATTGTGATATGGCACAAGTGTTGCCTTTTCTTGGTTTTAAAGGCTGCATTACAATAAAGTGATGTAATTTTCTTAACTTACCAAACTGTTCTAGCTGTTCAATTATCTGACAGTCATTAGATGCATGCTACTGATTAATTATTTATCATAAATGGCATTGAATTATTATTTAGGGAAAGCCCCGACAGTCATCTCTACAATATTGTTGAAATATTCAAAAATATCCCGATGTTTGGTTTTGTCCATATCGTCCAGACCTATTTTGTACACTGTTGGGTAATTTAATCTGCAGCAATGCATCTTATTCTATAACATTTCTGTTCCATTGGCGACCTGTGGGCCATTTATAGAATATAAATATGAAAAAAAAAAAAAAAACATTGTTGTGATTTTATTAGAAGACCCTGCTATTATTCTACATTTATGTGGTGTTTACATTTTTTTTTTTAGAACACTGTCATTTTTTTAGTTGGCTAGTTATGCCATTCATTGATTATGTCTTATTCTAAAAAGTTTTAACTTAGACTGTTTAAGCAGATAGAATTTAGGAGAGTCAAACTGAAAAAATATATTAACAGGCTACTTGTGATTGCAAGGTACATTATTTTTTCCCAGTATGTTTTGTACATAATGTTTGGTATGGTATGTTATTTTAGAGAAGATGTGTATATTGCGATATATATTGTGTATTGCAGTATAGCTTAAACATATTGAAATATTATTTAAAAGCCATATCATTCAGCCCTATTTGACACTAAGAAAATGTGGAATAATGCAAACCATATCATGTGAGTGGGTTGTAAAGAGTTTAAAGTTTTCTGTTATGGCACTTTTGTTTTGCCTGTAACACAAACCCCTTATAGGCTGAATCACAATGTTGCCATCTGCCAGTGTTTAGCCCTGCTTAGCCCAGTTTTATATTGCTGGGTCAGAGGAGGCCACGGGGCTTATTGTTTTCATTCATTTCCCTGTTAACTGTAAACTTCCCATGTTTTGCTGCCAGTGCAGATCAGAAAACATGGCTGGCTGCACGTTCATTGAATTGATCCAATAGTGCTGGAACTGATAAAGTGAATTCAATATAGGTATAGGGAAACATGTTAATTGTGTTTTCTCTTGCCTTTTTAATATGTTAATGCACAAATAAATTAACGAGTAACTATTTTCTCTTTTTAGTTCATTTTATCATCACACGTATGTCGCGAAACGAGTCGCAATCTCAAATCCAGCAGCTCCATCTCCCTGATCCATCCATGGATCAGATCTATGGAGAGGGTACGCCATGATGTCCATTGCGCATGCTCAATGCGCAGTGGAAGCCATGTTGGAGCTACATTGGATTCGGGCTGGGATTTTCTGACGCCGTATGTTTTTCTTAAAATATCTGTTTTCGTACATTGTCGGAGTTCGTCAACCGTGCGCGTTCGGCGCCGTAATCGGCAGTGGACATGATGAACTCCAGTGTCGACCTGTCCCGGCGGAATCCGCAGGAGGATTTCGAGCTGATCCAGAGGATAGGAAGCGGCACATACGGAGATGTGTACAAGGTAAAACTGCAGTGAGGGAAGCAACCCACGGAGTTCCATTATCGGACACGGACTGGTTCGACATTAATGGGTTTCCTTTGTAGCTCAACAGTGTTGACACAACAGCAGGAAACAGTTTATATCGCTCCGCTTAGCTCGTTTCTGAATCAAATGTCTTCTTCGCGTTGATGTTTAATGATGCAGTCATTTGCTAGCGTTACTCTTGCATCCTGTTCCATTGTCGGACACAGCTACGGCTGTTTATTGACTGTGATTGTTTTGGCCTTGCATCCCGGACTATTTGAAGACATTGTGGACATCCTGGTTCTCGTTAAAGAAATGCTTATTAATAGTTAGGTTCTCAGGTGCCGAGAAGTCATTCACGTCGTTGTGTGTAAACATGCAGTTGGAGCTCGGGTGCACAAATCTGATTTTGTCGAGCAGAAATCATCCTGACAAAGTCTTTCATAGATTTAACGTGAGCGCCCACATGCTTGTTTACACGCTGTAAACTGTGGTGTAGATATTATGACGATTAGCTACCATCAGCATTAATGATGAAAGATTGACTGAGACGTGTCCGATAATAGACGTCTAGCCGCTAACTGTTAGGCTAGCTGTCCGAGAACGGACGCAGCTAACCCGATAGCATCTAGAAGCTAACCAGGCTTTTAGCTGTTTCGTGGGAACATTGTGACAAAATGACAACAAGCAGCGGCTTGGTACTTGTAAAGGAACACAGAGTGAAGCACAGACGAGCTAATAGTTTCACCATTAACTGTATTATTGGAAAGCTTTTGCTGAATTAGTTGAGACTGTCTCCGTTTTGCGGTGACAGGGACTGACAGCTGCCTGCCTGGAAATGCAGTTTGGCTAAAAGCGCTCAGCGCTGAACAAGCTACAACAACAACCATAATATCAACATATTTTATTGTTTTTATTCACGTTTTAACGCTAATATGAACCAGTTATCGTCGTTATTAAGGAACTGGGATGCTCCTTTGTGTGTAGACTGTCAGATTTATGTGGCGTTATAGCTGTTATCTGTGGTCCTGCACTTCACCAAGGGCCTGTGCAGGGAGCAGACAGCCTGCATCCAGAAGGAAATGAAGTTCCTGAATTACAACCAACTCCAGCACAGTTACATTGGCTATTACTATGTTTATTATATGTTGAATACAATAATTGCAGTCATAATCATATAACCGAATTTAGCATAATACAACACAGATGCACAGAAAGGCTGTGTGACATGTCATGCAAAATTTATAGGGTCAGAAAACAGTTCAGTAATATTGCTCAGCATAAAAACAAATGGCATCATGCAGGTTGGGTTAAAGTCCCTTTAGAATACTGTTAACACCGTAACACTGTATCAGATAAAGAAAATACCACAAAGATCAAGTCTTGCACATTATTGAGTATGAAAAACAACTCATGAGATGTTACTGATGCTTCATTCTTGGTGGTATATGGAGACATGGTTAGGTGTCAGTCTTACCTGGTTGATTTTAGTTAGGTTATGTAAGTTAAACATCCACTGTGTTTACCTGTGCAGTTGTTTGTGTTGCCGTCACTGTGTTGAGGAATTTAATTTCACCGCTGTGTGAGGGAGAGGCTTCTGGCAGACTGGAGATTCATTAAACACTTTAATAGGGCTAGATGATGTTTGGTTAACCTCCAGGCTCTTTGTGGTAATTAAAGGAATACAAATGTTTCCCAAAGACCGGCGGGTGTGAAAGATTTTGAACACATAGCTGCCATTATTTCCAAAAGAAACTATAAAGCCTTTTTTAGTATTCTTGTTATTTCCTAAAGTCCATCCACCATCATTTAGAGCCAGGTGATATGGCTTATAAATAATATCTCATTTTTTTTAGGATACTCGACAGTACACAATAAATATCTCAATTAGAGCCTGACCAATATGGGATTTCTGAGACCAATACCTGTTTTAGAGGGGTAAAATGCACTGATTATTGATAAAGTGGCTGAATTTTTGAGCTGGAATAAAAATAGATCATATAGATTATATATTTTATTTAACCTGTAAAATAATTTAACACACGCATCATCTACCAATTGCAGAAATTAACAATGAGAAAATAAAGAACAGGCTAAATAAAAATAAAGTAAATAGCTAAATATACATCAGTACAGTTCAGTATCAGTAAATTGCTGAGAATTTTAATACTGCCAGTCGATTAGGGGCAGGTGCCAGAGAGCTCATTTTGTCCTTTAAATGTGCTAAATCTAAATCAGTCATCAAGCATCAATTTCTGCTTTATATAAAAAAGTTTTTATATTGTTGTATGGCAGTAAACATATACGCCAATGCCGATATAGGCCCCTATCAGTCCAATACTTGGCTCTAATCTCGCTGTAAAAAAATAGTCAAATCAACTAACCGATTATCAAAACAGTTGGCAATTAATTGAATAATAGTTTCCTAATCTATTAATTGTTGCAGCTCTAAAACATATGATGATCTTATATATATCAGTATTGCATCAGTATTGTAGGGATGACTGTTGGTGCGTTCGCAATACATTAACACAGTGAGATAAAATAAAACAAACGCTGACTGTCCAACTTACTGATGAGTCAACCAGAGTTGAAATGCGTTGGTGTATCCATGACTGAAAAAAGGATTTTTAAATTTATCATCAAAATGCCTTGGAGTGTCCCAGACTGCAGTGCATTTTATCATTATCACCCTGTGCAGCACTCTTTTTAAAACAATGAGACTTTGTATAAATAATCAGTAATGTGGATAAAGGCAGATCAAGCAGTCTGATTAGTTCAGAAAATTAAATCACTTCATAGTAATGCAGCCTTCAAAATTGTGCTATATCACCATATAATGATATCCAAAATCTAGCAATAACTAGTCTCAATATAATATTGATATATTGCCCAGCCCTGCTATCAGTTATCGTTACTTTTTTCCTTTTTTTGTGTTTTCCATATTGTATCTCTCGCTGCTGCAGCCTATCTAGTTTGTTTCTAATTTAAGTCCAGTATCTTGCCTTGTTGCGGGCACATACTGGAGGTCTTGCAGGCAGGATCTCTTCAGCAGGCCAGCAGCTGAGAGCGAGCTCGCCTGCTGGACTGGTCACACAGTGTACCCATGATTAATGTGCACTCATGTTAAAACAATTGTAAGAAGCAAAAAGCCTTTCATCTATTCTACATAATCATGACAGGATTATTAGTAAGAAGTATTCAGTTTTGCAGACAGTCTATGCATCCCTTCATAAAGCTGGTATAGTGCAGACAGCACATTTATGTGGCTTATGCTCCAGTTCATAGTATCAGTTTTGCAGAAGGACATTCGGGGGCTCCAACCTGAAACCTCTGGATTAAAGGATGTGCTCTGAAGCACCAGGGCACTCGGTAAACCTCATTGATGACTATATTTGGTTCTATGGCTGTGTGAAAATCTGTGGCTTGGGTAGGAATGTTTGAGCAGGAAACAAAGCGTGGAGCTTGTTTTCTCCTCTGTTTGTAGTCCTGCCTCTTTGTCTGTGTCCGTTTGAAACTGAAGGAGGATTGGCTCATAGTGAGACCGGCCTCCTGACCACCAGATCACAGGTTCGATCCTCCAAAGAAGGTTCTTGGAGGGTACTGTCAACTGGTATCCTTTATTTTTGCAAGTGAGGTAATCATATTTTTAAGCTGAAACTATTTAGTAGCACCAAAATTCTCCATTGAAACTCGGACTAATGAAATTCTTCAGTCTCTCCTGAGGGCAGGGTGAGGCACGGTTGACTTCTGCAAACACCCCTGAGGCTGTTTAGTAAACAGACAGTAAAATACAGCATTTAGGACTGTGTAATATGTTTTGCACTGTATTTCTCATCATAATAATTGACTTAGAGCTGATGAGTTAATTGCGAGAAAACTAGTTGCCACCTGTTTTGATAATTGATTAATTGTTTCAGTCATTTATGAGCAACAATCACTGGTTCCTCTTCTTAAACGTGAGATTTTGCTAGTTTGTCATTTATGATAGTAAATGAAGAGTCTTTGGATTTTAGCTGTTGTTTGGAAAAAAAAAGCAATTCTAAGACATCAATGTGGTGATGATTATTTTTTTAACACATTTTTTTTTTTTTTACATTTTATAGATTAAACAATTAATCAATGAATCCTGAAAATAATCAGGAGATTAATAGATAATGAAAATAATCATTGCAGCCCTACATTGATCATTAATATATATCAGAATTTCATTTTACACATAAAAAAAAAAAAAACCCCAAAAAACAGCTCCTAATTGAAATTTCTCCCAGAATGATCCTGAGATACTTGTGAATACATGTCCACATGGTACTACATCTGAGCACAAATTATTATTGGAAATAACTAATGATTTTCAAGTTTTAAACCTGCATTAGGCTACTTCCCATCTATTTGGCTTGAAATACGAGTGCAAGGCAATAGTTCAAATCATTCACACTTTAGAACTCCTGCAGCGTGATGACAGTAAACTGTCTACCTTTGTTTACTAATCTAACTGGTGTGTGATGCTTTAAACCAAAGAAAACCAAACAGACTGAAAAAAAGAAATGTCTGATGTTGATGAGCCTGGCCTTCTACAAAAAGCCGCCTTGCTCACTTACATTTAAGGTGTAGTTCAGATGATTTTATGTGGCTTGTATGAGGTACTTACCGATCAAGTGTATTTGCTACAGTAGATGGCAGTTAGGAGGAGCACAGAGGAGTACCAGCACAGAAGATAATCTGCTGTTGACAGACAAAAATAATCAATATCAGTTTAAGTGCATGCAATATTTTGAATATTTTCACTGCTTTACCTTGCCAGACAGCTTTTCCTTATGGGAAACCATTATTATGTAAGCTGAATACCAACCAAACTCCATAGAGGAAATCAGCAGTTTTACCCTGCAGAACACAGTGTTTGCTAGTCTACTGCTGCCACAATCCATCAGTTTGTTTTTGTTATTGTGTGACTTCAGTGACTACGGACTATACTTTTAAAACACAGAAGACATAATAACACAAATAAACTAGCAACTAACAAACTAGCAACTCCTGTTCTGTAAGGTAAAATGACAGATTTTGCCGAACTAGTTTTGTTGGTTTCAAGAGAGTAATATTTGGCATATGTAACAGTGGTTTCCTGTTAGTAAAGCAGGGATAGGAGTTCATTGTTTAGCTTCAGTGCTGGTACACCTGTCTGCTTCTCCAAACTGGGGGGCGTGTCGACCAGCATCTACTGTAGTTAATACACTGACCATGGATACCATGCCTCATACAACCAACTTCAAATAATCCAAACTATCCCTTTAATGCACTTCCACTTAATGCAGGTGGACTGAAGAGGTGACAACACCTTCTTTTGCTGTCCCACTTTGTTATTCAGACTGCTTCAAAAGAGCTTTAATAACTGCCAGTATCAGGTTAATATGTTGCTTTGCAGCCAGGAAAACCTGCTCCAGGGGCACTTCTGTAATAGCCGCACTCACTGAAGGCCAAGTATTTACCAATACACAGGATGTGACGTAACTTCTGTTGTTTAAATAAGATGACTGCTTCATTCTCTCAAGGTGACAGTGTGCTTGTGGCCGCGGATTGAGGAAGTACAGGCAGACGACGGCCTTCAGTGGGGATAGAGATCAGTTAATGACAAAATCAATTTCAGCGGCAGTGTGTGCTTTAGAAACGTCCCAGCCATCTGGGTATTTTTGGCCTTTACGTAAGGGGCAAGCAATGCTACTAGTCTTTATGCCTCTTCACTTTTTCACTGGTTTCACTCATCAGCCAAATATAAGTTGACACGGTTAATTGCGGCATGTATGAATATAAATTAAAATAGCATGATAAACACAGTAGATTCAGACATATTTGAGCAGAACATCCTATGCAAATCCCCTTAATCTTAATTGAAATCTTATTTATTCCAGATTTTATAAGAGTAATTACTTTGATTTGATGCTTCGTGTGCACTAATAAAAGTAACACAAGCTTCATCATGACTTAAGTCATATTAAGTCGTATTCTGTGTATGTATTCACTCACTTATAATGTATTGAAATAAAAGACTCATGTACTTAACGGTGATAAATGTGGTGACAGCAACAATTTCCTCTGGCCAGACCTTGGTGTGTGTGTGTGTGTGTGTGGCACAGCTGGGCAGCCATGGCGCAGGAATGCAGGAATCTTCACTTCCTCCGCATGTGTGTGTTCGTGTCCTATTGTTTCACGCTAGTCCAGCAGCCTGCAGCACAACACACGCACACACACACACACACACAAAAACCCAGATGATTGTGTCGTCACATGCATTGACACACATGCACAGATGGCTGTGGAGTCACAATTCAAGCTGCTGGCCCAGAACCATCCTGTTTTTCTCACTGTTCCTCCAGTTGTTTTGCTCACTGAGTTGGACAACGACACAGACAAACATTCACCAAAGCAAGGTTCCTCCTAAATTCCCCTTTGGTTTTAGAGGCAGATCAGAAATTTAGTCCCCAACCTGGCACTTTGGTTTCTTTTCGTTAATGTGCTGTGTAGGAATTTGTCTCTGTGCCGTTGTTGCGCTGACATATTGGTAACTTGCATAGTTACGCGGTAATTAATGATAGAGTGTGGTGGCAAGGGACAAAACCAGATGTACAAGTAAAAACAGTCTTCTGAAGTCATTTTACATTCAAGCTTTGTGGTATTAAAAGTCCAGTGTGTAAGATTTACAGGGATTTATTGGCAAAATATGACAATTGGAACACCATATTCATAAGTATGTTTCAACAGTATATAATCACCTGAAAATAAGATTCTTTGTGTTTTTGTTACCTTAGAATAAGTCTTTTATATCTACAGATGTGTGGGGACTCTTCCATGGAGGCCACCATGTTGCACCATGTTTCTACAGTAGCCCAGAACAGACAAACCAAACTCTGGCTCTGGACGCAGCCTTTCACGTTTTGAACCCAAATGTTGGAGCCGTCATAAGTTCTCTGTAAGCCTGGGTGATATAGCTGAAAAGTTTATCATGATAGTGAAGTTTCATATCAGCAGATATAGATAATTATCTGTCACGTAGCCTGTGACTGATGACATGTTGTGTTCGCTACGTAAAAGTTTACCCTTCTTTTTTAGGAAGTGCAGAATAGATTAAGTTAAAAAAAACTGACTAGTGTGTGTTACAAATATGTCTAATATGAAATGTTTTATAATCCTTCCTCTGGGCACGCTGTCTGAATTGACATATCTACCTCCTGGTCAAACCACTTGCTGTATTTTAACTATGTAAACAAGTGGCCTAGCCCATGTTCATTATCTTGAGCCAAGCAGGGCACAACCAGCTGTTTAAAAAACAGTTTAACCACATTTATAAAGTTTAATACAAGATCCTGTAACATATATTTGCTCCTTTATCACAAAGATTAACAAAATACCTACAAGCATAAGCTGTATGTTTGCAAAATACCCACAGTGCTGACAGTGAATGGTATTGGGAGGTTCAACACAAAGGAAATAATGGTGTGACAGGTGTCACAGGTTCCCCCACTAACAGATGCATTCACAGCACTATGTTACTGCATGCGAACTGGAAAACGTTCGTGCAGCAGGTTTTACTCTTCTGAAATGGAGAAGCTGCTCCTGTCAGTCACCAGGTCTGATTCTGAATTCTAGATTTAGGAGAGTAAGTAATTACAGATTTCTCTGTTAATATTCCATTGTTATGACTGAACAAAGGTTCAGTAAATATTTTCTCTATTAAAGTATATCAAAAATCTTTCCAAATATATAATATGCAAATTACATACTTAACATAATCTGTCAAATCAGATATGATTATATTTTATTATTACATTTTCATATTATTATATTTATAGTATTATGGCTGATATTTATTAGCTATAATTTAATTATCAGAATAATTATTAAGAATATAAATGGCCCCTTATCTATTTATTGTGCTTTCCTAATTACCATGGCAAACAAGAATGCACATAAAGGAATGTGATACCATGATGAGTTTTTGAGATGCTTAACTCTCAGAGGCAGATTGTTTCTCAGTTTTCAGCCCTTTTCTTTTTTAAAGATAGTTTAGGCCTGAACAAATGCAAAAAATACAAATAAAACTCTCTGGATAAGGACATTCCTATGCTGGCTGGTACCCAAATTAAGTACTGTATCATGCAATGATGGACGATGCTGCCTTCAGCTAGAGAAGACTATCACAAACGAAAAGCTGCATCATCGCTCAGACCAGGGAGCAGATACTGCTCTGAAGCTTGTTTGGAGCACCTTGGTCTTCATACCTCTGCTACAACTCTGCTCCTGAACTGGTTTAGTAAATCTTGGCATCATATTAGCACAAGTGTCAAATCCTATTTTGAGATTGTGTGCTCATGTGATGGAGTTGGAGTTCTCAGAGCTGGCCTGGGCTGAATAATTGTCTAATACCAGCTGAATTTACATGGAGTCAGGAATGTTCACTTGTTGTCTGGACTGTTGTTGCATGTGATGTGAAACAGTCTCTGTGAGTCCTCTAATACTGTAACTACATGCAAATACAGTGCAATGAACAAGGCATTCATATGTGGTGTTTGGGTGGGTCAGCATACAGCAGTGTGTGAAGTGTGTGGTATGTGACTTCACAGCACAACACTAAATGTGGATGCCACTGATGCTCATTAATCTCACCAAACATCATGTGCAATAGTCCTTTTGTTAGAAATCAGAGTTTGAAGCACCAACCTCAAACTTGTTTCAAGAATGTTTTCAGATTATATGACATCATTGGAAACAAGTAGGGTCGTGAGTTCAAATTGCTTTAAGATAAGTTCTCCAACCAAATAAAACTGCGTTTGGCAGTAGCGTGGTAATTTTGTGCCTTTTGTGGCAGTGATTTGCAGTTGAGCTCCATTTCAGTGATTTCCTTTCAGCCCAGTCGAGTTGTAATGGAGACAAATGTCAGTATATTGCTATTGGCAGGGCCAATCACTTGCTTTAAAATAGAAGGATTTCAATACTTAATGAAGGATTAAATGACTCCTCCGGGTCGGTGAATTTGCAGGGTGTAGAAGACAGCTTTGAGTGCTTAAAAGAAAAAGTTACTTTGCTAAATTGAAGTGGCCCTGAGAGGTTTTGGATGATCCTTGTGTGTGTTCTGTCTGTGTATATGTGCACGTAAGGGGGTTTTGAGTGAGTGAGTATTTTGTAGAGAGACAGGTGTTTTAATTAAAACACTTCATTGCATACAGCTTTTCACCTCACCTGTTCCCCTCCTGGGGCCATGTGCTCGTAATGGCTGAGCTGTGGAGCTGTTGAGAAAACAAGCTGCACAGTTGTGCCCTCACCCCTACCCCAAACCTAAGCTTTTTACTTAAGGACTGCACAATATGGTTTTAAAAAATCATTGAGATTATTTTGACAGATATTGCGATTACAATATGACCAGGACAGGCCAGGACATCTCTGCAGCACTACAATACCTGATTATAATGCTGTTTTGTCATGCATTTTTCTTTCACCAAAAAGTTGCACCTTCTATGATTTGGATATCACACTTGACCACGTTGCGATTTTGATAGTAATTAATTAATTGTGCAACCCTATTTTACTTGTAGTATGCACTGCCGCTGCTTTGATGTTGCATACAGTTGACCTCTCCACAAGTCCTGCCCCTTTTCTCTCTGTGTTCCACTTGTGCAAGCCTGGTACTTGGCAGAACCTTGGTCAACTTTCTCCTTTGCTGTTTGGTGTGTGCTGGACACAAAATACAAGTTTGATTTAGTTATTATTATACAACAGGATTGAATAGCGAGATTTAGATGTACCTCCCTCTTTGCTCTTCAATTACTATTAAAAAAAAATTAAAATGACAAACAGTAGTCAGCTCATTTATATTTAACAAAAGTTTGAAGACGGGTAAAACAATGTTGCCAGGGGACCTGTAAAAGTGACATATAGGACTGTATAAGTTAGCTAATGTTGGCAAAATGCTGTTTAAGTAGTGACTGTACATTAACAGGCTAGTTAGCTAGCATTTTGCTAACATTAACTATCAGGCTGCTAGCTACCAATTATGTAGCAAAACACTAGTCGACTAGCTAACTCCTCCTCCAGGAACATCTTGTAACCATCTTTGAGACGCTGTGACTCATGACATTGCACCTTTAACTTTAGCCCTCTTGCTCACACATCCATCACAGACTTTAATGTGAAATTCAAAGTCAAAAGAAAAAGAATATAACTTGGAATGCAGCAAAGTCAGCTGTCATCTGTCTCTCTCAGTAACTTAACTGATATGACGTATCATATATATTTCACCTCCCAGAGGATTGTGGGTCAAAATATCCAGAAATGCATGCTGACTTGCATACTGCAAAATAAGACCAGATATAGTAAGACATCCTGGTATTTTTAGCATTCTGCCTCTCACATATATTATAGTTAAATGCATAGGCATAGTAAATAATGTGGGCATTTCAACACACCCACGCTCTTTTAAACTCAACTCTCACAGTAATTAAAGGATGTTTGCTCACAAAGAGAGACATCCATCAACTGTTGACCCTCCTTTCTTTGCTTTGAATAAGATGCTTCATCTTGTTATTCATACGCTTCAAATGTTAGTTAACCAACAGAGGGAGATATAATCTTTCATCTGAAGTGAAAAATTGCGAGTTAAAGGTTTTCACATGACGGTGGTAATATGAAATCTAGGAAATGCATGTCAGTATGTATCATTATGTAATGTCAATAAATGAGGTGAAAACAAGGAAAAGGCCATTTCTGCATGGGCTAATGCATTAGTTATCTTAAGGGTCAGAGAAGCGTGTTTGTGTTTGGAAGGCCAGGTGTTTGAAACCTCAGATCTGTCGGAAAAATCTCGTTAGAGAAACTGAGTAACCAGCTACTGTTGCTCCAGGCCAGGCTTTAACGCCCCGACTCACTGCAGTGGAGCTGCTCATTGGCAGCTCCCTCGTTTGTGTGTGTGTGTGTGCGTATGCGAACCCCCCTGGCTGTTGTTAGGAAAAAAGCAATTTTAGCTATTAGTAAGCTTGTCAGTTCAAATAAGGGTTCAGAGATGTCAAGAGACAGATTGATAATGAGGTGATAAGTGAGCATGAGATTGAAATCACAACTGAAAGTTCAGCAGGAAAGTTTTCTAAGTTGTCCTGGATTCCATGAAGAGATGAAACACTATGAAAATTACATTTCACAATTAGGCTTTTAGTGAACAAAATGATCATCGCCATATTCAGAAAGGACGGATACACGCATTGAAATGATTTCACCAAGTTATGAATTCTCTCAACAACATCAACAGTCATTGCAATGTCATTGAAAAACTGGAACGGACATTTTTCACTATTTTCTGACATTTTATAGGTGATGCAGCCCAATAGTAAACATGATAATTCATTTTAGTCCTTGTTGATATTTGATAACTGCTAATAAATAAATCAGTGCAATGAAATTTCTGACGTTTACCCGACCAGGCAAGGAAAGAAAAACATAAATGTTCGATTACTCATTTTTTAGGAAAAAAGAGGTAAAAAATACTCTGATTCCAGCTTCTGGTTTCTTTACTCCTCTGTGGCAGTAATTTGAATATGTTTGGATCGTGGACAAAACAAGACATTTGAAGGTGCTATTTTGGGCTTTGAGCCTTAACAGTTTAATCAGCAATGAAAATAATTATTAGTTGCAGATCTTATTTCTTTTATCTTTTTCACTACCCCTCCAAAAGGACAGCAAACACACACACAAACAGAAACTAAGTAAGGCCCTTCTTCAGCTAACAAAAGCAATTTCTTTAGAAAATATTTAATACTTATGTGAGTATATGGATTGGTGAAAAATTACATGTTGCAGTATCACAGCAGAGACTTACTCATGTCTGTACAGAGTTAGGCTAAATGCTCTATGATATGTTTTTTTTACGAAAGGCCAAAAATTAACATGAGAACATTCAGAGCTGATATATGATTTAATCAGATAAGCAGAGAGCTGAGAGTGAGTGAGTGAATTTTCAGACATGAACCTGTGACCTAAAGTCACTTGTCTCTGCTACAAGAGCCACTACCCTGTCGTGACCTCTGACCTTATGTCTGTCAGTCCGTCAGACGAGACGCCTGCCAGGAGTTAACCTCACAAGACTGCTGTCGCACTGGATTAACTGCAGATACTAGCATGTTTGTCTGAGCTGTAGTGAATGAACATTAATTCAGTTGGGGCGAAGTGGAAAGCACTATAAGCAAAGAACTTTAAATGGCGAGGGTGCATTGTTTATTGCTGGATTAAAGCTCAAGCTGAGTGGGATGATGAGCATGGTGAGCTGCTAGTGCTGCTTAGGTTGTTTGTTTTTCATGGTCAGAGAGAGGAGAGAGTGAAATGCCACACTGATCCTCCACTGAGCAGGCCATATGCTGAGTGTATCACACACACGCACACGCACACACACACACACACACACGCAGCCTGATAGAGGTGTTACTGATGGATGTGAGCTAAATTTCTCCATTACTGCGTAACAGAAGACCACATCCAGCCACTGCTGATCTGGCAATAAAAATCCATGGAAACAACTCCCTTCTTCAAGAGTCGAGCCTCAGCTTTAAGGGAAAATGAGCATTAAAAAAAAAAAATGTTGGTCCTTTTTAAAGTCAAGTGTCATTAGGTAAAATTTCCAAAGTAGGGCTAAGTATTTAACCTAAATGTTTTTGGGTACCAAATAAAAATGTGTCCATAACACAGGATGTCTTTTTAAAATCATAATATTGACCATTTTAAGTAGCTGTAAAACTCAGTGTTGAATGTTTGAAAACTTTGACTTCTTCTGTTAAGTGGAAAAAATGTTTGTGTTTCTCAATACGGAAGCTGAGTTATATTTGGCAGAGTATGCCCATCCCTGTTGCTACATACATGCACGGCATCAATGGCTTATTGTCAGCTTAATCACTTCTCTTGTTGCTTTGTGTCACTGTCACCAAGCATCCAGTCACCTGTGCCTCAACATGTAGGCCTAACAGTGAAGGCACCCAGGCTGCGTTTATGTACTGTTGCCGTCATTAGTAGTCATTCATTTACGTGACATTTTAGCTGTTAGTTTTGGGGTTCTCACCCAGAATAACTTAAGATGTGCGGATAAACTTTGCCTTTTGTTTTCCCACCCATTACAAGTAATTAATAAGCAACATATTTTTATTCAGAGGTTTGATAATTAAGCGGATCATTGTTTGTTCAGTCATCGCTCCGTCACCAAATGGATTTTCCTGAAATGTCAGAGAGTGATGGATTGCACTGCTGTGTGTGGCATTTTCAGCATTACACTGAGAAGCCCAAAGAGGTTGTCGTTTATTTATTTGTACATAGACCATACAAGAAAACTAATTGGAATGGATGCTGATGTCTTTGATTGCGTTTTCTGAATCACATAGGTTTTGAAAATGTTTGGTTGTCGTTTCTATTAAGCCCTAGGTAATTTAGCTTTGCTTGTTATCAGTTCATTATGATCAGGCCTATATTTGTGCCTTTGGCAGCACAGACATGGCTTTTGGGAGAGGAATACAGGCGACTCCTCAAGGACACTTAAGTGGACCTTTTAGGTACCTGGTGATCCACCCTGCAGCTCCTCTGTTACACCAAGTGGCATGTCTCAGTGGCAACACCACACAGCCTGACTTGACTTGACTGGCTGGCTGTTGTGACTGACTGACTAACAGTGGCACTGAGCGCTATGAGTCATCTCTGGTCTGTCTGCTGACTGAAGACACACTGTCTCTGCTCTCCTCTCTGCTTCCCTCTTCTTCTTCTTTTCTCTTTGCGTCTCTTTGTATCTCCTCCTTCCCATCACAGCTTTGTTTTGGTGTGGGTCGGCCTCTGTTCTTCACTTGATCCTCCTCTCAAAACAATCTCTACCTTCCTGTTGGTTGTTTTTAATACTACTGGTTCATTTGTGATAGTGTAGCTGTTTTTACTGTCGTTATTCTTAAGTTATTTCTTTTATTTTGTCTCCTTATCATGTTTCTTCAGTCCATTTGTGTTGGCAGGACCTCGTTGGTGAAGTTTTGAGTTTATGTTGCTGCCACTTTGTTTTTTTCCCGAAGCCTTGCCCATGAGGGCTGTCACTGCTCATGCTGACTAGGCAGTTCAGTTTGCACATTATGCATCACTGTATCACAAAAAACTTAATGGATTTTGATGTTTTGTCAAATCTTCTGATGGTGATACTGTCATAGATTGGGGCATTGATTATAATTTAATGTTGTCTTTCTATTGTACAACACTTTAAGTATTTTTCTGGATTTTTTCCCTATTAGATACCGTAGAAGACAAAGAAAGATGGGATGATGACATGCAGCCAAGAGGAACAAGAAACCCCAGTACTTTAATATATGATTATCATTATTGTTATAATTATTAGTGTAATATGTAAGATTGCATGAGGCTTAAACTGAACTTCAGTTTAGTGGTAAAAAATTCTGTCAGTTAATGTTGATACGCATCTAGTCAGACTTTTCATCATAGGGAAAACTTGTTTAGTTTGTGTAATGTAATGTATGTGATGGTATCCTCCAACCATTGTGAGCTGCAGTAGGATTGTGGCTTATGACTTTCACATTTCCTGCACACAGCACTCATTTCCTATGATGCATTGCTGAGAGTTTAAGTCTGCTTGTTCTATGTTCCAAAATGCAAATGTTACTTCTTTTTAGTGTTTGCTCAGAATATGATTGTTTATGAAGACTTCTGTAGGTAGTTGTCGTTTTTTATTTTTCTGTTTGCACCATGAGTGCTGTGGCTGGTACATTTCTTCTGTCCAGCTGTGTTTGAGTGAAAGAGTGTCCATGTCCTGAAATGAGTCCAATGTCAGAGACTTAATGGCTAAAAAACAATCCTGCTGTGACAATTTCACAATAAAGTGAACCGACCAGAAAGTAAAATGTCATGTTTTTTTCTCTAATGTTGGATAAATATGACTGCGAGTCTGCATCCAGGATCAGGGTAGATAGGGGTGTTTGTGTCAGTCTCTCCACTGAAACTAGAACTAATGAAACCATGGAATTAGACAGCATAGCGAGAGCTGACACATTACTCCCAGGCTGGTCATGGTTTTGAAGTTCATGTTTTGTCTCGAATGTTGAAAGTCTTGGTTTTATCAATTAACATGAAACGCCCTCTCTGTTACACACACGCACCCTCTCATTCTGTCACACATACTTCAGCAATGTCACACACAGTCATATTTGCACATTCTTGGCCTGAGAGAAGCGAGCAATTCATGCCTCCTCTGAAAGACCATCCTTTATTCATGTATACTTCATATAGAATTCCTCTCCCGCTGCACCAGCAGTCCCGCTAAATGTAAACACAGCTTGCTATTTCTAGAAGATCTGCCTCGGTATCCTGCAGAACCCCCGCTTTTTGACAAATGTCAGCTTTTTAGGAATTCAGGAAAAACTGTCTCAATTTCCTGCTTAAGTCTGTCGCCCCGCCTTATCTGAGTTTGTATTTTGAATGAGTTATGAATGAATTTTGGCTTTTTGAATCTGCAGAGCTGGCTGCACACAACAGTCTGCATTTAAAAGCAACAGAGATGCATTAGTTGATACTATAAAGGACTAGGAATTGTGTTCGTCTGACAAATAGATAGCCTAATTGTATAGGCCTAAGCCTTTCTGAAATGTCATTAAAGTATTAATTACACCTTTCCGATCATACCTGCTGTTTCCCACATGTCCCACATGTTTCCATCATAGCTGTATGGCTTTATGGCAAGATGCTGCAGTGGTGGGAGATGTAGTTTCAGGTACTGGTGAAAAGATGTAATATGATGCAGGAATGCAAATGTGAGCAATAGATCAATTACTTATTAGAAACCAAAATACTAACTTATTCTACTATACTTTCAATGCTACGTGTTTAAAATGACACAATGTATGTTAATTATAATATCGAAATTACTGAAGCTATAAAAAATGATGTGCTCATTTTAGACCTCAGTTTAGTTCAAGTCATGAAAGTTATCCCGGCTGAAATCATTTTATTCTCTACGACAGTCATGCAGTTAACAGAAAAATGCTGTTCAGCTTATGAAGTAGATATAAAGTAATCGAACAGAAATATGCAAATGCACATACCTAATCATGACAGTGTGTTCCACCAGATTCACCTTTTTGCCAAATTTCATATTTCAGACATCATGTCAAGAAGTGACTTTCAGACTTCTTGTGTCCGAGGCACACCAAGAGACAAGCCAAAATCTCAAAACACACCTGTATTCATATCCATGCAGAATAGCCTTTATAACATGTTATCACTGTGTAAATGTTTATTTTTCTTTACTAATACCAAATAAAATTTGACAATTATATTACTTATGAAGCACATATTAACAAAGTTATTCAAGAATGAATTTGAAACTTTGTAACATTACATTAAAGCAGTAACACACCATTTTAAACCAGACAGGTCACAAAGTTATTATTTATTCTGTTTTTAATTGGCTAAACCCTGACCCCATCTTAAACCTTAACCAACCAGTGGGGGCAACGAGGACTAGCCAATCAGAGGCAGAGTGTGGGTGGGACAAAAATAAGGTGTCAATCAGGGCCTTTGATGTGTCATACACACTTAAATAATTCACAACATCCAGCAACTGCGTGACTGACAAAACTGGGGTTCTCTTTGAAGGAAGCTTTTTGAAGGGTATTTTTTTTCTTATGGTTTAGAATTTGCCAAAAATCTAATTAGTCTGAGTGAGTGCAACTCGGCACACCGTATTGGAACTAGTTGTCTGTCTGCATCTTATCTACGTTTGTCCATCCTTTCACTTTGTGATCAGTTGGCTCCGACACAAACCATGTGTACATTTTATTTTTTGCACTGCAGTTAGATGAAAACAGCTACAGCTTCTCTGTCTTTGTGTCTTCTAGTTCAGTTTAGTGCAACTCAAATGTACCTGGATGTTATGTGACTAAAACTGCTGCGTCTTGGCTGTGTGTTTCAGAGCCTCCACTCACTCGCCTCCTCTCCTTTTCCCCCCATTTAGGCTCGTAATGTAAACACAGGAGAGCTGGCTGCCATCAAAGTCATCAAACTGGAACCGGGTGAGTTATCTCATCTTTCTTGTCTTCTCCTTATCTCCCTCTTTGCTGCTATATCTTCCTCTCTGTCCCTTTATCAACTTTTCTCCCAATTGCCCTGTCATCCTCAATGCTTCTGTTTTTCTCCCTTTTCAGCATTCTTTTCTTCACATTTCTCTTTCATCAGAATCTTTTTCACAAACTTCTTTCCCACACTCTGCTGTTTTCTCCCCCTCACCCTGCACTTGCATATCCTACCCCTTATATCACCGTCCTTATCCCCTCTCTGTCCCCATATATTATTTGCCCCTTTTCCTTCCCTTCTCCTGCTTTCCATGTTCTGCTCTTCCGCTAAAGAAAATAAAACATTAAAAAAACAACTTCAGACATTGCAAGAAGTGTGGGAGTGTGTCATCACTCTGTTGCTTAATAAGTAAAGTCTTAAAGTGTGGAATTTAAAAAAGGAAAATATGTTGAAACTTCCTCTGCTGCTCTCCATCCTCTTGCACTGGCTTCCATCAGTCTTCTTTTTTCTTGTTGATTTACAGGCCTAAATAATGATAACTTTAAAATACCAGAATATCGCTTTAATAACAACGTGTGTGTGCGCGTGTGAATGTGTTCATTCCAGGTGAGGACTTTGCTGTCGTCCAGCAGGAGATTATAATGATGAAGGACTGTAAACACTCCAACATTGTAGCCTATTTTGGCAGTTATCTCCGGTAAGTGTGAGTGTGTGTATGTGTGTGTGTGTGTGTCAGATTTACACTGAATTACTTGTGATTGTTATTAAAGTGTCTGATATTAAAGTATTTCACCAGAGCATGCATGTGTGTGTGTGTTTGTCAGAGAGAGAAAATAGGGGAAAAGCTGGTGTGTGTGAGGAAGTGGAGGACAGATGGAGGTGTGCGAGTGTGCGAGAGGAAATTACTTCTGTGAGTTTAGCATGAAGCTGTTCTGACAAGGTGTTCTCTGTGCAGGAGAGATAAGTTATGGATCAGTATGGAGTACTGTGGAGGAGGTTCTCTGCAGGATATCTATCACGGTAAGAACAACGTGCATCCCAAACACACACTCATACACAGACGCATTTTGATGTTAACCATGCAGTTTTTTGTTTGTACCTTTTCTCACTCTGTGACATCCATCTCTCTCTTTTTTTTTTCTCTCTCTCTGTTTGTCCCTCTCTTGCTTTTATTTCCAGTAACTGGGCCTTTGTCAGAGTCACAGATAGCCTACATGTCACGGGAGACCCTGCAGGTAACATATACAGTGTATTTATTGTCATTGTAGTTGTTTGCTTGAAATATTTCTGGAAGATTGGTCCTTTGTTCAGCTGCCCGCATTTCTCTCTCTACAAAAAGACACTAAAATCACGTATGACTGTAATTCTTTATGAACTTAAGCATTGTCTCGGTTGACAGATTTGGCAATTTTATTTATTATTTTATTCACACACACATAAAACTGTGTAAAATCCAGATGAAAAGAAAAAAACAGAAATATGTCAGGAGAAATCAGAAAACCACAGGCTTATACAGTGAACCCCTTAGGAGAAAAAAAGCAAACTAACTAAGAATAAAAACTAAGTAATAATTTCAGAAAAATGCACCAACAAAAGACAACTAGAAACACCCACAAGCAAAAAATGCTGTACCTTAATCAAATTCTGCTTTGCAGATGCTCCATATGCATGATAAAATTGAAATATTATCCATTCAAATTGAAACAAACATTATAAATAAATATTGAGACAAGACTGGACTTATTCCCCAAAGCACCACAGCTGCATACAATTACAGAAACCCTGTTAAGTGTTAGCGTTGTGCATTTGAGCCAGTCATCTAGCAGAGACAGATGATGCATCTGTGCTGCCAACTGTAAGCTGAGCCAATCTCCCAAACATTTGATTTTCATTTAACCAGCGATTTGTTCTGGTGAAAAATATCCAAATATCTCCTTTTATAAATATTTAAAAAATTGAGCTCCATTCTGTTTTTATTTGTTTTCAAGTCACATGGTTGCTTCATTTTATTCTGCATGTGCCAGTAACACCAGTTGCTGTGTGATTGTGTTTACAGGGTTTATACTACCTACACAACAAAGGCAAAATGCACAGAGACATCAAGGTGAGTTTGGAGATATCTGTCTGGAATATGCATGTCAGCAAATCTTTAAATTCTTAAGGGGACAGTTCACCCCACAATCAGAACAACATATTTTCCCTCTGGCCTCTTGTGGTATTCATCCATCTAGATTGTTTTGCTGTGAGTTCCAGCATTTTGGAGATATCAGTCTTAGAGATGTCTGCCTTCTCTCAAATATAATGGAACAAGATGGCAGTACACTTGAAAAACTCAACAACAATGTCTCTTTCCAGAAATCATGACCCTGTTAATCACAATGATTTACAGACCTTGTTGTGAGCAGTTTCATGTAGGAGCTACTTTCTCTTTACCAAATTGCACTTGCCAACCGTATCATTGTGCTAAAGGAAGAGTGCATCTACTCATGGACGAGAGGTTACAGCTTAGCCTAAGAAGACGCCTTTAATGTTTACATCCTCTCCTGTCATGAGCACAAGCCTCTCGTCCATGAGTAGATAAACAATATTCCAAAACACAGCAACTCGCACCAAAGTGAAATATACTATATGTGACTTTGTTTAAGGGTGGACAACGGATCGCTTTTCAGTGGTGTAGTTCAGTGCAATGGCAAACAAACTACAGTTTCAAAAATGTTTCCAGTGTCTTCAGCTGTAGCATTATATAAAAGCAATTGCTTTTCTGGTAATCATTTATTTTCATTATCATTGATGGCTAAAATATTGATTGAATTGATGATAATTCATGAAACTATAGAAAAGAGTACAAGCACATGTATTTAATGACCAAATCATTGGTGCTGTTGGTGTTTGTGACAAGGAAAATTATTATTGATTCATATCTGCAGGCTACATTGATCAATAACAAACCACTTTGCAACAAACTTGTGCTGCTGAATGTGCTTCTCAAGTTAATTTGAATTGACCTGAAATGTGTTTTTTTTGTGTGTGTGTTGGGAACTGATGCGTGGCATGTATTTCTCTGACAGGGAGCCAACATCCTCCTGACAGACAACGGCTATGTTAAACTAGGTGAGAGGAACACGCGAGGCTGCTGCAATTTCCTTCTGCTTCAAAGGACTGAATCTGAATGGCGCCAGATTTACTGACTTTGTCTCACTCCTGTTCCCTCCTTGTATTTGTTTCTGTTATTATTCTACCTCTTTTTTATTTATCCTCTGTCTTCCTTTGTTGTCATTCCCTTTTAAATTGGTTAACTCCTTACCCTCACTCTTCTTTCTTAATCTCTTCCCCCTTTTTCCTCTCCTCTCTGTCTCTCCACAGCTGACTTTGGAGTATCAGCCCAAATCACAGCAACTCTAGCCAAGAGGAAGTCGTTCATTGGAACTCCGTACTGGTTAGTTGTACTTGTTTTTCTCCATCAGTTCCCCTTATACTGAATATGAATATGCATGCAGGTAGAGCACACGTATAAAGACCTACTCCATGTAAGAGGTGATTGATCAGTAGGGGGAAGGTGTGAATTCAATAAGTTCTGTCTGTCAGGCAGTGTGAAGGAATTTACCTGCAGGTGTCATGCATTTATTGCGTTAGCTAATGGCTTTCAGTGCAACTGTTCTAGAATCAGATTATTCAACCCTTAACAAAACTTGTCTGACTTGTTTTCTTCCCACAAAAGTATAATTTCCACATCAAAATCATTCAAAAGGTATCTACTCTCTCATCCTCATTAAAAATTCCAAAACTATGATATGCAAATTTTGTTCTTTTCTAATGTTTTCCTACTGGACACAAGATGTCTCCTTCTTCACTGCGAAGTCCATTCTCAGTTTATGTGCACTGGCAGCTTCAAGTTTCTTGTATAAGCTGCAGATTTTGGCCAGGATTGACCTCCAAAGTAGATGTGATGTCACACTAATTTCAGTGAGCACATAGAAATTTTACATTTCAGCAAATGAATGTGAAAACAGCCTTCTAATGTAAATTGTAGGCACAAGGGAAAAAATATTTTTGAGTTAAGAGGGATGTTGATAAACCTGCAATAAAAAGCATTTTTGGTACTCTAGATAGGCAGAATCATGGAAAAGACATAGTTTCATTTTCATGTTGGAGTCCCTGTGTCCCTGTGTGAGAAACACACATGCTGTTCATATGCTGTTCAATTAACCAGATTTAGTACTTGGTAAAATGAGCACACATTTTACTCCAATTCTGTCCCTCTTACCGTCTGTTTTTTTTTTTTTAATGCCCTCCTTCTGTCTTCCCTCCGTCACTCTCTGTCTCTGTCTCTCTCCATAGGATGGCTCCAGAGGTAGCAGCAGTGGAGAGGAAAGGAGGTTACAACCAGCTGTGTGATATCTGGGCTGTGGGCATTACTGCAATAGAGCTGGCTGAACTACAGCCACCCATGTTTGACCTGCACCCCATGAGGTAGAGGAGAGTGTGCGCTTGAGTGTGTGATGGTAGCAAAGTGGACCTGCAGTCAGTGTGAAACAATATAAAAAAGGAAAGGCAGTGTTATGGCAGTAATACCTTACTTCACAAAAGGCATCACTTTGTTTACATTTGTGATTAACTAAATACAGAACCATCCATTCCTTTTGTGAGTCAATAACTGATTTTAAAAAGGCAAATACACCTTGATAGATGTTTTGGGCAAAAATATTGGTGTTCTCACCAAATGTATCAAGTTTTCAGTGTATGCTCTACAAAGTATAATAGTTTCCAGCATTTGCTGTATAAACTACAATAGATGCTTCAGTGGTAGCTCCTCTGTTTGACCTTGTCATTATAACTGCCTGGTTTGAGGCTCTTTCTCCACACAGCAGTACTCCACTGTAAAGACTTGTCGATTAATCTTCCTCTCTTTTTCTTCAGGGCTCTCTTCTTAATGACAAAGAGTAATTTCCAGCCACCTAAGTTGAAAGATAAACTGAAGTGGTAAGAGACTGCTTTGTCTATGATGTCTTTGTCCTCCTCACTCATCTTTACTGTTTTCACCCACTGAGATACATTTACTGTAGATGCATGGCTCTGTTGTTGAGAGTCTTGCCCTTTGCCCATTGTTGAGTCTGATTAAATCTGTGCTTTACTTGTTACAAGGCTGAAGGATTGACCCATTCTTGTCTCTTTCTTTCTGTCTGTTCCTCTCTTTGCTTGATGGCAGGACAAACAACTTCCATCATTTTGTCAAACTGGCTCTCACCAAGAACCCAAAGAAGAGGCCCACAGCTGAGAAACTGCTGCAGGTGAGCAATAAAGCAGCATATTTCCAATTCTTTGAAGGTAGAATATGCAGCACTGTTTGTAAATGCACCATTTAAAGTTGGCCCTCCTCCCCTGCTCAACAAATGACAGAGACGTAGTATGTGAATTCAGAGAGGCAGTGGTGTTAGCAAGAACAAAGAGGCCCACACCTCTGCAGAAAGCAGGATTTAGTGTGAACACAGCTGAGGCAACCCTCAGTCTCTTTCTGTATGTGTGTGTATATCTCTCTTTGCAGCTCTCACAGACAGAGAGCAGAGGAGAGGGAAAGGGAATCACATCTTCTCACAGCTGAATACTTGAAAACCTGCAGGTTATTTAAGTAAAAAGTTATTTTAAAGCATCTTTCTTATTGGCTCCCTCTCTTATCTTGCCTTCCAGCACCCGTTTGTGTCCCAGCCTCTCAGCAGGACGCTGGCGATAGAGCTGCTGGACAAAGCCAACAACCCCGACCACAGCACCTACAATGACTTTGACGATGATGACCCTGAGCCAGAGGTAACCTTTGACCTTCTTGGATTTTGCTTTCAACACAAAAGTGTCATCAAGCTTGCTGACAGGTCAACATGTGGTGATTATGTTTTGCTGGATCTCGCTTCTTTCCCTTCCCCTTCGAATCGTGCCCTTCTCTGTCCTCATCATTAAATTCCCTCTTCATCAACGACCGTTCACCCTTCTCAACCTCAGTCCCTCTTTTCCCTGGGACATGTGACTCATCTTTCTGCTCTTTGTCCTTTCCCTTCTCACCCTTTTCTTTCCTCGCCTCTCCTTGCTTCTCTTTTTTTCACCTCTTTTCTCTTCTTTTTCACTCATTTCACTCTTCTGGCCTTTTATCTTCCTCTTTCCTCTTCTCTTCCTCCTTGTAGCACTTCCCCTTTCTCTCTACCTTCCTCTTCTCCTTTTTTCTCCCTTCCTTTTCTCCTCCTGTCTTCTCGTCTCCACCCCCCATCCTCTACCTCCTCCTCAGTTTAAGTACAGGGGTCATTTCCTACCCATAAGCCCCGGTGCCCGACGTGCACCCCGTTTCGTGGCCCGTATAAAGGTACCGATGTGGGCTGCGGTGTCTGCAGTGATGTCATTCTAACACAACGATAGTGGCGGTTGTTTCTTCTCTCGGGGGAGGACCACAGAACTGAATGAATAGAAACTTGAGTTCCATTCAGCTCAGTGTCTACTGGTGTTGTCATGGAAACTGGCATTGGCATGTGACATTGGGACAGCTGATGGATTATCATGGCAGTTGCATAAACAGTTTAACATACTTGTATTTAGTATTCATGCTCCTCTGCCGACATGCACATCACCTGGTGTGGTTATATTTTTATAATCATTATGGAATATCGTCAGTTTTTAAACATTTAATTTTACCTGATGAACACCACACTGCTGTTGATTTTAGTATGGCTCTAGTAGGGCTTTTTGTTGTTACTAGTATCCAATTTGGGAAATAGACTTAATTGATTTTTTTGCTAAGCATTGGATGAGAAGATTGATTTCACTCTTTTGTCTGTGTGGTAGATATGGAGCCAACAGCTTAAGTTACCATAATGACTGGAAAAACAGTAAAACAGACAGTCTTGGGTTGTCCAAAAGTATCAAAATCTAAAAAATTTTATTGTAGGAAGGGTTGCATGCAGAGAGAGCCAAGCAGGCTGTTTCCTCTCTTTATATGACAGTGCCAGTCTTTTTCAAACTTAGGGTCACAACCCCAAAATGGGTCACCAAATGACTCAGTCACATGCAAACCCTCTTTAGTAACTGGGACCTTTAGTCAGCTGCAGCTGTAGAAGGTAACAGGCCTTTAGCTGAAGTGGACTAGCTGAAGGCAGTGTGAAATAAGAGACAAGAAGCAGCTCTCAGTGACATCAGCATAGAGGACAAGAATTGTGAAAACAGGAGTAAAATACAGCTGGAGTTAGGAAACAGCACCACAGCTACCTCACTGATGGTTAAATCTATAAACCAGCACGAAAATGGCACTTAGACTACCAACATAGACCACCATGTTCTGAAAAGACATCTTACAAACACAAAAAGTAATATTTACATTTGGAACAGCAAACTACTCAGTCCAGCAACAAGGTATGATGGGAAATGTTGGCCATTAATATAATATTTAAGTACAAAGTCTTGTTTTGATCTACTCCCGTTTGTCATGATAAAGTTACTGCTGTTACAAGTTCAAGTAAAAAGCCCTCTAGCATTTGATTGGGCAATGCAAGTTTGTTATGAGGTGGTGAGAAACTTTACAATCAGTTATGTGGTTTTTTTTTGTGATTGTGGGTCCTGGGGAGACTCCAAATTTCTCCTTTGGCTCTCGAGCTGAAAAGGTTTGGGACTCGCTCTCCTATGCTAAGCCAACCGCCTGCAGCTTCATATTTACTGCACACGAGAGTGGTATCAGTCTTCTCTTCTGACTCTTCAAATGTTTTTTCCCAATATATCAAATTATTCCTTTAGTTTCTGTATAGAATTTTACAACTTTCTAGTGCTGCTTACTTCCATGACAACATAATTGCTCGCTAAATGTCATCAATAAGGAACAAATCTTTTCATTCTAGTTCTGTGGCAGCGGCTGGCCAATAAAGAAATGGCTCAATTCATGAAGATGGCTACCAAAATGTGACATCATCACACTCCAGTTCACCACGTCCACTTCGAAGTGTATTTCCAGACAAATACTGTTGACATTGTGGTTTGCCTTTGTCCACTTGACTGCCAAGGCTGATGTCAGTTTAAGTAACTTTGACCTTACAGAAATATTTGAACAATCAGAATCTTTCCTCTTGGCAGTTTTAAAACACAGGATACAGGATGCATTTTGAAAATGGTGGGGGGTGCTCAGTTATGTCAGTTATGGAAGCCATCTACATCTACCTTTGCCATTACGGTTACTAACCATGAGTTGTGTGTTATGATATTGAACCGCATTGCACCTATAAGATGTGGCCTTAAATCTATTATCTATTAAATCTATTAGAGGGTCTCTGCAGTAAACTGATGGATGCATTTTTGTATTGTCTTGGTTTGTGTTTGTCCAGTGCTATACAAGCATGGTTTGAGGTTGCTGTGTTTACAGTTCATTGACAAGGACGAGTTTTAGACTAAATATTGAAGACATGATGTAGAGTTTCGTAGAGAGCAGATCAGTAGATAGTGTGTGATGCCAAGACCGCTGGGGTCAGCTGTTTGCTGTAAGGGTTGCCTATATTAAAATATGTGATCAACATGCTTTATGGCGCTCAAAGACTATCCTCTGTCATATCTTAGGCAACGTATAGAGGATATATTACTTTACAGGCACTCATGGGGGCTATTTCAACACTAAGGGAAATGCTGATATTGTTTCCAGGAAGGTTTGTCTTTTCCGTCCACTTTGTTGCTATGTTTTGGTTTTCTGGTTGCAGAGTGCGGCTGGCTGTTTTGCTGTGTCATCATATCCCACCCACAGGAAATAGCAGAGGGATTAGGGTTTTTTTTAAAACCTATTGTAATTTTCTCAAGTACCATGTAGGCTATGTATGTGTCTTTGAACAGCTTTTTGACTGTGTGTTCGTGTGTGTGTCTTTCTCTTTCCTGATAGTCTCCGGTCTCTGTTCCTCATCGCATTCGTTCCACCAGCAGGAGCGCCAGAGAGGGAAAGACTCTGTCTGAGATTAACTGTGAGTTCATACACAAGGTCAACACGAACAAATACACTTTCAGTCAGAAAACTACACAGAAGGGACTCTCTATTTAGACTGCATTTTCCAATACCATGTCCTCTTTTTTTTTTTTTAATTTCATTGTTTTCACCCGTTTTTCTGTCTCCTACTTTATCTTCTTCAGTTGGTCAGGTGAAGTTTGATCCTCCATTGAGAAAGGAAACAGAACCTCATCATGAACCGGTGAGTAATAAACTGTGGCATATGTGTAGGTGTGAGCGTGTGGGTGAGGGTGTGTTTGGGTGGTTTTCACTTCACCAGCACCAGCATGGCTGATCCTCACCTAATCACAGGAAGCACCCCGACCAATCCATGTTGTTGTCAGTCTGTGTTGAAACAAACAAGAAGCCCATCCACATAGTTCACTCTGGTAGTTTCAAAACTTATATAGGTATGTCCCAATCTATAGTCCCAAAATCTTTTGGTGGGATTAATGCACTGCATGCTGATTTATTTTTTTTTTTTTTATCTTAACCTGATTTTTGGAGTAACCTGTTTCAGAGAGCATGTAAGTTGACCAATACTGTGGTCACATGATGCCTTCGACAGGGTTGAGGTCATTTCCATCATCATGGCAGATTTTATTTTGGAAGGGTCGATCTCACACTATATTTTAGATCAGCACGTGGATGTATTAATACACGAGTGGCTCAGCTATGGACAAGTCAGGAATACGGCCTTTGATTGATCAAAAGACTGAGGCCAAGCCATCATGGGATTTCCAGAGTGCGGCCAACAACAAGATGGAAAAATGGATAAATAATCAGAGAAGACATTCAGTGTTGGATTTATCATCATGGATTTTACCACGTCTCCAGGAAGGCGCTGCAGTTCAAACCTGGATTACAACATTTCTGAAAGGGATGCAGTCATACTGGAGCCGACATTTTAGGCACAAAGGTACTGCTGTTGTTAGCCTTTCCTGCTCAACTTACTTCGGGGCTAACCCTCTTCACTGTTCCAGCAGTTGGGAAACAACAGATGAGACTTTTTCATGGTCCTGAGAAACAGCAGCGTTTATTAACTGACACACTGTAACCTGTACTGTACATTTACTGCCAGACTGGCAACTCACTGCTAAGTCTATTTCTTAAGGAAGCCACACTACTCTTATAACAGTATCCTTCAAACTGGCCCAATAAAAAGCAATTTTACATAGGAATGTAAGAAAAAATCTGTATAGCTTGAGATTGTGCATACAATTATCCAAATTAGTTTTCTTTGCAGAGTGTCTTGGCTCTTCTTTAAGGACAAGGTAAGGAGTTTAGATGCCCATAAGAAGCACAAAGTGAGAACCAGTTCTCCTTTGTTTCTAACGGCTCCAGATGGGGTGGTACAGGCATCTGATCAAGATCCTGGACACCTTCCTGTGGAGGAATTCATGGAATGTCCAAATCGGAGGAGACCCTTGGATACACCCAGAACATACTGGATGGACAGGGCTCTATTATAGTTCCTAACTGACGCATACAGAGACCACTGTGGACACCATGGACATCTATACTATTTATACTACCTTCTGGAGTCTGCTTGGAGGAAGAGTTCCATGCATGAACAGTAGATCAACATCTGTAGTGGCCACAGAGGAAAGTCCCCAGATGAGCCCATGCAGTCACACAAACTGGGGGTGTGGAGTTGTCTGCACAGAGTCCATACAACGAAATTTACGTCACACAGACCCTAGCAGACCCTCGCATATGTGCAAAGGGGAAGGTATAATTTCGGCTGTAATGTGACCCACCTGGATCTCCCTTTCAATGTTGGACATGGCTAGAGAGAACAATGTCTGAGCTTTTTTGACCTGGATCAACAGCAGATGTAGCAGTGGGTGTATTTGCATAAAGAAATAACCCTCTTCCTTCTGTCTTTGGCATGGTGGTTACACCTGACAGTCAGACAGCAACCTCCAACGCAGACGCAACAAGAACTGTAAAGCACTGCAAATATGACATTTCTTGCTGTAGTGTCTAGTGATTTACAAGCCTGGTTTGATGCATATCTTCCAGGTTAGATAGAAATTCAGGGGCAGATGATGTCTTCTTGGTTTTTGTTAGCAGGAAAATTGTTAATGTATGTTTTATACTGGATTATGACATTAAACAACGGTCATTTCCAGTTTTGGTCCAAAACTCAGCAGTGGCCTTGAAAAATGTGTGTTGTTTGAGCCTCAGTAGCTTGTTAAGTTGATTTTCTAGAAACTAAAGCTAATTCTTCTATTGCCCATCACTTTTAGAGCTGGTGAAAAAAGTTTTACTTGTGGACAAATGGGATGGTGCAGGTTCATGCCCAACCACAGTGTCTTGTTTTAAGTCCCTCACTCCCTCCCACTTCTTCTGTCCTTCTTTGCACTTGCACCTTTTCCACAAACTCCCTTTTGTTTTCCTCCTCCCTTCTAGTTAGCTGAGACAATCTGTCCCAAAATACGTCCTTCTTTCCTCTGGCCTTCTACCTATTTATCCATCAATTTGGAATAATGTTCTGAAAAAGTGTAGCTCTGTCATTCAGTCATCTCCATTCATCCTTTTGTCCTTCAGTTTCTGCTCTCTCGCTTGGTTTATATGTAGGCTATATGTAGAATTTAAAAAAATCAAAAAATCATTACCACGTTAATATTGTTATACTGTTGATAACAACTGACCCTTCCTAAGTTCTGTCCCTTTTTGAACCTTGGTAAAATTTCTCCTTTCTTGTTTTCTGTACCTCGACATGCTGTGTGTGAGGCTGTTTGTAAAACACTAGCTAACAAGCTAGATAATCTACATCAATCTTTAGCTAGGTAGTTACATTTTATAGTTAATGTTAGCAAAATGCTAGCTAATTAGGTAAAAATCTTAAATAATCATTGGCTAGACAGTTAGCTAGCATTAGTCTTAGCCTTAGTTAACTTAAAATGTGACTATATGTCACTTTGATGGGTTTTCTTTTCAACATAGACAAGCCTAGCATGTGGCATATCTAAGTACAGGAAACAGGAAGGGAGAAAGTTGACTGAGGTACCCAGCTCACTGAACTGTCTTTGAAGCACAGAGTAAAAAAAGGGTGGGAATTAGGAAAGGTCAGTCACTGTTGTCAGAAGGATTGGCAGCAGCATTTCTTGGCATCGTTTGCTCATAAGAGACTCACAGATGATACAAGGAGTCAATGGCTTGAGCAACATTGAGTAACAAGACAAACACGCCCATAGCGACACAATGGAACTTTGATTAAGGTAACATATGGTCTCAATTCAAGAGAAATAGTGCCAAGAACATTACTGGAATATGACAGAGGTTACTTAGTTTGTTATTTATTCACTGAAGGAGGCTACACAAAGGTATCTATATTTGTTTAGATTTTTTTTAAGCTTCACACAGCACTTATGACAGATTCATGCAATTTATATGTCTCCTCCTCTGTTTTGCTGATTTTAAACCCTCATCTACACCAGTTTACTCCATCCATTCCTCTGTCTCTACCCCTGTTTATTCCCTTTGCTTTTCAGATTAATATTCCAGTATCTCCCTCCCCCCTCTGTCCTCTCCTCTTGCTGAGGCACAGACTTCAGAGACCATTTTGGCCTTAATCCATTTTTCATCCATCATCTTCCATCCCTCCCCTTTCCCTCCATCAGTCCGGGTTAATGTATTAACTGAGGTCTCTCTCGCTCTGTCTTGCTGACCAGTGTGATTCTGAGCCCTATCTGGACTGTGTTGAGGAGCTCTACTATACCGCGAGATCTAATCTGGTAGTACTCTCTCTGTCAATCTGTCTCTCTATCTTTCGGCCTCTCCCTCTGACAGCTACATTGACCTTTTTTCTTTTTAATTTCCAATCTTTCCTCATTTCTCTAACCTTATGCCTCTTTCTTTTTTACACCTCTGTCTTACTCCCTCCATATTTCTTTTATTTTTAATCTGTTTCTGAAGGACATGTGTCCTTCATGTCCTTCTTTTGGCTCTCTTGCTTTCTGAGCCCTTGCTGCTGCCTCTTATTTATTTATTTATTTATTTATTTATTTATTTATTTAATTAATTAATTTTCCAGAGTGCTGCTTGTTTTGGCTGCTCCATGTCCAACATGTATTTCTGTTCATTTTCACAGTTTTGTTCCATCTATTCTGGTCCATCCATCTGTTTCTGTTCATTTAGTTCATCTTTTTCCAGCCTTGGCTCTTGCCTCACTAACTGGTGTTGTAGTTGTCATGGTGATAAGAGTCCTTAGTGGTGTTGTTCTTTTTGCTGTTTTTGGCTATACAGTACATACACACAAAATTTAATGCTTTTTATATCAAAATTTAAAAACACACACTCGAACTTTTAATATTTGCTGTATCTGATATTTGTTGTTACACATCTCTTAATATTTCTCTCTTCAGAATGTCTGTCTCTCTTCCGTACACTACTGCTTATATGTCCTCTAACCTCTTTTCGTCCTGTAGTTGATCAGAGCAATGAGGCCTTTTTCTTGTGTGTGGGTGCGTGCATGTCTGTATGATGTTTGTCTGTGTGTTTGTGTGTGTTTTCCTCTGCATGCCTGTTGTATTTTGTCTTTATCTTAAAGGTGTTTTGGTGACACAATGCTGCATTCACATTGTGGCTTTATTTAAAGTCGAGATGAAATGAACAGTGACTTTTTAACCCATTCAGTCCACATCCCACACATCATATTGTGCAGCTGTTCAAAAAATCTTTTTATTCTTATTTCAAAATCCTGTTTTCTCCTTGTAAAATAAAATATGACATGTAATTACACAGGCTTAAACCAACCATTAATATCATGACGTCCACCCACCTATCAGGCTTCAACTTTTTGCAGCACAGAGCTTGGGTTATGACACGCCCACTTTTCACCATTCAAATCAAATTCCTCCCAACGTTATGTCCTGCCTGCCTATACTGTTTCAATCGGCAATATGTCACGATGCAGATGCTAAATAGTCATTTCATCTGGACTTTAATAGATCATTCATTTCAATCAGAGAATGATGCATAACTCAGACTGCTGCAGGACAAACTAGGTTGTGTTAGTTTGTGTTTTTTTTCACATCTGGCACATCCTCTGTGTAGTATTTTCTATTAAATTAAATAGCCAACGAGCATCAGCTAATTGTCTGTTAGCTATAGACTGAATCATGGTGACACTGTCAATTCTGGAAACTATAATGTTCAAAGATACTTGGTCACAGTGGTCCAGCCTATCTGACATTTCTGCTGCTTATGTACTGCGTTGTTTTGTTATCATCTTTGATAAACCAGCCTACAGTGACGTCTCACCGCCAGCTGGACTAACTCAGCCTGAAATAACTCTGAAACTGGGTGCTATCACTTGGTTTATTTCATGTAACCAGCTTTGACGTCTGAGTCTGGCTGCAGTGTATGCTGTGAAATAGCGATTCCTTCATTTAGTCTTTGTTTGAGAGAGAGAGCATGCCGTGGTGTCTGACAAGAGACTGAATGAGTAGAGGGAGCGGAGGTATTGAGAAAACTGGAAAACCTAACTGCCCACACTATAATACAACCCTGCTCTGATTGCTGCTGCAACTTACTGCTTTGGGTTAAACTCAAGCTTTGATTTTCTTTAGTCTGTGGCTCAGTGGTTAAATTAGGTCTCCAAATTAACATTAGTGAAAGCATAAAACATGTATTAAATTTTTTATATTTACTTTCTCTGGCTTCTCCTCTATTTTTGCTTTTTTCTTGTGAAATACTCGTTACTCCAGTCTGCCTGGGGCTTAAAATGAAACTCTTCAGTTGAACTGGCCTCGGTTCATGTTCACACAGAGGCCGTAACACGATGACAGCTTCAGTAGTGAATGTTGCTTCATATTAGGTCGTCACAAGCCAAATAGGTTGTCAAGAACTGGTTTGTCTTATATCAACTAAGCAGAAATTGAAAAAAAAAAATACTGCAGATATCTACATGTGCCAACCTGCTATTCTCGTTACTTCTTCTAATGATGATTAAGTGGGATTACAGCAATTGCTTTACTCTATTGGAGTCCAGAAAAATCTGTGAGAAAAAGAGACGCTGACAATTTTGGTTAAATTATTCAGTTAACTATCTTGCACCTAACATTTTATTTTATAGTGTTTATTGGATCAGCAAACCTGTAGCAGACCTTTTTCACAGCATCCATTTGTCCATGAAACAGTAGGATAAACACAGGCGTTACTGGTGATACTGATTCAGGTTCTGTTCCATTCAGGTCAAATGCAGTCAGGGAGCTGCTGTTGTGCATGTTGGCTCACTGAAAAGGCTCTATTACACTAAATGGAACGATACCTTAATTAGTATCATTGGTAGTATCGTGGCTAATATCTTCTTATTAATATATATTCTTAGGCCACAATGTGAACTCAGCAAGAGTGAGATCTATGCACAGTTAGCTGTGTACATCTGTGTATGTCTGTGGTTATGAGTGAAACGTAGGGTGAAATTGCTGTTTTTATTGGGGGTATTGGTGTTAGTGCAGGCTGCTGTAACTGTCACCACAGCCACCGCAGTAGCAGCTCCTGCAGTAATTTGGCAGTGGAACAGGCATTTCAGATGTAGTCACTGTGTGTATGTTTGTATGTATTCTGGCACTTAGCCAAGATCTTCAGCCCTGTTTAGGTCTCTGAAGGAATCAAACACATTACACTTTCTTTAATTGGCCTGTTATGAAGTATTATGTCACAGTTGTAATGTAATTTGTTTGTCTTGTAGGACTTGCAGTTGGAATATGGGCACGATTCACCAAGTCTACTGGGAGGAAACAAGTAAGCCTCTCATTCACTGTATCTTGTCTCTATCTTACTGTCTTTTTCTCTTTTTCTTTCTTTCTTTTTCTTTACACCTTCCTGTCTCCGATGCTTCATTTTTCTCTCATCCTTTTATCTGCAGTTGCAGTTAGGCTAACAGAATGTGAGATCTAGAGAGTTTTCATGCTGCAGGTTTGATGATTTATTCATAATTGCAGCTCGGGGATGTTCTGTAAGCCGTGTGTTGGTGTGAGCCTTCAAGTGTGCTTTGTAAGCAGAAAGCTCAGGTTCAGATCAGGGCAACAGAATGTCCTCCACAGTCTGGCAAGGACTAAAAGCATGTAGATTGTCAGTGTCAGTGAATTAATTCAGAAATCTGATATTTATTTTTTATATCTTTGTCATATTCTGTCATTTATACCTTTCTCCTCACTTTTCCAACAAACAGGAGTCTTCTCAAATCTGTGGAGGAGGAGCTACAGCAGAGGTAAGTCAGACCCCTCTTGTATCTTGATTTATCCACGACCTCCGGATTTGCTGGTGTTCTAACTACACCCACCCATCAGCCAATCATTGTTAATGGCAGGACTAATCTTGGCCAATCACACGCAACTAACGCTGTTGTAATGACTCCTGGCTGTCACAGCTCTCGGCACTTTGGATTCTTGTGGGTTTCATTTTCCCGCTGCGGCTTGCTTCACGCTTTGATGTGATCAAGAGACGGCTGTGCTTCATAGGGGCTTCCTGCAGAGCATGGCTTACACACACGCAATCACACACTCATGCGTGCCGTCACACACACAGACACACACACATGCACGCGTGTACAATTATTTAGCCAAAGTTGCAGTGGGTGTCTTTAGCAATTTTACTGGCAAGTCTGTGGAGACATTCTTTTTACTTGCCCCATAGATAATGATTATCACCATTCTTGTGCTTTGCTATTCGTATGAGACATTCCTTATGCGACAAATGTGTTTCACTGAATTCTTTGGTCTGCAGAGTTACAAGTATACAGAGAGTTTTCACACATATAAACAGAGGGTACAAAGATGTCCTCTAAGCATTCCCTTTTCAACACTAGAGGCTAAATTTGTCAATTTATTTCCCTGTAAATCCTCATTGTTTAAAAGCCAGGTCTCCTGAGTCAATGTTTGACATATATAGTGTTAAATTAAAAGTATTATATAAAGCTATTTGGCTACACTTAGTTTCTTTAGTGTGAGTTGCACCCATTTTTATCTCTTTTGCAGTAGAGTAGATAACGGTGACCTTGTTTCAGTCTTTGAGGTTACTTCATCATTACATCTCCCGTGTCAGAAAATGTGGGACAGTCGATCAACAGTTTACCAATTTATGAATAAAATGCAGTTCATGTTTTTTAGTGTATATTAGTGCCTGTGATGTGGATGTTACTGTGAAGTAAATACAAGTGGCAGAATGTCACAACAATCACCTAAAAAGTAGATGAAAGTGGCTTTTTCCTATTTAGCTGTAACAAACAGATGTTTTTTATTCTGATATGGTGATAGCAAACTAATATTATAGCATTTATTTACAGAGGCTTTTAGATCCAGGTCTGGTCCTGAATGTTCAGACTGTTGCTTTTTTATAACACTACATACAAGAAAAAGAATATATGGCATGTAATCAAAGGTTCCAGTTAGATGGCATAAATGTACAATAAATTGATTTGAATTGAGGCTTTCATAAATTAGACATTCTTGAAAAGTTGTCCATGAGGAAAAGGTGCTGTGTTTCAAAATAGAAGTGCTTTGTTATTACTGTAAATTCTCAAATAAAAGCTGGTGTTTAAATAATGGCTTAAAAAACAGAATCCTCCTCCTTCCAGGTAGACTTTTACTTTAAAATATTTGCAGAAAATAATTTCATTCATTCAGTTATATAGTGAAGGCGATCAATATTTCTGTTAAAAAGAGATGTATAGTTGTGATATGATATAATTCTGTTGTTTTGAGCTGCAACAATTAGTCAATTAATTGATTAATCCATCAAAATAAAAGTTAGTTAGTTAGTTGCCAACTATTTTGACAATCAATTGTTTCAGTCATTTTCTCAAGCAAAAATGTCAAATATTTGTTGGTTTGAGCTTCTTAAATGTAAGGATTGGCTTCTTTTCTTTGTTGTTAAAGACAGTAAATGATAAGTCTTTGGGTTTTGTACTGCTGCTTAGACAAAAGAATCAATTTGAAGATGGCTCTTTGGGCTCTGAGAAATTGTGATCAACATTTTTTGTAGTTTTCTATCACATTTTAAAGACTAATGATTAATTGAATAATCGTGAAAATAATCGGCAGATTAATAGTTAATGAAAATTGTTAGTTGCAGCCCTGCAGTAGTTGTATTAATAGAATTAATGCTCTGGAAATGTACATAATACTGAATTATTCAAAACACCTCCACATAGAGGAAGTGCTGAGCTTGCATCAAGAGGAAATTGAAATAGCAGCAGATTAGAAAACAGGGAGGTGTCTTAGTAAAACATTATAAAACATGTTTATAAAACAGAAAATCAGGATGTCTCTAATTAGTGAGATAAATAAATATTTGAGAATTTACGGGATATAAATTGTGGTTAAGTTGTTATGAATTGACTGATTAGAGGTTGTCTGTTGAGGGGTGTGTAGATCTGTAAGGACTGTACAGGTTTAAACAGTGCAGTTGAGCTTAGAAGTATCTGTTAGTAGCTGTTGTCTGGTTTTTCAGGTCTGTAGGAAAGATCCATCCATCCAGTGATTTATTGATTTTGTTGGGGAGCTCTTCTCTTTTTTTGTTTGGATCTGTTCAGTCCTTTCAGATCTGCCAGGGTTCAAGGGTTAGAGGTAGTTTGTGGACCGAGCTTCACTCAGATCTCCCTCCCCTTCCCCTCCCTCCTCTGTCCTCTTCCTCCTCCTCCCGTTGTCACCTTTGCTTGCTCCCTTTCTCCCTTAACCTTCCCATCTTATACTCTCCCTCCCTCGACCCTCAATTTCTATGCTTTTCCTCCCCTTCTCCCAACCCTCCGTCCTCCTTTCCTCCCCACCCTCCTATCTTCACCTCCTCTCCCAGGGGCCATGTGGCACACTTAGGGGATGATGAGGATGAGGATGATGATGGTGCAGATGATGATGAAACTCACACTCAGTAAGTTCTCTCCCAGTCTTAGAACTGGAAGCTTCTCCCTCTTCGTCTCTCTTTCGTTCCTCATCATTGCCTCCCTCGTTTCAAAGAGGAAAGGATGAGGATGAGGAGTAAGACGCAGAGGAGGGCTTCCTGTCTTTGCCACAGTTTCATCCACGCATTGCTGTGAAGCATACCCCACCATCACGCCACATTTGCCACCTGTGTTTTTGTGTGTGTTTACAGCCTGTGTGTTTTCTATGCTGTCTTGTGTGAAGTTTAATATCTACTAACAGTAACCCTAACCCTAATCACTCACCTGGAGGATGTTAATATAGAGGTTTTTTGTTGTTTATTTGTCAGATATTTCCACATTTTACCTCCATAAATACACAGGCACAGGGAATAACTTTATCCTTGACTAGGTCCACAGCATTAAATGGAACATTGTAGTTATATAAACCCAGCCACATATCAAATTCTGGCACATCGTATCATTTAATTTTCACTTGATTCTCAGCTATTTTTGATGCTTAAAATATGAGTTTTGGGTGTAGTTTCGGTGCCTCTGTAACTGATCCTCATGACCTTGACTTCTTATTTGTTGTTGCTTGTTTTGTTCTCCACTTGCATCGCCATCTGTGTGCCTCCTTGCTGTGTGTGTGCGTGCGTGTGTGTGTGCGCGCGCACCTTCTGTCTTCTCCTGCCTCTATAAAACTGTTTATTTGGCGTCCAGCCTCATCCCTCATTGTGTAAAAGCCAAATGTCTGCAGCAGACCAGAGTGTTCCTTCTAGACATATATTTTCCACTGCAGTCAAATAGGCCTTGGTGCCTAGCGTGCGCACACACACACACACACACACACACACACAGCACAGAGATAACAAAAATAGAAAGACCCTGAATTTTTAGATTTACTGCTACCAGTAGTTGTGAAAAATAGAAACAGAATGACAAGTCCTGGTTATAAAGATATTGAATAAGCTCATGTCGTATGACCCTAAATGCACCATGACACAGCAGAGGACTGAAGTAGCACCCCTGCAAATGACACCAAAACTTTGTAGAGACTCTCAGCATAGTTTCTATCACATGACTGTTTGTACAAACACATTCCTGCCAGTGTGGCGGGCGGTCAGATAGCCTTTCCAGATTTACTCACCAAATGGAATCTGATTGGCTCCCCTGACTGACCTTGATATCACCGATCAGACTATTTAGAAGGAATATTGGCTGTTAGTGACTGCGGCAGACCGATTGGAACACCCATACCAAAAATCATTAATTCTGTAGCTCACTGTCACTAAAAAATATTTTGTGCTTTTGATAATGACTAAACCAGTATTGATCCAGATCCAAAAATAGTCACAAACAAGCTCCTTATCATTTTCCAGTCTTTCTAGATGCTTTTTTTTTGGCCAACTTCTCCAATTTTTCACCTGACACTGTGTTGTTGCCATTTGCCACCCACCACATGTCACATTCAATTCAATGTTAAACACTGAACAAGCTCAGAGGTGTGAACTATACTGTGTCGATAACTGATCAGTTTTTACTGATAAAGTTTACATTGAGGAGGGTAAGCCGTACATCTGTTGACCATCATTCAGCTGAATCATTGTGTCTCATTTTTGTTGTTGTTTCTGTATTTCTCTTCACTGTGATTGGCTCTCTGTCTCTGTTTTGATTTGTGTGCTCTGATTGCTTCTTTGTCTGTCCGTTATTAACAAGTGGCTCGACAAGTCTGCAGTCTGTAAGGCAAAACGGATAAAGTCTCTGTGAATACAGTGCTGGTTTTTCTGATTTATTGAATCATTTTTAAGACATTACAGCTGGGTTACACCAAGATTCATTTTTAAACCCAATTAAATGATGGTTCAACTTAATTCTGTTACGGCAAACTTTAATACTAGCTTAAGAGAAAAAGATTATATTTGTGCTTCTCCTTTAACCTCAGTTTAGTTTTTTCTCTAAACTTAGTTAATATTTAACATTAAACTCTAATTTAAAATGTGATCCAGTATTAATTTTAAACTTTCACTCGAAAGTTGTTAAGTTACAACTCTAACTTAAAATAATCAAGTTCATCAAAGAAAGCTAAGGGACAGAGCTAACCCACTGGAGTTTTATGATGTGTCTCTTCTTTCTTTGACTGTAGCTGATCCGTTCAAACAGTCTGCCAGTTGCTGCCAGGCAGCTTCTTTTTTTCCTTACTGTGCTGCTGTCCGTTTTTTAATCTTCTGTAATTTGGCCATATTGATCCATTAATTCAGCCAGCAAATTTATCTCAAATGATAGGAAATTAGATCTTCTCTTGCCGAGCCACCATGATGAGGCTAAATATGCTAGCGGTAATTAACTTTATAGCTAATTAGAAAGCAAAATAATGTTTTATTAAGGAACAGAGCAGCCAAAAGTTGATGGTTTCCCCCGTCTTTTATATTTCATGTGTCCCAAAAGCACTCAAACTGTTTTTTTAGTTGTAATTTGGGTAAGCAAGCATCTTCATATTAACCAAAGCCTGTTTCATCAATAAACTTAGATTTACTAAGCTGAGATTAGTTTTTAATTGTATAACATTGTACTAATTTTAAGCCTAGTTTTGTGAAATAAAAGTAAGAATTAATCTTTGATTAAATTAATCATTTTTTTTGGTGGAACTCAGTTTGAGAGGCGTTTACCTAAAATTGTGGTCTTGCTTGATTCAAATGAGAAAAGCTCAAAGACTCAAAACACTAAAAATACTTTGACACTTTTTCACTGTCAGCTCTACTACTCTCAGAGACTTTATAAATGCCCCATCTGTAGTTGTTCGTATCACCTCTAGTTTCACTTTGTATGTAGTGCTTAACCTTTGGAAATAGTTCTCTTGTCTGTTTCAGTGTCAGGCTATGGTTATACTTGTCATTTTATCTCAGGGTTTCTTTTAATATCTGATCACTCCATAAAATAACAGATAATACAAACTAGATTTTAATAGAGGCACTTCTTTGAAACTGGCAGTAAGAATTTTCCGATTTTATTTTATTATATGATCTTATGAAATCTGTCCTGTATGATCAATGCAAAAACTGCTTTGAAATGGCAAGTTAAACCATAGCCTCAGTGGTGAAATGTTGACAAATGTGAATATTGTTTTCAGTGCAATTCTTGGTTGTAATAAACATTAGTTGTTAGTCTATTTTATGAGTGTTTGTCTTCTCATTCTTCAGTAAATCAAGCACTATCATGAGGCCGAAGGTCCCACCTCCGCTTCCTCCCAAGGTACAAACAATCACAGGCATCAATCAGCTAGATTCAGTAATTTATCATTTATAGATTGATGTAAAAGTTCATTTTAGTCTTATTTTGTCACATGGTTGTTTTAGATTTTAAAGGATTTTACTGTCCAGAACATAAGAAATGAGCTGACGCTTTGTTCTTTGTATTTCCCTCCAGCCCAAGTCCATCTGCTCGTCCCAACCACAGCAGCAACAACAAAAACATGACGATAGCCAATCACACAGCGAGGACGACGGAGGAGGGGGAGGGACCATCAAGCGCTGTCCAGTCCCAGAGACGCCGAGCCCCGCCAAGCCCTCCAACGTCCCCCCACGTCCCCCGCCCCCGAAGCTGCCGCCCCACCGCCGCAGTAGCCTAGGTAACGAGAGCCCCAAACGCACGGACGTCGAAAACTCTGCCCCAGAGGATGATGGGAGCTTTAGGCATTTCTGGGAGTGGCTCCACACGCCTCACACAGAGGAGGAGCTGGAGGAGGCGTGGGAGGTGCTGAAGGAGGTGAAAGAGGAGCAGGAAAAAGAGGAGGAAAAGGAAGAGAGTAAGAGCAGCCACTTGATAGATCGGTAGTGTCCACAGACCCCATCCTCCCCTCCGATTGGTTGTGTGGTCTCCCATTAGTCAGTCCACGTAGTCTGATTTCTTTGTTCCATGAGTCCATTAATAACAGTCCTTCAAATTCTTTTGTTTGTAGCTCCTTCCGTCCATCAGCTCCTGCTCAGTATCAGTGTTTGTCATTTTTTTTTTGTGAAGTCTGATTGGTTGTTTAACCCAATCAATCAAAAGCTAGTAGTCTGCTACCACTGCCCCTCGCTTCGTAGGAGGAAGAAGGAAGAGGAGAAAACATCGTCCTGGCTCATCAGAACTCAGGCAACAACATATGATAGTGATATGAAGGCATCAGGAATGAAGTCTGATATCTATCTTTCAGTTTGAATACTAGTATACACAGACATCCCTGCTCCCGTGTCTTCTAATAATATTGTTTCTCTGTTTTTGATTTGTTTTATTTTGATTAAATTTGGTATTTCCTGTTCCTGTTAGCAGCTTTTTAAATGTTAATTCAAAAAAGTAACTCCAGACATTAAAAACAGTCACATCAAGGCATTGATTCAAACAGTTGTTTGTCTTGGATGGTAACAGACCAGCACATGAGAGATAGAAACTGAACAGGAACAGAAACAAACTCTTGTAACCAAACCAAGGAATACACAAAATATCCAGTATGATTGGAGTACTTGGATATTCCCTGTATTATTATAATGTCTACATCACGCCAAAAGATCTTTTAGTTTATATTTTCATTACTTCCACTGGTGGAAAACTTCATTCTATAAAAGCCACAATTCTGTAAAGTCTACCTTGGAACTAAAAGTCTGCTTGATCACTAAATTGACTACGAGAAGGTTGGGTTCATATAACGAGTTGGCTGTTATTTGGCAGATCTCTTTTGTGGAGAATTTAAAAATTGGTTGTGTTTGAGAAATGTACACCAAGTATTTGGATACTGTAAATTGAAGTAACTTTGGTCAGTGGGATCACATAGATTAACATTAACGTTAAATTCAGGGATACACAATGTTGGATTTCCTCTGATATTCCAATATTTTTCAACTTGTTTCAGCAGGTTGCTGATACTGGCAGATGCAGACATAAAATTCAATGTACAAATACAACAAAAACACAAATTTCTCATTATGATTGCACATTGCAGACATACTGGCATCACGTGTGCATAAAGCACCATCTTATCAGTGATACTGATAGAAGTATTTGCTTTGGGTCAATACCAGTATTTAATTTTAAAGCCTTTATCAGCTGATCACATGCCAATACTATTGTGCATCCCTACATTAAATACATGAAAAAACATTGAATTAGAAATATGCAGTTATGGTGGAATGGTTCTGTAAGCCTTTAGCAAGCACACATCAGTGGAGTTGCACTGTGTGTGTGTGCATATGTGTGTGAGTGTTGTTTTCCCATGACAGGAAATATTTTTATCCATAGCCCCAGATACAAGCTATTGCAAAAAAAGATATTTTAGCATTTTATCAGCCAACTCAAACCTTCTTAAGAGAACAGGGTGTGAAGATTTGTTGGTTACTTGCCAGAGAGTTTGAGTGGTAGACAAACCTACTGGTCATAAATGACCAGTATTGATCACTATCTACTATTTAGCAGGTTATATGTGGTGCATTAACACCTTCCTGTGCTCATGACTATATTTGATCCTCTGTATTCTTCCTGCTAGTCTGCTCCCTCCTTCCCTCCCTCTCTGCTCCCAGTAGTTTGTTTCTTATATGTCGTCAGTCCTGCAGATTCGACTGCACTCATTGAAACCAACTATAAGTGTCAGTGTGCAGCTTAGTCTATTTATGTTTTGTTGCTCACTTTTTTCCACCAACACGCAGCTGCATATTCACACACTCACCTTGTCTCTTGTTTCTCTATCACACTCTGAGTTGTGTATCTGTTGTTGTAGGAAATGGGCTGAACTCTCCTCACACTGGAGACAGGGACAGTCCAGCAGACAGGCAGTCCACTATGCCCCCTAGTGTCCCCATACGGAAAGAGAAGAAGGACGTTCCGGTAAGTGGGCTTGACTCCACACCTCCAGAGATCTTTGAGGAAAATTTAAAAAAAATTGTTTTCAGTGAAACCATTACTAAAACTGTTAATAACAGACATAATGGGCCAGTTTCACAAACACAGACTTTGACTCTGGCTTAGATATGACAGAGAGTCAGACTTTAGATAGATGTCTAAATTCATCCGTTGCACCAAGCAGTTATGAATTCTGGGTAAAGACCTTTATTAGAACAAAAGAATGACCGATGGAGTGACCGCATCCAGCCACTCAGCTCTGTTCACCCCAGCAGAAAATATGTCTTTTGGAGGAATTCAACAGCTACAAGGACATTTTACGTGGAAAATTTAGCGAAGACTGTAACAGTATGAAAAAAAAGACGTAAAAAATATAGTACAAGATGCAAAGAAATTATTACTCTCTCCATAATAATGCTAGCAAACCACAAATTATAAGCCATGTTTTCCTCTTTTTTTGTTGTTGGTGGCAAGTTAGAAATGAATGGTCTTAACTTGCAAAAGACTAATCCTTGAGCAGAAGACTGGTCACAACACTATAGACTAGTCTAAATCTAGTCCAGTCTTTGTGAATCCAACCCAGTGTTGCAAAATGCATACATCAGACCAGCAATAAGTCATTGAAGCCCACTTGTCAAGGCCACACCCCCTTTTGGGGGAAAGATTGCAGTTTCACATAATGCGAGAAACAGGAAATTGCTGAAAAGCTGCTATGTTGCATATTATAAACAAATAAAAGCACAAATCCATCTCAGTCTCTGTTCTCCCATTCTACCTGGAAAGGAAGGGGATCCCAAAAGGCAAAAAACGATAATTCTTTTTTTTTTGGAAGCTGTGTTTATACCCTTTTGATGACAAAAAATATGAATTAGTTTCTGTCATTTAAATTATGCTGAACCTTCAGTTTCATTTATTCTCTGCTTGTCAAATTGTGACACTGTATTTAAGATTTACCAGGATCATTCATATGCCAGTGCTGACTAACTGTATGCGTGTTTTCTTCTGTCTGTTCTAGAAACCAATCAGTAACGGCCTCCCCCCTACACCCAAGGTCCATGTAAGTAACAGCCTCTTTCTGCTCTACTTAAGAAAACAGTTACTGTGAATGGTGTCGTGCAGAGAAACACAAATTTTTGTATGGGAAATCTGTAGGAGTCTTTGTTGCATTTCACTCTATTTTTTACTCTATAGCAACACTCATAGGAGAAAAAAAAACACTGTGTCTGAGCATCATATTTTGTATGCAGAGCTCATCATTTGCATCATATTTCTTCATCTCCTCCTCATGTTTGCAGATGGGTGCGTGTTTCTCCAAGGTGTTCAACGGCTGTCCTTTGAAGATCCACTGTGCCACTTCCTGGATCAATCCGGACACCAGAGGTAATGACGTATGGCGTCATGAGTGTGTCATTAGTTACATCCTAAACCAAACTGTCCTGCTTCCTGAGGTAATTTTTTTTGTGTTGTCTTGTGTGAGCTGCTGCTTTTCTCTAAAAAGTGACCAAATGTTTTTTTTTTTTTTGTTGTGTTTCAGACCAGTATTTGATATTCGGAGCTGAAGAGGGAATCTACACATTAAACCTTAATGAACTGCACGAGACCTCGATGGAGCAGGTGAGACTGGAGATGCTGCATTAAATAAAGTAGTAATATACTTTATGAAATGTGGGTTGGTTAAAAAAGTCAAACATTTATTCAACCTTTGAAACTGCTTCATAATGCTCATTCACTGCACCTGTCTCTACCTTGTATCTGTCTGCAGCTCTTTCCTCGGCGGTGTACTTGGCTATATGTCATGAACAACTGTCTTCTTTCCATATCTGGTGAGCTATAACATGTCGGTGTGATGGGATCATTTGGATGTTGAATATACGATTATTCATTCTTCACTTTTGGCATCGTCTTTTCTGATCTCTCTCTTTTTTTTAACCTCTTCTGTTTTCTTCCGCTCCAGGAAAAGCCTCTCAGCTGTACTCCCATAGTCTCACTGGTCTGTTCGAACAGGCCAGGCAGTTACAGAAGTTACCAGTAGCCATTCCCACACACAAGCTGCCTGATAAGATCATTCCCAGGTAACTCTCCGAACAGGAGGTTAAACTTTTGACCAACTGAACTGTAATCCTGCATATCTGTCGTCAGTCACATGAGATTTAAATAACTTCCAGTGAAAACAGAACAGTTTGAATCATTGGTGCATCTGGTTTTTTTTTTTGAGGGATACTGATTTCTTTGTTTTTCTGTTTATAGGAAGTTTGCTGTGTCCAATAAAATTCCAGACACTAAAGGGTGCCAAAAGTGCTGCGTAGGTGAGTTTTAGTGAAGAAGGATTTTCATATTTTGTCACTAGTCGTACTGCTCAATTTGTGGCTCTGCAGTGCTGCAAGACTGACTTTCTTAAATTGTGATCAAATATGGCCTTTGACGCCTATCTACATAAAAAAGTGGCATGTTAATCTGTTTATTATCCCATAGAAACATTAGAGTTAGTGCATAATGTTTTTTACAAGCTGAAACCATTATAATTGTTGACGAAAAACTGGTTTTGTTTCCGTGCAGTTCGTAACCCGTACACAGGCCATAAGTACCTGTGTGGAGCCTTTCAGTCTAGTGTCATGCTGTTGGAGTGGGTGGAGTCCATGCAGAAGTTCATGCTCATCAAGGTCAGTGTTTGCTCTTTAAAACTGCTCCTTTGAGTATAAACATGAGACACAAGCCTGGTCTAGTATCAAAGCTTTTCTGAGATTATAAAGTTCAAGCTCTAAAATGATTAAAAAGGCAGTCTTCAAATATAGTTCTCAGCTGCACTGTCAGTACTTCTACTTCCTACTCCAAACTCAAGTACTCTCTCCCAGCCCTGGTTTTTAGGAGATCGTGATACAGATGAACTTTCATCTTCTTTAAATATTACACTATTGCAAGATTTCTGTCAAAAGCATGACAGTCTCTTGCAGAACACTCTGTTAACTTCCTGTCTTTTTGTCAATAGTCTTGTGTCCTCTGAGATAACAGAGGCAACTTCTCTTTCTTACCTACTGTCTCCTCATCTACTGGACAGAACATCGACTTCCCGTTGCCGTGTCCGTTGGAGGTCTTTGAGATGTTGGTGGTCCCGGAGCAGACCTACCCTCTGATCTGTGTGGCGGTCAGTAAAGGCACCGAACTCAACCAGGTGGTCCGGTTCGGCACCGTCAACCCCAACTCTACCTCCTCCTGGTTCACAGAAGCAGGTGAGAACAGTGAGACCGGCTGTGTTGTGTGAATGCAGCAACACTTGATTTGCTCTGAGATGTTCCAGATGTTGTGTGGCGGCCAAACTAAGTGCTCTGCTGTCATCTTTCCCTCTGCAGACACACCACAGACGTGTGTGATCCATGTCACTCAACTAGAGAGAGACACTATCCTAGTCTGCCTCGACAGTGAGTACCATGAAAATGTTTTGACACGTCTGTCCATCAGCACTGTGCAGCTTCCACTACCTCAATCTTTTGCAGTTGATATTACAAGAAATTCATTCTTCCGTTCTCCGTCTCTCCCTCTTTCTCTCTGCAGGGTGTATAAAGATAGTGAACCTCCAGGGAAGGTTGAAATCCAGCAGGAAGTTGTCAGCTGAGCTCACCTTCAACTTCCAGATCGAATCCACGGGTAAAGAGAAATAAATAGCAAAAATATAAGTCATGACATGAATATGGAGGCAGAGTGATTCAGGGGCATGAACTGAAAGAATGAGCAATATTTCTCATAATTATATGTAATTGAATCTTGTAGAATATTCTAGTGGATTTATACAATACAAGCTCGTTTGTGTATCATAATGACAATCTTTGTTATTGTTTACCCTCGTTTCTTTCCAGTTTGTCTCCAAGACAGTGTCCTGGCCTTCTGGAGGCATGGCATGCAGGGGCGGAGTTTCAAGACCAATGAGGTGAGATCAGTACTGAGCCATCTGTGTGTGTGTTTGTGCCCAGTTAAGAAGAAAACACACAGTTAAAGTGACCTTTGTACCATGTGCAGATGTTCACTTTTAGGTAACATAGCAGGATGTTATTTAATCTCAGACTGAAATAGGATTGTGATTATCATCATGTTGCTGCTGAATTCCCAAAACATGGATATTTTTTTTTTACTTAGTTTTTATTTTAGTTTCAGCAACTTATCTAACTCACAATTTTCCTGCTGTATGTACAAGGCTTATTGATAATTTAACAAAGTGACTTTAAAAAAAAAAAAAAAACTTTATTTCATCTTGAGGTATTTATGGTTTGAATAGAACAAAAGTATAAATGATAAAAAATGGTAAAAATACAAAAGATAAATAGAAGAAAAGAAAAAGGGGGAAGGTGGAAGTCAGAATATCAGATTTGATCAGTAATCCAACAATTTCATACATGTGGACTGATTTGTCCTGGCGAGCTCTGACCTTGACTTTGCACTTCTCCGCCTGCTTTTCTCTTTTCATCATTTATTCATCAGATCACCCAGGAGATCTCTGACAGCACACGCATCTTCAGACTACTGGGCTCAGACAGGTGAGAACCCCCCCCCCCACACACACACACACACACACACTCCTCCTTACTTCATACACACACACACTTAGTTCGCTGTTAACATGCTCTCTGATGTCTCACCACTGAAGACGTGCTGACTGTAGAGATCCAGAGGCCGAGGACGCAAGCCTCGTTCTGCGCAGGTACACTCACTGCTCGCTGGTTACTGCCAGCTGAAAATTCTGCCTCTTTCTGTCGGGACTTTCATGGTCTGCTTGACACCGGATGTGACTGATCAGGAGCTTTAAGACTGTCCAAGAGGAGGAGAGAGTGTGTCTTACAGGAGACAGCAAAGATTTGGATGGATTTTACCTGTTAAGTCGTGACAATAAAGACACAAAAATCATCTTTGTCTAATCTGCTGCTGGCCATTTTAAGCCTATATTTTCCTCAATCTATCATCTCTCATGATAAATACCCAACTGCATGTTCTTTAAAAAACTCAGAGTAAACTATAATGGTTACACATATTGACAGCAGTATTTTCTGTAGCGTAATAAACATCACGTTTTAGGGTAATGTAGAATTCGTTAAAATGACGACAAAACATTTTATTTCAACATTTTTAACAAATTTGCTCCAAGAACCATCATAGAAATTAGTCACTACCCTACAGGAAAGGGATGGAAATGAGCTTATCTAAAACATAATAGCATATAGAAACATACAGCTTAATGTAATATGTGTAGTGATATAATAATATAATACCTCCAGCAGGTGTTTTGTTCTGTTTACTTCTTCTCCAAATGTGGCCTGCGTTTTGTGTATGTAGCTGCGGTGGTTGCTTCCGCTGCTACTTTTTGACATTCTTGTGTATTTTCTTTAAATTGGTTAAAAAAAAACAAAAAAACTTTGCCATTTGATTTAAGTAAGGGTACTTTGTGTCAAAATTTGAGAGGTAACAAATTATAGATGCAAATTCTTCAATTCTTTATTAATTACTTGTAGTTTAATGTAGGCAAATTAATAGCACTCGAGACCACTTACAAAGTTACTTTGACAGAGACAATGATAGTTGCAATCAAGATGCATCTACAAGTATGCAAAAAAAAAAGTAACAACATAACTGTAACATGCATGCTGTCAATATGACTGAAACAGGTAAAAAAATGACCACATTTTCTTTGCCTTTTGTGTAAATTATTTAAAAAAACATTTTAAATGAAAATACAAACACTTTTTAAGAAATATGGGATGCCAGTAGCTCTGTATTTTTTTTATTCAACAGTATTTTTGCACGTTTTGCACAAGAATTTGAAAACTGACGGTCTTAGCAGTTCTAGTGTTGAATTAAGGGCAGTAAATGTTGCCAGTAATTATTGAACTACCAATAACGTTGTGTAGACTGGGTAATTTTGGTGTCTGTTGTCCCATTACTGAGCAGCTGAGTCCCTCTGAGTGATGATGTGCGAGTGTGTGAGCCTTTGGGTCCCTGTTAAAACAGTATTAACAGCTTTCTTCCAGTTTTCCTCAGGTCAGGTTATGATCAGAACAAGTCACCTCCCTCTGCTGCTTCTTTCCAAATAACAGAGCTTTTACAGGGCTGGACCATATCCTGCGTGGGTTGCTGGCTGTCTGTACATATTACTACAGTAAATTCTGGGCTTTTATTGTGACTTAACGCTTCATATTCATCAGGGTATTTTATTTATGTCAGAAAAACTAATACCTGGGTTCTGCTTAAGTCTGGGATTAACAGGCGGAATAAAGGCTGATTAATGCTTTACCTTCCCTTGAAACTAAACTGGATGTTGTGTGTGTTTCTGCCTTTGACTGTGTGTGTGTGTTTGTCTTGCAGGGTGGTGGTGCTGGAGAGCAGGCCTACAGACAACCCTACAGCCCACAGCAACCTCTACATCCTGGCAGGCCACGAAAACAGCTACTGAGACGCACGCACACAGACTCACACGCACATAAACACACTTCTCTAAAACAGCCTACCACTAATGCAAACAAGGGAGTGAGCAACCGGGAGACACACTCAGCCCTCAACCCCCACTGCTAACCCACCCACCCAACCTCCTGTCGGCTGGGAGATGAGCCGTTCGTGGGTGCAGAATGTGGATTCCTAGTTGCAGACATTTAAAACGCACCGCAGTGTTACATGTGTATTAGTTAAGCGTGTTGTAGTCAGGTCGTGGAGCCGTTTCTGACAGAGCGAGGGTTTAAAAAACTGGCGATCTAAGGCCGGTTTGGGTTGAGATTGTCAGGGAATCTCTTCTCTGCACCTTTCGAGAGTGAATTCAACCCAGAATCCCGCCTAATACCATCCCACCTCCCAGTGTGCGTACTGCACACTGGGAAAACAGCACCCAGCACAGAAGTCTGACTTCAACACTACTTCTACTACTAGTTCTACACATACTACTACTACTACTGCTACTGCTATTTGCGCTAAAGCTTCACAGAAGAGCCATCTTGCACAGAAAACCTTCATTGTCCTTTCCTCTTTCCTTTTCTCCCCTTTTTTTAACTACACCTTTATTTATTGTGGCATGATGTAACTTTAACAACCAGGATGGCTTTCCTGTTTTATTTGTTTTGTTTTTTTTTTAAAAAAAAAGGATAAAAAAAAAAGAGAAAATAGACTAATTAGCTTTGCCACCTCTGCTAGCATCGAATTCCAGTACCCATCACCACACCACACAAGTGCTTAATTGACCTCTATTTAATTGTTGTAAATATAAATGTAGTATTTTTTTGACAGAGACGAACACTAAAAAGACTGGTCATGTAGATAGGCGTGTGTATAGTTGCTCTGTACAACTGTGGAGACAAACAGAGACAGACAGACAGGCGTGGAGGAGTGGCAGGAGCTGTAAATTCACTTCCTGGTTCCCCGATCATGTGACAAGGGTCTGGAAGCACAGAACCCCCCTGCAGTCTCCCCAGGTGGACAGCTCTAGTAATCGGATATTACTCTAATAGCAATCTGGAGCTCAGGATTGGACTGAGTGAACACAGGAAGCAGCACTGATTGGTCATTTTTCATTTTGCATGCGTCACCATCGAAAACCTCCTGCTCGTTTGCACCATAGCAACAGTCGTCAGGGCAGCAGACGTTACAAATTCTTTTTAAGTTTGTTTCTCCTGTTTTGACGAAATCCTTTTCATTTTTTTAAATGCTGTTTTAATCAGAAAACTTTGTTCTTTTTTTTTTTCGTTTTTTTTTTTTTATTGAACCACTGGTGTTAAAAATTTGCACAGAGAAAAAGGTATTTGACAAGCAAATGTGATGTCATTATAATATATGACCTTGTGTGTATGCACAGTGTGTGTGTGTGTGTGTGTGTGTGTATGTGTGTGTGCATAGACATAGATTATGCACATACAAGTGCATCATGTACAGATCTGGTCTTTAACAGGTGACAGTTGTGTTTCTGCTTGAGGCCACTTGAAAAGAGCAAAACAAGACAAAGACTGGATTTATACAGAAGGAAAAAAATCATTTATATTTATGCAGTAAACCTGGTATATATACTGTATATTAGCTGTTAGCATCAGCTCTAGCATTAAATTCAACTTCTGTGGAATTCCACGTGGGTGGAGTTGGAGAAAACACCTCCCATGTGGTGCTCCTAAGAGAATAAAACAAACGCTAAGAATCATTTCAAGATGCTGCTTGAAAATGATCTGTCAAACTAGGAAACGATCACATTTAGACCAGATAAAACGTATGTTCTGCACAGAGTAAAACAAAAAGTCCAAGGACCAACTCCCACTGTTAGCTAGCTTCTGTTCTACTAGCTTCCAAAACTCGATTAATATAACAGATATCTGGTGTATTTAGATTTTGAGCTAGCATAATAGTAGATAACCATGTTTCAGCTTCTTCATAAGGAACCATTAATGTCTAAAACACTGAGCAGTGACTTCTAGCAGAAGAGAAGCTAGTGAAGAAGTGGGGCGTGAAATAAAATTTTAAATTTCTGTGCAGTTCCAAATGTTTTATTCACTTTAGTCATTATCGGAGACATTTTAACTTGAGCTGTCATCGCTGTAACTTTTTTAAAGGCCGACATCTGTACGAGGAGTCACACTACATGCATGTCTATGTGCCCTGTATGGTGTGTAGGAGAGTCTACATGTGGCAGTACAGTACCAGTCTTTGCAAGCTGTGACACTAGAGGTCGCTTCAGAGGACGTGAACACTAGTTTAGCTGAACCTAAATGAGACACCATCGCTACAACGCAACTCAGACAGAGCTGAAACATTTGGGTTCGTTTTTTCAAGTGGGCCACTTTGAAGAATTTCTTATTTTTGCCATAAAAATACAGTTTGAAGGTTCAACTGAACAAACCAGCTACAAGATGAACACTTAACAAAGTAACTAAAGTCAATTTAATGTGGTATTTTTTAAGAATTTAGGAACAGAACCAGATTTTAAAATCCAATTTCTAGCTGTTTATTTACATCTTGTAGCACAAATCTCTGACCTAAAGTCACGGTACTCTGGGCTTAAATGCAGCGTTACAAAAACAGACTGTAGACATCAACAAAGCTGAAATTCTAATTGACAGAATAAAAGTGGGAACAAATGAAAGTATTGTCTTTTAAATTTTAAAATGTTGTGGCTAACTATGGAATGAATGGAAAAATTATTAATGGATCACAGTGTTTCAGCTCTGTCTTTGGCATGTCACTGAAAAGGCGGTTGTAAAATTGGACGTGTCGCCGTGTCGGTGGACTGACAATTTAAGAATGTAACAGCTTTCTGTCCCTCCTTTACTTTTATCACCCCCTTTGTATGGTGAAATGTCCTTCCAGTGCTCAGAAAGCCGATAAGTCATGATCTCGACCTTTCTTTGTCACTTAACCAACATGGACGCATGTCCCTCCTCCAAACATTCAGTGACAGGAATCACAACAACGCTCCTACACACTATTTCACCATGTTTTCATGGTGGTTTGTTTGTGGATCCTCACAGTGGATTGCAGCTCCTGATGCTTTATTGCACTGTTGTGGTGAAGTAGCTAAAAAAAAGCTTAGTCTAGTTAAGTGTAGAGAGCCTGAAGCCACTGTGAGGATATAAATCATTTGTCTACTTTTATCGACTGTGCACACTTTTCTTGTATAAAATGCCCACAGAGTGTTGCTTTGCACCTGGATAACAAATGTTAGAAATATGAATTGTACAAGACATTGAGACACTACACTTGTTTGCCATGTAGTAAGTTTGAAGAGGACAATGTATTCCTTAATGTGGTGCCCTTCGTAGTAGGACTCTAAGAACTGGGTTGTACCAACAAGGATTAATTTTTTAAAACCTGATTAAATCATGACTTAACTTTAAATTCTGTTGCACTAAACTATTAAGCTATCTTAAAATTAATAATTCCATTTAAACATCACTTTAAACTTATACTTTTCTGACGGATCAAGAACCTTGAAGAAAGTTAAGGGATAGACTCAATCCAGTTTAGTTTTATGATCAGCCAACAAGTTTTTCTCAAGGCATCAGAAATTAGAGCTTCTCTGCCGAGCCATCATGAATAGGTTAACTAGGCTAACTAACTTTTTAGCTGGCTAGCAAACAGTTTAGCCTCTTTTTTTTTGCTTTGAAGCTAGTGAGCAAAAAAATACAACATTTTGTTAACATTTTAGACAACTAGCAAACAATATAATGTGTTGTTAAGGACTACAGAGCAGGCAAAAGTCACTGACTTCCCCTTTTTTTTTATATTTACTAGCTAGGTACCAACAGGCTTGATTTTAATTTGAGTGAAGCATCTGCATATCAGATTATCCAAACTGAGATTAGTTTTGAATTGTGCAGCAGAGCTCTCACAAGTTTAAATCTGGATTTAATCATTTTAAATCTCACTTAACTAACATCTGATTTTAACTGGTCTTAGATTAAATTAATCTTTGGTGGTATAACCCAGTCTGATAGATGTAATTGAACCACAAATCAGCCACAGAAGAGATTAATGTCAAATCAGTTGAGTTCTACTGGTGAACACTGGAGCTGATCAACTTTTCATGTTCAAACCAGGAAGGAAACTGTTTCACAATTTACATATTTGAAACAGGGACTGTTATCTTTAAAAAAAAAACAACAACAAAAAACTTTAATGATCAAAATAAATATTAAAAATTAGCATCAGTTTGACTTGTCTTGGAAGTGAATAGCTACCCTGGATGAGCTGTTTAGCCATGATTATGCCAATACATGTGGTTTTAGCCAATACCCATAAATACAAAAGTGTCATAGTTTCAGGGCTTAAACCAAGTTTTATTCTCACAATCATACTATTTAACACAAATTCTTCATCCGTTTGTACACACATTGTCAAAAAGATGTTACCAAGTACGCTGAATAGCCTCACGTTAACATCATCAGTCATTAAGCTTAACTGATCATTTTCAGATCGAATTCATTTGACTTGACTGGTTCTTCACCACTTGACTGGTTAAAATATCTGATGTCAGCAGCTCTGCGTAACCAAACCTGCAACCTGTATCACACATCCCTTTACACTGGGGCTCAGCTGATGTCAAAGAACATATATTTTACATTTGTAATGTAATGCCAAAATATGTAAAAAATTTGATGGGCAAATTTAGAATTTAGCCTACCTCGTGGTTTTGTCCTACATGAAAAAACAAATGTCTGATTCGACAGACAGCCATCAACAGCATATAAGGTTAGAGTTAAACAAAAGATGTTCTCTGAGACTCATTAAAATGTCTTTGTCCTCTCAGTCGACGTATGTAAATGAACAAAAGTAACTAAAACCTATCACATGAAGACAAGTGAATGAGAAATTCCTCTGAAAATGACTTTATAGTTTTCTTTGTTCCCTAAAATACCCAATTTATTTTAATATATTTTGCATTATGAGCTCTCGAGCCTATAGAAGAAACATATACTGTATCACAGCTGCACGTCTAAATCCATGGCAAGTATGTGTTGATTTGGTTGAAACAGACTAAACAGGCAGTCCTAAAATCTCATACCATTTTTTCTGTTGGGTGTGGAAGTTTTAATTTTGGTGAAACTGTCCCTTTTGCAGACTAACAAAGTGTCTGTGGGACTGAATGATGCTTTGATGAACATTTCTGCTGTCACAGATGCAAGCTGAATCTATAACCCCCTGAAGCAAGTGCCAACATGGCGTTCCGTTGTGGGTGTTGCTGAAATGTTAAAAAGTCTGTTTTATAATGTCAGCTACTCCTGGGTCAAATCACATGTGAAAATAATTCAAAGAGATTGTTTTAAGATGGCACGGGCACCAGATATGTGGATTTTCTGAATAAGAATCCTGTGATTAATAATACTAGATTGGAATTAAGATCATTGCATCATTGCCTGTTCTTTCTGGCGCCCCTAGTTTCCATGTGGTAAACCACTTCTATCTGGTGCTCCAATCAGATTAAAGCAAAGTTGAGTTATTGTTTGATCCTCCTCCCAGTTTAAAGCAAAACACAATACGTCTCCTCTGTTCTGTCGCTATTACATCACCTTTGTCTTTTGTTTTCATAATGCAATGCACACGTTATGAAATGTATATAGTGTAAAATAAAAATGGGTTTGTTTTACATACTGTATAATTGCCTATATTTTGGTTCAGAAGTGTAACAGATTTATGAGATGACAGGTTAACACATTAAAAAGAAGGAACTCAGCCATCTGGTGTCTTTTGGTGGTTATTTCTGACGGGCCTGTTTCATGGAAGACATCAGTGTGATAATAACACCAGTGTAAAAAATAAGGCTGCGAGCAGCAACGAGGGGATTTCAGAAAGCCGAGCAAAGTCGTTTCAGCCGTTAAATTCTGTTTGAAGAAGGAGCGAAATCAGTCACGCTTGTTTCACCATCACACAGCCTGCACTCGAAGCTTTGATCTGAACCCTGAGAACTTTTTTTTATACTTTGTTATGGGTATGTTGTGGGCAAGCCTATATGGAGATAATTAGATGTGGCACACCCATTTTTTCTCATGTACACCCGCAGTCTCTTTTCTGACTATGCTAGTGGGATACAGAGGCCAAAATGTGTCTCGGGGGATCCAGAATATTATTTATAGTATTTATAACATTATTTTTATTATATCATGCTTTAATAATCTAGTGATTCAAACAAAAGGGACTGGCAACATGACAAATTTTCAGTGCAGACCTTTTATTCAACATTCTTAATGTCACATTCATATCTTTAAAAAAACAATTCTGTTCAATGGATAGAAATAACTGTCACAAAGAAAAACTTTTTTGCCTTTAGACAAAATGCTCAAACGAATACATATAAACATATACAAATAACAGCAGTTTAATGTTTGTTCTCCTGAGTAATATAATCCATATGTACAATATAATAATTTCTGGTTATGGCTGAACAGGTTAAGCAAACTGACTGGAGTGAAACCCATACAAATGAGAGTCAGAGCCTGTTGAATTGGTGGAATAGTTACATTTAGGACCACTACATGTTCAGAAAATTTGCTATTTCCCATAGAGAAATCCAAAGAGGGGCTCACCTGTCAATATACAACTTTTAACAATTAAGAAGAGGTTTGCACAGATTCGAAAGTTTGGGTCCAGACGCAAAAAGAGCACAAAGGAAAACAAAATAAAATCAGACAGTCGTAATTTGAAAAGATGACTTTCCTCAACTTGACTGATCTAATGACTGACGGACGAATCAAAGCATGCATTTGTTCTGGGTCTGAGATGCTGATGGTCTATCGTGACCTCTAGAGGAGGTAAATGTCATATACCTGCACCTTTAACTGTACTTTTACCTTCTGTCATATTTAACCTAAACTGACTCTAAACAAATGCAACCTAAGGCACATTTTTACCTCAACCTCCTGTGCCATTTTTTGTGTGGACAAGTGATACTGTACAAAACATGAGGAATAATTCAACCATCAGTGCTGTTTTAGCATGGGGGAGAAGTGTGTCATTCAAATAAATACCACATTTACACATGGAAATGATGAAAAGAAAAGTTGCTTAGCTAAATGGTTTATACCTGTTTATATTACAGCATTTATATAACAGTTGTACATATAAAAAACATGTTGTAGCTCTTTGGTTTGTATGTATGCTTAAACATGCATGTGTTAACACTTTATATGTGATCAGTCTGTGACAGTTTGTGTCTGTGATAGAATGGTGTTATACAGCTGTGCCACGGTTTATCTCCAGATGTACCAGTTTGGAATTTTTCCCTGGTGTTTCATGCTCGCCGTTGTTTTGGTTTTCTGGTGTTTTCTCGTCTCCTTTCTCCTTCTTCTCATCACCGCTCCTGCAAGAACAAGGAGCAGGGTTAAACTTGATTCCTCCATGTCAGTGGTAGTATTTTCAAAAGTATTTCTAAAGGTTGATGCATTTTCCACAAACTTTGATGTAAAACGATGCGGCTTTTGAAGGCTAAACTTATCTTAGTATGTGGCTTTATTAACATGTCAGAGTTACCTTTATTTCAGTCTTTCCCTCCTCTTACCATCTCTCAGAAATTCTTGAGAGAACTGACCTTTTTTTTTTTTTTTTGGAACCTATGCTGTATATCAAAAGGCTAGCAAACTAGGCAGCTGACTTTCCTCAATAGTTAGCTATCTAGTTAGTAAGCATTTTGCTAACATTAGCACATTTTAGGTGTGAAAAGTTCTAGATCTCAAAATTTGGTTTTCTTTTCAACACAGATGAATCTTAACACATAGCAAGTACAGAAAACAGGAAAGGAGAACGTTGACTTGAGGTTCCACCAGTTACCCTGCTTGCTCAGCTGTTATTGGAGCACACAGCAAAAAAGGGGCGGACCTTCGGAAGCATTGATTCATTTGCTCTCTTTCAGTCAAAGCAGCCATAGTGAGAGGAATATCTCTGTGCGTATTTTCATGTTAAATTATTATTCTTACTTCTTCTTGAAGAGTTTCTTGAAAGAGCTCCTGAAGCCTCCTTTGTCTTGCTTCCGACTTCTTTCACTGAAGGGGGTGTGATTATTCTTCTCTCCGCCAGTCCTCCACTTTGACTCCTCCCCCCACGATTGGAAGCCAGAGTCCTGGTGGGATTGGACACAATGTAATTACTTCAGTTATTGTGTTACTACTTTTGATATCATTCATAGTTTTCCTGTCTCCAGAAGACTATGATGGCAATATGTATGGCTGAAAAAAGGATTAAGGGCATTGTTCAATTTTAAAGGTTGCTGTTGGGTTTAAAACAAAGTGGGAGAGAGATCTGTCAGTGTCTAATGCACTATGCTGATTTTCTTCTCGTGAGAATCAGCAGTTTTGTGACCTTCCAAGGTTTCTCTATACAAGTAAGTGAATCCCTATCACTTTGGGTAAGAGTGTTGATTTAAAATAATTGTCCATATAGACAGATTAATGAAGAGACATATTAATTTGTTCACATCTTTGATGAAACCCACAATGCTGAGCAGCCCATGCAGGTCATCGCTCTGTTTGTCGGTGTCCACTCTGTTCACCAGGGGGCTGTGGACCTTCTGCAGTGGGGTGGGACACCCTTTGCTGCCCCTACTGCCCTGGCGCTCCAGCTTGGCATGGCTGCCCAGTCCAACCCTATGGACATGGTCTGATAGAGGAGCACCATCAAGACCACTCACCGTGTTGTCCATCTGAAGGCCATTCAGTGACTAGACAGCAGAGAAGATGTACGTTATGTTTATTCATACATGTAAAAATTAAGTTGGAGATCTCTGTACGTACATAAGCACAAATAAGCTCACCTTGCTCTTACGCTGGCTGGCCTGAAGGGGGCGATGCAGATTGCGGCGCATCATGACAGCTTCATCCGGAGAGACACACCCTCGGTTTGGCAGTTTGCTGTAACCATTACCCTGACTTCTACCATTTCCAAAGACATCACGGGTTGTTGACACATTCGCTGCCATTGCATGATGCGATGCTGAGGGCGCCTTGGGGCACTTCACGAAGGCAATGTCAATGGAGGAATCTGAAGAGGCAGAAGAGCAGCGATCGAACATCGTGACATCATGAAAGGCGCCTCCCTCCTCTTCATACAGGCTCTCCATCCCTGGTGGGTCTGGAGGAAGAAGGAACTCCCCAAGGGCGTCGGCCAGAGCAGAGCCCGGTTGAACCTGACGAAAGTCTGCAGGTCTTGGGGACAGTTGATGCTGACACGACATGGACCTCTCAGATGTCTCACTCTCTGGAATGCTGCCAAGACCTGAAAGCCAAAGGTTGGTGGACTGGTTGACTGATGGTGCAATTGACCAAAAAGCATTTAAGTGACATGGGTTGCATGTCTGTTTCTGAAGAATCCCTACATGGGATACACAAAGTGACATCTCCTTGAGAATACCATTACCTGGATGACTGAGAAGCTTCACGTACATGGGACAGATACTGTACCTGGGTGCCAAGATGCACAGAGTACCCAGTCTTGTTGCACCAGGACATTGAGGCCTGTAACCCTGGACTTAAGGAATTCATGATTTGAGTGAGGTTCTTAACATTTACCAGATAATGTCTGATTTCACTGGTGGTTAGACTTTGGTATAAGACTTTTTTAAATTCTATCCATTACCTATTTCTTTTCAGTCTGTAAGACTAAGCAGATCTTCCTTTATCAGATCAAGGTTAAACCTTTAGATGTCAATCATACAGGTGTGCTACTCAGAGGGATTCATTATGCTTCAAACAAAGTTGTATGAAGTGTTGTTGTAACACATCTAAAGGCAGAGTGTTTGTAATTGCTCTAAATTTCCATACTTCAATGCTGAGCAAAAAGCCTGTCATCATAGTCGAAGTACAATGAATCATACAAAGCGATGGAAGTAGTTTTGTGAAAAATGAAAAGACAGAGCTTGAATGAGGGGTTCAAATCCTTCCTACTTTCCTGCCTCTGATGCCTGGCAAATCCCTGGGTATAGCTTTGTTAATGCTCATGCAAGACAATGTGGTACTGGCCTCATCCATCACAACGGCTTTCAGTGGGTCTGCTGGTTGGATTATGAGTTTCAGAAAGCTACAGAATTGGTTTTCCAGCAGTGTTTGACAATCCAACAAGCATTTAATTTGAAGCCTACTGAAGCCTCCCAAGAAAAACCTCATAAAACTCATAACATTCATGTCTGGCCCCAAAGTATAATGTCTAGTGAATCAAAAACCACAGAACCACAGATCATCAGTTACAACATTTAGAAGCTTATGTGACCACAGACCTGCTGGTTTGTGGTTCTGTGAGTCCAGGTCGGGGCTGAAGAACGGGAGCTGGGAGGGCCACTCTGTGCTGTAACAGTGAGTTTCTGGATCCTGGTCCCGATCCCATTCCTGGAAACGATGAGATTGGATCTGCTCCAGAAGACGCTGCTTGCTGCGCTTCACCTGGTTTGCATGTTCTCTGTGAGGGATAGATCATTCAAACAAGCTGATTCATTAATATCCTTACCTTGTTTGCAACAAATAAGACAGACAAAGTTATATAGATAGCTAAAAATGTAAAAACACTCACAGCATGGCACTACTGCTAGCGTACGGTGAGCTAATGTTATTAGCTTGAATCCCACTTTCCACTGTCTTCAACAGCTGTTTCATGGTAGACCTGCAGGGGACACAGAGCAATGCTTTACCTTATTTTGCCAGGTTTAAATACTGAGAATGTGTCTTGTTTTTACCTCTTAAGCATGCATGTCATGTTATTTTTTTGTTTGGTGTAGTAATCCTGACCTTTTCACCTCCTTGCGGTTGTGCAACAGAAGCTCCTGGTTGTGCTGGAGGAGGTGTTGGTACTGAGCTGTGAAGGACCTCAGCTGCTGGATGCACACCAGCAGCAGGTAGTAGTCTGGGTGCTCTGCCTCTGTCTGCCTCAGCAACCCCTGAACACACACAGATATATAACTTATTCATGTTTGCACATCTCTGAGCAGTTGCTATTTTCGGTTTATTCTCCACCTGTAAGTTTGTTTGTTTTATTGTGTGACTCTGGTGATTCCAAGCTGTCCTTTTAAAACAGCAAAGTCAAATATGTATAAAATGTGCTCTGAGGTTTGATCTTAAATTGACATGGTAAACCCTTTTAACTGAAATTATTATTATATAGTTTGAAGTGCGTGTGGCAATCTAACCTGCAGCAGCAGCAGGTACTCAGGGATCCTCTGAACTGGTTGAAGGAGCAGAGTGTGGAGGGAGGGTTTGGATTCGTCGCCCGTTATGTCGATCTGAAAGAAGCCCAGTGCGGCCAGTCGGAGCAAAAGAGCACCACAGGTCAACCAATCAGGATGGAGGAACAAAAGCAGTTAGAACAGCAGGTATAAGCAATGAAATCATGTCATGTCACATTCTCTTATACTATTCAGTATCATTATCCCATATCAGCCTTATCCTTTTATGTTACCTCCAGGAAGGCAGAAGATTTCATGGAGCTGGAGGCAAGCATGGTGACGACTGACAGACAGTCTGGGAGCTCCTTCAGGTACGACACATAATAGTCCAAGAAATCACTCTGTAAGGAGACAGAAAGAGATGCTGTCTGTGTCTGTATGTGTGTGTTCATGTATCATCCACACACATCATCCACGTCCTCTCCTCACTTCACTGTCAGTCTGTTGTGACTGATCAGACCTGATAAAGGCCCTGGTTTTGGATAGAAAAAACACTTTGACAAACACAAAACAAGCCATTGTTTAAATTAAGCATTTACATTTTTCTGAGTTAAAAAAAAATCACCCATTTATTCATGATATGTGCTCTGCTGAGGTAAAATACTTTCAGAAACCTCACGAGAGGTGCAACGGTGTGAGATTTTCATTCTACAAGAACTATCTCAAAAAATATCATGGTATATGGTATACAATATTATACAATTATTATTATTATTATTATTATCAGTTACAATGACCCTTAGAGGAAACTGAAGGCATTTTGGTAATATATCAAATAATTATACCAAATAATATTTTTAATAACAATTACATGGTAAAATTCAACACTGTACATAAGCAAATGTACATGGGATGATAAAAATGTTATACTGGTATAATTTGCAGGCCTCCCACTAATTCACATTAGATATAAACATATACAACAAACTAAACAAATAAAAATGCTTATGAACATTTTCAAGCAAAAACTGACTAAAAAGAGCATAATGATATGAGTTTATATTTAGACGCTTTACTTTCCTTGTTTCTTTAATTCTTGCTATTTTTCGTTCCTTAAGCTCTCAGACTATCAGTGAGTGAGGACCCATAATGCACTGTGAGCCTGACTTAGTTTTTTTCTAAATGAATAGGTGTTCAAACCAATTATTGCATTTCCTCCCAGTCACTCAGAGCAGATTAGCCACATATAGGCTTTAATACTATAGACTCCTTAACTTCAGTGTATTGTGTCTGCTTTTGGCTTTCAGCTCGGTTTGGCTGCCACTAACATTACAAATCATAATAGACCATTTTTATACTTTCAACAAAGATTTTTAATACTTCCCTGGAATATTTTATACGCTATTGACATTATTACGGCAAATTTACTTCCTAATTTTAGTTCCCTCAAATGGAAAGGAAGTCCTGAAGTGCACTCACAGGGTTTTTAATAGAAATATTATTTTTAGATGTAAAACCATTACATATGCATCACAATTCAGTGTCTAGAATAGAATACTTGTGGGAGGATTCAGAGAATTGTCATTTTGTCATTGTACAGTGATAACAAGCATCACTGTCTTTGTGCTGCATCTGTAATTCAGTTCTCAGGGTGGCTCTGCTGGAATTTGACATTTCATTTTAATTTCCGTCATGGCTGCCAAAGCGATTCAGATTCATTATAAATGGGCAGTCACAAGACCAAACCTTTTGACCCCTCCATATTAACTAGCCTTGAACAGCACTGTGCATTGTGAATGTCCAGATTTAATTTACAAGTGAATAAACTAGAGGCCTGGATCTTTTGTATTTGGCTGTTAAAATGTGGTTGTTAAAATGTCCATAGAAATACCACATATCAGAGATTTCAAGATTAACAAACTGCTGATGGTCATTTTGGAGGCTGTGGTTTGTGGTGGTGGTGGTGGCCTTGTATTGAATTGCATTATACCAAATGATTCCTTTTTAATATTTTGTCCAGTAGCCAAAATATTACATAAATAAAAAACACAGTGAAAAGAAATTAAATCAGCTGTTGCAAATGCAAGACTGGTCAAGTTTATTGGGAAATTAAAGATTTTAAAGGTATTTAGTTCATATCAGTGGCCTATCAATGGAATTCCACTATCATGGTTTTTGTCCTACCTTACAGCTGGAAAACAATTTTCTTTCTATTAGCAGTTTTAGATCTCCCACATCCCTCCTTTCCCATGCTATCCTTCATTCTCTGTTACTGAGGTAAAAAAAAATAATCCATACTGTAACTCTTGACTCCACCTTCTGTTTTGACACTCATATCAAATACATCAACAGAACAGCCTTTTAACACCTGAAAAACATCTTGACATGTCCACATCTACAGAAATGTTATAGGAGAAATATCCATCTGGTGAAATGCCCCTATGTGGCATCAGAGCACAGTTTGGAGACTTAGCACTTAAAAAAATTGAATCCAATGTCAGGTAGAAAAGGAGATGCCAAGATTTGACCCTACAAAAAATGGTGAAAGACATACAGTAAAATGCTTGGTAGTTCATAAAAAAAAAAATACTCATACTGGATTCAAATTTCTGCTTGCGGTCTACCTCTTTGCTGGTGAGCCTCATAAACACATCCCCCATGATGCCTTGCCACTGGCATTTGAGCACACGTTCCTGGAGAGTATGGAGGAGCTCAAGGTGCTGCTGGATCAGAAACCTCAGAGAGCTGGGAAATGGACTAAAGATGGTGAGAAAGAGAAGAAGGCATGAAAGGATAAAATAATGATCTTATATAAATCACATCAGAACCAACATGTACATTTTAAAAGCACGTTTAAGTCATTTTTTCACTCAGCTAAAATGTTTTTTTTCCCTTTTTTCCAGCTTTGATGAAATATGGTTTTATTTATGGAGGAGGATTAGAGGCACGTGAAGATTTTTAGTCTTGAGTTTAAAGTCAGGATTCTGAGAAAAAAGTAAGAATCCTGGGTTTAAAGTCAGATTTCTGAGAAAAAAGTGAGAATTCTAAGAAAAAAGTCAGACTTCAGAGAGGTGCCACATGAAAAAAATGTTTGAGTCCTGAATTTAATGTTAGAGTTCTGATTTTAAAGTCACTTTAGACTTAGAATTCTGACATTTTCTCTCAGAATTCTGACTTTAAACTCACATGTGGTACTAATCTGTTGCAGTGAATTTATTTACAATTATTTGTGCATGCAGTAAATTATTACATGGAATCTGGTACGGCTGTGGAAAAGAGAAGACTGGAAAAAACAAGTAAGGGTGCATTTTCAGCTCCCAGAACCGGCTCATATACAGAAGTAATTGCAAACATCCTTCATATTTGTAGTTTCATGTGGGCCTAATATACTGAACTTTCTTACAATTATTGAGCCATCTTATGTGACACACATCTGGCAGAAGTTAAATCAGCTTAAAACAAATGAAATTATTTATAAATACAATTGAATCCCACGTTTGCACCTTTTCATTGGTGCTTCTGGACATTGGGAACACGTGTTCTGAAGCTAAGCAGTGATTACATTAGCAAGCTGTGTTGAGTCTTTTTTAAAAGAGTATCCTCTCTGTCTCACTGGTGTTTATGACCTGCTTTTATTTAATTAGTTTATTTCCTGTCCTTCCCTCACCGTGAGCTCTCAAATTAGATCAGTAGCCACTCCTAGAATAAAGTCTGAGTGTGTGTATGTGGGTGGTGTGTTTATGTGGATATGAGTAAGAGGGACAAAGAGAAATGACTGTAGTCTGTGATATTTAATACGTTTATTGCTCATAATGTCATCAAAGAGATATTTCTACATCAGATAAGGTTGGTGATGTCTGGGTCATTCTTTGTTTCCATAGTTTGTGCATGCACCCTCCTTTCTAGAAAGTTTAAATGCCTCCATCTTATTAAATTACCTCCTTACCTACTTTTGTTGAATTTTCATTATGTTTAAGATTTGGAGATACTGACTGTCTGTAGCACAGTTGTCTTTGTGTGTCCATAGGTTTACCGTTTGTCTTTGGAAGCGATAGCTTCTGATCCATTAAAGGAGATGTTGGCCTTCAGTAACAGAGACAGGTGGGACACATAAACTCTCTCTGACTCCAGCAGCTCCAGAGCCACTCTCTGTCTCTTATCTGCACACACAAACACAATATAAGTTTAAACTGTACGGAGTTACAGATAAGTCATATGGTCTTCTTATTCTTTCTCTTCAGACTGTAAAGGCCTGGCATCTAGTGGTGCTCAGCGCTGAACTGATCCAGCCCTCTGCTATGGCTGGTCTTTGGGGCCTGATGATGACTTAAAAATTGACATCATCTGGAATCAAAGACCAGCAAACAGCAGATGGCAAGTTCAGTTTTACCCCTAGATATTAGATTTCAAACAGAATATGTGATTTTTGGAGGGGCTGTTTTAAGGGCTTTGGACTGTGATCTTGACTGTGTTGGCTAAAACTATGATTTTGCCCAATGTACAGTATTTCCTGTCAGGTACAGTCTTAAACCATGTAAAAATTAAAGACAAAGTTGGACATTTTGGGAAATTTCGTCATTCTCTTTTTTTTTGCCAAGAGTTAGATGAGAAGATTGATACTACTTTCATATCTCTCCATTCAATTTGCAGCTACATACATTTAGCTTAGCTTAGCATAAAGATCAGAAACAAGTGGAAACTGACAGTCCAAAGGTAACATATCCACCTAGCAGCAGCTCTAAAGCTGAATAACACATGACATCTTGTGTTTAATCTAAACACAAAATAATGCTTTTGAAATGATTTGTGGTTTTACAGTTACTTCATCCTGACTGGGCATAGTGACTTCCTGGGGACCTTTACTGGTTGCCTGGCAATCTTAAAGGGGTAGTTCACCTAAAAATATTGTATTTTATAATTTTGTCATTATCTACTCACCTTCGTTCTGACTAAAGGTCAGATTTTGTTTTGCAGTGTCTCCCAAACTATTTAAGTGAATGTTGACTAGTTTTTTAAAAAAACTGCTCATCTGGTGAAATCCCAGTCTCCTAAAACCCCTAAACCCCTAAAGGTCTCCTAATGTCACATCATGGCATAATCAAACTACATTGTTTGTTATTGTTTTAATATGAAATAGACCCCTACCAGCATAAGTCACATATTGTGTGTTCTACATATTGTATTGTATTTTGTTACCTTTGGACAGATCCAAGCTAGCTGAATTCCCCTGTTTCCGGCAAGACAGCAAAAAGTCGTATTTCTCAAAATGTCAAACTATTCTTTTCATAAGTGGGCATCTATTGTGTGTTTAGTGGTAGGCCTATTAGCAACCAAACTGTTCGTAGCCGTGTTAGCAACAGTAGTACTAATAGTAGTTTTATGTAGTAGTAAATACTAGTTGCATTAACACATATTTCTTACTGTTTTCAGTCGGGCTGCTGGGTGTGTCTGTGTCGTCTCTGCTGTTCTTCCTCTCACTCCACCCTGGAGATTTGGACTGACAAGCCCTCTGCTGCTGGTGAGCCTCCTTCTCAGAGGTGGAGGCTGCAACACACACACACACACACACACACACACACACACACACACACACACAGAGAGAGAGAGAGAGAGAGAGGGAGAGAGAGAGAGAGAGAGAGAGAGAGAGACAAGTGTGACTAAATGGCTCTTATTTATATATATATACATATATACATACATACATATACACACACACATAAATATCTTATTGAGTAAAAACACGTGAATGACACACACACACAGAGAGACTCACTGTGTGTTGAAGTGTTGCTCCTCTGTGGTGAGCCGTTGTTTGGCAGACTGGAAAAGAAGTGTTGAATAACACTGAGGTCTGACTGGCTAGGCATGCAGATGTGTTCATCCCCTGATGCTGTTAGCACATCTGCCTTGGAGCCTTTTCTGCGTTTGGACCAGTCAGCAGTAGAAGGAGAAGTACAAGAAGATATTTTTTATTTACCAAGTTACGCAACACAGTCTATCTTTTTGCCCCCTTACCAATAAACATTTGTATTAGGAGTTCAAAAGCCCCTCTGTAATAATTTCAGTCTGTGCCTTGCTAATGGCATTCAAAAGGTACAATTAAAGTAATATTAACTAATGCTCTAGCTATACAAATAAATAATCACAAAAAGCAAAATAGGAACATGATATATAATTAAATGTGTTTTTGTGGATGAAGCTGTATCCACAGTACATCCTTACTAAGTCTATTTCAGCTCTACCTGTGTGGAACAGAGAATATATCTTTGGTGTTTTCTGCCTGCAACACTTCTATCCTCTTCTGCACCTCCCTCTGTCTGCTGGACACGTCCTTTATGTGGAACAACACCACATTCAGCTCCTCCTGCAAGCAGATTGTACCAAGAAACTGCATTAGTGTAACTGCTGTAACTGATAAGACTGACAGTCAGTGTCTGAGCTGTGTGTTAAACTGTGAGCCACACGGTCAGATTTTGGAGGAAAAGTTTGGGGATAAACCAACAAGAGGGCAACTAGAGCTAAATGTTTTATAGTTTTATGATGTCAGACGATGGAATAAATACAGGAAAATCACATCCAACATGAAAAACTTCTTCAGTAAAACAAATATTTAGTAAGGAATGATGGGATTTATGGGAAATGTATTCAAAATATCACTAAAACTAGAATAACTAAACTAAACTAAAAGAATACCTCTGGTATCACAGTTTGCCAGTTGTGGATCATCTGTGGTGTGAATCATTACACATGCAGTCAGAGGTGCTAACTAGAATTATAAGCGGTTCTTTGGCTTGTCTCCAGAACCCTTTTTGGTTTCTTTTATAAAAGTTCTACTTGGAACCCTTTCAGAGAGTTCTGCATAGAATCCAACATAAAGGTTTCGTCCAGAACCCCCTATGAGATGTTCTCTAGAGTCTAGAGAACCTTTCTTTGGTATAATGTTCCAACAAGAACCCTGTCTTGAGGTTCTATCCAAAACATTTTCACCCTCTAAGGGTGCTAACAGGGACCTGGCCAAGGTGTTCTAATGAGAACCCTTTTTATAGCACAAGGGTTTCATTGAGCACCTACACAGATAGTTCTGCCAAGAACTCTACATATGCTCTAAGGGTTTCCATCAAGAACCCACCCAAGGGGTCCTCCTAAGAGCCTGTTTATATTTGAAGGGTTTCATATAGAATCCACCAAGAGGATTACACCAAGAACTCTATATTTACTCCTAGGATTTTTATCTAGAACCTACCCTGGAGGTTCTACAGACAACCCATTTATATTTCAAGGTTTTTATCTAAAACCCACTCAGGGGGATCTATTGAGAAGCCTTTTATATTCCAAGGGTTTTACCTAGACCCACTCAAGGAGTTCAAACAGGAACCCTTTTATATTTCAAGTTTTATCTAACGAGGACCCTTTTATATTACACATTATGTTATGAATGAATAACCATTTTGTGTGTAGATGAAGTTGGTGTGTTTTGTCTGTGCAGATAAATGTAACAGACACTAAGAAATTAAATTCCACAGATCTTACAACATGGACTGCACAGAAGATGTCCATGCCTGTCAGAATGTCCTCTACTGTTGAATAGCAGTGTGAGTGTCTGAAGGAGCTGCCTTCCTATCTAATAAATGAAATTAGTTTACAGTTTCAACAGAGTTCCAGTCAGATGTTCCAAATTATGTTACAGTGGCCTCTCCTCCTCACCAAGAATAGACTGTGTGTCTGTGTGTGTGTGTGTGTGTGTGTGTGTGTGTGTGTGTGTGTGTGTGTGTGTGTGTGTGTGTGTGTGTGTGTGTGTTTGTTTTCACTCTGTAGCGTCTCCAGCACCTTGAATGTGTTGAGGGAGTTCTTCAGGCCCATTATCTTATCATCGACGTCAGTCTGATGGGCCTGGAGTTTCTCCTCCAGGCCCTGGTCCCTCTGACGCAGCTCGCACAGCTCCGTCAGGGCAGCATGGAGCCCCTCACGCAGCTCAGCCACCAGGCCCTGCAGCTGCATCACAGGAAGCAATGGGAACACAGCGTATGGGCTGGGCTGCACCAACAAGGATTAATTTTTTAAAACAAATTAACTTTAAATTATTTTGCACCAACTTTTAAACTATCTTAAATTAAGAAAGATTAAATTTAAATCTATCTTTACACCTCAGTATAGTTTTTACTCTAAAAATAGATTAAATTCAATTCTCTTGCACCAAAGAGACTCTTATTTGAGCTAATCTTAGATTAAATTAATCTTTGTTGGTCATAATTTTTTCATTAGCCTGTCTTGGGGCTGTTGATTGCTTCAAATGTTCTAATGTTTCTTCTTTGATGTTTTTCGGTGTTTCCTCAGTAGTGAGTAGATTTACATCAGCTTTTCTGTGGTTGGTGCATCTAAATTTTAGTCCTTTTTGTGTAGTTTTTATAACTGAGAACAAAACTGCTCTAATACTAATTTTACTTTCCTCTCTTCGCCCCTTCATCATCATCATTTCTTACATACATGTCTTATTTTAAATGGTCATTTTCTCATCCGTTGGGGGAATTTCTCATTCTCATTCTTTAATAATATCCAATAAGAAGTGGATTCTTTATCTGCCTCCCTTTTCCCCTGCAGTTCGCCTTGGTTTTCATTCATAGCTGATTGAATTTATTCAGCAGGGATAACTGAATCAGCTCATGGGAACATAACACGGGTTGAAGCAGCTCTCATTCGTCCAATCTTTCCATCTCTGTCTTGCTCGCTCTCTCTGTCATGTGAAAGGCATCAGGCAGCAGACTGAATAGAGCGTCTGTCCTGTTTGCCTTCTCTTCTTCCTTTCTGATGCTATCACTGGTTAACAGTGCTGCTGCACATCTTTACACATGTAGGCTTAAGATGCACCACAGTATTTATTCCTCAAAGATCTCATTATTTAATTAACAAATGCAAATTTAGCTAAATTTTCTTTGAATCCTTTGAATAAGTAAATAATAGTGTAATTTACACACTAAATATTTATTAGTTCATGAAGACTTTAGTAGCCTCAGTGAACCCTATTCAGAACTCAATTTTAAAACAATAACATTTAGTTTTTGGCAGCTTTTTTGAGTTTGTGACCACTAGTATGCTAAATGTAAACTTCAGGCTAAAAGGCTAAACTTTTCTATGCTAATATACATCAGGTCCACACACTTGCACAATGCTTTTTCCTGAAAAATTCATGCAACCATCTTAACTTAATTTGTTCTGTCATACACGGTTAGTGTAATGTGAGCATTTCTGCTCGCCTTTGTTCTGCCATGAGCGGATATGTGCTTATTGAATGTCATAAGACCTAATGCAAATTTAAAACTACTACAAGGAGTTTTAACTGGCTATGAAACTGCCTCAGTTTTATACTGATGCCTCTGTATGAACTACATAAGTAAAGGAAACACAGCTGATATTCCAATGGTCACTTAAAAGCAAAGCCACAATTAGTGCTCGCTCAGCTTGAGAGCAACACTATAAAGAAAAGAGGCTTTTCTAATCAAAGTGCATGTGGTGTGAAAATGTAATGTGCGAAAAATTGTTTCATGTTACTTGACTTTAAAGCTACTATAAAAACTGTGTTGATTTTGCTGTGTGTATAACCACAAAATGTATAAGGTCAAAAATAGAATCATCTAAATAAAAATATCTCCCTGCTTTTTTTTGTACGACTCACTGTAACTCACTTAGGAAAATGTAAACACGGGCTCGTATCGTCTGGTTTCACGGAGAATCCGCCCAGGCGGCAGACATCAAGAATAACTATACAGAAATAGCAGATCTTACGGTGGATGATCTTGTTAACCTCTCTCTGCTCTTAAACTGATTTTAACCTGCTGCTAGCCTATCTTATAACATTTACTTTTCAATTTTTCACGGCAAAAGTTAGATTTTGACCATATAATATGTAATCCTGTCAGGATCTCATGCAAACATTAGGGTCGTAAGTCACAGAAAGGTCAAAGGTGAATCCAGTCATGTGAGTGTGTGCCTGATTCTCCTCAGACATTGTTGGACAGAGGAGGAGAAACTGGTGTCCTGCAGTTTAACATCCACTTCTTTGATATTTATACTCACTGTGCTTAAGGCTTTTTTATATTTGTAATTTATATTTGATGAGACAAATAAACCGAGCCTGGGTTATTTTAAGGAACCTTCATATTGTGTTGGCCCCTGTGGACAAAAGCGGTAGTTTTCCACCATAATAGTAGCTAAAATTGTCCATCCTTCCTTTTAGCGGGCTAACATACTAATCACTGTAACTGTGCCTATGAAAATATAAACATGGGCTTGTGTCATCTGATTTCACGGAGAATCTGACCCGAAGCAGCCATTAAGAACAACTATATATATAAATAGATGATCTTATCGTGGATGGTCTTGGTTTCTTATGTATGTCATAAAGAGGCATCCTTATTGAACTGAGATGGTTTCATAACTAGTAATCAGTGGCTTTAAAGCTACAGATGAAATAATATCTGTTGTAGTGCTGCAGGTTCAAAACAGAGGACATATTGTAGTGATGTGTCTTGCCGAAAACTAATAAACAGCATTTAAATGTTTGAAAAGTCGAAATAAAGTGTAAAGGTTTTGCCCTCTCCTCTAATCAAAGTAAGAGGTTAGTTTGTCAATTGTGTCATATCTGAGCTGACTGATGAAACAACGTTCATTTAAACATTCATATTGACTGTCATTGTTAATTTCTCTTTTAAATCCACCCCGTATGAGGCGAAGGCCAAAAGGTTCCTTAAGTTACGTGAAAAAAAAAAGTTCTTCATTACCTGAGCAATCTCCAGGTTAGCCTCCTCCACATTTTCTTCTTGATCTAAACAAGAAAAAACAAAACAAAACACAGGCAACAGATGAAAAATGTTGATTGATTCCCTTATATAATTACTTGTGCTTATGTTTATTAGCAGGAAAGGAAAAAGCATGAATGGATGGTCCATTTATAGATTAGATATGTTTAAAGGTATATTATTGACTTTCCTGAAAAAAAAAAAAAAAGTAAAACAAACAATGTATAGACTCATGAAAACAATCCTTCTTAATCATCACTTTAAACCCACTAGAAGTATGTAGTGATGTCTGTTTCTGCAGAGACCTTTTGCCTGCATTTTCTCATTTTGCTGTGGTGTGTAGCCTTCAGTGAATAACACAGAGTGTGAGAACAAGACTGTAAAAGCATTTATCAACTAACAGTTACATTAATGTTTCCATCTCTCTCCTCTGCTCTCTGTCTGTCATGGATGTATAAAGAGCTGCAGGTCTGTGTCTGTGTTCGTCCAATGGCAGAGCTGAGCTGCACACACACACACAAACCGTCATGAAACAATCAGAAAACAACATTTTATTATTCTGATTCACAACTTTGCTCTCACTAACGCTGCTCCCTCACTTACTGTCACAAGAAACCCAATTTCACAACCTCTTGGTCCATTAATTAAAGCAAAAAAAACAAAAAACATTGTGAATCATATGAATTAATTGATACAAATTTAAACATATTCTCTTTAGAGTGACCATTATTAGAGGTGTTAATATCTGCACTGAACTGAACAAGACCAAAAGCTGTCTCCATCTAACTTGCAATATATTAGTCTTAAAGTTACCATGAACTCAAAATTTTACCACATGTATGTTGTGCTATAAGTCATGTATATGCCAGAATCTGGCCCAAAAAAGTCATTTGGTAGATATTCTTGAGTATATTTAATGGCATTTCAGAGTATTTCTTTTTCTGCAAAACAAATTGAAACTGTTGATGACTCATCCTGCACTTGAGGGCGTTACTAACTTTGCATCCAATGAAACGCTTCCTCACTACTGATGCAGCTGAGCATGAACGAATATATCCATTCACTGGAGTGGACTGCTGTGTTGCAAAGAGAACAGACCTCTCTACACGAAAAGCAAAACTTCATAACTTTATTCACTGATTTGGGTGAAACCGGATCATATTTTATGGAGAAAATATTTTCTGGTTTCCAGTCTGATGTCCTCGGCTTCTTCTCAGTGATTTAATTGCAGTTTCCTTATGGCCAGATGGCTTTAGCTTACTTGTTGCTAAAGTTGTTAACTGTTAACTGTTACCTGATATTAGTTGGCGACAGCACCAGGCTCAGCAGCTAACTACTACTTATGAAGTTAACTGCTGTTAGCTTGGTAAGCCATAAGCCAACTTCGGCACTTCAGCTTATTTCAAAACAATAAGCAATCTGCTAGCTGTTTCATGGGAACTTTATAATTATTATCCATGGAACAGAATTGTCATCTTTGTGCTGGAGTGTGTGTCTGCATGTGATGTATTAGAGGTCAAAACATTTGCACCAGGCTTCATGTCAAATGTTTTATGCCACAGTAGTCAAGGTTGGAACAGAAAAGTTTATGAGGGCTTCAGCAGTCATGTGAAAGTGCTGCACATGCTAGTCCTTCTCAGAAAATTCATCTGACTGTGTCAAACAAACATCATTTTTGTGTCCTTTCATTCATTATGTGTCAATCTTCCTATTATTCTTGGTGACTGTATCTCCCTTTTTCTTTGCAATTAAAGCACCTCCAGGAAGTGTTTCTTGATGAAATCGTGTATCAGTTTCTTCTGATTTCTTTTGCTTTTCAATGATTATTCTGCTGGAGGAAAGTGCTGCACAATGAGATTCAAATTTATGATGATTTCCTCTTAATTGCAGCGCAGTTTGGGACAATTAACTGGTTGTATGAGAGCACAATGCCTGTTTGTTGTGGGAATGTCAGAAGTCGAGACGGCTGTCAACATTTCCAAGGGTCATCTGAAATACGCACTTAACATATATTATCATGCGTAATTGCTCAGGCCTGCAGGCACAATGAGCCACGTGTAGTTTTACTGCATAATACTTCTTAACTGTGAAAGAGCAAAAGAAGGGATATACAGTTTACAACAAAGGGGTCTTTCTGTCTGCAGGATATACAGTATGACAAATTTCCTCTGACAGCTTGGCTTTGTTCTCAGCCTCAGATGTTGCAGGCCAGAAAATGTTGGCATCAAGTTGTCAACATTAAGATATAATGTCCCAGAATGACCTCAAGCTTTTAGACAGAAAAAACAAAAGGACGTGGTTCTTTAATTGGAGTACTGGGGAACACACGTGATGTTCCCCGCAGTTCCTGCTACAGGTTAATTAAAATTCATTTAGCAACAACAATACAACTAATAGTGTAAAGTTAAATAATTTCAAGGCACATTGTCGTCTACATGGAATCCACTAAACACTAATATGTGAAGGGGTTCAGCATGATTCATGTGTTGTGTAGTCAGACACTCTTATTAAAGATTGTATGTTTAATCTTTTAAAACCTGCTGTTGTTCTTTTCTTCTGGAATGATGAGGTTCAACATTTCTTTACTTTCTACCAGAGCTAGACTGATAAATCAGCCGGGCTGATGTTATTGATCGATATTAGCTTAGTGTGGATATATCTGTTGAGGCCAGACAGATATATCTATCAGCTGATATTATTGGCCAATATTGGCCCGTCACAGCCATATCAATTAATGTCAGTATTTGTATATATGTTGTCTGATATGTGCCAACATGAAAACTTTTTTAGTTTTGAAACAACAGGATGCAGATTTGCTTTTGTTGCTGTTTTTAGTTTTATACATAGCATCTGATGCAAATTTGATCTTTTTTCTTTTTTTTTTTTAGGCTTTTTCTATTTCAGACTTATTTATAATCATTAAAATACCAGTGAAAGTTTATTGTTTCTTTGCCTTGAGATCATTTTAGACATTAAAGTTCATTGTTAAACTGTAAAATATCCTGCGCCCATAACACGTTTGTCACAAGTGTTTGACAGACATCATTTATTTAGGGATCATTACAAAATCAGCCAACTTAACAATGCTGATATTGGCAACTGCCCCCCAGAAATTCCAGTATCAGTCAGGCCATTATATATGTATCAGTGTATGTGTCACCTGACAGTTGAAAAGTAATTGCAGCACAGGAATGCTGAGGATAAAATATGTCTCAATTAAATGGTTTCTCAACCATCCACCATTAAATGACCTGCTTAGAACATATTTTGAAAAAGAAAAAGAAAATAATGGTACATCGAAAATGCTTGAGAATGTTCTGTATGTGTTTATGTAAAAATAATATCAGGTTATGTGTTGTTATTGGATTTTTGTAATAATTCAGTATTGGCCCTCAAAGTTCAGTATCAGTCGGAGTCGATTTTCTACTGAATTCCTGAAGGGGAAATTCTCTCTCTTTTTTTTTTTTAAATGTTCCTTTGCAGATTCAGATGTTGGGTGGCATGGTAGCTTACTGAGGGAGGGGCAAATGTTTTTGTGTGTGTGTGTGTGTGTGTGTGCTAAAATGCAATAAATGTAACAGCTACAGAAAGAACTGATCCTATTAAGAGTGACATCTGCCATCAGCAATCAGCATCATTCAAATTGATGATCCTTTGTTGGGCAAAACCTGCTGCATTTCAGATCATCCACAGCTAATCCAAGAAAATAAAACTTGACTGAACATTGAACATGAGATCACTGCAAATTATGCAAATGTATATTTTCACACAAGATGTTAAACAAAGGTTGGACTCTTCTTCTGAGAAGAGAGATTTGAACCTCAAGTGTGACAAAATCTGAATCTTCTCTGTTTTATATGTAAAATAAATTTGTTAATAAATAATAATTAAGTTAATTAAATAATCATTTTCAGTATCGACATTTTACAAACTAGAAAAGTGGAAGTGAAAGAAATAATAAAAAATAAATTCACCTAAATTACCCTAACTATTGGTTGCAGCCTGAGCACAAACCAGAACCATCTCTCAGATCATTTGTTCAACAGTTACAGCTCAAGTTTTTTGACACCTGTTTTACCTTCCGGCACGTCTTCCATCTGGTCTTCTGTTTCTGTTTTGCCATTCTCCATGTTCAGGTATCCTCTCCGGTCTGGTCCAGTCTAGTTCACAGCTCTCCGATTCCGAAGTCCTTATCCAGCTCGAGATGACTTCAGTCCGCTCCCCTGTCTTGTTCTTTTCCCTCTGAACAACCCTGTCCTTTGCTGTGATCACTCACTTTCTCTCCTCCAAAGCATGTGAGTCCTATGATTTCTCTTTTGCACAATAAGGCCCTTGTCTTCAGAGAGACGAGGGACAGAAGGGAAAGATCAGGAGGAGAGAGGGAGACATTTGTTCATCATACAGCCACTTACTGTAGCGAACTCATTAGATTCAAGGAGGCCTGACTGGCTGCTAATGAGGATGATATACACAACACCACTGATCAGCATTACTTGGACTGGAAAACTCAGTTATTGCAGTGAGTAAAAGGGAAACTCGCTGATTCTAGATTTCACAGTAGAAAAAAAAATCTGAAAAATGCCTGTTTGTAGCTGCTGTTTCAAGTCTAGATGGGTTTTAAAAGTGTGTGTTGGTAGACTTTGTGTGTCTATACTGCTTTTTTCTGTTCCACTCATTTGCCAGATCCTTGGGACCAGTGCAGCAAGCTGTAATTAAAGCACTTAGATATTATCACTTTATTGGGAGAAAAATATTATTATACACATTTTCACATCTCCACTTGTCCAAGGGTGAACCCCGCCTCTCGTCGAGTGTCAGCTGAGATAGGCTCCAGCCCCCCGCGACCATTCGGGAATAAGCGGTTACAGAAAATGGATGGATGGATGGATTTTCACATCTAGCGGACACAGACAACATTATCATTCATTCAGAGTTGTGATTACAGCGACTTGATTAATCAAAGTCTAACATTTAGTCTCTTTTTAGCTCTGTTTATTAATGTCCACCAACTCCTGGGAAAAATATCAGGGTCTTTACCTGGAAGCTTAAAGTTCAGTTTTGGGCAGGCAGCGTACAGCGAGTTTATCAAAGTTTTTGCGTAAAACATCTTCCTTCTGTGGCAGGAAATGATGATGATGGAAGCAGTGCGTGTGACAGTAACAGTAAAGTTGCAGACTTTAAAGCTAAAATACGTAACATTAAAATGTCTGAAAACATTAGAAGTATGTTACATATTTTGTTAAGCTGTGTATTTCTGTTATTCCAAAAGTTTCCAACACGGGGCTAGCTGCCAATCACTTTAACTTCTGGGAAAACACAGGAGGGTTTTTTGCATTGGCAAACCTGACAGTGTAACATGAATAAAACTTTCTAAACATTACCATGTTCATGACCATGATTTTTGCCTGGGTCATGTCAGATAGATTTTCATTAGCTATGGTGGTTGATGAAAAGTGAAGATAACGACTCCCATGATTCCAGACAATTTCACAACATCACCAAACTACATATATTTTTTTTAATGTGAGAGAGACCCTACCTAGCAGCAGAACATTAAAAAAAAGGGGGAGACAATTGCTCACTCTTTGCCGACAGGACCCCCACAGGGGGTCTGCTGCTGGCCGGCAACATTGCCCACTGGGCTGAGTGCGGGCAACTCCACTGCAGGACCACACATGCCCTGCATTTCACGCTGGTAACAGGGCCTTCAGTGGGCTGCCAACACTGAGCACACTGTGGGCACATTGTGTGGGTACACTGAAAGCCCACACAACCAAAGGGTGAAACTGCTGCAGGCTCCACATGGGCTAACCCATGGTGGGTGCATGTGGGATCTGTGTTGGCAAGCCCACAATCAGTTAAGAATGTGTTAAAACAAACAAACAATATGACTTTGACTCTGCTTTGATATCATTGAGTGTGACAGTATTAGTGCAGTGCAGTTCCATCCATCCATCCATTTTCTGTAACCACTGGAGCCTATCCCAGCTGACATTGGGCGAGAGGCGGAGTTCACCCTGGACAAGTCACCAGTTCATCACAGGGCTAACACATAGAGACTGATACTCACACTCACACTCACACCTACGGGCAATTTAGAGTCACCAATTAACCTAACATGCATGTCTTTGGACTGTGGGAGGAAGCCAGAGAACCCGGAGAGAACCCACAAAGACACGAGGAGAACATGCAAACTCCACACAGAGAGGCCCTGACCCTGGGGGATTTCGAACTCAGGACCTTCTTGCTCTGAGGCGGCAGTGCTAACCACTGCACCCTTTTAAGCCCATATAATATTTTCTTTGCAAAATCAATTTCTTCACTGTAGATCTGATTGATTAAATACAGCAATTTCTAATATGTCATTATTTAAGATGGCTAGACATCTGTGTGTGTGTAATAATATACAAATATTGTGTCAATTTCACTTTTCTACCATAAAAAGTAAGGTCAGATTATTGAATAGTTAAATAAACAAACATGCCAATTTGACCATGAGAAGGTCAACATCTAGCTTGATATTAGACTGAACTGTAAACTTGTTGCACTCCGTTATCAGTTGACTAGGTTGAGTGTGTGGATACAAACATATGGATCCATGTGACTAACATCCTCAGCAGCTAGAGAGATATTGTCCGTGTGTATGCTTGAAAATCAGTGTGATAACCTTTTGCCTCATGGCTGACAAAAGCCATGTCTGTCCATGTCATTACCTCACTGTAGTGGAAGACTGTCTGTCTGTCTCTCTTCATGTAGTCTCACTGCTTTGGCTTGTCCTTCTGAAGCCTGGAGACAAACAGCTGAGCTGCTTCTCATTTCAACAACAAACCTGTGTTTCAAAGTTACATCATTCCCGCACATCATCTGATTTTGGTTACACATGAGTGTGTGCAAGGGGATGTTCTGTCCTTCCTCTCAGTACAAAAAAACTAAACAAAACGTGTCTTATTCACGAGTAATTGAAATAAGGTTCTGAGAAAAAGACATTTTGAATATTTGCTTATTAGGATCTGAAAATCAATTTAATTTTGCCAGTTCAAAATATTTTTTGAAGTTTAAAACAGTTATGAAACCCTTGTTTTATTGTTGTACAAGTCTTTTACATATTCTTAACTACTGTTAATGTTATTTATCTCCTGTTTTAATATTTATCATATTGTTTCAAGTGTATATATTGTGTCCACCAAATAAGGTGAACTGGGAATTCATTGTACAGAGGATCACAAATTGCATTAATCTAAATCAGTTTCTTTACACACAAACACAATATATATAGAGATTTACACATATATTTAAACATAGAGATATGGAATTAAATACATATTAATTAAATCTAATTTGAAGGAGCTACCAGCTACATCTAAATGCTCCGCTGTCTGTACCTATGCAACGTTTCATAATGTGTGGGATGTTAAGATCAGTCAAAGCAGGATTGAATGCATTTTATGACCCATGATGTTATCATGGCAATGATTCAACCCTATAGTTGGGTTGCAACAACAACGCTTAAATTTTAAACCTGATTAAATCATGTATAACTTTAAATTATGTTGCATCAAAATTTTAAATAGTTTAAATAAAAATTTTTTTTTAAATTAAACCTGTTAGTTTTTACCCCAAACCTAGATTTAATTTAATTCTGTTGCACTAAAACTTTGAATTCCAGTTTAAACTGTGGTCCAGCACCAACTTTAAATTAACACTGGATGAGGAGAAATTAAAGCATCTTTGCCGAGCCATCATAAGTAGACTATCTTGGCAAACTGACTTTTTAGTGAGCTAGCAAACAATGTAATGTTTTGTTAACTTTTTAACCAGCTAGCTGAAAGGAGATTATTTTTTAATAGTGCAACAGAACTTGTTGTACCCCAGCCTATTTTTTTTTTTTTAACTTACTGAGGTCCCATGCACTTTCTCTGCACAGTATGCTGCCTGTGTATTTCCTGTAAAAACTTCAAATATTCCTTATTTGCTGTGCAGGTCTCAGTCTGAGGGAACTCAGACTATCCAGTCTGTTGTGAAAGGAGACAATGTCTATGGCCTTTTCTGATGTAGGCAGGCTCGTGTGCACTGCATGTGTTTTCTTAACAGTCAGACAGTTATAATAAAGACGGTGTTGTGTCCTGGATTCTTGATCTGAGTCTAATATGGTTAGACAGAAACCGGGAACTATGAGGATCACAGTGGTAGAAAGGTCAGAACCCTTTCCCCTCTTATTCCCAGCTCAAAATGGCATTTCAATGGAACATTTTTGCTCCTTTATAAACAAAGAGAACAAAATATTAAAATTCACTTCATGAAAACCACTAACTAGATTACTCAAATGCACCACAGATGGGACCTCACAATTTGATAAAATGCAGCAGCCACCTCAAGGCCCTTACAAAAATTGCCAGCAATGGCCAATCGCCGATAGTTGATATATTTGTCCAATCACCCAGCTCCAACTGCAGAAAGATGGTCCATCCACTGAGTGACAGTGTATGAGTCTGTTTCCACTGGTTAATTTTAACTTTTTCAAGTAAAACTCACAGTTCTGGTAAGTGAGTGAACTTATATAGACACTTTTTGTGCTGCATATTCAGTGGGAAGTATAACCAGGAAGTAAACCGAGGAGCTAGAAAACTTTTTCGGCTTCCTGAAAACTGGTACCATTCACTTACATCATTTGGGAGATCGTGCAATGCTGTTTTCCAGAGAAACCCCAGCAGTGTTTTCAAGACTAAAAACACTAAAAATGACCTTCAGTCAGCATGAGGGTGAGCGGATAATGACTGGATGAACTGATGACTTGGGTGAACTATCCCTTTAATGTATACAGCGCTCCACCATGTAAATTAGTTTTTTATATCATGTTCTATATATTTTTTATTTTCATCTCTTCAACCAATATAATCAATAAATGAAAGATGAGAAAAGCTTGTTATACAACCCTCTTGTGTCATGAAACATAACTCTTCTTGTATCTTTGTGTTGTTGACTCATCTGCAGGCAAAACTCAGGGGGGAAAAAAACCTGCATTTAATACTTCCGGTCTGGTGCTTCTCGTCACGTGACTGCAGTTCGCTTGTGTGTTGTAGAGTGGAGCTCAGCTGACTGACGAGGCTCCGGTGAAGTTTTCTCCTCCTGCTGCTGCTGCTGTTCTGCGTCTTATCTTGTGATGCATTAGACTCGATAAACTGACTGAAACATGGAGCGGTACGGGTCGGACACTGAGGGGGACGAGCAGGAGACACCGCTGCTTCACCGAGGACACGAAGACAAAGCCCAGAGAGGTGAAGGAAAAATATCTCTAGCTAACTAGCTAACAAGCTAACAATAAGAGAGGTTCGTTTGAGGTAACATATGTTTCAGAGACGCTGGTTTATGTTCTTTCACTGGGAAGGAAAACCAGTATCCCTCTGTCATGTTTCATGTATTTAACTGGTTTGACTTTTAGCAGTCGTTTATCCGTAAAGAAACATTATTAATAGCGTGAGCACCTGCTAAATCTTAATTAATTTAATACAACACGGCTAACCTAGCTGTTAAAGTGCCTTAAAATACCAGTTTAAGATTTAGCATTAGCATTACTTTTATTATTTCATTAGTAGCTGCATTGGATCACAGTAGAGTTTATCAGTGTTTATTTTTGTATCCAGCTGTTCTGCATCAGCCAACATATGTAACAAAAACTAATCATAACAATGTTTACATTTAGCACCACAGCTATCATCTAGCTAACTTATAGAAAGCTTTTCTTTGAGGGTGCATATGGCTTTGTTTACCCAGGTAAATCTGTATAAAGACTTTAATTAGACTTTTCCACTCCTTTTGTACACATGCTGACATTTTAATGAGCCTGAGTCACGAGTTTATCACTCGTGTTATGGTTATACATTATGAGTTAGTCAGCAGAGCAGTTTAGCTTTAACTTATATAAATAAACCTGAAATTATGTTTATTATGTGAGCATGGTCTGCTAGATAAAGAGTTGTGGTGTCATTGTCCTTTATATAATCTAAAGAGTAGGAGACAAGGGGCTGTCCAGTTTTAATGTGGTGGTTTACATAATGACTGTCATATCTGCAAGTAGCTGCTCCTCATGCAAAATCCAGAGACTTGCTGTATTATACACCAAAGTTAGGTATGGAAGTAAAGGAGACAAGATGTGGAAATAAGATGCCAAAATTCCTGTAACAACTACTTCCACTGGACAGGAAATTAATTAGTTATAAACTAGAGTACAAGACTTACTTAGTGGTCAGTTGTCAAGTTAATATATTAAACATTTGCATTTAACAGCATTGATTTGCTCGTTGTTATGCTTTTCATAATTGTAACTAGATTAACAGTATGTTCAGTCTGGGTTTGCATGTGTGTTGTCTGTGCATTTTCTTTAACTGACAGTTGAACATGTCAACAATCAATATTCATTTCATAATCAGGCCTAATGAGATAAAACAGTTTAATTTATGAAGCTCAAAATAATAAAACAGTACTATTTTTGTCCACCTGTCCTTATTCAATAAATGATTCCACCAAACAAAACAATGTCAAGTGGGATACAGTTAGTGCTATTTCTAGACTAATAAGGCAGACCAAATCAAACTGTGAGTAAAGCTGTGAGCTCTGGAGAAATGGCACATAAAATATACTGTACATTGAACATAAATAATTTTTGGGTTGTTAAATTCTTAATTGCTGTTAATTAATTTATGAATCATCATTAATATCCCTAATCCATCTTTTGGGGGGGGGGGGGGGGAATTGTAGATTAAAATAAGTATAAATTCTGAAGATAGAACAATATGCATTTGCTTTCACTTTGCCATAAATGATTGCTTATTATAAACAATTACTTCGCTGACTGTAAAAAAAATGCAGATGGATGAAATCATAGTTGCAGCCTAAGAGAAGTTATACTCAATTCAGTGAATAAACAAGCAAAAGACTGAAATAATGCAGGTGCAACAGTTTCTAAAAAGTTACAGATCATCTATTTTGAAGTTAAAAATGGCAAATAAAACGTTTCCCTGTTTTTTTCTGTATAGTGCAGGGTCTGATGTTAAGGGTTTTTTTTTCACTTGCCTGATCGGGCAGGTGCTTTAGAAAATAGTGAAAAACGTCCATTACAGTTTTCCAAGTCCAGTGTGCTGTCTTTAAATGTCTCATTATGTCAGTCTAAAATCCAAAGATATTCAGTGTAATATGATAACAAATTAAGAAAATATTTAAGAGGCTGAAAACAGCATTTACTTGGCGATTTATCCATTATCAAAATAGTTCAATAGTGTAATTATTTTTTTTTTTACCACCTTCCCAACATTTTTCTTGCCCCAGGTAAGTGCACAATCCTTACTGTTGAGTCCTGCAGTGACAGAAGAGGTGCTCCTGATATGATTGATTCTCACTATACTCATGTTGCCTTGCATTGCAACAACACTTCTAAGAATATTACCCAATACCTTTTCCACATAATGTCACTGATAACCACAGCACACATACAACGTCATCTGCCAAACAGGTCTCATTCCCATTATTTCATTCTTCTTCACCCTGCAGCCCCAGTATGCTGTTCATCACGCTATGGCCTGGCGTTGCTCTCCTGTTTTGGCTTCTTTGTGGTCTACTCCCTGCGGGTGAACCTCAGCGTGGCGATGGTGGACATGCTTAACAACACCCGCCAATCCAGCACCAACCACAGCGGCCCGGTATGTCCTGCTCATGCCAGCCCGGCACGGCCCAAACACAACCACTCGGTGAGTGAAAACATGACCGCAGCAGAGTAAGTAAACAGCTATAGCTGAAACATCAAAAGTCAGTAAAGCATTTTTACAAAATCTCACTCTTTCTTGTGTGTTTCATGGTGCAGATTGAGAAACTAATACTTCTATGAAAAAGATTTGGATGCTGAAATAACTTCAAAATGCACGTTGAAAACAATGGCCATGTTTTTGTTTGTGTGCTGTTCATGGAAAAAACCTAAACATGTCAGCATTATGTGAATCAGGAAGCTGGAACAGTTTGTCAGTCTTGGGGGGAAAAAAGCAGCATTCTGGACTAATGCACAAATTTATCCATTCAGTTTTCATTCTGGTATGATATGGCAACATAATAAATGGGAAATTATAGCATGTAAAGTAGGTCACCATGTTTAGAAAAAGTTTACTGGACTATGATTTGTTTTGATTTAATAGTTAAGTATATATCATTCACCCCTCCCTCACTCATCTATGTCAAGGGACCCAGGAACAAAATGCTGCTGCAATCATCCAGAAGTATTCTTGCATTTATGTAATAGTTTTGCAAAGATGTTGTTATTTTGTTTGGGTTAGCTCATGTGTTACATTTGATAAGCTGTGCTGATGACCACTTCTCTACAGACATGACATAACACAGCTAAAACACAATCCACAACTGAAATCTACTCTTTACTTATTGCACTAAAAGAAGAAACATGCAGGGCTTAACAATAAGGAATGCTACTTGACTGGGGCAAGTAAAATGCCAAGGCAGGCTAGTAACAACTCATTTGCCCAACTGGGCAAGTGGTAAAAATGAATTAAACTAATTTGATAATTGATTAATCATTAGTAATCACCAATCAAATAATGTGTCATGCAAAAGTGGCAGAAATGCTGTTTTCAGCCTGTCAAATATAGAGATTTCCTCATTTTCTCCATTCAATATCTAACAAAACAAGACACTGAACAACTGGGATGGGCGTTTTCACTCTTCTGACATTTTAGAGATGTTGCAGTCCTTGATTAAACATGACAATCAACTTAAGTCTGTGTTCTTTTTTGATAACCACTAATAAATAAAACAATTTGTACAGAGGAAAGTAAAAATTGACATTGTGTCATTCGTTTCCTCACATCATGACTCACTTCTTTCCTGACCGGGCAAGATAATTAATGAAATACTGGCTTCTCAACTTACAGTACAGGACTTGTCATCAGTTTGTCATTCTAAAAGTATAATGTTGTCGTCTTGCCCTTGTGTAGGTTCAGTGTCCCTGCAGTTTGCAGGCAACTCGCCTGAGCTTTGAGTCTGGGGAGGAGGGAGAAGGGGAAAATCACTTGCTTCAACCACAGACCATTTATTAAATATGAATTCAACCTTTTTCAATTTAATATACCATCTATGGCTCCAACTCACTATTTGGACTGCACTACTCATTTTTAAGCACAAGGGTCTTTCATATTTCACTTTGTAAGTGTGTGTCTGACTGCAAGTGTGCAGTAGCTTTGACTATGCTAACACACTACCTGTCAGAGATGAACTTAATGAGGAACACAAAGGCAGAGAGAACACATCAGACAGATAAAACAAACACAGAGACTAATGAAATAATGTACACATGTATATGTAAAGAAACAACAAAAACAAGTGTTTAGTCTTTATTCAATAAGGTTTCATAATATTAGATCAAGCTTAATTTCTAATATAGTTCTCAACCTGTCCCCTCACAGGCCAGTGTGTACGACTGGGACTCTGAGACACAAGGCTGGATCTTGGGCTCCTTCTTCTATGGCTACATCCTGACACAGATCCCTGGGGGCTACCTGGCCGGCCGTTGTGGACCCAAGTGGCTGATGGGCTTTGGAATCCTGGGAACTGTAATTTTTACGCTGCTCACCCCTGTGGCTGCTGACCTGGGTGCAAGCTACCTTATAGCTGTCAGGGTGCTGGAAGGCATAGGAGAGGTATGGAATCAGGTTGTTTAATTCTGATATGATTCATGACAGGATGACACAGAAAGTAGAGTCATAAGCATCAGCTGTGTTGCAGCCAAATGTAAAAGCTGCCTTTTGCACAAGACAGTAATAAAATATTAATGAAGTTAGACTCAGACAGCCAGATAAACTACACTCCTGCAGTCCTGTTGACATTCTTGTTGTGTTTATCTTCAGGGAGTCACATTCCCTGCAATGTACACCATGTGGGCAGCGTGGGCCCCGCCACTCGAGAGGAGCCGGCTGCTTACAATTTCCTACATTGGTAAGACACCCAGACACAAGGAGTACAATGTAGAGCTTCACTGAATGTCATTTCATACATTCAAAGATTCTGTTGAGGCTTCAAACGAAGCTTCGAATGTCTGTTATCATATTTTATTATTTGTAACCCTCTGTAGTTATTGGAAATGTTTGGATCACATGAGTTGGAAATGATCCTACACAGCCACCAGTTGAATCTAACTCTACAAATAGTATAATACTAACGATAATAGTGTCGCCTAATCTTTATTTACATGTGTGCAGAAATACTGGGTTTTAACAGAATAAGTAGACTTGCAAAAGAAGAGGCTGTGCAGCATTCAAATGTCGTTTAAAAATGTGTCACATTATGAACAAAACTTCAGACTATTCAGTACAGCCTTAGTACAATATCAACACAAAAACCCTGCAAAACCTGTTTTTATTTACACACAAACAGTGCAAAAAGAAGCTCTCTTAGATCACCTGACAGATTATTTCATGCTCCACTATTTTCTGAACTATTAATCACACATTACAAGAAAACGACAGATTAATCAACAGTGAAAGTAATGGTTAATTGGAACCCAAGATTTAGGTAGAGTGTGAAAGTTGCTCTGATATTATCAGTGTCACCTGAACCATATGTACTTAAGGGGCTGGACTTGGCCTCCTCTTTCACAACATCAGCTGTGACATATTTGTTAGAGTTGACTTGTCATGCTGTTTGTTGATCATTTAGTAGTTACACTGTGTGATTTCAAACAGCTGTGTGATACAGATGTTTGTTTTTCTCTCTTCCATCCCAGGAGCTCAGCTGGGGACAGTAATATCTCTTCCTCTGTCTGGTGAAATCTGCTTTTACCTGGACTGGACCTATGTCTTCTATTTATTCGGTAATACTCATGGGGGTGTCACTGACGGAGGGGTGTGCATATTATAATAACTAATGAAATTAATGGAAATCATGCAAGTGGCCTCTTCATTGTCACAGAGGGTTGTTTACTCCTCAGTCTTCAGACGAACTGTTTCCAGTGTCTCTTCCTTTGTTCCTCTTTGGTCTGTGGAAATGATGATTTAGCAAGTTGAGGAAGAAAATGTGCTTACAAATGGAACTACTGCAGAAGTCCAGCTTTACTTATTTGCTTGTTTGCTGGGTGAACCACTGCCTCCATGACTACTTTAATCACATTCTTAAAACACTAATGTTAATGTTAAAAACCATAAAAAAACAGTGTCTTGTGATACATCAACATAGTCCACACATCTGCTCAATATGTATGTGTTTGTGTGTCCAGGTGCTGTTGGCCTGGTGTGGTTCGTCTTGTGGGCCTTTCTTGTCTTTGACAGTCCAAACACTCACCCGCGGATATCAGAGAGGGAGAGACTCTACATCACCAGCTCACTCAAGAACGAGGTAACGCTGGAAACCAGACTACAGTATATGTCCTGAATTTAAAAAAAAGGTTTCTCTATATATACATATATGTATATATATATGTATATATACATATATATATATATATACATATATGTATGTATATATATATATATATATATATATGTATATATATATATGTATATATATATATATATATATATATATATATATATATATATATATATATATATGTATATATGTATATATATACATACATATATATATATATACATATACACACACATTCACACACATTCATCTTATATCACGTATAAGTGTACATCAGGGTATAACTAGACTGAAAATCCAGAAAGATGCTGTGGTGTAGTTTTCTTCATGTTTGAACTTGCAACTTTTCAAAAGTTTGAAACACTGGTGAATACAGACAGGTTATTGTGGGAAATATGATTAAAATGTCAACTTATTGGACAGATAAATTGAAATTTGTCTTAACAGAGTGACCAAAGGTGGATATTTATTTTTCTTTATTTGCTTTTCTAGTTTTTTTTAACTGGGTCTCATATTGAGATAAAGTGTGTAACAAGTAATATAGAGCTGCAATGATTAATCATTATGAAATCAGTCGCCAGCTATTTTGGTCATTGATTAATCAGCTTGAGTAACTTTTTGAGAAAAAGCTCCAGGTTCTTAAATGTGAATATTTTCTGGTTTCTTCACTCCTTTATGACAGTAAACTGAATCTCTTTGGGTTGTGGGCAAAACAAGACATTTTGGGGCATCTTCTTGGGCTTGGGGAAACACTCATGGAGATTTTTCACCATTTTTCGACATTTTATAGATCAAACAATTATTTGATTACTCGAGAAAATAATCACCAGAAAAATCAACATTATAAATACCCTAAAAAGTAATACACACTTTAAGAAAGAGATAAAAATGGAATATTTAATATAGACAGAAAGGCATAAGAAAATACAGGGGTGTGTTTTTCTGTCTGTTAATTAGAGATTATAGCCCTAATTAGCAGTTTGACATATGATGTACTTGTTTTTTTAGTTTGTTGCTAAGACAGTAGCAGCAGAGTGCTTGCAGGCATTTCCCGTCCAGTACAGTCATCAGATAGTAATCTTACATAATCTCAGTGTATTGCAGCATTTTGTTTTCTTATCTGTCTCACTCAGCTGTTAGGTGACAACACTACCCATTAATCTACATTTTACTGTGACACTCAGAAGCACAGCTGTATACAGCCTGACTACTGTACATGTTCAACTTCAACCCTTGTATCTGTGTTTTAGTGCAATCTGCTGCAACCTATAAAGATCCAGCAACATGAATGACTTTTCTGTTGAAGCCCTTGTAAAGTGTCCCTGATTACATTTAGTATACAATTTCATTGTTTTTGAATTGAGTAAGACATGAATATGATGCAGCACACCTGTATGAAGCCAGTGTGAATAAGTATAACTGTGATTCTTTACTGCTTGATTTGGTCCACCCTTGTGTTCTGAAAGCAGAACACAACCAAGAAGGCAATATCAAGTAGGAAAACATACTGGCACATATCTGGCCACCAGGGGGAGAAAAAGCTAACATGCGAAATGAAACCACTAGTATGTAAGAGGAGAGCTGGAGGATGGATTGGCAAGAGACAGAGAATAAAAGAGCATCTTGTAGGCTGATTGTTATTATTGTATACATTCAGTGCAGATTAATCACATTAAAGGGACAGTTTGGATTATTTATATATACATGTATGTATGTGTTTTTGTGTGTATATATATATATATACACACACACACACACACACACATATATATATATATATATACACATACATGTATGTATGTGTTTTTGTGTGTATATATATACACACACACACACACACACACACACACATATATATATATATATATATATATATATATCTATATATATATATATATATATATATATATATATATATATATATATATATATATATATATATATATATATATGTATATATATATATGTATATGTATATATCAGTTTAAGTGTACTCTATATTTAGAATGTTTTCATTGCCTTACCTTGCTGTCAGATAACCTTTTCCAATGGGAAACTGTAGTTATATAAGCAAAATGTGGCAGCTGTAGACCAGCTACTTGTGTCTTCTATGAGGAAAAATGAATGTTTTTGTCAAAGGAGGCTGGTTGAGCAAGAGAGCATGAAATTTGGCTTATATAACTGCAGTTTCCCATGGGAAAAGGCTGTCTGATGGCAAGGTGAGGTTGTGAAAATATTCTTAATATAGTGTGCACTAATAAAGATTCTTTTATGTGGCTAAATTTGTTATGCTGCTGACCCTGTCCACAGCAGTAGATTGCTTAGCTTCCATATTGGTACTGTTATCTTCTCCAATCTGGTAATGTGCCAGCTGTCATCTACTGCAGATAATTCACTATTGACAGAACCCCACTTTAAATTATCCAGACTATCCCTTTAAACACAGCTGAACATAAAATATTCATATGTGTTTAGTTCAATATCCTTCTAAAATAAGAGTAGCTGTATGATTTTACTTTTCCTTCCTTAGTCATTTGAGTACACAAGACCCACCTTTTGGGTAGTTGGTAGTTTTTAAGAATGGATGCATTCATTAAAAACTCCCCTGACCAATCTTTTCCCTATTTTTTCTCTCTTATGTGTCTTCTGTATATTTTTGTGTCCCAGCTGTCCACCTCAGCAGGTTACATACCCTGGCGATCCATAGTGATGTCCGTTCCGCTTTGGGCCATCGTTGTGGCTCACTTCTCCTACAACTGGACCTTCTATACCCTCCTCACCCTGCTGCCAACCTACATGAATGACATACTGGGATTTAGCATACAGCAGGTGAGGTCAACAGGGCTGGTCAGGACTGAACGATTTTGGAAAAAATATCTAAAAATATCTAACTGATGTTTTAAAAGGTTAGATCAGATTTACTGAAGTCACACACTTACACACAAACTAACAGATCAGTACCGACTTGTGCTACATTTTTTTGTTACTTTGGAGAGGGCAATACTCGGCATTAGTAACAATAATATATGTCATTAAAGTACAAACAGACAAACATCGAAAGGAAGATATATGAGTAAACCAAAAGTCATCACAAAATGACGTTGAAGAAACCAAAGTATCATGTTCAGTGTAATCCAGAGTCAAAAATAATTCTACTTACTGATCAGTATAAAAAATATTCACATCGTGGTTTTGTCTCCTTCTGTCCACAAAAGAACGGGATGCTGTCAGCTCTTCCTTACTTGGGCTGCGGTGTGATGGCTGTGCTGAGTGGCCAGCTTGCAGATTACCTGCGGGAAACCTGCCGCTACTCCACCGTCAGTGTCAGGAAGTCCTTTTCCATTGTTGGTAAGGAGTGGAAATATCACACAACCGACTACTGGCTTTTCACTTGAGCGTCCAGTACATCACATCTGCTACTGAGGATATTCTAATCGCTACTGTGTTTTTTCTGTAGGCATGATTGGGCCGGCAGTGTTCCTGGTGGCAACTGGTTATACAGGCTGTAACTACGTCTTGGCTGTGACCTTCCTCACCATCTCATCCTCTCTGGGCGGAGTGTCAGCCTCTGGCTTCAACATCAACCACCTGGACATCGCTCCATCGTAAGATTTACCAAGTTCTATCATCAAAATAACCTTTTACTATAAGCTTAATATTACACATGAAAACCAAACCAGAATATTTACAATTTAAAGGAAAAACAAGTAACTTTTTTATGTCTTAATGATTTTTTTTATCTTGTAATTACACAAAAAATCAAAAATTCATCATCACATAACAAAGATGAGAAAAGGTGTTAGCGTAACTCTAAATTTTAGTTGTAAAGTGATTTCCTTGCTTGTTAACCACCACTATGGAAATAATTGTTTTGTGGATTATAGTATTATTCCTTGCAGTCCTGAGACCTCCAGTGTCACAGATGCATTCAGACGTCCCACACAAGTAATTCTGTTGTCCCATACTACAAGTTTAGTTGTTAAATTTAAGAATCAAAATTTTGCAGTAATGAAACGTAATCTTCCTCCTATGACCAAGGTGATGATTTTTAATAATTATACATCCTGATAGAGTGCAGGACTGTTTTGTCATATGAATCTGTGCAGACAGTACTCAGTGCCCACAACTAAAATTTGTCCCTTAAGCAAAATATTTCTCGAAACTGAAGGGTTCATCCTTCTCTAAAGTGTTTAGACTAGGGCTTTCACTGTTCCTACAGTCATAATACAGTACATGTGTACAGCAGCATGTAAGGGAATACTTAAGTAGTTGAGGAAAAACACCTAGATATTAAAGGGGTTTTCCTTACTGGATACCTTACATCCTGAGGAAATCCCTCTGGAGACTTTATGCACCTCCTTCTTTCCTAATGCATCCTTTACGCAACTGGGCACAGAACATTTTAAAATACAGTGATTACACAGAGGCTTAGGATCTCTCCCTGGTGTTGTGTTTACAGGTATGCTGGAATTCTTCTTGGAATCACCAACACCTTTGCCACCATTCCTGGCATGGTGGGACCAGTCATAGCAAGAGAACTCACCCAACATGTAAGAAACTCCTGTACAGTCACACGCCCGTCAGTATAGGCATGACGATGCATTAGCACTTACATTTTGTGATTATGTGTAGGGTCAGCCTGAGTGTCCTGACCTATAGTGTCCCTGGATAAACAGATGGTATCCTTACTTTGGCTTGATGCTCCATTTCCTATCTAATTGGTTTAGTCAGTACAGGATTAACATGTTAACATTCAGCCACAAGGGGGCACCCATAGACCTTTATTAAAAAGCAACACAATCAGCAGTGTGTGTCTTTCTGGCTTGATGATAAACAATACAACCTTGTTTACCTCGCTTCCTGTGAAGAGGACTGTTGCATTCTAGCATACAGTGCAGTTTGAATAGCATTTACAGTTTCTGAAAGATAATTTACTTTAATGTGTATGATCAAAACACAATAGGAAGACATGGCTCTATGCAGTCCCTGCAGTAATGTGATGCATTGTCATCGTGCATCACCACACAGATGAAGATCATTCATTCAGATAATCAACAATTGCACCAGGTGAAGATGAAAAAAGTCAGTAACCCCATTAACCAATCACTTCATCCTTTAGATTATTAAAACTAGTTACCTAACCCACATGAAATATGGAAAAAAAAGTTAAGTGTGTTTTACTTTGTGGACAAAGTTAACATGACCTTACATACCACAGTGTGTCAGTTTTAACATTTTCACCATTATATTTAAATTATTATTTTAGGTACATTTGATCCTTTTTCTTAATTCAAGTTTAACATAAATATAACATGTATAGTGTTGTTTTTTTATGTGTAATTATTGAACATACTGGTGAAAGTCTACTGTTTCAGTGCTCTGATGTTGTTATCTGCCCTAAAAATCCAGTATCAATCAGACTCTAGTGTGTATTTGTGATTGTTAACAAAGAGAACTTCTGTTATGCCTGCTCAACTCTTTAGGGAAGTCCGTGGTTTGGATTAGATTTAAATGATTAGTCAGGAAAGCCAAAACTAGCCGTTGGGATGTCTTGTGATTTGTCATGATTGTCTGATTATAATTTGTTCTCAGTGTTTCATCTTTAAAATGCATGATTTCTATTTTGGTATCAAAAGAATGTAGATTCTGGCGCAAAAGACATAAAGAGGTATATTTTTCATACCAAACCAGCTTTTCTTTTCCTAAACCAAGGAAAATAAAAAGTTCTTAGTTTGTTGTAAATTTGTAAATTGTTGACTCAGAACAATTGTAGGACTGACAGGGCACCAGTGATTTTAGTATGTAAATGTTTCACAGGATGCACCGCTCATCCAACGAGGGCTGTATCTTTTTACATATCAAATTAAATCCATACTCATTATCACCTGTGCTGACTGTCCTCTAGAACACCATAGAAGAATGGCAGACTGTTTTCTACATTGCTGCTGCCATCAACCTTTTTGGAGCAACGTTCTACTCCATGTTTGGCCGAGGAACGGTGCAGCCCTGGGCTGTCCACACGTCCTACTCTCATGGAGACTGAGGCAGAAGACGTGTACCAAACTCTATTCACCTGACGAATCTGAATCTCAATCATGGACTAATTTAATGGGTAATGTCAGCGAGAGATGTTCCAGCTGTGCTGATAATTCTCAAAGCACGGCTAACTAACAGTGAGTAACAGCCATATCACCCTCGAGGATGTTCTTTACTGTGACTGCAGGGACTCAAAAGTCTGTTTACAGATAAACCTGCAGTCACAGCAATGAACAGAGAAGACTGCAGTTTTATTGGTGACTATTTCTTGGAGGCAAAAATAATTACTGAGCAAAGCAAACAGCCACAGTCTGCATCTGCAAGAAGAGGAAGCTGCTATCATGCTCGGCATTAACTGAAAAAGGGAATGTATTGTTACTTTGAACCTGGAAGGTCAGCTAGGCTAGGTTAGCTTGGATGGCTACATGCTGTCTAAGCCTTGCTTATTGTCTGGCATTACAAATACAATGGTAAATAAGCTATTAAAGAGAAAGTATCCCAGAGTAGTTCCTTTTGGTGTTCAGGTTTGACGGTCAACTTGCTAAGCTCAGTTGGTATTTCTGCCTCCAGAGCACTTCTGCTTTAAAATATTTTTCTAACCTAGAGCTCCACAGTACACCCTCTTGAGTTTTATTACCACACTGTAAAAAAAAAAAAAAAAAGAAATGCTGAGGTGACTCATTTCTGCCTTCACTCGAGCTTGTTAACTGAGTGAAGGCTGTTAACTTTTGAAAGTTTTGCCTACTAAAATGTTTCATTGAGACAATTTTCTTTTCTTCTTTAGATAAACTTGAATCTTGAAACCCTCAAAAATGTATTTAAAAAATGGTTGAGTGAAAGTGAATAAGGATTAATGATTTAATATTTTCAATTTCAACAATTTCATTTTGAGGCACCCAAATAATAATGTTCTTCTTGAAATACTAATTCAGATTAGAGTCTTTACGTTTTTTTTTTTTTTTTTTTTTTTTTTTACAGTGCATAGTAAAGATCTTCACTCTTAACAGGGATGTTTTTTTTTTTCACTTGTGTATGTGAAGTTTGGGATAACAGAAAATATGATAACTAAGTGCCAATAAGTGTTGTGTTTTAGCATTTAAAAGGTTTGCCCAAAAACTTACAAACATGTCATCCCAAACTAGACACACGTTTGATAACATCTTTTTTGAGAGAACCTTGTGACGGCACAGGCACAAAGCGCACAAACACTTGCTTGGGAAAATGCCTTACAGTGAAGCCTCTTTAGAATGATTTTAAAGCTCTTTGTCCTCTATGTGATTGCAAATGGACCATTTTTGTATTTACTTGTCATGTGGTGCAGTTAAGGGATTTTATCGATGTATGTTTTATGTATTGTTCTTTGAGGTTTTGTCCACCAGGCTCCTCGTTTAATTAGCGAAGCAGCCATTAGTTAATGCATATGGAAAGCATGGATCATTTATATTTTCAATCTGTAACACTAAGACGATGCTAAGCTGTTGGTAAAAAAGACAGAAGTGCTTTGAAGAGGTTCATGGTGGACACAGCCTTATTTTATTCACAGGATTTGCACTTTGTGTGTCAATTCTCAGGTATCTTATGTCTTACAAGGATTGAAAAGGATGTTTATTTTTTACCACATTGAGATATGAGTTCTCAATTTTCATGTGTCAACTAAATTAGATCGGATTTTAAAATTATTTCAAATTGCACAGTTAACACCTGAAAATATGCAGTAGTCACCATGGCTGGTGGTAAATTTGAATTCTTAGCTTTTTCATCAGTGTGGCCAGCTGATTAAATATTTTTTTGTTTACACATGTATGATACTCTATGTAGGTTGTCCCTTTATAATGTTTATAGAGGGATAAATCAAAATCAAGCCATAAGGGAAAACATTTTGTCTTGGTTGTAATTTCTGTCAGCAAGTAGCAGCAGCATCATCCCAGTTTCAGATGTAACGCACTTGTGCCTTATTACATTAGAATAAACTTGGTCAGACAATTCAGGATTCATTCTATCCATGAAGGATTCACTCCGTTACTGCTTTTTATCATTTCATTAGTGTCTATACAGAGAGTAAAGGGAATTAAATTTGATGTATATACATATACAAACTGTACTGACATGGTATTCATTGCAAATGTTCAAGCTGGAAACATTCCAGAAATGTCTTAAATCACTGTCATGTCTTGTAAATACTTCATCATATACAGCTCTGCTCAAATCTGATATTGTGTTGAGTTATTATTTCATTGTTTAGCCTCTGTCACAGCTTTCAGCTACCTACAGAAACAATGTGCTTTTTATTAGTGCAGTTGTAATTAGTTTGAGTCTTGAATGAAATTTGGTGGCAAGATCAGAATATTCTGAATGAACAAATTCCATATAGTTTTTTTTTTTGTGAAAGACACTGGAGAGGGGCAAAAAAGCTGCATATGTCTCTGGTGCTGCAGGTCACTGACCCCAGATCTAGTTTTGTAATAGCACTACAGGCCAGAGGAAAGAGATGCATTTTTTTTTATTTTGTTTTCTTTCTAATACAAAGAAAGTGGTTTGGGAGATTCTACTGCAGACAGACATTAGTTTGTACATTAAACTACTCACAACAAGGTTGGACGGATCATGACTTTTGGAAAGAGACGCAGGTTTTGAATTTTTCAAATGAATTTTTTGGTACTTCGAGCTCCACAGGACTAGTATCATTTAGTCCCATTATATTGGAGAGAAGGCAAAAACTCTACATCTATCTCTAAAACTAGGCAACTCACACCAAAACAATTTATGAACAGCACTAGAGGAAACACGAGCACTTTTGGTTTTGGGGTGAACTGCACCTTTAAGTCTGAGCTACTTTTAAAGACATTATAAATTATTGGGTAGTTTAATCTAAAGCAATGCATTAGATTGTATAAGATCAGCATATGTTTGTATTATATGAAAATTTGCGGTAAGTTAATTTAGGGAAAACATGTATATCAAAATATGCACTGAATATGGACTAAAATAGACATTATTCATAAGCCTTATTACCCAGTCCTGATAAAACGTATCACGGGATTAGAAAAGGTTTCTTCAGGGCATGATAACTCAATTTAAAGCAGTATGTTTACTAAGAGATTGCTCTCCCTTCGTGTTTGCCTGTTTCTCAAATATGCATCTTGTGATAAATTAGCAGACGGACCTGCGGACTGACGCGCTGGAAAGCAGTTCAGGGCATCGGGGTTAATGTTAATCCAGCTCGGGAGCGTCTGGTAAGGTGAGCGCTCCACCTGCTGCGCGCTTCATTTGTTCCCCGCGCGGCTTCAACCCGTTTCACATAACCAACACCACCTCTGAAACACACATCCAACTTCTATTACAAGCAAAACCTCTTCAAGTATCTCTTTAGTGACCCACTTTCATTACTGGATATAATGCTGCAGCTTGGGGAGCGATTTTACGCTCTGATAGGGAGCAGCAGTCAATAAAAACACGATGCTTATGCCTAATTACACGTATCTACTCTGTTAATGTTTACACAGACGCGCTGAGGGGCTTTGTCTAATATATTTTGTGAGGAGACCGTGTAGAGGTCCTGTCCGATAATGGACGCTCCTCTTCGGTATCTGTGTCCTATGATAAACTCGTTTACGGTAACCTCTCCTGGTCCCTCGCTGTGATGATGCGCAGCTGCGGGTGCGCGCAATTACGCAACACCCCCTCCTGTCCTGTGCGCTATAACCGGATCAGCGTCTCTCTTCTCCGCTCCGGTCCTGCACCTAACCTGACATCGGGCAGCTCTCAGGTACGACGCGGTAAATGAAATTAATGCATTGAAGGGGATTTTGTTTTGGATGCTATCATGGAAACAAATGAGCGTCTTCTTCAGCGGATCGGTCTCCAGGCGGTGTTTAGGGAATATTGTTGTGATGCAGAAAAGAGGGCAGACGGCTGGTAGTTAATACGCGTCCCGGCGCCAGCAAGCGGGCAGATGATAGAACATGGCGGAGGGTTGACATTTCCGTTAAATCCTTCAAACATTAGATTTATAGCAGTGGCTGTGCTGTTTTTTCCTCATTGCTCGTCGTTTTATCATCATTTGTGCTTTAAAGCGCACTGCGGCAGCTGTCGTGACGTTATACACGACAGATGAAATAAATGCGCGCATGTAAATAGGTTGTCTGTCCTGGCACTGAGTTCACCTGAGCAAGTCTGGCCAAGATCAAGTGAGGGGATTCATGTTACAGTTGGATTAAAGCGTCTTTCTATCAGGTGCAAACTGCATTCAGATTAAATAAATCTCCACTCACATTATTATTACTCTAAAAGATCTGTAGTGCATGTGTGATTTCTTATATTTAAGGTCAACACTATCATTATAACAGTCCTGCAGAGTTAACATCAGTGTGTCCTCTCCTCTGCATTAACCTGTGTGCAGAACACTGCAGTGTCTGAGAAATGGCTGCTACACTATCAGTGGATTGGACCTGACAAAATGGTGGATTCTGGCTTGGAATGAAGCGTTAGTAAGTCTGTGGCTGCGAAAAGAGGAGGACGGTGCTGCTGCGAAACATCAGAGCCAAATTGTTTTGATGTGTGCAGGGAGGACAGGAGAGCAGGCTGGATGACAGAGAGGAGAGCAGGGGCGTGGATGGATGGACAAATAGAGAGTAGGAGGGGCAGAGGGTTTTGTTCTTGGCGCAGTTCAGTGGCCATTGATACAATTCCTAATCTTCTGAGATGCACCGTCTATTGACAGTCTGGAGCCGTCATCATCAGTAACCTCCCTTTAATATATCCAGAACCGACAGCATAAAATTGATTCATCTTTTCTTCGTGCAGCATTTCAAATTCTTCCTGCGCCAATCTCTTGGGGAAGCATTAGCACTATTACTGTTTTTATCTCTATCCTTGCAATACATTTGCTTACTTTGACTGTGTGATCTTGTAAAGTCCGATAGTATTAAATTACCAAAAATCTTTATCCTCGCTTATAGCAGTAACAAAGTATCTTTTTAACCACCATTCTGCTCATATGAGACCTTTCAAAATCTGTCAATTACATGACAGGTTTCTGTTTCTCGCCCTGCAAGCCACCTGCATGCTGTACCAACTAATTTGATACTGGTTTTAGCAGACAGACTGTTTCGTGACTTCAGCCAGCTCCAGTCGCCATGGGAAAGGAGAAACTCCACATCAACATTGTCGTGATCGGCCATGTGGACTCCGGCAAGTCCACCACTACAGGCCACCTCATCTACAAGTGTGGGGGCATCGACAAGAGAACCATCGAGAAGTTTGAGAAGGAAGCTGCTGAGGTAAGAAGATACAGGCAAGAGGAAGATCAACCAATTCTTTTCCTCAAGATCAAGGTCTGCACACCTCTCAGTGTAAGATGAAAGCCATACCAATCATGGCTAAATTACTATCTGTGACTTTTTTCTCAGATGGGGAAGGGGTCGTTCAAGTACGCCTGGGTGCTGGACAAGCTGAAGGCAGAGAGGGAGCGAGGCATTACCATCGACATCTCGCTGTGGAAGTTTGAAACCAGCAAGTACTACGTGACCATCATTGATGCCCCGGGTCACAGGGACTTCATTAAGAACATGATCACTGGGACCTCCCAGGTGTGTAACATGAGCATGCTCTGACATTCTGTATGCATTACATGCCATATGGCATTGTTGTGGGGTCCTTTTGTGCCTCTGAGAAAGACTGACCAGCAACTCATCTATGGTGGCTTGTCCTGAGAGCAACAGTAGAACAAGCTTTTATTCCTGTGTATAGCCACAAAAGTCATAATAGACAGCATCCAATAAGTAGCAACAAGATCGTTCACAGGTGAACAGTAAGTTGTTCATATTGTTGCATTTCAAGGTTGTATTGCTGCTAAATGTGGAACTCAGAACTGATATCAAACAAATGTTTATCAACTTTGTACCTTTTAATTAACCCTTCCTATGTACCTCAACTTTTTGGTCAGTGCTCCATTTACAATTGAGCAAACTCAGAACCTTGGTCAGTTTAGTCCTTTCCTGGTTAATGTACTTAGGTATGCTGTGAGCTAGACCAGACTATGTTGAACAGAAAACTAAATTTTGAAGATGGTTAAAAGATGTTGCTACTGGGATTCTAAAAGCAACATATAGTCACATCTTAAGTTAGCTAATGTTAGAAAAAGTCAAGCTAACTAGGAAGCTAATTAGCATCAATCACTGGCTAGCTAGTTAGCTAGAGTTTTGCTAACATGAGCTAGCTAGGTGGCAAATGTTTGGCAAGCTAATGCGACCCTATATGTCACTTTTAAAGAAAAAGGAGAAAGTTGACCCAGTGCCAAGTTTGCTCAACTGTTATTGGAGCACAAAGCAAAAAGAGATGGGACTTAGGAAAGATCAATCTTGTAAGACATGACTCACCTTGACTTATTCTCTTAGAGTTACACAATAAACTCTGAACCCTAAATTAATCAGTTCAATTTTCAAAGCTGCTGTGCAACAACAGTGATATTTTCTATTTGCATCTTCAGGCAGATTGTGCTGTGCTGATTGTAGCAGCTGGTGTGGGAGAGTTCGAGGCAGGTATTTCCAAGAACGGACAGACCCGTGAGCACGCCCTCCTGGCCTACACTCTGGGAGTAAAGCAGCTCATTGTGGGCATCAACAAGATGGACTCCACCGAGCCAAACTACAGCCAGAAGCGTTACGAGGAAATTGTGAAGGAAGTGAGCACCTACATCAAGAAGATTGGCTACAATCCGGATACCGTTGCCTTTGTGCCCATTTCAGGCTGGAATGGAGACAACATGCTTGAGCCCAGCCCCAATGTAAGTAGAACACATAGCAGAGTAATGCAAATGTTAGAGGAATGAATGAGATGTACACTGTCTCAAATTTGAATACTAATTTGTATGACTGGCCAGGGATGGGTGAAGTTGTGGCTCAAAGACTAAACAGCCACTACTACTGCTGTTCCAACTCAAATAATCAGAGCAGCATAAGAGCATGAGTAACCTTTTTTCCTTTGAAGTACCATAGGAGTGCTATGGAGGTCTATGTAACTCCTGGTAAAGGCAGTAGCACAGGTATAGAAGAGCCACAAAAACCACAAAACTGACTTAGTATGTCAGTAACATAGCAATATCTAGATTAAGTTTGCTAACATTAGCCACCATAAGAAATAGGGTATTCTGTGCATCTTTCAGCAAAATGTAGCTGAAATCAGGTTCTTCTCAGAGACAAAAAAGGCTGGAACACAACTTATCAATTTACAGCTTTAACAGGGGCAAACAGTGTTTCAAGCCATCATGAGCTTTTGGTCATACCAGACCAAGTACGGCTATAACAGCAAAAGCCCCGAGTGTATTTAACTGAGCAAGTATGAATTCCACCATCTGTCATTCGGAATGGCAATTAAGTGTTACTTGTTCATTTCAAAAGTTATAGTCTTAATTCTAAACATTGAGCCAGTTCAGTATTTGGTCAAAATTAGCTACCTGAAAATGTAGTGGTGATCATATGCGTAAAACCGCTTAAACTACAATAATTGTGTTAAATGTATAATATAGTACATTATCTTTTTTTTCTCTAGATGACGTGGTTTAAGGGGTGGAAGATCAATAGGAAAGAAGGCAATGCATCAGGGACCACACTACTGGAGGCTCTGGATGCCATCCAGCCCCCCACCCGTCCAACAGACAAACCTCTACGTCTGCCCCTGCAGGATGTCTACAAGATTGGAGGCATGTAGTGCACTGACAAAATTGATAAATAGGTCACCCTTCTTGTTCAGAGAGTTTTACCAAACAGCAGACGTTTGGGTTTTTTAAGTATAAGTCTGAGCTACCTTTATGTTCCTTCAATGTTCTTCATTGAATGTTGTCTGTGGTGAACTTTCTTCTTAGGTATTGGGACAGTGCCTGTAGGCCGTGTGGAAACAGGCGTGCTGAAGCCCGGCATGGTGGTGACCTTTGCCCCCGTCAATGTGACCACTGAGGTCAAGTCTGTGGAGATGCACCACGAGGCATTGACCGAGGCCCTCCCTGGTGACAACGTGGGCTTTAACGTCAAGAATGTGTCAGTCAAGGACATTCGTCGTGGCAATGTGGCTGGTGATAGCAAGAACGACCCACCGCAGGAGGCTGCCAACTTCACTGCTCAGGTAGACATTGCAAGAGATCTATTTATAGAAATGAAAAATCAGCATGATTTATCACATTCTGCTCTTCCTTAAGTCAGAACTATTTATAGTCTTGATAAATATTTGTTTTAAAATCTATATTTATGCTTCCTATCAAAAAAGGAATTTCTGAATCTCATTATAGCCTCAATGGACCTTTGATCATCACATTGCAAGCTTTTTAAAATTGCTACCACAGAACTCACTTGACTGGCATTGCTGGAAGGTGTCAGAATGAGACAACCACATCAATAATTACTTTTCTGTTAATATACCATCTATGTTGTGTCTTTGCTTTGTAGGTGATCATCCTTAATCACCCTGGCCAGATCAGTGCCGGTTATGCTCCTGTGCTGGACTGTCACACAGCTCACATTGCCTGCAAGTTTGCAGAGCTCAAGGAAAAGATTGATCGCCGCTCTGGCAAGAAGCTGGAGGACAACCCCAAATCCCTCAAGTCTGGAGATGCTGCCATTGTGGACATGATTCCTGGGAAGCCAATGTGTGTTGAGAGCTTCTCCGAGTACCCTCCACTTGGTAAGTTCAAGTGTAAGATACACTAGTGACATTGTGACTCCACTGTAAGTCATACCAGATCAAAGGATCACCTACGATATCTATCTTTACTCCTCTTCACCTTGCAGGTCGCTTTGCGGTGCGTGACATGCGTCAGACCGTGGCCGTCGGTGTGATTAAGGGGGTGGAGAAGAAGGTCTCCACCACGGGTAAAGTTACCAAGTCCGCCCAGAAGGCTCAGAGGAACAAATGAATGTTGTGCTACTCTGCCGACCCCAAGGTCTCCCAGGGCAGGACATCAGTCATCCAACTTCATCCTACAATTGGCTGCTTCAACTTAATAATCAAAGACTGGTTAATCATCACAATGCATCGCAAAAGCATTCGAAGGAAAGAAAAACTTAACTTAAGATCTTAAGTCCTTGAGGCGGCACTCCTGACTCCATTTCAGTGGTTAGATTACCATTACGTACAATGTAATATCAAACTGGTAGTTTTAAATGTACACCGTTAACTTGGTTCATGGCAATACCTTTCTGTAATATTGAGACATTGAATAATTCGAGGTACTGAAATGTATGACCTCTGGAGTGCAGGTACTGGTCACTTTACATGGTATATGTTGTCTTGCTTTTAGTGTTTGTTTGCAACTACATGGTGCTCTGTAGGAGCCTATGGCAAGAAGTTAAAACTATGTTCTTCTGAGTAGTAGATTAGCAGAACTTAGTGATTTGTTGTGTTTAAGCTTTAAAAAGCACTTCAAACTAATGGTCCAAATGTGTCCTTGCCGAGGGACTCAGAGTAGGCCACCTGTTAATTCTTAAGGCACTTTGATTGGCGTTTTGCCAACTTTGCACTTGCACTGGAGAAGCTTAAATTGGCATAAGCTACTGCACCTTACTGTAAGATGGCATGAGCCACTTTGCAACATTAAACATGTTTCAACCAAAATGTTGGGCTGTGGTCTTTAGTCTTTTTTTTCTGAGTGTGCTGCAAAGAGGTCACAGGGCAACAGAAGCCTTTAACTTTCCAATCCTTTAAGACAGGTCTGACAAAAATCAGAGCATGCTTACAATACAGACTTTTCCCCACAAGATGTCACTATTGGTTCATGAATGAAATAGGAATTATCAATGATTTTCAAACAAACTGCAAGATCATAAAGTACAAAAAAGTATTTGCCAGAAAAGGTTGTTTCTGTAATCTATAATGGCACAAAAAATTCTAAATATCAGTTCACTTCCATGTCTCAAACAGCCAAAGAGCAGTCTGCCAAATAGTTAAGGGGCGTGTTCTCATAAACTTACCGGAAACACTGAGTATAACTCTGACAGAGTGGTTTCATTCCTTTCATTGGTTCATCATGACTGGTAGAGGGAGACCACGCAAGGCAAAAAGTCCTGACACTAATTGTGACAACAGTAAAACTAAGCCTAAGGAAACAAAACAAGTATGTTTGACTGGATGTCCAGGCAAAGATTTTACAGAAGCGAGGCAGAATGGCACCACAAAGGAACAGAAACCAAAGGAGCAGAAAAAGACAAACCACACTGAGGAAAAGCCATCTGTACGGGGCGCACGAAAAGAAAAGACCACAAATCATTCCCCAGAGGAGATCAACAAGCAGGAAAGGACACCTACAGACAACACAAAGCCTCCTGTACAAGGCACAAAAGCAAAAACCTGTGTCAGCAGAGCCAAAACAGCAAAACAGTGTGCAGAAGAGATAACGAAGACACAGCCAGAAACAACAAAGGACACTACAAAGGATTCTCTGAAGACTGCAAAAGCAAAAACATGTGGGAAAACCAAATTAAAAGAAGAACTTTCAGAGGAGATGATGAAGATGCAGCCAGAGACACGACAGGACACCACAAAGGATAAGGCCACCAAAGCCAAAACACGTGGTGGCGAGGTAAAACCAGCAGTAATATTTGACGAGAAAACAATAAAGATGCAGCCAGAGACACTACAAGACACCACAAAGGATAAGGCCACCAAAGCCAAAACACGTGGTGGCGAGGTAAAACCAGCAGTGAAGTTTGATGAGAAAACAATAAAGATGCAGCCAGAGACACTACAGGACACCACAAAGGATAAGGCCACCAAAGCCAAAACACGTGGTGGCGAGGTAAAACCAGCAGTAAAGTTTGACGAGAAAACAATAAAGATTCAGCCAGAGACACTACAGGCTCGTGAACCACAACACTGGTGTAAAGACAAAGCTGCAGTGGACACTATCCTCTCCTCAACTCTGGCAAAACTGAAGATTAAGAGAAATGACAGATCAGATACTTCACAAGTCATCAATGAAATAATAAAAACCATCATCACCCATTTGAAACAGAACACTCAGTGCTTTAAAGACGTAGAAGAACCACTACGTACTGGAAGTTACTATGAAAATCTAAAGGTAAGTCACTATAGTTACCATCATCATCGCTTGAGGAAAGGGTTAATAAGTGGTGCATAGCACTCAAATTAGAAAAAAATAGCCATAATCAGTACAGTTGTTTGAACAACTATGTATTGTATAATTCATTATATACAGTAATGATTCTGTGCATACAGATTTCTAACCCTGATGAATTTGACGTCATGCTACCCATTCCTGTTGACCGAGTGACCACTGAACCATTTGGAGAGGATGGAGCCTTTTACAGTGTGGAATTAAAACGTGGCAACAGGACTCTGCAAAAATTTCAAGAGACCACCACTTTATCCGCCAGTAAAATGCTTGAGGAGTTCAGGGACGAAGTGAAGAAAAGTGTCAAGGGATTCAAAGGTGAGTACTTTTCAATGCGGCAACACCTTGAAGTTTCTTTAAGATGATGCTGAATGTCCACATTCACTGAATTCCAATCCTTCTGATTAAATTTTTACATTAATGAAACTTGTATTGTGGTTATAATATATGTCAGTGTTTAATGATGAATATTTAAAAAAAGAAATCCTGAAGAAAATGTCTGATATAGAAACACTGCACATAACGATAGAACATTTAACTTATGTTCCTTGTTTGTTCTTTCAGAATGGGAGCTGACAAAAAAGAAAAAGGGCTGTCCTGCGGTGACCCTCATCCGAAAAGTGCAATCAATCACCATTTCACTGGATGTTGTTCTCTGCCTCATGGTTAAATCAAGCTGGCCGCCTTTCACCAACAAAGGCCTTAAAATAGAGGGCTGGCTGGGAACCAAAGTAAAGCAGGAATACAAGCGAAAAGCATATTACCTTGTCCCAAAATATGAAGGCAAGGGCACAGTGGAATTAGATGGGGTCCTTGCTAAAGGTAAGTCTAACTTCTCAGTTGTTGAAAATCCGATTGTGCTTCAATAAGATATAATTTATGTAAACTATTACAGTGCTCAAGGATGCACAGTATGATCTGAAAAGGTCAAGATTTATTTTATAGTACAGTAATAAGACGTAAGAAGATGTATTTTGTATCAAATTAGATGAAAACTAGAAATAATGTGTAATTTGGGACTCATTACTACAGATATGTACTGTAAACATAAGTGAAATCACATATCTGCTACTTTAGCACATTTAAAAATAATATATGAACCAGATCTACCAAGTAAAGGCCAAAATTATTGAAGTAAAGGAATATTTTGTTTATGAGCGACGGTACATATTTATTGTAATACTGTAGGCAGATAATGTGATTTGATCAAAGTTGGCATTGGTCTTGGCCAGCTGTATGGGACCAGCCAAAGAAGATGCGTTGCAAGTAGCAGATATGCCATTTCACTTTAGTTTACAGTACAGTTCTGTTGTCATGTAATAACCCTCTAATAAAGTCTAATAAGGATCTAATAAAGAACATATCATTTCTAGTTTTTGTGCAAAAGTATAGCTTGTTACATCTCATTCATGAACTGTTAGGTGTACAGTGTCTAATTAGGGTATAACTACTGGTAAATAAAGAACACATCATTTCTCATAATTGTCGAATTTAATAAAGTACAGCTTGTTACATCTTATTAGTGTACTGTAAAATAAAGACTGATAATGTACTGTTAAAGTGTATACACCATTTGAGCTGTTAAAGATCACAATCTCACAAGTTGCCCAATACTATGGCATACCATGAGCTTAATTTTTCTGTTAAATTCATGCCCAGAGTCCATTCACTTGAAATAATTTTGTCCGTTCATGGGAGCATCAGAAGTGCCCACCCAGCGTACATTTACTGCGTTCTACAATTTCACATCTTAAGGTTACATCTTTTAGGTTTTGGGGCTTTCACATCAACTGTTTTATGAATGATGACTATAAAAAAAGAGAAGCCTCAAGTTCCTCTGCCAATTGAGTATTTTCTCTTCTATAGATGTTTGGCGGGTTTCATTCTCCCATATTGAGAAGGCCATACTGAAGAATCACGGATCGGAGAAGACATGCTGTGAAAAAGGCGGAGCACCCTGCTGCAGGTTTGATTTTAAATGTATTCCTGAAGTGAAAGTACAACACTGGATTTTCTATTATCAAAGTCATCGTATTTCAATCACACAGAACGAATCTAAAGGTACTATGAGAAGCAATGTCATTTTACTAATTGCTTCGTGTTGCCAGTGTGAACAGATTCTGCTCTGTTGGCAGGAAAGCTCATTGTTTAATTTTCCCTGCACAGTCAGACCCTGCCGACACGTCACTTGACAGACCATTGGCCCTAACACTGCATGCATATACAGAGACACAAACACACACAGGAAATTGTTTGTATAGGTGTTAAGAGCTGCCAATGTAAATGAGACGGTAACTCTGATTGTTAGCTACAACCCACAGTTAATGGTAAATACTCACTCACTCACACAAACTCTTCTAATCTTATTTCATGTCATCTCACTGTATTGGTCAATGTCCAAATGCATGCACACAACATGCCATTAATACAAATTTTCTGTATGCGTGTTTAGAAATAAACGTCACCATGTAATTATTGTCCTTGAGGGGAAAACCCACAGCAGTCTGTCCTTTTCTCTTTCCATACAGGAAGGACTGCTTGAAGCTTCTGAAGCACCTTCTCAGTCTGCTGAAGGAAAGGGAACCTTCATTTGACAAGTTCTGCTCCTACCACGCCAAGACCACGCTCTTGCACGCCTGTTGCTCCAGAACTAAAGATAGTGACTGGAGAGCCTCAGATCTGAGCCACTGTTTTCAGCTGCTCCTGATGGACTTTGTAGCCCGTCTGGAAGATGGTGAACTCTACAACTTCTTCATCCCAACTCAGAACCTGCTCCTCGGTCCTGGCCAGAAGAAGTGCACTAAACTGGCTCAGTGTATCAAGAAGGAATGTGAAAACGGCTTTCCCATTTTCAAATGACAACTTCACAACAAATACCAAGTGTTTACCTTGTGATAGCACATGAAACATCCTTAAAGTAAAAAGAAAAAACTGGGCTACTAAACCCAGCGTATTCTCTCAAGGAAGACAACATAATCAAAATTGCAATCGTTCTTTTTTTAACAATAACATTCTTGTGTTTACCCAATTTATCCTTATCCAGACCTATTTTTAATAAATGTCTTGCTTTATCATTTCCTGTGTTTTGGCACTTATATTAAATGTATGACAAGTGCTTCATAACAGCATTGCAAGAAGTGCTACATTTAAGTGAAAGAAAGAAAACTAAGACAATTTGTCAATTAATAACTATCTTGAATGATAAATAATTTTGTCACATCAAATCGAACTGCAAAATTAAATAAAATTTTCTTCTTTTTTTCTTTGTACTTATGTTTTTGCCTAATATGAGCCATCTTATTCTTCATTTGGGTCTTGCTTTAATATTTTTTAGTTTGCACTTTGTGGTCACTTTAATTTAATGGGTCAGCAATGTGGCACCAAAAAACGCAAAAGTGTGGGCAAGTAGAAGCCAACCACAACCATATAATCTTTTCCTGCCTGGCTTTACAACAATGTTGACCTGAAATACGCAAAGCAATCTTTACCATTTTTCAGTGCATACTCCTTATTACTTGTTACAGCACCACAGCCACTTTCTCAACAATCTATCTTCTCAGAATTTAGAAATAATAAAAAGCTGGTTGAAACCAGAGGCCTTACAATTACAGAAATGTATAAAATGGAGAAGATGTTTGATGTGAGACATAAGAATATACATCTAAATATTAAGGTGTTCCCTGAGCAAAACCAATTATTTCCTTTGAATTTCTTGTTTTATTTACTTAATTATTCCTTTTTCCTGACTTTCTTTTCAAATGTTAAAATTTCTCTATCAAATGTACCACTATTATTACGTTACTGTTGTTTTCTCTTTATTATGATAGATAGAATATGATTATTATTGGATTGGGATTATGAGGTGAGATGAATGGATGCAATAGCTGTTAAGTTGTTTGGCGCCTCCGTTTTCTTTTTTTTTTATGAGGAACTACTGTAAGAGACCAGGTATTAATAAAGAGCATGGAAAAAAATTAAGGTGTCAAAGTATGACAAGTCTAACATCTGAACTTTAACTAGTTTGTCAAGCAAGGAGTGTATTATCAATTCTACCCCTTTCCCATTCACTTCATCAAACCAAAACCGTTGCCTCCTCTCACTAGATGTAGCTTGAAATGTGATCTTACCTGAGGCTGCAGGCATCCAGACACACCACACAATGTGAAGAATCAGACAGCCAACCCAATCTGCAATGTAAAATATGAAAAGCGACATGACTATCCAGCTCATACTAGCATCTTGTCTTTTCAGAACAGAATGAAAAACATGTAGAGACTCTGGTGGAGGAAACTTCTGACATTAGGGATCCGAGTGGTTTTGACTAAAATGTGACCATGTCCAGATCTGTTGTACGTGACTTTTCGATTCAGTTTTTAATCTTTTACCTGCTTGACAATTCAACCACTCTAAAAATGGTAAGGGCATTCCTACAAGCAACTTTCATATTGTGCTGAATTGAATGCAAACCAATAACTGCCTGGAGAGTAGAAAGTACAAATTCTAAATGGAAATCAACAAAATACTTTGATTTGTGAGGAACAAATGATACGTAGTAAATGCACTAAAATGCTAAAAACAAACAAAAAAAAACCCTGGAATTTTTACGTTTGTTGTCCTTGATGACCCAGCTTCTTTATCAGAAGTGCTGACAAATTCTCTCACTATCATTTAGAAATATTAAATTTTACACTACTCTGCTCTCCTGAATTCAGTTGTTAAAACCGAACATACAAGTGCTGGCATGATCTGCCTCAGTACAGAGGGAAAGAAAACAGAAAAATGTGATAATTGTGAAATGTTAACAACTGTGTTCTGGTTAGATGTAAATCTTACATGGTCAGCGGAGCTGACTTCCTGTCCATGTACTACTGATATGCAGGGTACCACTTCCCCTGGAACAAATAATTTGGTTATTGGACAACTGAATGTGTTTTTATGATTAACAATAAAACATTTACCTCTGACATCCACCAGGCAAATCTTCAGAGGAATGGAAATGGTCAGAGCAGATTTAATCATCACTATACCATCAGTAAATATGAATATTACCAAGACCGAAAAGAAAAAAAAAAAAAAAACACTGGGTATCTCTTTAAAAGGAGAATTTATTCTGCACTTTTTTCTGCTCAAATCAAGAAATTACATAACAAAATATCACACTAAGCACTACTGTGGTAAATTACAGACAGAAGAAAACTGTCAAAATGTGTATTTTAAACATTTTTAAAACAGGACATGAGGTACAACTTCCTCTAAATGACAAGGAATCACAATCCAGCAAAAAAAACAACCTTTCAATCAAAATAAATAAAATTAAAAAATTAAATATACTTTCAAAAGAAATAATACAGTCAGGGTCAAATCCTGCTTAACCCTGTAGAAAAAGAAAAAAAAATGCAATAAATTGTTACCCAATCAGAATCAATTTTATTACTGTCTATTTATGCTTACAGATTTTCTTATAACTGTTTTGTCAAAAACTGTGAAAATTAAAGTTTTTATCTGTGCGGCCATAGTTCCATCTATGAGTACATTTGTGAACATGTGTAGGAAACATTGTGGTATGTGTGTACTTAGATGGACAATCGTGCATTAGAATCCCCAGTTTTGGCCTCGATCCCTGCCTCCTCTGCCTCCACCATCTCTCCTCCCCCATCCTCCTCCTCCTCCTCCACCTCCTCCTCCTCCTCCTCTTCGTCCCTGTCCTCCCCTTGGATCACACATCTCCTTCTCTCTCTTGTGCTTCTCGTATCTCTCTGCCATAAGCACCAGCTCCTCAGGGACCTCCTACAACAGGATTCACCAAGATTATGTTCAATTTACTGTTCACTTTCCTTTGGTTTGCTAGATATTTTGTTAAAAGTGGATAGATTCCAATAAGAACATAACAAATGCTTCCTAATTATTTGATCATTTAAGTGACCAACAGACCTAGAGCTTGTCTGCAGCTAATCTTGCATTCTATGGCTAACGTTTGTGCACATTCATGACTGTATGCTGAAGGACCTCTGGGCTTTGCAATTTTCACATTCTTGTGAATGTGATACCTTAAGGAAATGCCTTCAGAGAATTTCTTCAAACTTGACACAAACGTCCACTTGGACGCTGGACAGTAATGAACTGATTAGATTTTGGTGGTCAAAGGTCAAGGTGACTGTGACATCATGTCCATCCCAATTACATGGAAATAATATCTCAGGAAAGTGAACCGTCTGTCCTGCTAACCTGTCCTGCTCGCTCCAGGATGGGAATCAGCTCCGGGGCCATCCTCCAATTTTCTCTTGTTACCAGGGTAACAGCAGCACCTGAACGTCTGGAAGACAAATGCAACAACATCACAAACAAACCCAAGAAAAGCCAGACGCCAGCAATGATTTTCAATTAAGTTACACTTGGAGATTGTAGGAAACTCTTATTACCCTGCTCGACCAGTGCGGCCCACGCGATGGACATACTCCTCTATGTTACGTGGGAAGTCAAAATTAAAGACATGAGTTATGTCCTGGACATCCAACCCTCGAGATGCCAAGTCTGTGGCGACCAGGATACGAACTCGACCTGGAAAGAAATAAACCCTCTTATTCTCCAGTTAGTTTTATGATTCAGACTTTACTTGTGGTAGCTCACTGGCTTCGAGGTAAGAGCACCAGCTAAACACCAACATTTCAGTTTCATGTTCCTCTGTCAGAGGCAGGGAAAGCATATTTTATCACTGTCTTACTTTTATGTCTGTCTTCCAAGACACTTTGTAACTTTTGAAAACTGCTATATTAATTAAGCTTAAAGCAAATTTTCCTCATTGAAAAATACCTTCTTTAAAGTCCTTGAGAGCTTCTTCGCGGTCACACTGCTCACGGTCACCATGGAGACTTTGCACAGCCAGACCCTGCAGACACATGTCACTGGACAGGTCATCAGCCCTGAGATTACATGCATATTAAGACACAAACACATATACACAGGAAATTGTTAGAGTAGGTGGTAAGTGCTGCCAATGCCAGGGTGCCAACCCACTGTTGCTGGTAAATACCAATTTATTCCCTTGTTTACAAGCCATATATGTTAGTGACTGACTACCCACTCACGCAAGCTTCTTGCCAACAAAGACGATGACTTTATCCTGGGGAAGCATGTTTCTGATGAAGTCAAACACGTAGGACTTTTTCTCCTCTTCATGGATGATGAGCACTGTTTGTTGCACTGTGTTAACTGCCTAACACCCAGAGAAACACAAGAAGCATGTATAAACATGAATGAGAGCACACAGCACCTGAAACTCATTTTTTACAGCCATTAATTATCTGCCAAGAATAAATGAGGACATATTTTAGTCGTTTCTGTAGCAGAGAAAAAGGAATTTCTGAGCACCCCTGTCACTCCTCTGCAGTGGTCATGGTTTTGATTCCCACCTGTGTCCCTTTGCTGCACAGTGTCCCCTCACTCTCTCCACTTTCCTCTTTCTAAAGCTGTCCTATCACAATGAATGCACAAAAAGCCCTACAAAATATATATATATATATAAAAAAAAAAAACTCAAAACAAAACAAAAAAGAAGAGAGATTTCTCAACTGGTTTCATTTAATTGTCTCATGGTTGGAGACAGAGACACTGTCTCCATTATTCAGGTGAGACAGAGTAAGAGAATATTTCAAATATGAAAGACTAAGTCCCACCAAATAATGACCTCTACTTACCGCCAAGTCCAGAGTGCCCACATAAACCATCATGGGATTCTTTAGGTAAGATTTTGACAGTCGTCTCACACCGACGGGCCAGGTGGCACTGCAAAATGGTAGTTCAAAGTCAAAAAGGATGTTTATTTTTCAATTCAATACTGTACATCCTACATGTCAAAACCCAGAATTGCCACTTTGCAGTTGTATGCCTTCACCAACCAGTCAGGTTGTAGTTTACATCCATGTCTATCCAGACTCATAATATATGTAGTTAAGACTTTGAATGAATAATAATAAAAATGTATTAAGTGTAATTTTTTTTTTTGCAAAATGGAAGTTTTTACTACATACTGACATGTATGATTCCACAGAATAATTTCCAATGAGAAGTACATGCAGGCTTCACTTACGAGACCTTTTTTACAGAGAGGGCTGACAGAGAGCTTAACCTTGTGATGCCACAGTGAAGTTGACCTCTGACCTCTTGGATAGAGAGTCTTTAACATTAAATTGTTTTATTCTATTAGATATTTGTGTGAAATTTTGAAATAATTAGCATGAATTTTTGAGTTACAGCCCAAACCGTGGGGTCACAGTGATTTTTGACAACCAAATTCGAATAATTTCATAGTTCAGTCCAAGTGGCCTTTTGTACCAAGTTTATCACCAGCACAGAGGCATAGAAATCTCTACAGCACTATAAGGAACAGTGTAACAAAGTAAACTCATGCAGTCATGAGAAACATCTACTTTAAAGTGCTTCATGTGACAGGTCTCATACCTGGTCATGACAGTCTGTCGGTCAGGGCGGATGTCCAGGAGAATCTTCATAATCTGGGGTTCAAAGCCCATATCTAGCATACGGTCAGCCTCGTCCAGCACCTTTTCCCAATGATCAGAGTGGTTATTAAAAAAAAACAAACTACTGTCTGTACTCCCACACACAGCATTAAGTCCCACAGAATTTCAGAGTGAAGCACTGAGATTACTATCTTTAGAAATGTGACTCCAGCTAGTCCATAAAATGAAAAGAGTTACATAACAGACAGCAAACCCACCCAAATATTCAATCCCTCTCCCACAAAAACACACATGCATGGACACAAACAGCTGACCAAGTAGGTGATAGAGCGAAGACTGATGAGCTCATTCATCTGTAGATCATTTAGTCGGCCTGGTGTCGCGATCACTATGTCCACTCCGCTCTTAACCAGGTTGATCTGACCTCTCCTATCCCCTCCGCCATAGATACAGATACTAAGAGAAGGTATAGAAGGAACAGTCATCGTCATGCTGCCCCTACATTGCAATTAATTAAGTTCATCCTTAATGACTTATGATAATATAGGACTGCTGGACCTTGTGTAGCTCTTATAGCTGTACTTTTTGCACTCCATTTCAATCTGCAGGGCCAGCTCTCTGGTGGGAGTCAGCACCAACATGCCTGGACCACCCTGCTCATTTCTAGGTCTTTCAAGGAAGGACAAAAAGACAAAAGAGTTTCACAAACAGGCACAATTATCAAAGCTGCACACCAGTAGTTTATATCAAAGCACATTTGGCATCCTGATACTGAACAGGAAAGATAAAATGTGCTGAAACAGGTTTAACAGGTCTTATACTCACACAGGCTGTCCATCCATGTGGATGAACCCTGGCAGCAGGTAGGCCAGGGTTTTCCCTGTTCCTGTCTGAGCGATGGCAATCAGGTCCTCCCCGCTCAGTAACACAGGCCACGCCTGAGACTGAAGAAATAAACATCATTGTACATCGATACAAATTGAAATTGGTGTAAGAGTCGAAGCAAGTTACTGCTCTTTAAATATACAGTATTAAAAGGCCTTGTTTAGACCTGGCATTAACGTGTTCTGAGTGATCCAATCATAAGGAGATAGCTTGAGATCCAAACACTCAGATCACTTTCAGAGGTGTCTGGGCCACATGCAACCACAGTGTGCATGCAAAAGAAAAGAAAAAAAAAAAAAAGAGGAAGAAGAAAAAAGAATAAATCAAACTGTTGTTTTGAGAGTTGTTGAGTGAGGAGAAATTTTCTCAATTTTGTGAAACGCTGTCTACAACAAAGTTTTAATTTTTGGCCCTTTTTGTAAATTTGTCTTAGAAACTCCCTATTTATTGATTATATTATTTCCATGTTTACATCTTATATTCATATATTAATTACATACTGTACTATACTCAAGTATGATCTGTTTCTCATCTCCTTTGGGTGTGGGTCAGTTTGCAGGTCAGTTTGACCTTGGGTATGCAAAGCTCATTCAAATCAAAGAATCCTCCCTATCTCGAGCCTCTCACACAGGTAAACCGGAAAGAGGAAAGCTAAGGTTTGTGAGGATAGTTCCACCAGTTTTCAAGCTAAAAGATGAAAGGACTTTCATTATAACAAGTCTAATTTGATCTTTTTGACTACTGGGAGGGGTATGAGAGACAAGACTTTGGATCTTTTGTCTTTGAAAGACATGAGCACCATATGCATATTGACCAGCTATAATAAACTCTGGAATAAATGCTTTCTTTGAATTCACTTTATTACGGAAACTTCAGACAGGAGAGAAGCTCCGTGGTGTGCAGGTAGGCACACTTGACTCTTCCTCTCTCTCTCTGAGTCTCATCAATGCCTTTATTTGTCATCTTTGATGTGGAAACATCAGATTTCCACACAGTCAGAGAAGTAGCCTAAAGGTGTATCCTGTGCGTAGTTCAGTTATAAAATCCTGGCACACCTCAGACCTCTGCTGCTGGGCTGCAAACAGAGCAGGTAAAATATGAGGCTCATTATGGGCCTGCAGAGTTCAGTGTGGCACTGAAAAAAAAAGGAGCAAATAAACAGTCAATGGAGAGTAACAGACATTCAACTGACAAAACAGTGCTTGTGTTCATTTACATATAGACGGAGAAGTGAGATTCCATCACATGCATGCAGAGATGCATTTTTATGCCATATATGAACTCAAGTACTGTCCACTTATGATAGGATCACCAAGAACACATTTTATTATCAGGTCTAAACAGTCTATAAAGTATTAGATATGAAATGTAAGAATTGCAAAAAAATAAATAAAAAAATACAAAAAAAAACTATCAAAAACAATCTACAGATAGCATTAAAATATAGGAGTACAAATTTCAATAAATTACAGGAGTATCATAAAGCTTTGTTTTACAAAAATTAAGAGCAATTATTGGTACTTACAGTACTTAAAGAATATAGAACATTAAGGCCAAAACGCACTAAAGCCGCCTGACGCTCGTGTTTTGAAGCGCACCCATTGTTCTAAACGGCAGAACGCGCACTGAAAGCATCTTGAGCCACGTCCAACTGACTTGACACTTGCACTTCGAACTTGTTTCAATTTTGGAGCATCAAATGAGGACCCGGGCTTTTTTATCTGCAGCTGCAGTTCATGTTTGGGGAGAGTTAAATGGAATAAAAAAGATATGGACATGAGGAGCAAGTGCTGATTGAGCCTTAGCTCCACCTGAAAGCAGATTTAAGCAGAGAGCGACGGAGGGAGAGAGCGTGTTTTTTTTTTTTTTTGCTCCAAGTCCCATTTGTGTACTTTTAAATAATTAATTACTCCCTGTCAAGTAATCACAACTATGAGGAACTAGAGAGAGACAGTAGAGAGAAGGGAGGAAAGGAGGGGGATCGTGTGTGAAGAGCTGACTGATATAAAACTTTGATGATAAATCCTGATGGTACTGAACAGCTACCTGACTGAAATATCGGTCTGAAACAGACAGACGCTAATCTCATCCGTGAAACGTTTGTCACTTTGCTGCATTCTATTCTGAAGCCTGCAGTGTACTATAGAAGCTTTTTGGCCTTTAAAGTCAGAATTTTAAACTTTAAAATTCCAGAAGTCTATGGGTAGCTAGATATTCACTTTCACATGTGATCTTCTTGAGACTTGATGAATTTTACTAATTTCACATTAAGAAAGCATTTTTGTGGTGAAGTGAAGTGTACATATTCTACACTCAAATTTAAGAAATGTAATAACATACGAGCTCATATTTTTTAAAACCAGCATTTACGTTTTGCATTTGGAAACATTTTGCATTTTGGGAAATCTCTTTCCAAAGAATGAGACTGACTACTGATATTAATCTCATATTATGTGCATTAATTACAGAGCTAGACGGCATGTTTAGACCAACTTTGCATATGACATGAGGCAGGGGGGAAGATAGCTAAAGTGAAAAATCAGAACTACCAACACCTCCAGTGTGTCAATATTTATACATTGTATCTTAATGGTTTAATCTGTTCATAAACAGAAACATCAAAAAGGACAATTTATGATTTTAAGGATGGTCAACTGTTTGAGCAATTTCTTGATGAACAACAGACACAGAAACAGTGTCCCATAAGACTGTAAGCCCTGGCAAGAATGTACCCAAGAAAACACCTATGTAAGGGGAAGTGTTTTTAATGGTAACTGAACTGGTTAGTACAGATACTACTCTCACTGCACCACACCAGCAGGTATTAACAGACATGCAGGGTGCGGCAGTACAACAGCGTCACATGAAACACATACGGTAATTTAAGCTTTGTTACCGCATTACAGTTGGCTGTTCTATTGAAAGCACAGGCCAGCAATATTACGCTGCATCTGACCAAGCCTCTTATCATGAAATGAAAGTGAAACTAGAAAGGGAGAGAGAGAGGTGACAGTTTCATTTCTCCTTGCTTAATAGTCCTTTTTGCTCTCTATGCTTGTGTCTATGCAAAACTCAAACATGTCCAACTTGAGAGCCTCTGGAAAACTAAAGAAACACACTCAGAAACTAGCCCAAAATACACTTCTCACTGAAATTACAACATGTACATTGATCAAGTAATTCCTGTGATTTAAATTTAGATATTACAAAATACATGTCGGATTATTGTTGTCTGACTTCATAGCATAGGTGCAGTATGAATTAGGGTGAAACAATCTACAACCGCTATTTATGTACTGTACATTTCTGCCACTGGTTTGACCTCCAGCTTGTTCCATGAGATGTGAAGAGAACTCATGATTAATAATCAGAATAATACGATAAAGCATCTCCCTCCTGTGCAGTCTCTAGAGAAGAGACTACATTTCTCAGCCAAGGTCAGTTACGTGACAAAGTTAGAAGTTTCACAGCATACCCTGTGACATTTGGTGAAAGCACAGACAAAATGACAATTCTCAGGTACACATTTTCATCAGGGGTATTAGTGACCCATTTGAAGTGACAGAAGAGTCGCTGAGTTTGTGTTCAATGCGTGGCTAAATAACGCATATAGAAATGTACTGAAACTGCAGATTGTATTTTTTAGTTAAGTATGACAAAAGCATGCTAGTAATGGAAACGAAAAAGTACATTTTCAGCAATATTGTGCTTTGTTACAGTACTTGAACATTGAAGTAGCTTCCCTATGAGAGGACAATACCATCAGTGAGTTTGAAACCCGTCTTACAAGTTTCATGGATGTCCCTTGAAATAGAGAGTCAGTTTCCACCATTAATCTATGCCTGACTGGCAGGACAAGGGTTCATTATATATTTCTATATTGTTAGATTAGAACATAATCATAACCATGATGATGAAGCCCTTTGTAAATAATAATCAGAGGATAATTTCAATTCATTTCAATTCATTTGAACTCGTTTTCAGTGGAGCATGTCCTATTGAGCTGTATACTGAAGTTATAGGGGAGAGAAGGGGGAGAACAACGCAATTCTACATTTTCTATAGTTTGGTTAACTCACTGCTACTTAAGACAAAAAACCTTCTACTTCCATGTAACGCTTGATAAAGATACACCCAACATTTCAATTATTCAAAACAATGTATTTTTTACCTGTTTTATCTCTTTTTCTGTGTTGCAGACACTATTTAATGATTGAGAGGAGAAGATAAAGGGACCATCAATATGTCTCTTTTTTGAGTTTACAGAGTAAAAAATCAGTATCACACTTGTGTGACAACTTTCTGTGGCAAGTATGCAAGTCTGAGCGCTAAAACAGCAACTTGAAAAGTTTTTTTTATTGTGCAATACTCTACAAGGAAAACAAAGTCAAATTTTTATTGTTTCTCAAGGCAGTTGTGACTGAGTAATTATTCTAAGCAAAGGTTACATTCAAAAACCTCTAATTAGAGAAATAATGTACAAAAGAATGAATGAAATTTACTTTTTGGCTCAGCATACTGAGTCATCTTAGATGGGGTTTCATATGATTACGTAGAAATATGACAATTTTCCTTTCCTTTCTGTTGTTCTGGGGAGTCTGTAACCACAGAGTAATAAAAAAGGCTCAGTATTTCCTGTACATGGTGCCATTAATGCGGGTATTTCCAAATATGGATTTTTGTCTATCACAGGGATTACCCATAGCCACAGACACTGAGTAAGACAGGTCAATACAATTCAATACAATTTCTCTGACTGACAAGTTAATACTTTTACAGTAATTAACACAAAATATTAGGTTTCTGGGTTCTTGGTAATACAACTTGTTCTTTATCAATATCAACCCCAAAATAAACATCAACTATAACTGTGCAATATTGTTACACATCATTAAGTTCATTTTTGGAGAAAATTAGTTCTTTTAATTCTAATATATTTAGCAGTAATACTTCAAAGTGTGATTAGTGATAAATTACAAAATAAATTTGCCCAGATGACAGCCTCATACCTGGATGGGGGTTGGTTTGGTAAAGCCAACTCGCTCAATATTTTCCATGATCTCTGGATAAAGCTCAAAGGCCTCCAGAAAGGTGCGACAGGGATTGGGAATGGACCGTTTCTCCCCCTCCTCTTTCAGGTCATCCACAAAGATATTGTTATTCTCCTTTCTATGAAAAAAAATACAAACAAGAACTTTGTGGAACTGATTGAAAGGGTAAAGTGATTCCAAACCACAATACTGTGTTAGACAAAGAACAAGGACAATGTGTTTAGCTGTAGTTGTTATATTTGAGAGACCGCACTTAGTCCAAACTATACTGTACTCCAAACACCACATGAAAATCAGCTGTATATTGTGTTAGTTTCTTTCATCTTAGTTCACCTTTGACATCAAAATGATTTTCAATGCAAAACAAATGTAGAAATAGGTGACACTGACCCAGAGACAGACAGCTAACAGTCTTAATTCATTTGCATTTAGAGGACCTACAGATCACGGCAGAAACATAAATTTGGCCTTCTTGTCCTGTGTAATCAGATTTAGATCACTGTCAAGCCGTGGTGCCCAACTACTTTTCCTGTTTTCCCCAGCAGCACTAAATGTCTCATCCTAACTGTGAGGCCCTGATGACTGGGAACCACTAACAAATTCCAAGACGAGCAGGCGTGTGGGTGTCTACAAGACAAATATGCATACAGAATAGTTGAAGGATTACATCCGGACCAGCTTATATAACACACGAAGCGGTGGATAAATGGTGCCACCTATATGACTGAGGTTTGAGGTTTCGCAAGCTTGTCAGTAACATAAACATACACATAAACACAAAAAGGCCATGAAAGTACACAAAATAGTAGTTTTTGTAATAACAACTAACATTCTATATTACAATGTAGATAGTGGAAGGGAACACTGTCAGATTTACCTCCATTCACTGACTTCTTCTGCTGTGAGCATGGATACACTCACTGCCTCAGTGTAAAACTTCTTCTTCATGGGTGGTAGGTCTGAGGGAAAAGTATTAACTCATGGATGAGTTCTGTCGATTTTTGCAAATGAAATTCTAGTGCCATATCACAAGGATAAAGTAATTATGAGACATGAGCTAATAACAAACAAGGGCAGACAAAAATAGAAATTCAGTCACAGTAGGACAGTTTTGTTTGGACTGTATTCTAATACACTGAATTTAAAATGAAACAATGATCATGAAATGAAAGTGAGGACTCTCCACTCTAGTTTATTACATTCTATTAAGTGTGTGAACTATAACTCTTACACCCCTCAAGGGTAAAAAATGGCTATAATTCCCATCCTGTTTGACCAATATTGGTGTGACCACTAACCAAACATCATTAAAAGGGTAACGATCATCACTTCTTTAGCTCATTGTTCAATTTCAAATCCATCATGCTGCAAGAGGACAAAATCAACACTGTATATTTACAGTGTTGTTATATTTAACAATATACGAGCCCTCACCCTTCCACTTGAGTTCCTCATACTTGTCTTTGTTCTCACGGATGGCGTTCCAGTCCATGGCTACACGAGCTGGGGCTGCCTTCGCAGCCTGTAATTCTGTAGCAGACCAGACAGAGCCATTCTTTACTCCTACATCACCTCCTACTCTGTAGCCTCCTCTACAGTCTGCCCCTGTATGAGGATCCGAGACACAGATCTGTTAGCTGCAGGAGATTCATTTTCATTTATAAGCTGCAACAGAGCAACCACGTATAACTAAGTATATTTTTGGGACAAAAGATCAATACAGAATGGTACAGGGTACCTGCATGATGAGGCTCTATTTGACTCTAGGTTTTTTTTGGTTGTTTTTTGTTGTGTTTTGTTTTTTGTTTTTCCATTACAGAAAGTACCACCTACGTTTTTCCACATCACCTCGGTTGAGGTTCCAAGGAAGCTGAGGCGATACTAAGAGGGGGTATAAAAAGACCATCGATTGGTTGTGTGGCATGGGACATCCTGTACAAACCCAGCATTTATTTATTTACATTTTTAAACAAGATATTTAAGATATATTTCTCTGCATCTTAACTGTTATTAAGTTAAAACTCCAGTATGTGTGGTACTGTTAAAATTGTTTGCCTATTATTCACAGGGACCCTAGCTAAATTACAAAAACAATTCAATTCCACACTGAATGGGAAAGTCAGATCCTTTTAGGGACAGAAAGGAGTTTCACATTTTCTCTTGGTATATTGTTACTATATTTTCATATTTTCTCTTGTTCACTTGTTTAATATTTCTTATTTGTTACTGATTCTATATTCTATCCCTTTTTGCAGCTTTAACACTGCAAATTTCCCCATTGTGGTACTAATAAAGGGATATCCTGTCTTATACTAAAGATGTGAACAGATGGAGGGAATGAGACTGGTGTTGTGGTCTGAAACATCCCATTAAAAAACAGTGTGCCTAGTTCGCCTTCAGATGCACTTCTGCCAGGTATCTTTTTAGGATCAAGATCAACATTGTCTAGAAAAAGTCATTCATACCACTGTGAAATCGAGAGTTGCCATCTGCCACCAGGTCCTCAATCATATCCTTGGCTTTCTGCTGGGCAGCAGGGGACCCAAAAATGACCACCTCACCTTCATAGTCCCCCTTGTTTATCTAAACAAAGAACCGCAGAGTTACACACAAGAAATGAAACTAACATCCTATTAGGGGTCAACTGATTATCAGATACAATATTCAGCATTTTTACAATAACTGGAATTTTTTTTAAATCTGACTCCAGATTAGATTAATCAATTTAAAAATTCTTTACTTTAGTTCTGATGCAGCCATCTCTTTCTGCGTAAATGTGAACAACACTGATTATAGATGCTTACAGGTGTTTCAATGAAGTTTTGTGTTGGAGTTTTTTCTATTTTTACACCAAGGTATTTTTTGTACTGCAAATGTATGAGTTCTTTAGATTAGCAATAATCGATACTGACCCAGAATAAAAACATTTTGGTCAACCCCTACATGTTAAACAAGCTCTGCCTACAGTGCCTGTTCTTCCAAAATATCTTGCTATGTTTAGCATAGGGGTGGGCGATATGGCAAAAATATCATATCACAATTTTTTTATTAGAAAATCACGATTTCGATTTTATCACGATCTTACATGTATTTATATTATGTATTATGCTATGTATTTAGATTTACATTTACTGTTTTTACTTTACTTTCTACTTTTTTTTCAAGCACAAAGGTAAAAGAAAAGGTAGTAATGTCTGCAAAAACCACAAACAGAAGATGTTACTAACTCTTTTAACTGAAACAGTCACCAGAATGTTTTGTTAACATGTTAAAATCACAACATTTTTCTTCTGGAGCAGGACAGACACTCCCAGACCCCCAACAGGGGACTGGTTTACCGACATGCCACCTTTTTCTCCTCTTATGAGTTTGCAGGTCTGTATTTAGTAATCAAAAAATACCAACAAGAATACCATTAAAGTACAACAACAGCAATAAAAATGTTGATTTTTCAAAAAAGGAAACAATAACATGCAAGGTTTTTAAATTGTAATTAAGTAAAAACACTAATACCACAATGTAAAAATACCTAAGTAAAGAATGTGAGTATTTTTTTCATCACAGCAGGTCAGTGATCAGTATTTCAGTGACGATTTTCTATTTTTGGAGCTGCGCACCTTTTTCGCTCGTGTCTAGAAGGTAACTCTTTATTTGCGCAACTCTCGCGAGATTTGTGTTCGTTATTTCTACTAAAATAATCAAACTCGCGCAATCTTTCGCAGGTCTAGGGTTCCCTTCTAGACATGACCCTCTGTCTCTGTCAAACTACAGACAGCAGACTGTCTGTAAACAGCACGATGTTAAACTCTGCAGTGTTTTACACAAAGACTTTATTTGTGTGGACATCCAGGTTTGGTTTGTCACCAACTTTGGTATTTTTATGTTTTTTAATCAATCCGCGAGGACGACGGCATCCGAGATTGATTAGTGATCAGTCTGCCCTCCTCTCCTCCCTCACCTGTTCACTCTGCTGTGAGAAGATCTGAAAGTTTCTCACAGAGAAACACAGACTCTCCTGTTTTACGTATAGACAATTGTTTAATTTTATAAGAGCATCTGGTTGGTGTCGATGTCATTAACCATCACGTTAGTTTCTGTTGTAATAAACTCCGTCATTAACAACAGTCTCCTCCACACGCAGCTTCTCTGCAGTTGGTCTGTGTGTTTCCTGATCAGCTAAACCAGCGCCGGAGAGACTAGAAAAGTTGCGCCAGTTAAAATAGAAGCGTCCCGTCAAAATCGCAGAAAAGCAGAAAATCGCCTGTCTGCTTTCTTGTTCCTTCCTCGGCCCTGAGGAAAAACATCTCTAAGTATTGTTATTAATTTATCTAAATGATAAAAGAAGAATTGGGCATGAGAAAGCAGTGTGCAGGCACTTTTCCACTTTTAATTCTACATTATTGTTGCCCCACCCCAAAAATATATTCATAAATGAGCTGAATTGGTTTGACACCAACATCAGTCAACTTGCCTTGATTCTTGCACCGCTGCTCTCTTCAAGTTCACGAATTTTGGCCCCTCCGCGACCTGGAACAGAATTAAAAATATATGAAAATTTCTGCACATCACTAGTTATACAGTGAAAATATGTGTAACTACAGCTGGGCAATATATCAATATTATACTGATATTGTGATATAAGACTAGATATCACCATACCGTGATATGGCAGATGTGTTTTTTCCCAGTTTCAAAGGCTGTATTACAGTAAAGTGATGTGATTTTCTTAATTTAAGATACCATTTAATTATTTGCCATTACCCACTTAGTCGTCATATTCACATCACTGACAGGGTTTCCGTAGGTTTCAACAAGTAGATTTTCAGAGTAATCAAGTTACATTATTTTTATATTGTAAAGTAACCCTTCCACTCTGCGTATTTGGTCATAAATGTCTTTTGTCCAAATCACCCTGCCCTACTTTACATAATGTTGGTTAGTTTAATCTACAGCAATGCATCATGTGGTATACAATTGTAATTCTATGAGAAATTACATTTTAGATAAAGTGTACATCCAGTTATCCATTATATATAACAACATAGCCTTAAGATAGTATTTATAAGCCAACCACCCTTAAGAGCAACATGCCCTAACTTATGCATGGCTCAGGTCATACACAGTTTACGAAACTCCAGTGGAGATGAAGCCTTCAATCGAAGCTAACTAACGTCCATTGATTTAGCACAGTGAGCTAACAGCAAAGTCACGTGAAATTTAGCTAGCCAAAACTGCAAAGTGTGACACGTTAAATTTTGAAAGTAACATTACTGCTTTAGAAAACCCACCTATTACCCTCCCAACAGAAGCATTTTCCACGGTGAGAGTCACAGGCTGGGAAAAGTCCGACTTTTCATCGCTGAAGGTTTGTCGCTCCGTGCTCCGAGGAGGGTGACGGCCTTCGCCCCTGCCTCTTCGGCTTCTGTATTCGGATCCCCCGCCGCTGTGGTCACCTCTTCCCTCTCTTGGGCCTCCAAACCTGTGTCCATTTCTTACACCGAAAGATACACTTTCCCTTTGCCCGTGAGAACTGGGCAATTTCCACTCAGTAGGAGCTGGTTTTGTAACAGGCTTCTGGATAGCGACGCCGTCTCCATCGTACTCCTCTTCCCAGTCAGACATTTTAAATTTGGCTTCCCAACTGCCAGCCAGCGACACACCAATTAACGATCAAGCTGTCAATCAAGACGCGCGTCGCCTTCACTTCCTCCCTGTAAACTCGAACTTCTGAGATTCTTAAATCTCCCCTTAATTTTTTGGCTATGCTGACTGGATATCTGTCCCCTTTATTTATAAGATATAAGAAAATTAAGAGAAAAACAAAGACACATTAAACAGTATGGAGGGATAAGTAAATGAAAAAGATAAAAAAAATAAAAGATTAAAACTGCAAGTGATGATCGTGGTCTTGGCGCAAACTAGTTGACAGGAGTCTTAATTTTCATGTCTTTTGGATACCACAGGAAAAACTTCAAAGTCACTTCCTGTTTCTACTAGGCGAGCACCCAGTAATTATTATTACATTATGTTCCAGTGTATTAAGTGCAGTAGTGGACAGTAGTGAAGTACATTTACTTGAGTACTGTACTTAAGTACATTTTTTCAGTATCTGTACTTTACTTGAGTATTTGTATTTTTTGTAAACTTCTGACTTTCACTCCACTACATTTCAAAGACAAATATTGTACTTTTGACTCCACTACATTTCTAGGAAGGTTGTTGTTACTGTTGGTGTTTTTTCTTTCTAAAATGCAGTTGGTCACATGCTGTGTTCCTCACAAAAGGAAACCAATCACAGTAGCTCCTCTCAAATGGGACTGATGTAAAAGTGGAAAAATGTCATCCAGGCGCTCTCTGTAACAAGAACAAGCAAGCTCTCCCTCTTTCATTCAAACAAAAAGTGGTAATGGTGATGGCAGGAGAAAGACAAAATTAAATCTCAAGATGTTATTATAATTATTCATTATTCCAGGTAGCCTTTAAAGTTGGATTGTTTTTATCAGGGTGAAAAATACCACATAATTCATGTATATATACTGCCTCTGAAGCCAGAAAGAAATCTCAGTTATTTAACCTGGACTTGGAGAACTCATCTTACAGTTATCTTCAATCTAATGTTATGATGTGATTTTAATACAGTTACATCAGAAAATGACTGTCATTTTTGGTTTTGATTGTATTTCATCATTAGATGGTTTCAGAGAGTTACAAGGTCCTGTAAATGCATTGTGAAAACAATACAGCACGTATTGATGATAGAAAATGTACTTTGTAATTTGTACTTTTGAATACTTAAGTATTTTTAAAAGCAAGAACCCTAGTACTTTAGCTCAATAAATTTTGACTGAGCAACTTTCACTTGTAGTTGAGTAATATTTGACCAGGAGTATCTATACTTTGACCCAAGTACTGGGGTTGAGTACTTTGTCCACCACTGATCAAGTGTAGATCACATCATGAAAATATCAGGTCAGTCAGGTGATGATTGTCAGACACAGGCAGACATCTCTATGGCTGATATCTCCAGAACTGTCCCTTTAAGTATTGATTAGGTAGAGGCCAGGGCTTCTTCCATACTGTAGCATCTATAAAATTATTCTAATTCTTATATGAAATCTCATATGGCAATGTGGTTGTTATTACCACAAAAACTGTAGGGAAAAAATATTTTTGGGAGTGTATGTTAGTGATAACAATGAGAAGTGATGGGCATTGACTCTCAGCTGAGAGTCAAACAACATACTTTACAAAATATAAAATACTTTTGTGTAATCACCAGGTGTTATGGATATTTTATGCGACAGAAACTCTTAATGTGAAGAGAAGACCATCATTATTAATAATAATAATGATAAAAATACATGAATACAGTCCAATAGGTTTAAAAACATGCAAGTAGCTAACTAGTTCACGGTAAAGGATTGGGGCCACACAGTGATTTTGTAGGTTAATTAGCTCACATGATTAAGCGTTGTGGACGCCCTGTTGGTAGAAGAGACTTCTTAGTCTTTCCAGAGTTTTAAATAAGCCTTCACTGTGGTTGACAATTTTTGATTTGATAGCAAAATCAGTCACATTGGACAATTCTACACAATCTTCGACCGTCTTGGAAAAGTGGCAGCCTTCTTGACTTTGGTGTGGCTAATTGGTTTTATCAGAAGGACAATCCCCAGGGTGTATTTGTACCAATTTTGGTTCATCTTTCTACTTGTGAAAGATTTCCCTGCAAAAAGCTGATTCACTGTATCTACCACCACAATACTGTTATGAAAATCAGTATTACTGATATACTAGACCTTATTGGCAGCAGTCATATTGATATGAAATAGTTAAGATAGCCATAATTCCTATCATTGGTAACACCTGTGTTTACGCTACTATTTCATATCAAAATGATGAGAAATGCTGTGAAAAGGGTCCATTTAGATTGCAAAAACAAAACACAACACAAAACAGTTTAGTTAATTTGTACTTTATTCATGAATAATAAAATTATTTTTGCATCTCTCATCCAGAGAACATAATGTGCACTTTAATAAATTAATTTCAAAGAAATAATAATGTTAACATTATCAAGCTTTAAGGCTAGTTGTGTAATAAATTACTGTTCAAGCAGTAGAGAAATGGTATTATTAGCCATCCAAGCCATATAAAGTCTGTGGCTAGAGCTACATGACTTGAATGAACTGGATGCCCAACCCAAAATGAGCAGTTTGACTTCAACTATACAGTATGCTATAGGCTGAAGGCAAACAAGACCTTTATAGCCCTGTGAAGAAAAAATGAAAAATTTTCATATGCAAGAAAGGCACCCTGAAGCAATTTACAGATTGCAAAAATGAGCATGATTTATGAGGGGAATAATGCATCCAATGTCTCAACTGGCTGAGTCCATGGGCTTTCCACATTATTCAGTATTTGTTCGATATCTTGCTCCAAAGTAATTAATGGTTTTGCCTGGCTTCTTTTCATATGTAGCAAAACTCAGTCAATAACTACAACGACTCTATTCCAATATTAAACATTATACTACCATGTCACATTTTCAGGCTCCTTAGACTCACCATTTAACAACTGTGCTTTCATGTTGATAATATATTTCATCATATCACAACAACTTCTGCATGGCCTGTAGAATACTTCAAAATGGATCTACAACTGTTCACAACTGCCATTTGTTAGAGGATAATATTTGTTCTATTCTACAACAGCATGTTAATTTGCTAAGCAATGCACTTACTCGTCATTCTAAACAAAGGGAATATAACTGTAAAATAATGATGAATAAAGGTTGTCATTAACACGTTAAAATATTTTTTTAAGACTGCTGTGACCGCACACCCCTTAAGACGTAAACGTACAAAAACAAATAAAAATGGCTGACAAAAATTAAGATGGCTGACAGTTTTACGCATAATTCTCATTCAAGAGCAGTCAACTCATCTATGAGCAGGATGGCAATGGAAATAATGCGATCACCTGTGTTGTTAGGACAGTGTTGTTTCAGACACTTAAAGCACATTGGTGAAAACATGTAACTTCTCAGTCTGAAAATACATATTGTAATGTGTCAACTTGTGTAATTATTAAGCATATTACAATAACCCTAAATGCTTAAATATTGTAATTATGATTCATGTGGTGACGGAGACGTGCATGCACATTCAAAATCCTGCCACACTATACATCATTTTTAGGGTGAAATGGGAGAGAGTAAAGGTGGGGTAGGCAATTCTGAAGAAAGATCACTGACTGTTGAGTCTCAATCCCACGTCAGTGAATACTGATGTTTTGGGTTGGAAGCCTGCACTAATGGTTATTTTTAGGGCTGCATCTAATGATTATTTTCATTATCAATTAATCTGATGATTATTTTCATAATTGATAAATTAAATGTTTAGTCTATAAAATGTCACATTTTTTGTTTTTTAAATCACAATTTCCCAGAGCCCAAAGTGGCGTCTTCAGATTGCTTCTTTTGTCCAACCAAAGACTCTTCATTTACTATCATAAATGACAAAAAAGCAGCAAATCTTTCCATTTAAGAAGCTGGATCCAGCAAATATTTGACATTTTTGCTTGAAAAATTAGTGAAATGATTAATTGATTAACAATATAATGGAATTTTAACTTTATTTTGATCAACTAGTTGATTAATCAACTAATCGTAGCTCTTGTTTTCATTCAGTCCTGGTGAATTCTTGCTAAATTAATGCTATTGGGAACACAAGCAGGAGCCAGAGGAACCTGCTTTTCAAATATCATCACTCTCTTGTACTACTACCAGAACATAGTGACAAAGTATCTTATCTTCAAATATATTTCAGCATATAAAAAGTTTTTTTTCTCATTAAGTTACCTACTGAACCTTGAACAAAGCCACACATAAACCACATTTTAATCTCTCAAAAGAGATTATTGTTTGTCTGATTACTGTCATGCCACAAGGTATATTTTTGTCCTCTCTCTCCCCTTTCTCCCCTATTTAATTATGTGAACATATATTTTTGGCGTTGATGACAGCAGGATGGACACATGGATAAAATGACAACATGCAACAGTACATGTACAACATTTTGTTATCATTATTGTTATCATTTGTTTCGCAGGTGAATCCAAACTAGCTTGCTATCTGTTGCAAATCGAGTCTGTGCATTGCACATTTCACCCTGCAACACCACACCACACCTAGTGTTGCTCTGGACTGGGAGGAGGAATAGAAGGTCAGTCCAGCAGTCTTCAATCATTATAATACACATGGTGCAACCAGCACCCAGTAGGGTTTGTCAAAAGAAAAAAACATTAAATGACCTTAATTATATTTAAAATTTAATAGTAAGTGGGTTATCCATATAATTGGTTGTACAGATTTCAACTACTTTCAAATTAGTTCAAATTAGAATAGAATAATATTCATATAGGCGGACTTTGTTCGTAACTTTCGTTAAAAGTTTGGAGGAAACGTTACTTTAACATGCAGAGGGACATCCAGGCCACCAGCGAGTGTGTGACTGCTCTTGACTTTAAGTATTGCAACAGTTTAGGCATGCAGCATCTCATGCTTGGCTGAAAGAGCCCACTCGATAAGCCTCCTGCAATTCAGCATTCAGACCATTAGCAACTAACTCACCAGGCAACCGTCCAAACCAAGGTGAACATGGTCCAAAATTGTCTTGAGCGACTGCTGATAGGCCATTTTTCCCCAGTAAGGTTTGCTTGCTGCATCCAAATTCACTGACAACTTGCTGACAGATGAAACTAAGCAACAAACAAACAAATATTTCTGTGGGTGTAGAAAATGAATCGAACAAGATGCTTGTGGTCAGAATACATGCTAAAAGGGTTTGACCTTTAACTCTTTTTATAATTCAGCTATCCCATCACGCCAGGCCTCAGCCATTATTCTCCTTTCATTCATTTGTTTTTGGAAACAGTCCATGCAGTGATATGTATGAAAGCATAAGTAAAAGATGACATTTTACATTGCCAAAGACAGACATTGAATAAGGAGAGCGAGTGACTCTCCTCTTCTTCCACGAAAGTCTCTGAATATGAGCACTTGTATGAAAAAATAAGTCATTAGTCAGTCTCAGCTCTTTGTCAAGTTCTCAGAGTACTCAGTGGTTGTGGTCGGTGGTTGTATGTGTCAGTGTGTTGTTGTGTGTGCAAAAGAGCAGTTGTATGTGTGTGCATGTACCTGTGTGTACTGGTTTCACCACATGTTAAGAAAGAAGTGGTTGACCTGTAGTTTCCAGTGGCTTGTTTGGGCTTCAACTACAATTTTCTAACTTGCAACGGCTTTTGGCTACATACAGTATTTTCTTCAGATTTTATTCACTCATTTAATTTAACCTTCCTCCAAGGAAGTCCCGCCCCTTTTTGCTCTGTGCTCCAATGAGAGTTGAGCATGTTTGGAGATATTTAAAAGATGTTGCTAAGGGACCTGTAGAAGCAACATACATTCACATATTAATTTAGTTTATGTTAGCAAAACACTCGATAACTAGCTAGCAAAATTTCATAAAACATTAGCTGGCTAGTTAGCCAGTGTTTTGCTAATATTAGCTCGGTTGTTAGCTAACATGTTGCCAATCTCACATAGCCAGACCTATCTCCACAGTGCTTAGCAAATGCTCTGGCTTGTTTGTATTTCTCTAAACCGATCAAAATTGTATTGGGCATTAAGCCTAGGATCCAGTGACTGTGCCCCTGCAAAATAGTTTTGTGGGAAAATTTGCATTTTGGGGTTGAGCCCTTGAATTAAAAACACAAATAGCAGATGCTGCAATGGTGCCTGAAACAAGCATCCAATGGCAGGCTTGTACCCACAGAGTATTGTGAGTCAGACAGAAGGACATTTTGTTAGACCTTAGCTAACTTAAGATGTGACTCTGTATATCACTTGAACAGAAAAAGGAGAAAGTTGACTGAGGTATCAAGTGTACTCAACTTTTATTGGAGCACAGAGCAAAAAGGGGCAGGACTTAGGAAGGCTGAATTGTCAAGGTTTCCACAAAGGGAGATGAGATATCCTTCAACCTCTACACTGAGAAGTTACCCTGCCCCTTGTCTCAGTAATAAGCCCAAACTAGGTTCTTTGGTTTGGGTTTAGGACTAAATTTAATGACTGCAACCATTCTAAACTTTGGATCCCAAAACTGAAGAGACAGAGGGACACTTTGTTCACACCTGAGCAGCCCTCCATGCAGACTGTTTTGAGACAAAGAAATTAACAATACTCAGTTATTTTTGTGATAAATCAAATTATTTGATTAGCTTCTACACTGATGTCTGATAGGTAGGTGGGCAGATATCACAGCTGATATTCATTCCTTGTTCTCAAAATTCATCTTGTATATGAAAAAAAAATATATGTATAAAGTTAATCAAATTGACCATTTCTGAATATGTTTGGATAAAGACCAAAGCAATTTCTCTTCCTCATTCTCTCTAGGATATTTGTATTTCGTCCTTCATGATTATGACAACTTTTATATATATTTTATACATCATTGTACTTTTGACTTCTTCATGGTTCCTCACAAAAAGTATATAATGTAACAAAATCTGTATGAAAGTGGACATAATCATGTTAGACACTGTCTGTACACAAGACATTGACTGGACATTTGTAAAATAATCTGTATAGTGTCCTGTAAAAATATTTTAAAAGTGGTTTCCCAACAATGGGGTGTACATACAGTATGCATATGAGCGAGTATGTCAGTGTGTCTTTGTGTGTGTGTGTGTGTGTGTGTGTGTGTGTGTGTGTGTGTGTGTGTGTGTGTGTGTGTGTGTGGTTATGCCAGCTGTATGTGTGGGGACTGACTGAGAAACTCAGGGTTTCCCTTTGAGTGAGGTGGAGTCTCCTCCACAGTCTGTAAAAGTTTTGAAGGGTCGCCAGTTTCCTGGGACAGAAAGTTGAAATGTTCTTCCTCTGGCTCTAGTTTGCACTCACTAATGAAGAGTCCTGCTCCGTCCCAGTTGCTAAGCACACCATGGGCATTGCCACTTTCGCTACCGTTGCTGCTGCTGCTGTTGTTGAGTGTTGAGGACAGCCCGGGAGCGCGGTTGGTCAAAGGCTGGCTGAGACTGTGCACAGAGACGGATTTCGCGAGGCCGCCTCCCCAGTCTGGGCTAGACGAGAGCAGCAGCAGGGGGTTGACCTCCAGGCTCATGTGCCTCCTCCAGACCCCCTCGGATTTCAAGCCGGGCTTGCCCCGCAGCTGTACCCCTCCCTGGGCAGGGTCTGCCTCACTGTCCCCTCCCTGGTCAGCATCCACACTGGATCCCACAACAACAGAGGGACCCAGGCTTCCCTCATCCACCGTCACTCCACCTGTCAAATCATCTGGGACGGGGTCAGTGGGGCAACGGTGGTGGGAGGGGTGAACCATGGGGGGCAGCCGGAGGGTGAAACCCCCTGTTGAAGGAGGTGGGGGTGGCAGGTCAGGGAAGTGTGCTCTTTTGGAAGTACCATTGGGGGTAACCAACGTTGGGTATGGGCTATCGGGAGGCAGCAGGGGTGATGGGGAGAGCGAGGCTGTGGACGGGGGGTAGGATGGAGGTGCTGAGTCCGGGGGGCCATCATCTTCAGCGGGTGCCAAGATAAGGCGCAGACCTCTTGGGTTGGCACTAAGACAACGGCGCATCCCCCCATTATCTCCTCCACCTCCAACAGGATCACCTCCCTGAGGAGAAGGGAGATCCCTGCCCATGATGGAGGTCTGGTAGTCCGAGTTGTGGTGCTGGTGGTTGTCCAGCTCGAACAAAGGCAGGGAGGAGAGGGTGAGTGCTGAGGGGCCTTTCTGTAAGACTTGGCGGTAAACATCCAGCAAAGAGTCCAACTTTGATTCAATGGAAGTTACCTGTGACCAAAAGTAAAGAATAAGAGTGAGAACATGGAGGGAAACAGCAAACGAGAGACTTAAATTGACCTCTATCTTCAACCAAGGAATTTTCCCGTAACACTAACAAATCTCTGTTTCCAAAACCGAAAGTGAGCTCTGAAAGCTAGAACCTCTTGAGTAATACATGAGTCACTGGTATTGCTAAACAGCGCAAATCAGCTCCTTGCACTTGCATCACATTTTTAAAGGATAGTGCGTATGTAATTTTCCCTACTCTGATTTTTGTTATACACTCACCTGTCTCTCCACCTTACACACACGTCCCAGCATGCTCATGCCCTCCAGAGATTCTCCATCTGGTTGAAGTTTGTCTCTCATTTTCTTATCCACAGGAATCTGGCCTTTTCCCAGAATCTGATCCACCCTGATACACATACATACACACACACGTTAGAGAATTGTCGTGTTGTAATAAAGGTAGGGATCCCAGCTTCATTTTAGGTCATCCCAAATCAGGCAACCAACCTAAAGCAGCACTTGGATGTTAAGATTAAGTTAGTAAAACACACAACACACATGGCATGGCTCTATCACTGCTCATATATGAAAACTCTACCTCAAAGATGGTCAGTTTTCCAGGAATAAAGAAAACAGCACTTGCACTATGTATTTCATGCATTACATAGTTTACATGTGGCCTCTTGAACTTGTGACAGTGGAAAATTTCACAAATGAAAACCAACATAAACAAAAAACATTTCACAAAAAGCATGTCATTTATGAGCTGATCTAAAAACCAGGTTTACAAATAGGCCTACAGAATGTTCAAAGACCATACTGTTGCATTTTTGAGTTAAAGAGTTGAGCAAAACCAGGTTTAAAATGAGTAAATCCAGATGCAAAATTAAGCAGAGTACTGTTGCACAATCTCAGTTTAGTAAATCCAAGTTTGTTGATCTAAACCAAAACAAGCTTACCCAAATCAAAAATAAATGAATATATTGTAAATAAGTACAACTGTATAAAAGGGAAAACCATTAACCTTGGCTGCTCTGTATTCCTTATCAAAACATTGCATAGTTTGCTAGCAAGCTAAAAAAGTTAACAACATGTTACATTTTGCTAGCTAGCTTAAGTGTTAACAAAACATTGCTAGGTAGCTGAAAAGTAAAAATTGCTTACTAAAAATTTTATCATCCTAGTTTGCCTACTCATTATGGCTTAGCAGAGAATTTTTTTGCTCAATAAATCTCCCTCCTCAAGTATACTGTAACTTTAAACTTAATACTGGATCACAATTTGAATTTAGAGTTTAAAAGTCTGGTGCAATAAAATTTAATTCAATTTTGGTTTAGAGTAAAACCTAAACTGAAGTTTGAACAGAGGTTTAAATCTAGTCTTTCTTAATGTCAAGCTAGTTTTAAAGTTTGGTGCAGTATCATTTTGAGTTAAACCATGATTTAATCTAGTTTAAAAATTAATCTCTGTTGGTGCAACCCAGTTTAAGTGTTAACAAAATTGCTAATTGTATTATCCTTTCGCTTGGAAAATACCAATACTGAGGATTCAAGGTTGGAAGGTGTGGAAGTCAATCGCTGGCTATTTATTTTATTTTCTGTTCCAAGAAGAAGGAACACATATTTTCATTATGTTTTAGGACTTTCAAAAAACATTAGTGAGAAGTACAGCTCTTTAACACTGTGAATTTTTTAAATTAGTGAAGTTAATAAAGTTTGTATATCTCTAACATGCAAGAAGAGCTTAACACCCAGGATGTCGTACACCCATTATTTTGCTTTATCTACCACAAAACACATGAATGAATTGCAAAGCACTTCCAAACAACTGCACACAAGCTAGCAACATTCACACACGGCAACGTTTCCCCTTGAAGAGAAAAAAGGAAAGGATCTACTGTAGCAGCAGCAATGATATGTTAGGGTTTATGGGTAAACACATTTGCACACATTTGCATGAAATGCAAATGCTTATGTGTGTCAGTCTTGGTCATCAAAACTAAAACAAATGGTCAGTGTTATTACACATTAGAATAATCAGGTTCTAATGTCTAACGTCTAATGCAGACTCCAACCATCTGGTACCATAAGTTAATACTAATAAAATGTGAGATTTCATGGCCAGTTAGACATTTTTGGGGACCTAATGGTCACCATAGGGGTAACTAATGGAATTCTACTGGGGGTAAAACTTAAATTAAGTGAAATGAAAGTAACCCTGAGAGCTTCCTCCTGTTGTTGCTGTAATAATAGTGCAGGGCGGGAGAGGACATGTTCCTGGGTCGGCTATTCAGGCTGGGACCAGAGCCCGCTGCACTGGCCAGTCTGGAGACAGGAGAAAGACTAGTCAGATATATCTCTCTCTCTCACACACACACACACACAGAGAAGCACACACACACAAACGCATGAAGCATAGATAGACAAGTGTACAAATCCAGTCCTATACTCAATGACATTAAACAACACTGACATGCAAACACAGAGGATGAGAGGGAAAAATAGGCTAAAAATGTCTGACAGGTGAGGGGACTGAAATTGGCATTGATATTATTATTATTATTATATATTTATATTGCCATGTTTTCTTTTGTTGTTGTAGTTGTTTGTTTTTTTACTGAAGAGGATTAGGGTTATATGTGATCAATTAATTTTAATGTCAGAATTCTAAGGAATCAGAGAAAATTTCTGAATTCTGAGAGAAAAGAAACTTAAAAATCTAAAAGAAAGTCTTAAAAGTAATTCTAGGAATAAAGTCAGAATTCTGAGATTTAAGTCAGAAAATTCTGGGGGGTTGGGATCAGTAGTTTGAGTTTAAAGTCATAATTCAGAGAAAAAAGTTACAATTCTGATAGAAGTTAAAATTGTACTCAAATACATTTTTCACATTTGGTCCTAATCCTCTTCCATACTAATAAACAGCCATACCCAAATTAATAATAAACAATTTCAGGTGATCTTAAAGCTTCAAAGCCAGTTTAACTGCCTCACCTAATGGGTTGTGGGGAAAGTCATCAATGTTTTTCTTTTTGAAAAACATTACTGAAAAGATCATTTTCATGCCAACCAACATAATGGAGCTATGCTAATGAGATACATAACAGCACTCAGGTGGTATGTGTGTATCCACAGTCTTTGACACACTTCACCAACACTCAGATACAGAAAACAAACACTAAGTTTTTCTCCAGGAATACTACTAACAACACAGGCATCATCTACAGCACTGCAGCACGACAAAACACCACATGACTGTCATTTCCAAGAGCTACCACAAAAACAAGCTTCTTTCTAAAATAACATGTAAATATTAAAATTCCAATCCAAAGCTGCATAACAGCGCCTCCTGCTGGAACAATATTTCCAGCCTCGCTTTTTACAAATTAAGTGATTATTGACATTTGAAACAAGAACTGAAAGCCTCTAAATTAGGCTTGTAGCTGCAAAAGGAACTGAAACATGGGAACTGGTTTCTGAATGAATAATGATGATGATGATGATGATGAACATGTCAGACTGTTCATGCATCTAACATAGCAAATGGAGTTTTATGAGTTTTAATAAATTCTGGATTTTACAAGAGGCCAAAAAAGCCGCGCTGCTTCTCTATGCATCACGGAGTAGCTTGTCTTATGTCCACAGTCACCTACAGTATGTTAGCTGACAAAACAGTTAGACGAGGTCCTAAAGGAGCTCAAGTTTTTAAGTACAATATGACTTGCTACTAATAAAATAAAAACAGTGAACACTTCCTTAGTTGAAAAATGTAGAAAAAGTGAATAACTATGGAACTATTGGCCAACCATCCCAGTTATTTTCTTCCCACAATGTCAAAAACCTTTGGAAACTTTATTTACTTGTAAAACTTTGTCTATAATCTGCTGCTTGAGCTCCTTGATGACCTCTGAAGCTAAACCTGGGTCAAAACAGGCTTTTCTGTTGCAACCACAAATGATCTCAGATTCATTAATTGCTAGCTGACTCCAAGCAGGCTGAAACAAACAATGAATATTATTTCCTGGCACTCTCAAGCATTTTTTTTTTTCAGTGAACAGTGAAGCACCCTGAAATGAATGATGCTGGCTTGCCTGGTTCTCGCTTGAAGTGCTTTTACAGGGCCTGCTTATGCTAAGAAAAGCGTCACATGAATGAAAAGCAGAGAAAGCTCTTTCTTTCCATGTTCAATTTCAGTTAGTACTGCATCTAAACTAAATTAAATTAAATCAAATAAACAAAAAAATCTAAATAGGCAATTCATGGGTAAGGAGACAGGGGATTTCCTAATTGATGCAACAGTATGTGAATGCATGCTGCTTGACCCAAGGTTTGGTAATGTTAGTGGTGAGGCAGATGGCGAGCAGATCAGGGTGGGGTAAGTCTAACCCCGGTGCCGAATGTTTCCTCCGGGCTTGGCTGTAATATAAATGCAGGGAGGGAGAGGAAAAGGTCTTGACGCGGCTGTTGAAAGGCCTCGGAGAAGGACCCACTACAGTGTCTAGTCTGGGAGAGAGAGGGGACACATACAGGACATATACACACGCTGGGTGAAAAAGACATAAGCCTAGTTGGAAGTGAGGTCAAGGTAAAAGTGGGTTAATTTCATTTAGAAGGATAATCTAGAGTGTTATGATGACCTCTATAGGACTAATAGGAACTGCAGCAATGTTGGCGACAACACCCACCTATGCAAGTCCTTGGTAAAAAAAAAAATTCACTCACAGAAAACAGATATCAATAAAAGGAGTAAACATAAACACACGAGCAGATTTAAGTTAAGTTCAGAAAAGTCTGTAGTCCCAATAAAAATTCTATCTAAAACCACATGTTACTGACTAAGATAACCATGTATATATAAGATTATAATATGCCCGGAATAGTGGAATTATACAGGACTTTTCTTTGTTTTGATATTGGCATGATACTGTATATTGTCCACCAGCTACTCTGCTCTCGAAATGTTGGCAAGACTTTGCTTGACCACAAATGTGTTTGAGTGTGTCCAGTGTGTCCTGACCTCGTCTGAAGGCTCTTGATGCGACAAAGCATGTCCAGGTGTCCTGCAGAGTACTGCTCTATGACATCCTTCACATCGTAAGGACGCAAGGTCTCCTTAAACTTCTTTTTTGCCACGTGGAACTTCATGATCCTACACACACACACACACACACACACACACACACACACACACACACACACACACACACACACACACACACACACACACACACACACACACACACACAAAAAAAAAAAAAAATACAAACATACAAGAATTAAAAAAAGAGAGGGATGTTAAGTCAAGGAGGCTTGAAAAATAAGGATGTAATTACTACAATAAACCACTAGATGGTAGCAGCAACTTTGGGAAAACTACAAGACGCTCCTTGTTATGTTTCACTTGTTGATCTTATTTTTGGAGTGTGATAAAGAAAACATTAAAATCTCAAATATCTCAAGGAGTGTCTACCGGGAAACCAAAGTTCCGTGGTTCTTTTGTCAAATCCATAACAACCAAAATGAATGACTTTGAAACTTGAGTGTAATTCTGTGTCTCCTTCTATTTGGTGAACAGAGCCACCACTGTTTGAATAATATTGATGCAGGTAAGGAGATCTCGGTGCTCGGTGCATCTTGATTCCCCGGCGGCTTCTGCTTTTCTCCAGTTGCCTGTTTTTCTCACTGTCTAATGGAAACAAAAGTGACAGATGACCCTCTGTAATAACAGTCCTGACAGGGGAGGGGGTGTCCAACCCTCAACCCGACACCCTGGGAAAGCCCTGGGCTCTGGCTGCCCATGGAGGAGGCCTGCTGGGTGGACAGGCCTGGCCGAGGTTGGGTTGTAGTGGTGATCTTTGTGTGTGTGTCTGAGTGTGGAGAAACAGAGGGGCTGGTGATAGAGGGGATTTGATTGACATGAGTTCAGTTCATTATAAAACAAAAGCAGAATAATCATGTTATATCTACGTTATATTAAACTTGCTAATTTCAGAACCAATTAAGCAATGACTGACTTCTAAACTCTTATTTAGGGGGGAACATTGCAAAAAAAAAAAAAAAAAAGGCTCCCTTGATTTGATTTGTGTCAAATGTTCAAAACAGTTCCCCTGAAAATTATTACATAATTTTGTATTCTGTGTTACACTGATAAAAACTACGAACTCCATTGTGGACAAAGTTGGATGCACCACACTGTGTTATACCACACTGTGAACAGTAGTGGTGCACTTGAATCTGAATATGTTATTCAGGAAAGCACAAATAATTCAACGGAAACAAATATTTCTTCTAACTGAATATGCCTGTTATTATTTGGGAGAAAATAATTTACAGAATGTAATGCAGTAACATTCAGAGAAATACTTTTTACTTTTATCCAAGTATATTTTTACACACATACTTAAAAATATATATATAATTTTAACATTAAAATATTATTATAATATACTATAATATTAATATATGTATAATATTCCAGTACTGTTAACTGCAGTAGAAACTTGAACACAGCATCACTATCTTTACTAAGAATAGTTTATCTTTCCATGTAAAACATGTTTTGTTAATAGAAATTTTTGCATTGGCAATGAATATTAGGCCATAAAATAAAACATTTGGCCGTTGTGACGTGACTTCTAGTGTAAACTGCGCACATCTCTGGTGTTCTATACAAATACAGATACAGAAACAGATCATTTTGTTGTTTGAACAGATACAGATACAAATAATGACATTTCTTTGCACCTCTAGTGTACAGGCAGGGGTTGGGTGTAGCTGGTTGAGCTGCCTTATATAATGGGAAATGCTGCTAAACAACTAAACAGAATATTAAAGATACCACCACAGGTAATGATTACTGGAAATATAAATACATAAAGACACCATGCATTTGTGAGAGAATGTATAGCTTAATAACAGATGTGCAAAAGTATATTGCTTTTCGCTCTACGTATGGACTGGATGGCTTATTTATAGAAAATACTTTATGGTCCATATGGGCACCATCTGTACATGTGTTGAGAATATTATCAAAACATTTACATGCATTTTCCAATCCATAAATATTAATATCTTTAAAAGCCTATGTCAGTGGTTTTCAAATGGGGTCCAGGGACCAGCAGGGGTCCTTGAGTGGGTTGAAGGGGGTCCCAAGCAAATGGAAGAACAGAATATTTTAACTTTTATGACATCTTTTTGGAAGTTGCACCAAGGGAAGAAATAGGTTTGGCCCTTTATTGATTATAATTGATAGTGATGCTAGTTTAATAATTGATTGATTATGAGGACTTAATTATCTGCAAACCAAAAAAACATTCAGAGGGGATTCCTTAAGAAAGAAATCTTCTAAAATTGGGGGTCTGTGGTTTAATGTGCATCTATTGTGGGGTCCTTGACCTGAAAAAGTTTGGGAACCCCTGGCTTATGTTGACTTTACATGCTCAAACTTGTGGGTGAATAAATTCTGTGTGGGACAGGTGATTTAACTGTAGAAGAAGAGGGAAAATGAAGAGATAGATTTAAAAAGGAGGAGAAAACATTTAAGATAATTGGTGAGATGCAAATTGTTTAAATTGTTTACAAACTCAGAAGCTAATGACATTAATGGCAAAGGATCAGCCGAGGCCACACTGCAAATTATAATGACCTTTCATTCTGCATTACATATATTACAGATCTTTTATTTGTGATACAACACTGTCCTCTTACCCCTAAGAATCCAGGAAAATGAAAATGATATTTGTCTCCTTATGATATAAGAATTGTCAAATTGAGGAAAATCAGGACAGTGACATCTAAACTGTCATTAACCAGCAGAAAATTATAGCAGCTACACACAGGGGTAAATTTTCTCATCAACCTAATATTTTTGAATGATAATCCTGCTTATTGAGTGGCGAAAAATGGCCATTTTTACCAAGAAAAATATGAAGAGGGTGAAAAGAAGCAGTGGAGTGAGAGAATCAGTTGGCGCCAGTTGGATAAACATTCGCTCACAGGGTGCCGGTGCCAGTGTAAGAGAGCAGGGTCTGCTGAAACACACACACCAAAACACACGCGCGCTGCTCGAAACCCCCCTGCAGACAAACCCAGCAGCAGGGCGTATAGATTAAGAGAGAAAGATAGAGCAAAAAGAGAGATACACTTTGAAAATAAACTTTGCTTGAGGGAACCAAACATCATGTGAACCCCTGGACTCATGGGTATGTCTATGTTTTTCACATCCAGGATCACGTGTTTAGCAGAGTAAAGGAAGACAGGGGCTGTGTTGTTGTATTACATTTCAGATTCAATATAAAAAAAAGAAAAAAACATGTTTATAATCTTCCTCAACAGCCATAATTTGGGATTAACTCATTTCTTTGGCTCTGTGAAACCACATAACTACAGAACGGAGCTACACAGAAGCTCATTGACTCCTTCCACTATTAAAATGCATCCTTCTCTTAGCTGGTGGTAATTTCAAACAGTGAAATTTGGTCATTCAAGTTCTGCTCACTGAATCATTCATAAATTTTCCACTCAACAGTTACAGAACATAAACAGCCTCTAAAGAAAGATGGAGGTCCAATCAATCAATAGGATACGTGACCGGACTTCAGTAAGAGCTGAATCTACAGAGAAGATCGTGCTACAATCAGCAGCTAGCCAATCATAAAAAGAGGAGGCAGTTCAGTGACATCACCGACTGACTGATGACTTTTATGTTCAGGGAGCTGTCATTGTGGTCTCACAATCAATGGACACGTGAGGAAACAAAATCCACGAGGGAGTTTGTGATTGCGAGGTGATTAATCAGTAAGATGCCCTTTATCATGTCCAGCGAGCCAGCAACATACATCATGACGCAGGAGGGCTTCAGTGACATGACCAACCAACAGGAAACACTTTCCTGATTCCAACAAACCAGCACACTACCCAGCAGGGCGTTCAGAGCATCAGCAGGTAACTGATCAAAAACAGCCAATTAGGAGAGGGGGATGGATGCCAAAAAATCAAGACGATGATGATGATTTGAAATTATTGAAAACAAATTTGAAGCAAATATTTTGAAGCAAATAAAGCATAAATACTAAGAGTTAGTCTCAGTTAAAGGAATAGTTTTGGGAAATATGCTTAACCACTTTCTTACTGAGAATTAGATAGAAAGAAGGGTTCTATACTTGTGTCTATAGGGTAAAATATATAGTAAAACTTTCAGGCAGTAGCAGGTTAGCTCATTTAAGCATGAAGATGGGCTAGCTCTGTCCAAAGGTACACCTGTACATCTAACAGAATCTCTAAAAATCATTCATTAAAGGAGTAGTACGCGATTCTGATCCAACACACTTTTTGTCAAATTCAGAGAATATCTTCTGTCTCTGTCCATTACCTGTCTGTTCTGTGTGTGTGCTGAAAAAAAAAATGTGGTTTTAAAAAATTAGGGTTATATTATGTGCCAGATTATACCTGAACAACGTCTTTACTCAAATGTCTAGAATTATTAATTTTTTATAATCACTGTGAAGTTGTCAGACACCCAGCAGATGGTCTAGGAGGTCCCTGCTGTTTTCCTGTTTCCAGTCTTTATGCTAAGCTATGCTAAGCTATGCTAAGCTAACCGGCAGCTTACCATACAGACATGAAAGTGATATCAATCACTTCATCTAACTCTCAAAGTGAATATTTCTCTAAAACATAGAACAAATGAAGGCAACAGCTGTGGAAAATCAGGCCTGATTGGGTTGTGGAAGGTCCCGATGATACTGTAGAAAATGACAGCCATTGGTTAAAAGCTTTTATTTGAGAGCAAACCGTAGGAGTGATTTTCCCTTCTGTCTGGTTTCAGTTACAGGCAGCAGGCGATATGTAAATTTTTAATAGGAGGGATGGACCCGGCTTGTTTAATTCACCCAAAACTAATGAACTGACTCATGAGAGATTTTTTAAAGATAATATTATAGATCCAAAACAAAGCTCACAGAAGGGCGAGACTGAGAGAAAAAAGTGCAATCAGAAATCTGTATGCTACTTCAGCACCATGGACAGCACCATGGATTTATCAATACACAGCGCAGTTAGGCTGCTGATATTTCAGAGCCATGGTCGGGGTCACAGATTCTAATTTGCATGAACCTCAGTCAGATGTAAGGATCAATGAGTCAGGCAGACTTAGACTAACGTATTCAACCAAACAACCCCTCTGCCCCTGAACTCTCTCTGCTACCACTCATCCCTCCTCAAAACGTCTACAGTATTCCTTTTATGCATCCATATCAAACAAACTGGAAAATTCTTCCAGTTTCTCACTTAATAGGAGTATTTGGATGCAAGTTTGCAAATGTGTTGGAGTTATAATCCCCTTTACCAGCTGAATTACCTGGATTCCTGAAACATTTCTTGGATTATGGTGATCCAAAGATGCTTTTGATATAAGCATGAGCTGAAAGACCTGAAATGTGAAGTGTAAGTGTAGCAGGATCTCACCTGACAGCTCTGATGACAGCCTTGAGAGGAGCTGATAGATCCTCCACTGTAACATCGCAATGGCAGCCTCTCTCATCGAAGGAATCCTCTGTGCTCATGCCTGTGTCCACTGAGAGAGACAGACCGCCGTTTCATCAATAAAAGCAGCCTCCGTGCAAAATCATTTCCAGTCTTAAAACTCATAAAACAATTCCTGCATATAGCGGGTCTCGACAGGAGTCTCCAAGAATCTTTCAAACTGATACTATTTTGGCTTTTAGGAGGTGAAAATTTATGCCCTGCTTGGATGGGATCTTTAGGAATGGGCAGCGTTTTGCCAGCTCAGCTATGTAAGGTGAGAGAGGAGGGTATATATATCCTTAATACTGCCAATAATTACGAGAGTGGGAGACACAGACAGAAAGACAGACAGAGAGAAAGACAAGAGAGGGAGAGAAAAGTACAGAGAAATAGATGGAAAGAGAGTGAATAATGACGTAGTGCATATAAGAGGTTATAAAATCAGTTCAAATAAAATACACAGGGGAATAAGAGGAGAAACAGAAGTGCTATTAAAACAGTCAGCAATTTCATTTATTACTGTAGTACAGGAGTTTCTGGGAAAAACACAGGTGCACAACATACTATATACAGATAATAGTTGTTGGATTGTTTGCTTATGTTGCCAGATCACTGTCAGTCAAATATGATCAAACAACAAAAGTCCTGGTGAAGCAGATTCACTGAGTTTTAGAGTGTGAATCTTAAAGACCAGCGTGTAGGATTTAGTGGCATCTAGCAGTGAGACTGCAGATTGCAAACACTTCATCTCACCCCTTCTTTCAAGCATGCAAGAGAACCTACAGTGCCTGCAAAATTCACTAAAAACGTATCCAGAGCCAGAGTTTGGTTTGTCAGGTCTGGACTATTGTAGGGACAAAGGTAGTGCAACATGGCAGCCTCCATGGAAGAAGACCCACTCCTCTCATTCTAAGGTAACCAAAACATGAAAATTCATATTTTAGGTGATTATACACACTAATGAAAACATATTAATATTGTCTCAGTGGGCTGAAAATCCACAACCATTACTAAAATAATGGAAGACCACATTGTCAAGCTCACCCACAGAAAGGGTAAAGTGTGACTACAGCATTGATTTATGAAAAAAAAAGACAAAATATGCATATACAGTACAACAGCAACAATATTATATTCTAATTCTGCCATATTCTGTCAATAGATCTCCCAAAATCTCACATTGTGTTGCTCACCATCTGGGACAGCAGTGCGAGTCTGGCTCTTTAACCTCAGCGACGGCCTAAAACGTGTCCGATCATTGAAGCTCCAGCTCTTCTGCACTTTGGCTGGGCTCCCGCCCATCAGCTCAGTGCCTCCCACCACCTCATTTCCAGGGGAACAACGTTGGCGGTCGTTGATGGACGTCTGCCTGCTCTTCATGCTCTGACCTCGAGGGCTCGCCATCCGGACCCGCTCCTTAAAACTCAACTTCTGACTGCAAGTAGGGAGGGAAGAAAAGAAAAACACAGGCAGAGAGAGGGGGATGGAGGGATGAGGAAGTAAAGAAGACCACTCAAGGAAGCAGAGAGAAAGCAAGAATGATGGAAGTGATGATCCAGAGAGGGAAAGGTGAGGGAAATTGGGGATAAGTGAGTTAAGGATGGAGTAGATAGAGGAAAAAGTATGTGGCAGAGGTCAGGGTTGATGGGGAGACACACGCAGACACAAAGAGAGAGAGAGAGAGAGAGAGAGAGAGAGAGAGAGAGAGAGAGAGAGAGAGAGAGAGAGAGAGAGAGGAGAGAGAAAAAAAAGAGATGCTGTCAACACTTATTTCCCCTCAGAGAGTGAGAAGAGTTCAGAGCGCAGACACAGGGCAGCGTTCTGTCTTTTCCTTCAGCCCAAACATCATCCATCCAACTGACATGCCCAAAACACCAGAACACAGCCAGACTGCCCGCCAAGCCACCAAAACAAACCCTCAGTGTTTGATCCTGAAGTGCTGCAATCTTCACCCGATGGCCTGACAATGTATTCATCTGTTCTCTTCTCAAAACAGAGTTAATGAGATTTTTAAAGGTGATATGTGAAGCATAGTAACATCAATACATCATCACCACATTCATTTTGAGACTACTTTAAACAAATGAGACCATTATTGAGTCGAACAGCCTCAGTGTGAGTTTTTTAGACTCTTGTTCCTGAACAAAAATAGTAAAGTCTTTTAGAAATGATGATGGCAAATCACTTCCAGTGTATTATTCTATGTTTATTATTAAATCCAAAGAATCAAAATTCAACAGGGTTCAGAAATGTGGTTTTAATCTGCAACGTCTGCTTTGGTCTCAACTGTTCACTGTGGTAACAGCATGGTATGACATATTGGTGTATCTATGTACTTATGTTCCTTAATATAAATATTATTAGATTGCAATCAGTAAGACTTAATTTGAAGGGGTGTGTATAAGAATGTCATTAAACTGTCATAACCATGTTATGACACATGTCATGAGTCTTTGAATGTTTGACTGTTGTCATTAAGTGTCATTTGGTCAATTATGTCATTTTTTAATGCAAAGTTGAAATTATATGTATTTGTCATGACAACTTGACATGATCAAACTTTAAGAAACTATTTACATAATTTCTACATACAATTTGTAGACACTGAATAGCAACATTCATAAACATCCATAAAGACTTCTTCATGTTCATGACAGGTGTCATGACATGGTTATGACAGTGTAATGAGTAGTGAGCGTCTAATGCACACGCCTTCAAATAAAGTGTTACCTTGCAATCTTCCTCTATCACTTTATTGTTGTCACTTTAAATAACTAACACATAACATTAGCCACTTAATAAAAAGCAAAAGAAAAATGCATTTATCCACATGATGTTTAAATCTTTGGTAACCATCAAATAGTTGCTGGGGCTGCAGAAAGTTCTCAGTCAATGAGACTTGCTGCAGTAAACTATTATGTTGCTAAGGCAAGTAGACCAGCATGCAATGCAGCAGACCAGTGAGAGAGAGATGCAGCAACACATTTTCCATGCTACAACTTCACATTTTTCCAGACCTCAGTCTCTCACCTGAATTTCAGCATTTTAATCAGTTTTAATCATTTTAACAGAAGCTTGCAGTCTTTGGGAAGATTTTTTATTTATTTTTATTCATTTGCCATGGTTGCCCAAGTCTAAACCTGAGCATTTTTCCTCACTTTCCCACGAAGTCTATTTAACCCTTTACAGCACATAACAAAACATTTTCACCAACATTCAAGGCAGAACTAACACTGTCAGTGAGCAATACAGTGGTAGCTATTTTCTCTTCTGAATCTGCTGTGTTCTGCACATTTTCCACTAATACTGACACGCAAATTCTTTCTTTAATATTACCTTCATTACCACTCTTTGCATCTCTAATGGCTAAAAACAGATGGAAAGAAAAACAAAGCAGTAATGCACGGATCATGCAGTAAAACAAGGAACAGCTTAATACCCAAATCTGTAAACTGACAAGTGCATAACTATAGCATATATTGTTGGGGGATAATTTGAGGTAAAATGTGTCCAGCCCCATGAATTGCTCATTTTATTTCTGCTCATTTTTTCTTAAATTGACATTGAGGCTTTTTATTTTTACAGCTGATTGAAGTATGGATGAAACTCATGTGGCTGGACTTGGAACACATGGGTAGGGACACTTTAGATGGGCTATGAAGCATATATAAAAAATATAAAATAAAGGGGAATTTGGATCTTGTATTTGTACGTCATACTAGCTATTAAAGGATCATGGCAAGCAACATTCCATGATGTCTATCAATTTAATTATGGCTCAACTAGCAATTTGCTGATTGTGGGAAATGTTACTACATTGCTACATTATGGAGCACATTTAGTGTATATTTCCTTTATCTCAAAAACTTCCCTTTTTATTGTTAGCTTTTTATGTGTCTAAATTTTGCAGCGTAAATATAAATTTTGTTGGAATTCCCCTTTAATTTGTAAAATGGTAACAAAGATGTTTGCATTCGACAGGCAGCAGGCAGCAGTAGTTGGTTCAGACAAAGTCCTTTGTGGGATAAAAGGGATCAAGGAGGGAGGTAAGAAGGAAATTAAATTTGTTTTTTTGGTTCTCCTCCATGCTATTAGTCAGTCATTCCTACAGGTTATTATTGGGCTGAGGGCAGGGCAAAGAGGATGCTGGGTAATACTGCAGGTACCTCCTATATTTCCGAGTATACCTTCTGAAGAGCCTCCCATTACTTAGACCCTTACTAGAGTGAAGGAGGGAGAGACGGATGGAGGAGGGAATGGAGAGGAAAGAGATAAAGGAGGAAGGACATTAAAAGAGGAGTTCAGCAGAGGACGGAGAAGAGACATTCTCTGCTGTCAATATCGATGCAAGGTAAACACACACAGAGGGGGCAGAGGACACATTTCAGAGAATGAATGAGTGAACGGGGATGTAGAGGAAGGTAAACTCACCTGAACTTGAATTCAGGACACATATTCATAATAATGTCTTCAAACTTTAAGGCATTGCTCTTTATATCTACAACCTGGACTTTGTTTTCCCTGACAAATTTGACCAAACTCTCACCAGATGCTTTGCTTGTCTGTGTTTGGCTCTCCAATCATGTACAAAGGCTCCAAAAGCACCCGAATTGTGATTTCAGCACCCAAATTGTCAACACAGTGATTGTTCTGTGACGTGTGGTGAACAAATTTCCTGACTAAGCTTCCCTGTGTGCCTGCAGTGTTGTGTAAAATAACGCTCAAATTTGAAATTGTTTGGCCAGCACAAAACTAAAAGTCAGGCTGTGTTTGTTGTTGTTTGAATGAACATTGTGTGTTCCCCGGATTAATCTAGTTTGCTTGGTTTGGTGTGAATGCTGTTATTTGAGCCCTGATGTGGACTAAACTGCGCTCACACAAACACAAATCCATGTAATTTCAGGATAATGATCTCTTCCAGGCAATGGATCATGTCTGTGTGAGTGTATATGCAGTGGTGGAAATACAAGTAAAATAATTACGTTAAAGTACAAAGTATTCTTCCAAAAAACTAAACTTCTTTAAGGATGCAAATTTTGTGTGTTTTTGTTAACCAATGAAAAATGTTTTAAATACAAAACACATGTTTTTTCCCCCATTTTCTTTTTTTTCTGTTTTTTTAAGTTCAAGTTTTCTTATTCAACAAATGGCTCCACCAGACATAACAATGTTAAATGAGGTACAATTACTGCCATTTCCAGACTATTGATAAAATACAGATTAATACATTTTTAATTGGTAAAATTCTTAACAGATGAATGATTAATCATTAACACCCTTACTCTAAGAGTGTGCTGCTGCACACTTCTCATGGTTGTGGTGATTCAAAATGCTAGAAATATTAATTTATAACCTATACTCACTGTCTGATTTACCCATAATGCAGCACAGATTTGAACACACCCTTAAAGGGATAGTTTGGATATTTTCTTCTGGGTGTGTATGAGGCACTTATCCATTGTCAATGTATTACCTATTATGCCGATGGTTTAGAGAAGCAGCAGGAGCACCAGTGTGAGGAAGCTAAGCTATGTACTGCTGTGCACAAGGTCAACAGTAAAATGTATTTTAGCCACATAAAAAATCAGTATAAGTGTACACTATATTTAGCATATTTTTTTTTACCACTTTTCAGATGGTAAACCACTGTTATATAAGCTACATATCTCTCTCTCCAAAGCAACTAGACTCCATTGGCAAAAACAGTTATTTTACCCTACAGAACATGGGATGTTGGTGGTCTAAGGCTGCCTCGATCTATTAGTTAAAAGGTTGGTTCAGATTTACTGAAGCCACACAATAATGCAAACAAATGGATTGAGGCTGCAGTAGACCAGCAGCTCCCGTGATCTGCGAGGTAAATGACTGTTTTTGCCTATGGAGTTTGGTTTGGTGGGCTTTTTTATTTTAAAGTGTCTAAAAAATGAGTAAATTTCCCATAGGTAATACATCAATGATGGGATTATCGCCTCACTTCAAAAAACCCAAACTATCCCTTTAAATTATGAGAAATAGTGTCCAGGTTAAAAGCTGTAAGATAAGTATGATTCATTGGTTAATAACTGCTCATATTGAGCTTATATTGCTGGAGTTTTAACCTCTCTTCCTCATCATTATCAGTCTTCTTTCCACATCACTGGGGTTGAACTGAATTGCATCAGGAGGTACAAACACACAGAGACACACAACCATGCACACCTGCCTGCACACATAAACTCCACATTAAACCCCCATTATCCCTTATTTCAAGTTGCCTTTCACTGCCAATATCCAGCAAATTCAGACTCAGCATGATGTCCGCTGTAGCACTTTGTGGTGCGCCAAATGTTTACTACTGCTGGTGTTTACAAGTCTGCTTAAACGAAAACCACCACCCATTTACCACGGCACCTACCGCCGCCGAGCAGCCGACAGCAGCCTGTAAAACCACTAATAACACAGAGGGTTGTGTGTTCTCTTGGTGGCGGCGGGGAACATACAGAGAAGAAATAGTGCCACAAAAGAGTGCATAATTATGATTTCACAAGTGTAAATTGGCTGTAACAAAAGTTTCTAAGAAAGGAAAGCCTAATTAAGCAGCCCTTTAAACAGAGGGATTTCATGGGGGATGCAACAAATCCTAATTAAATGTTGTTTTGTTTAAGGATGAGACACACGTTTGTTTGTGTGTTTGGCTGAGAAAATAAACTTATTCTTTACGTGTGTGTGTGTGTGTGTGTGTGTGTGTGTGTGTGTGTGTGTGTGTGTGTGTGTGTGTGTGTGTGTGTGTGTGTGTGTGTGTGGAGCTGTCTTAAGTTTAAATGCTTTAGAAGCTGCTGGCTCAATATAAAGGCCCCCAAATGTTTCCAAAGAAGTGCTGCACTGTAAAAACTATACTAGTATAATTAAACTCACAAATCTCTCTCTGTCTTCTTCCCCTCTCTGAAATCCCCTATCTCCCCTCCTCTCCCCTCTCCTCCCCACTTTTTTTTTCAACTTAGCTCTGTCTCTCCTAGACTTGTGTTTGATGAGTTATATAAATACCATCCCAATGGAAAAAGTGCGTCATGGTACAGACATGGTACAGACTCCTGTCTTGAAGGCGTGTGTGCATGCATACACACACACACACACACACACACGCGCGCTCGCTGAACAAAGGCAGAGAAGCCCATCACCCTTCCCTGCCTTGGAGTCAAGTGCAGAGAGGAAAACAGTAGTGAAAAGGAGGAGCGGGAGGAGAGACAAAATCAGAGATGGAGACATGAAGAAAAAGTTGGAAAAATGAGGTAGGAATCTAAAATAAAGAAAGCGGAAGAAAGCTGGGAAAGACAGTACACTGAACCTCCGCAATACACTATTGGACACTGGCTCTTATTGTACTATATTTCCTGTATAGTCTTGGTCTAACTGTGTATGATGTAAAAATACAACAGCACTATCACTGAATCTCCTCTTGCCTGTCACTTTAGAGAACGTATTAGACACTGTTCTTTCCAGTGTTACTGGAATGGCAATCTTGGACATAGATAGAGATGTAGGTAGTTACCACGTTCACGTTTTGACATGTGTCCTCCCGTCTGCCATGTTGTAGTGATCAAGATCCACTGATAAGACAACACAGCGTGCATTGAGAGATGCAGATTTCATTTCAAAGTTGACTGTAACTCATTTATTCTCAGTCAATTTTCATAGAATGTTGTTTCAAGAAAAATGTGGAAATTCTAAATAATTTACACTTGATGAGCCTCTGTGTCCCCGAGGAAGTTCTGGCTGTTCAAAAGATAAAGCTGATGAGGACGCCCCAATTTCTCACATTTATTGCAAACCAAATTTAATGAAAGTAAGTTCAGTTTAAGTAATTTACAGTTGATTTTGTTGTGAAATCTGCATCAGTCAATACGGAAAGTCTTGTTTACGAACGGATTTTGACCTCTTCACTATGGTGGCCATGCAGACACATTGCAGAGACATACAGCGACAGTCAATGAGGTATCTAGTACAATATGATCTGGGAACCCATCGGCTATCATACCATGACACGTCCATCATTTTCTACAGTCAACCTCTTTTGCTCTCCACGTGGAGTGTTTACCTACATGCTTATATGTGATTGGTCAATACTACGTCAGACTACAAATGGAAACCAGAACACTTCTGATAACAGGGTCTTGTCCCTTGCCATACACATAGTCATATGTGAGAACTGCAAATAAAGAGAACTCAATTGCTAAATAAATGTTGACCTGACACCTCTGGTCATCAGGACACATCAAGCTGGCAGCACAGCAGTGTAGGTCTCTCAGTCTGAATATTTCTAACATGTTTTCTTCTCTCCCTCCATCAATCAATAAATAACCCAAGCAACTAACAAACCAGTTAATCAATATGCCCCAACCCTTTCATGGCAATAACAATCTTCAATTGATGTTCTAACCATTAACTATTAATTATTACCTAGTGAATGCCAATAAGAAAATTAATAACTAACTAAATGAATAAATAAGAGCAGTTTTTAAGACGTCATGGCAAAACATTATCCATATAATTTCATCATTTTTGCATCACATGTTGAGCATATGTGTTTGTGTCTTTAGAGGAATAAGCTGAGAGTTGTACAAACCTGTAAGTAGTCTCGCCCTGCTCTTTCCTTCAAGGGTTAGTGGGATAAAGAAGAGAAGACAAAGGGAGAGAAATCAGTATTCCAGCAGATTAAAATAGCATTATACAAATGATTCCACTAATGGATATGGGAGGCATCAAGCCAACAGGAAACAAAAAGAAAGAATTCAATGAGGTTAATTACTTACAAGCACATACAAGCTATGGCCATGCAGGGTTAAGCATTCAGATCAGAAAGGTCAGAATCTAAATATATGTGTGTGTTTGTGTGAAATTCTGCTGCATTGTTCATGCTTCAAAAATACACATTAGTGAACCACTGGACATATATAAATGCCAAAACTGAATTTAACAATTTTTTGATTTTTGGATGGATTTTGTTTGAACTTGACCCAAGTTCTAATGAGCCAAGAGAGACAAAACAAAATTAATACCATGTCATGTCATTGTCAAATATTAGTTTCTATTTGTTTCTCTACAATGGAGTAGTATCAAAAGAATGACAGTTGTCCTTTGTTGATCTTGAACTGGCCTCTTACCCAATATTTCTGTTCAGAAGAAAATTACTCACACGTACGGAGGTCCTGAGACGCAAATCGGGGGGAAAATGGTGGTGATAGTTTTTCTAAAGTCTACAGACGAGGATTACGCCCACAGGTGAATTTTTTTTTAGTTCTGAGTTAAAGTCAGTATTCTGACTATCATAAAAGAACTGGCCTTTTGCCAAGCTTCATCATCTTTACTGTTGTTACCTACGTCAAGCTTTCCATCCTCACATGACAAATAAGCAGTTTACAGTGATAACTGTGGCAGATCTAACATTGAAACTGACAGTTAAGTATTTGATTGCACAGAGAAGAAGCCTAAACAAAAGCAGCTTTTCATTTCTAGCTGACAACCATGGATTTTGTTTGATAAAATGATTTGCTAGGATGATGATCGCTAGCAGATTTCATTAATGTAGCTAGGCATTGTAAGCTAATGTTAATGCTAAAAAAAAGACAATTCTTTTAAAAATGTATTTGAGTTCTTACTTTTAAGTCAGAACTCTAACTTTACTCTCAGAATTTTTTAAGTCAGAGTTAAAAGTCAGAATTCTGAGAAAAAAGTCAGAATTTGTAGCAAAATGTCCCAAGTCTGAGTTTATAGTCAACATTAAAGTCTAGACTTTAATCTCAGAATTCTGACTACAAACTCAGAATTTTGACTTTTTGCCAAATTCTGACTTAATTCTCAGAATCCTGATGTTCTTCCATAATAGTCTGAGATAACTGTTTTCTTTCCTGTGTTTATGACTTAAATACATATGAAAAAAATGATAATCTTTCCTTTTTTTTTTTTTTTTAAAATTCAAAACATTTTGGCAGGTCAATTGTGCATTGAATAGTGGTGTGCTTCAGTCTCTTGGGACTAAAATAAATATAACAACAATCACTTACAAAAAAAAGCAATAAACATCAGAACTTACACATATTTAAGTTAATTATCATTAACAAAATACCTCAGCAACTTCCAAAGTACCATTCAGTAAGGCATTTAACTGTCTAAAGGGTGTATGTATATGAGATCATGCATGCCAAGCAAACCATCCCAAATTGGGAAAAACAAGGGTTAATACATGTACATTTATGAAAGAATGGCCGCAGTGCTGCATAACAGTGGAAAAAGAGTTGAAGCTGCACCGATGGAGACGAGCAGACACCAGTTGAGGAAGAAGAGATGAGGAGAAGGGCTGAGCAGCAGCAGCCATGTTTGTAAGTCTGTAAGTTGTTACCTACTTGGCGGGGCTGCAGGTATGCAACGCCTTCAAATGAGGCTTCCAGGTAGCAATGGAAACCGAGTTCTCATCAGCAGCATAACTACGCCAGACACACTACGTGCAGAGTCGAAAGGATAAATAAAGTAATGATAAATGAATCAATTAACAGGGTAGGAGGGAATAAATGGGTGAGGAAAGTATAAGTTGGGTAGGAGATGAGAGGAGGAAGGTGAGGAGGGAAAACAGAAAAAGCTGATTAGTTCTTCTGGTAATGTCGATGCATTGTGGTTGGGGGTTGTCGGAGAGAGGTGGGGGGCGGTGACGGTGGTGGTGGTGGTGGTGGTGGGGATACATGCCTGAGGGGGGGGAGGGCGCTTTGGTAGTGGTGCCAGGTGGCTCTGAGGTAGGGACGAGCGCCGTCGGTGGAGTACAGACGCCAAGCCGCCTGGGTGGGGGAGGGAGCAGAGATGGACGGGACACACACACACACACGTTCAGATGTAGATACACGCAAACAAACAAACATGACACAGAAGGGGAATGGCACAAATATGGTGAGGAAAACGGGACTGAGATATATATGTGAACATGTAACACATACATTGACAGTGTGTTTTAGGGGATGTAACCAGCTGGCAGCCATACCGGATGGTCTCAGTAATGGCCATGAGGAGTGGCTTGTGTTCCTACACAAACAGCTTTGTTTGTAATGCAATGGGGACGCATAATTTTATCGCACAATCTGTGACTTGAACATGAGAGACCATTGTTCAAATCCCAATGTCAGTTTCTTTTAACAATTACAACAGTCTTTCTGAAGATTAACCAAGTGATATTTGTGCCTATACTTGCAGTCTGTTTTAACTTCAGGGACATTTTGTAAGTAAATGGTATGTATTGACATATATAAAGATTGGTGACATGACATCTCCTCAAAAGTGAAGTCAAAATCATTTCGACATCCCCCCTGGTTGCTGGCTGCATTATACGTCATAATTCACACCACCTTCATGTTAGCAGAGGGAAGACAGGCCAGACTTTTGGTGCTTACAGACAGTGAGATTTCTCCAAACTTATAAGTTCATTGTAAGCTACACTGTGCAACATCGATTGACATCAAGTTTAATGTATGTATTGCACAAGGATCACACCTACTGAATCATAGGCTATGATACAAGTCAATACACAAGAAAATGTCATCAGTGAAGCTAAGCATGAATTGAGCCCTTCCAGTAATGGTAATTTTCTTTCATATAATTCACACCAGGCACGGCTGCGCTGCGTCACGGCTGCGCCGCAGTTTTGTTCCATCATGCACGTGACTTCAATTTCCACCAGCAGTGTTTCAGAAGCGTTTCAGCAGCGGAGCGTTTTGCCCATCTGATTATGTTTACTTGCTCTGATTTTGTTGATTAAGTCCTCTTTCCTTGCTCTTTGTGCTTCTATCATGGATAAGCAGGCTAAGTAGTTAAATTGTTTATTTTCTGTCCGTCTTTATGATCACGAGTCTGCACGGGGTATTTTATTTTGAAAATCAACCGGATTCTCCCCTGTTTTCTGTGCCTAAATTAGGGGTAATCCTCATAGTTGTGCAGAACTGACCTACATCCACCCCAATCATTTCTACAAGTTGTTTTCTTTGTGGCTGACTGAACCTCCTCAGTGGCGCCAGGTGTGGTTACAAGATTTGTGACACAAGTGAAAAGCCTTTATATAAACACTTTACACAGACAGGGTGGGAAATTAACACCAGCCACCTGCCAGATGCTGGTCAATTTTGGCTGTTGGTTGTTACGATACTCCAGAGACCACTCTAAAGTCATTTGGAGATCCAATCTTGATCTAAAAATAAAGTTGGTAGGCTAAATAGTTATTGCAGCAGGTGAAATTTGGAATTGACCAGCTGCTGAGGCTTGAAGACAGCGGTAATTTCCTGCCCTGCTTACAGACGGAGACACACACACACAACAGACAGTGGCTTAAAGCAGGGAGAGCCGGGTGAGATGGGGGAGTGAAGTGACGGACAGAATAGTAATGTCATCCACATATTTAACACATCAATGCTGCTTCCAAGTTTCCTTTTACCTGTTGAGGAAAATGTTATGAGCTTGGCAGACAACAGACAGTGGCCAGGTGCTTGACACAAAGCCAATAAAAGAAGAACAAGATCAACACACACATAATTAATTGCTCCCCTAGTGGGTTATTCAGGATCAACTGTGGTCCAACTGGTCTTTGTCAAGCACAATAACTGCTACATATTGAAAAAAGGGAGAACAAACAAAAGAATATGTAAGAATTAACTATTTACATAGATATTTAGGAAAATATCTGATCAGTTTCAGAGCTCTGAGAATGTAACAACACATACTGAGACAACAAACCTCCACCTTACCCAAATCAACTAAAGCACTTATTTGGAGATGAAACAGAAGTGAACCCATATTGTCCTCTGTTGTATTATTATGCATACATGTCCATCACTGCGGTAAGTTTTGTGGGTAAAAGATTTCCAAGTTTACCATCAGGGAGTTGCCGTCAAACAGATGAAAAAGTATCTTAGAAATTGTGGTGAGTTTAATGTCACCACAAGTTGTGATGCTTCACTTAAACACATGATGTAAAACTGTATATATGTCCATATGATTTCCACTGTAACACCCTGTGATTAACAGCATACCCGGGGTGTTAAGACCAACTGTGGAGTTTATGGCTTCCATTATTTACATCAGTGGCTTTTTCATTGCGTGATTGTTCTCTGCTTCACAAGTTGACAAGGATTGCATGATTGCTCCATTAAATAATTGCCACAATGGATTACGGGATACTGAGGACAGAAAATGTGCCAATGCTTGGTTACATTTGTAGCTGTGTTTGAAAAGGGCCAGGCTGTGTGAGCCTGCTGTGACATATTCAGTCTGGAAACCCCTTCATTAGGTCACACATGTAATATTATACAGCAGAGTTATTTCCACCTCCAAATGCGTAGCTTTAAAAACCAGGTTAATTACAGAGTTTTAGACTTACAGTTATAGTTGGTAACTTAGCTTTGTGTCTGTCTTATGTGCTGAAACATTCACTTTATCCTGACAGTAGTAAATGAGACGGATGATATGTGGAAAAAATCAGGTTCCTCTGGCTCTTATAGTGTTCTTGCATCCAGTGGAAAAAGTGGTTCTTCAGCTGTAATCATAGGAGAACATCTTTTGGTGCTATTTTTATGTCTTCTATACAGGCACTATGGCCCAAATTAAAAATAGTGCCATTTGCTACATATGCCCACCTCTGTCATGATTTTTTTCACTCTTCCTTTGTTTGTTTCTTTCTTTGTTACTGTCTTTTTTTTTTCGATAACTGTAAACTCTTTCTTCAACTATAAAGTATAAAAAAACATGTGTGTGTGTGTGTGTGTGTGTGTGTGTGTGTATACATCTAATTGTAGAATATTTATTTAGATATTTTCCCCCAACTAAACTAAACTAAGCTGAAGAACCACTAAAGAACTGCTGAAGAATCATATGGATCTGAGAAGGTTCTTTGTGCAGCAGATGTGCTATATAGCACCTCAACCACTCCAAAGAACCACTGAAAAACCACATCAGCATTTGCAAGAAACCTTCGTGCCTGAACAAAAACAATGAATTAGAGCCAGCTTCCAATACAAAACATTGGTATTTAACGACTTAGTCAAATACCAACAGTTTGGGTTGCACTGATTGTTGAGTCTCATTCCCTGGTCGTCAAATACAGATGTTTGGGCTGGAAGCTGGCTCTGATTGGTTGCTTTTGTTTAGACAAGGCGGATTCTTACAAATGCCATTATGAGCATTCGGATGAGCCAGAGGAACCTGATTTTTTTCACTTAAGAATTGCAGCAACTGTGACATTAAATCCTGATTGTTTGCTCTTGTTGTTTGTCCCAAGAAATCCAGCAGATACTATGTCCCCATATTTCAACAGTAGAGTTAGTCTGTATAATATTATCAACATATCAGTAATGATGATCAAATCTAAAACAGTGAGGCTCAGATTGTAGAAATTTGGATTTTCCCTAAAGACAAAAAATAATACCATATCTGCTTCATTTGATAGAAAAAGTAGGTCAAGGTAGAGGAAGGTAGACAGAACACAGACAGACAGAAAAAGAGAAACAGACACAACAAACATACATGTAAACATAGGAAAACACACACATACAATCACACACAGGTGGACACACACACAGTCACACACTCCACAGCAGATATTTATTGTTCATTAGAAAGTAATGCAGCTGGCCTTGTCTATTACAATGAGTGACGGTTTGGAGGAGCGTCTGCCCAGGGAATGATCGCCATGGAAACGGCTCATAAATCCCAGCAGTGTGTGTTGCTGTTGGACCTGAGAGACGACAGCGCGTCTCACACACCGTTAGTCATCGTCGACTACACACCCTGACAGCCCAGAGACAGGCGAAACACACACACACACACACACACACACACACACACACACACACACACACACACACACACACATATTAAATATTTAATGAAACACCTTCACTCTGATAGGAAGAGAGATGGTGAAACTGCCCATACACACACACACTTCCACATATTACCAACACACTTGTGTGTATAGAGAGTGGACACACACACACACACACAAGTGCTTTCATTCAGATAGACACACACAGTGAAAGTCAAGCACACACACATAGATGAAAAGTTGCACATAAAAGGAAACAAAGTTCTCTGTTTTCACACTGATCCTCAGCTGCTGCCAAAAGAAACAGTGTGGTTGGTGTGTGTGTGTGTGTGTTCTCTGGATGTGTGTGTGTACCTGGATGAGGCTGGCAGCTGGGTTCCTCCTCTTTTCAAAGTGCTTCTGTCGATGCTGCTCTTGCACTTTCAGGGCAAAACCTGACCCCAGGATGCCCTACAGAGCAGAAACACACATGCGCGCACACACACACACATTGAAGTTCAAACTTGCAGAAACTTCCCCAAAAGACAAAGTCTGGTCCCTGCTCCTGTTAGCATGTTAGCTACAAGGTGCTGTCAGGACATAAAATATCAGTTGTGCTTTTGAATTGTGTTTGACTCACAGCTGGCAGGGCGAAGAAGGAGATCCCCAGCAGAGCAAAACCGGCCGATAATAACCGCCCTGTCCACGTCAGCGGGGTCTTGTCGCCATAGCCGATGGTTGTCAGGGTAATCTGAAGAGTCAGAGGTCAACACTCAATGCAAACAGAGCTTTGTCTGAAATCTGTCTCTCACCCACCCATCCACTACCCACTATATAATAGAGACTCAATAATGTATAGTGAGTCGTAGATTGTGATTTTGGACACTTGTCTCCACTTATGGCCAACAATTGACAGTAATACATTACTCAATAATATATTACTGTAATGTCCAATAATGGGCACTGTAAGGGATTATATTTCCAAAACAATAATTGTATTACTACAACTAATCCAAGAAACTCTAAACAAAAGATGAAGATGAAGGAAATGGAGGGAGCCACAGGTGGAAGTATTGTCATTATTTTCAGTTTGTTTGGCTCCAATATTAGGTTAGAAAATGAAACATCTGTCCAATTTAATGTGACCTCTGGTATAAACCACTCCTACATCTGGTTTTCTATCTGAATGCAGATACAGAGACAGATCATTTTGTTGGTTGAACAGATACACATGTTATTACTGTAATGTAATGTATATGTATATGCATAAATCAAATAAATATATAAAATGACAAATACTAAATGCAGTGTACTATATAGTAAATACAGAGTGATTTGCAGACATAAGCTCAGGACTATATGCAGCACAACTCCTTTATATGGTTAAAACACAAATAAAATAGATGTAATTATGTGCACTCCTTCACTGTCTTCTCCTTCCTAGAGATTTTATGAACAGACCTTGTATTTGACCTGGTTGAATCTCTTGTAGCAGTCCACGACCTCATGCTACATTCAGCAGTTTACATTTTTTGTTAAACAAATTACTTGACTTCTGGTCAAACCGAGCAAAATGCAATAAAAGAGAGCTAATATTACACAGTGAATGTTGTTATTTATTAAAGGATGTCATTTAGTCACAGTGCATTAGGAAGGTTAACCTTGATTATTTTCAGGTTCAGACTACCCAAACAAAAAAACTGGATAACTTGGTGACCTTGTGAATGCCATGGCCATTATGAATCAGTCTGTTTTCATCACAGCAGTGCTAGGTTTAATGATCTTTCAAACCCATGCCTTAAAAAGTATTTAGAGAATTTTGGTGGTCACAATTTAAATACACAAATAAAACTCCTGAATGTGTTGAATAGTGTTGGTGGTTTAAAGACGCTTTACATCTGTTTATCAAATTAAGTAAAAAATTGAAGCATAAAGCAAAGGACAAATATATAGTCAATATGTAGATAATTGTGGATATTCCAGATTTAGATAGAAGCTGGACTCTAATTTTTAAATATCAGCGCCTCAATGGTGATGGTTTTGTTTTTACTCTTCTCATAAAAGTTTGTTTGTTGTGGCTAAACTTCACATTTACCAAATATCACAGCTTTCAGTATCTACCAGAGAGAACGATGCTCCACAGAACGTGGTAACAGAGTGTGTCTGAGCATCATTCCCACAAGCCAACAGACCAGTCTCACCTGGCAGCAGGGGAAAATTGAATTTATTGATTGGGCCATTTCTTGTGCGTGTGTTGTCTGTTTCCACGTCTTAAGGTATAATGGGTTTTAGATGTAGGAGGAAACAGTGCAGTACAGCCAGTCAAGTGTGTCCTTAAAGCCCTTTCCTGTTGGCTTTTGTACTGCAGGCGTCATTAAGGTCAAACAGAAACTCTATATGGAAATAGATCACCACTGACAGATAAAAACAGCATAACTCTGGTTTTGTTACTGTCTTTGATTTGGATTGAAGGGAAATCAAAGAAAGTCCATAAAAATTTCAGACTTGTGTTGCAGTATGGGACACATCACTTTTCCTCACAAAAAAAGTCTGACTTTCGAAACACCATCACAGCGGTTATCCCCAGCACACACTGAAGTGCATCTGCGTGTAATGTGCGTGCGCTCACCGTGCCCCACCACAAAGCGTCGGCATAAGTGGCAAACTCCAAGTTGGATTCTTTCTCCGCCAGATAGACCAAGAACGAAGAGAATATTAGCACCAGAAACCCAATATACCAGGCTGTCACAAGCTCCTACAAGACAAATGCAGAAAAAAATCACTATATTCTATCAATACAAAGTTTTATACTGTACTTCACACAGTTGAAAAATAAATCTCATGTATTGGATCATTTAGATTGGATTTACAGGAGCAGTTGTTTTTGTTTTCGCCATGCAGCAGTCACTGAAAAATATGCACTCTCTCAGTCATATAATACATTTTATACTAATTCAAATATTTTGCACTTTCCTTTCTAACTTTATTTACACAGTTGATCTTCAGTTTAAAGTAGAGTGTTCAGTAAAAAAAAAAATATTAATACAGTATCCAGGCAAAAATAGCCATAATATAATATACTAGTAACACATGCAGAAGACACAAAGAGCAAATATTCCCATCTTATATAGAGCCATAAGAGCATATGATAGATCTCTTGTGACAGGGACTTCAGAGCAAGTGGCAGATTATATATTATGTGCAACATATAATCATTCAACAATATTACATTACATAAGATACTATTTCAAATAGACATGTCAAGTGAAAGAAGTCAGTTTGGTGTTGTTATATGTCTCTGTAAAGTTTTCTGAGCACAACAAGATGAGAAAATGACAAAGGTGTGGGCAGACAGCAGGGATGTCTGGAGATGCAGGCAGTGCCACACATGTCAGCTGGGTCATGGGTGACGACTAAGATTAGTACTTTCTAGTGCACATACAATCATTATCACACATATTTCCAGTCATTTAAGTATATCCATACTGGATCATAAAATCACTTTTCTTCATCTTAACATTTGTTGTTGTTATTATGAGTATTGATTTGAAACAGGTGGTAACACTGTTGATTTATGTTTGTCTGCATCAACAACAGACTTACCCTTACCAAACCCTTCTCCTGTTTGCTGCTAATCGCTCATTTTTGACAATCAAGCTGATGTTGTATCTTACCCTCAACATCAAGTTATTGTGACTAATCTTACACCAACTTTCTGAGATTTGTTTTCTTGAACACAGAGTCTACGTTTCCTGGCAAAAGCTTTTATTTGTAAGCGCTGCAGTACATGAATAAAGTTTGATGTTGTTATCATTATCAGTACATCTCCTTGTGGAGCAACATGAGTAGTGATATGCAACATGATTTAGCAGACAAAAAGTGCTGCCAACATAATCTAAACTAAAAACTCACTATTACGTGCAGGAACACAGCAGCATTGCCTGATCATTACTTTAAAAATCTGAACCACAATAAATTAAAGTTCAGAAGAGGGTTCAAACAGTTCATAATGCCCTACCTTACTGTGTGCATAAACTACAGATCCCAGCAGCTTCCATGTGCCTCCCCTGCGGTCCATGCGCACCATGCGCAGGATCTGAAGGAAACGAAGGCTACGCAGTGCAGAGGTGGCGAAGATGTTACCCTGGCTACCAGCTGAAACCACGGCAACTGAGGCGATGAGCACAATGATGTCTGGGGAGTAAAAGTGAAAATTAAAGGTCACAGGTTTCACAATATCAGCAACAGGAACTGTGCTTAACTCACCTGCTTTCCAGATGCATCCACTGTTCCATCCATCACCTTTAAAACAACTATTGATTCACTATAAGGTGTTTGTTTCCTTTTCTATCTCTATTAGTCTTCTTCTGTCAATCTGTCCACAACCCTAATATATCCCACTTTTTTTTATTTCCCTGCAGATGGACATCCTATCTCCTGGAGAATGAAAGAACCACTGTCCTCTAATAGTGTTTTCATGCTCTTTTGATACCAGTTAAATTGAATGCACACTGAAGGGGAAATTAAAAAAAAAAATCCATATTGTCAAATAACAGCATGACATGAGAATTTTTTAAATTACTATGTATGTATGTATTATAGCAGTTTACAGTGTAGTGTAAAGTACTGTACTGAACAAGGAAATAACAGGATGATATTGTGAATATTAACCAGAAATACATGTTTCTGTCGATTTTGTTGGAAAAAATCTCTACATTTCTATGTTGCCATCACTATACTAATTTACAAATGTGAATTAGGATTCACAAGTTGCATTAGTCCGCAATCTCTCGGTTCATTTTGGCTAGACCTACAACCAATCACAGCTGTAATATTGAGGGACAGTGATGAGAAACTATGTAAATGGTATGTATCATTTGAAGTTATTTGAAATAATGAGAGTAGCAGGCCAGCTGCCGGAAAACTGTTTTTCTTGTTGTTTCTAGTGGATATTTATACTAATACTAATTTAATTCTGACATTTAATTATTTTTTGTTTTTTTTCCCAGACATCCAAATACATCCCATCATATTTTAAGATATCAGGGTTCGTGAAGTTTGTCTGACAACGTGGGACACGCACATGCAAGAACACTCTCGCACAGACCTACCTATGACACAGAACGGTTTCCTGGCAAAGCGGAGGCGTCCCTGCCAGCCTCTGTAGCGACAGCAGCAGCCAGCACTCCATATCCTGATGATGTACTCCAGACCAAACACTACAATCATCACAAACTCCTGCAGGACACACACACAAAAAGCCACATACATAAACCTTTAAATGCAGAGGCACAGGCAATATAGACAGTCACAGCAAAGGGTCAAGGAGCTCATCGTTTGTTGCTACACTTGCTCTTGTACTATCATTACTGTATATTCGTGCATGTTTTTTTGAGTCACTGTTAAGCGTTATAATGTTAACATGTTGTCCTGGCAGGGAAAACCCCAGGTGTGATTAATAACATGAATAATGGCTGTATTCCATTTAGGTGTGCCAGTTCCAGGGCCCTCTTATTACGCATGTTGGCTCACTAGCTGGACTAAGTGGAACAGAGCCATCTTCATGGCCATTAGTTACACCTGTGCTTTTCCTGCTTAGACAGTTTAAGATGTCTGCTGTGAGAAATTGACCACCCTCAGCTAATATTAGTCACAATAAGCTGTAAAATAATGGAACTTCCCTTTAATGGAATAGTTTGACATTTTAGGGGAATCACTTTCTTGCCAAGAGTTACATGAGAAGGTCGATACCACTCATGTCCTTCCAGTAATTATGAAGCTACAGCCAGCAGCCGGTTAACTAGCCTGGATGCTACCTGCCAGCGCTTCTGAAGCTCACTTGTTTGTTTCTTACAAAAACCTCGCAACCACATGTTTACAACAAGATGGGAAGTCACCGCTCTTGACCAAGAAATAGTGCGGCACAAAACCACAACTGGTTGTTCTTCCACTTTAATTTTTGTACAGATTAAACAAACGAGATAGAGAATGTTATTTAGCTGTCTTTAGAGGTTGTGGTAGGCTGATTTCTCCATATTTTTGGAGCACTGAACAGAGTCAGCGTAGCTTTTGCCTCCTAGTTCCTGTCTATGCTAAGCTAAACCCCCTGCTGCTAGCTTTGTATTTAAACACTCAATATATAGATTCTCTCACATTAAAACAATATAATGTAAGAGCTAGTTTGGTGGCATTGTGACATAGTGTGGGATCAAAGGAGTTGTTGTCTTATTTATTGAAAAATCACCATGGCTGATGATGATAACAGAAGTCATGTTCATGGAATAGATAATGTATTAAGCTTTTATTGACTTTAGTCACATTTGCCTGCATAACTCAACAATACAATTGTTTTATAGTGTCTAAAATTGCTAGATCTTTGTTAAATATTTATTTTTTTTACATATAGCTTTAAACAAATGTAAATTCTTCTGAGGTCTTAAGAGATTTTTTTCTAACATCTGGACAGAGTCAGGGTTGCTTTTGCACCCTGCTTCCAGTCTATATGCTAAGCTAAGCTAAGCTAATGATCTGCTGGCTGTAAATGAAAGTGGTATTGATCTTCTCTGACTTTATGTTCGTGTTGGCACAGCAAGCAGCGCTTCAACCGTTTGGTATTTTGTGGACCTTGATATTCACTTTGCCTGTCCGTGTGGTGTTTTGGTGCCAGTTGCTGAGTGCACAGTGCACAACTAGGAAGGTTGGAGGTTCATGAGTAAATGGGTTGTTGGTATGCTATGAGTAATTATCTGTTGTCCAAAGCCGCTTTATACTGTAAATATGAAAAGCTCATCCCTCAGCTCATTAAATGTCTGCAACCTGAAGGCAGCAGGACAAATATCTTGATAAATCTGCAGCTTCTGTGAAGTGCAGCACCAGAGTGTGGGACCATTACGTATGGCCATCCACGCTGTTCATTTTGAATAAATCATGTACAAATGACACAAGGCTGCTGCAAAATACCCACTTACACCTGTGTACATATCAGACTGGTTAGTATTCTGTGGTTTATGTGTCAGATGATGAATTAAAGCAGCTCATCAATCCTGTTGTCTCCTTTGCAACTTCTGACACATTTATACACTTTATTTAAGATAAAGACAATCTGACTTTTGCTGCAGATTTGTGGAACTGTCCGTTCTTGTTGTGCCACTGGCATCATTCAGACAAAAATATGATCTCCTGGGTTGTTGCTGTGCATCCCTATGATTGGCTCAGCTGTTTCAGATTGATGAGACCAGAAATGTGACTGGCTGAGAGTGTATTTATCAATCATCACACCCTCCGATTTATATTCCACTTCAATCAGCCCCTTTGAAGATGTGCCTTAGGATCCTTCCTCTCATTCTTATTCTGAATAAATATATTTCCCAGAACTATTCCTTTAAAGGCTTGGTGCAACCAAATTACACGATTGAGAAATAACGCCCATTGTTAGAGAAATGAGATAATCCAGAATCCTTTCTAGGTTACAACTGAACCTACTTACTCCAAAAGAAATAGTCCCTATGAAAACGGCTCATTCTGTGTTCCTGGTTCCAGAACCGGGTTCTTGCATGAGGCCCATTGATTATACATGAGTAGGATGTGATGTCACTTGGTTCAACCCTGCTTCCAGTTTATTTGTGTTACACAAACCAACCTGCTCTGACAGATGATTTCCTGCTTAATCACATCTGAAGCACAGCCTGTTAACTTAAATTGAATTTTAACAGTGATTCTGATCGTGAGTAGCAGGGGAGTGATCATTACAGTTCATTAGAGTGAGGATGCACAATCAGCGTTTCTAATGCAGACATGAGCATCACTCAGCCACACACACACACACACACACACACACACACACGTTCAATACTGTCAATTTAACCATGTGACACTCTCATAATTCATCCGAGTAGAATAATATGAACTCGATAAGCTCTCCCTGGGAGACACCTCCTGATTGAACGCACTTGTGTTAGTGTGTGCGTGTTCACGAATGTGTGTGCGTGTGTGTGTGTGTGTGTCCTACCAGGATGAGCAGACAGTGTGAGGAGAATTCCTGGTGATCAGGGATGGTGGAAAACACAGAGAGAACCAGACATCCAAACACCAGGATGAACCTGTGGAGACACATATAGAGACACAATCAAATCAGCTATGTGTAATAAATAACGTGTAATCACTAAATAACAGGCTGTGGATCATTACACACACACATGCAGAGTTGCTCAAAGTGAACCTGCAAGCTACAGATTGATGTAATTATTTCTCTTCTGCCAGGCTACATTAAGCAGGGTTTAAACCTTTACAGGCATTATTAGGACCAGGCTAAGAACTGCTTAAAGCTTCACCAAGCTTTACTATATCACTGTTACTGTGGTGATGGTGTGGCTGATTCACATACTGTATGAATGGACTGAAGGCAAACATTTTTTCCCCACATTAACACTAGCTGAACAAGCAGCTGACACAGAGCTACAGGCTGTGATAAGAGTGTGAATGTGTGTGTGTGTCTACTGTTGTACTCCAGTTATTCACTTAATGCTCAAGAGGGGAGATTCATTATATGAAAGTGGTGCTCTGCAAGGTTCTTTGACAGCTTCATGCTGCACAGTAGCGTCCTTCACCTTCGATTTTTTTTTTCCACTTCACATTACAGTCTTTTGGCAAAAGATTTCATTCAAAGCAACTTTGAATTTTTCTCTCCTACTTCAGGTTCAGTGTCTCGCTCAAGGACGGACCAGCTAATACCAAGCGAGCTAGAACTGCCTGAAATAGCTTGGGCAGAGGCAAAAACAATTCCTTAAACATGCTAGCAAGTTTTGTTGGCTTGTTTCTTAACACTGGCTGAAGAAAATGCCAGCTGAATATATTATGGTCACCCTATCTCCAGGACCAAGAGTGTAACTTAAAAAAGTTCACACTAACCAATGGGAGCAGCCTGGCTGACCTGTGCGCACTTAGTCAATGGATGGACAAGCTTCCAACAATTGCCATTTTTGGGCAACTGGACAAATTTATCAGAAAGTTTTGGGTCGATTTTTGTCTTTTTACATTGTCTGCACGAGTGACAGGTGCTGCTCCATGACACACTCAGTGGAACAATACACAACCACTGAGCTGGAGGATGAGTAAGAGGAAAACAGCCTGCAGAACCAGACTCTTTTCACATCTAACACAGGGAATTAAGGATTTATTGCAACAAAACCTGAGTTGGTGATTATTATAACAGTGGAAAGACTGACCAAGATGGTTTTGTTGAGTTTTATTTTGTTTCCGTCTCTCGGGTTTACATGAAATGTGTTTTACAGAGTTGATGAGGCAATTAAAGCTGTCTTACTGGTTGATTCCACTAGACACGGCATGTCTGCACCACTGTGGAGCAGAGAGCCGCTTCTGGACATGCTGAGGCACTGCTGGTGGAATCACAAGCATTGTGTAGAATTGCAGCAATCCACTTCGGCTGCTGCGACGTGGCCATTAGATGACACAGTCGTGCCTTTTCAATTTTTTTTTATTGAGTAAAAGACAGAAACTTGAATTCAGAAGATGATAGGACGTAGAAGAGGGAAGAGAATATTTCCTTTCCTGACATTTAGTGAGCTCATTTTGTTTGTTTTGTTGCACTCGTCTCCCTATGACATTTCACCATAGTTGTCTTCACTTCTTTTGATTGACAGAGGCAGATGGTAAGCAATAAAACTTACTTTTGAGCCATACCTCAATTCTGGCACCCAACAACACAGCAAGATGATATTTCTGCTTGGTTATGTGCTCTGAGGTGATTTGTGTTTGTCTCCAGATTTTCCTTTGTTTGCCTCCAGCCAACACCATGACGTAATCATGATGTCAGCACGAAAAAGGGAAGGTGAGAGGTGGGGTACACCCTGGACGAGTTGACAGTTCGTCACAGACAACCACTCGCGCTCGCATTCACCGAATCCCCCAGCCAGGCTGGAGGGGCTGGGGAGTTTGTGGCTGGGGCAGAACCTCTTGTTGATCGTAGGTGTAAATGTCACTCAAAGTCGAGATTTAAAAACCAGAGAATGTCAAACTATAATGACAATTGCTAATACTAATGGAGGTAAAAAAAAATATTTTCAATATTCAACTCTTTGATGTGCATTTTTGACCCTGTTGTGCATGAGTGGTTTAGTGACTCAAACAACTTTTTATTCAAATTTATTCAAAAAATAAGAAAGTAAAAATTAAAGTAAGGATTTGTGTTGGTCAATCACAAGTTAATTTAGGAATACTTGGAATACTGAATGATGAAATTAATTTTTTAGATTAAAAAAAAAACCTCATCTAGGTCTTTTTTGACCAAAGTTTCAATTAACTGCATACAGCCTGAATTATGCTTCTGCTAAATGTGTCAATAATAGCAATTTGCATTTGTAGGGTGTGATACAACTAATAGTGAAGATCAGGATAAAAGTGCAGGTTTTCGGGCTGTGATAACACTGACACACTCAGAAAAGAAATCTCCTGAAACATTTGCATCAGTCTTCATTTTGGCAGGTCCAATCAGAGCCATCCTCGTGGCCTGACTGACCCAAAATACCCCTCCTCTGCTGCCCGCAAGGAAACCACTTACTCCCTTGTAAGTCATATGGTAACTTGGTTAATGAGCAAATACAAATTAAAATTCATAAGGAAGCTTCCAGGCAACATATGCACAGGCTATCAGCCCCGGCCTGCTGTTCTAGCTCGAAAAAGATGCCATCTGTCTTTGTGATATTTACTGTTTTCTCGTCTCTACAGATCTCTGAGTGTTTGTTTTCTGTGTACAGAATATGTCCCAGCCTTGTTCCTGTCTTCTCTCCAGACCTGTCTCTGTCTTATACTTTCTCTTCAATATTTTATGCTTCTCGTTTCTCCTTCTACCTCACTTTCTTCCTGGCCTCCATCTCCCATCCCTCTGTCTCTGCTCTAGTTTGCATTTCTCTTTCGCATTCACCATCACTTTTCTCTCTCCTGTATGATTGATGCCACCATTTATTTCCACAGGATCCATGAAGAATATGAAAAAGGAGGTGTATATGCATGTGTGCATGAATAGTGTGTGTACCTGCGGCTGAGTTACAGCAGAGGAGGACTGATGATTCCTAACATCCAGCCCACATCTGAGTCTGATACCAGCTCCTTCTCTAATAGCTCTTTACTGTCACACAGACAGACACACAACACGGAGAGTGGATTTATAAAAACCATCCGGCTGTGAAGTTTGTTTGTTGGTTTGTGTGCACTGAACCGCTCATCCCTCTAACAACTAACCTCTTCACTTCAATAACTTTCCAATGAGCACTCCAGAGCAAGCAAGCAAGCAAGTGGACCTTGAGTTGAGATGGAGTTTTATCCACTGTTATTTACAGAGTCAAGGATGAACTGTCAAGCTCAACTTTTGATGTGTTTTTGCAGTTTTCTTGATGCAAACGTTAAAAGAATCCACTTTAGCAAAAGCAGTGTGGTGTGTTTAAGGCCGTCTTTATTTAAAGGATGTTTTTTCTATGCAAAGTTCTGCTTGCGTGGCACAGTGTACAGGCAGGTAAAGCCACAAGCCATCATGAATTACCACGTCAAGTTAGGGGTTAATTCTTTTAACCTGCTCATACATCTGTGAAGTGTTTTCTCTCTCATGTCATTGTCTAAGGTTTCACCAGTATACTTTATCAGAGCTGCTTGTATATCTTTGGAAACCCCTCTCGGGTCTGAAAGTGTGTTTGTATCTGCGTATTTGAGCAATATAAAAATTGCTGGCATTGTCACCTCACGTTTAGTGCGGCCATTTGGATCAAGGGTAAGCACCTATCTGGTCGGACAACACAACATACAATTTACTTCTTTTTGAGCACAACCCGATACTCACTCATAATCACTGTGCCACCATGCCACTTTTGAGGGAGTATTACAAAAAATATGTGTAGGCTATTATATATTCTGTATTTGATATTCTGTATAAAGGATAACTGCCAATATATCAAGATCAGAATTTTTTTTACTTTCAATATCGTTGTTGGTATCAGCACCAGAAATCCGGTGTTGCTCAGGGCCTATACAAATAAAATTGAATTTGCATGATACAGAAATTTATTCTCCTCCAATGAGTTACCCCACATCCTACTGTTACTGTGAAAATGGTGCGGTTGAAACAGTCGGCTAGTCAGATGTGCAGAACACACACACCACACCAAATATACAGAGGGAACAAGAACATTAAAAGAGCAGAGAGGCAACGGCCAAATTTATGGTAAAAAAAGTGGAAAGGTGAAGCTATTATAATGCACCCTGCTCGTGCTGGAATGAGAGTGGATGAATTTTGTGGCCCTGTCCATAATTCCTAATAGATGGCCTCTCCCAGACTACTTTTTTTTTTTGCTATATTGTCTTTTTTTTTTTTTTCTTTGGTTGAAAAAATGCTCTTGGATCTGGATTAAACTGCGAGTGAAGGACCCCAGAGTGTGTGTGCAATTGCATGTGGTTATGCTCAGTGTTTGCGCCGCAAGGTTTGGTGCTGTAACAATAAAAAGTAGAACATGAACCACTTCCTGCCGTGGAAATAAAGGCTGCGATGCCTCATGAATGAAGCCAACTTTATGCATCTTGTGAATAACAGCCAATCAGAACCCTTTGGATTTCTAGATTGCTTCTCTACAGTGTACCTGGAAATAGGCTTTTTATAGGTGCCATTTTGGGAAAACAAGATTAAAGTCAGCCTGTTTGTGCACAGTCAGTTCTCGTCCTGCAACTGGTTCCAGACAAATTATTATACTGAGTGATAGATGAATTGACTACAGGTTCCAAATTGTTCCATGTAGCACCGTTTCTTAGATGTGCTGATGAGCTTATTTCAAGGTAAAAAGAAAAACTGACAATGACAAATGTAGCTTACTTTTGAACATTTCAAGAAATGGAACAAAAAACACAACTGTCTGTCTCCACAGCCACATTTACGGGTAATGACAGTTTAGGCAAGAGCATGATGAAATAGTACAGGTGAAACCTGTATTAGCAATATAAATTGATTTCTAAAGTAATTTAGCAGGCTCAACTGAATTTTCCTGACATTTCATTTCACACCACAAATAACAGACTTGTGGAGTAAAATAAAACACTTAGTTCAATGTCAGTGTACAAATGAAATCACTCTATTATGACTGTGAGTGTATGCACAATTCTGAAGTAAAACACATTCGGCAAATGGTTTGTGCTAGAGAAAGTTTTGTGTTTTTTTTCTATTCACATTGCAGACATTTAAGGCCTTGAGTGAATGAGTACGAAGAGTGAAAAAATATGACCTGGATATTGTTGCTTGAATATGGTTAACAAAAAGAACAGACCTTTATTCTTGGGAGCAGAGACCTCAATTACAGACTTGGGTGAAATCATCGTATGAAACGAGAACAGCATGAATGGCTCATTTTGTTGGTTGAACAGATACAGGTACAAAAAAAAATGTGTCTGTGCATTTCAAACATTTATAACTTTAAAAACACACATTTTTGACCTGATGGTTGTAAAAACAGCCTGCAGTCAGATTCAAAATTATATTTACTATAGTAGCATCTTTGCTTTTGAGGGAGGTACAAAGATCTTCTGCCAAAGGAGACCAGATGGTCCTTGATCATCTACTGGTGACAAAGATAAATAAATCAACATGCACACTCATTTCTTTAATGTCAGATTGACATATCTTTATACATCAAATCATTCCCAGAAGCATTCAGCATATTATCAATAATGTTTTATGCACTCAGGCACACTGTGTGTTTTCCTTCCTGTATGTCAATAGATGATGAAATTATTCAGTGGGCGCACACAGAATAAATGAGAAGCTGCTATTGAAGCACAACAAATGCGATCAATAACACTGTCATATTGATCAGTCCCCAGGTGGATTAGCCACTTGATCAGTCACTCACAGAGGTGATTTGCTGATACCGATGTCTGTGTGGTCATATTTGAGGAAGATGAATGTGGTGAGACGTGTGTGGTCTGTACATGGATTGAAGGCTAGGTCGCTCATTAAATAAATTTGTCATTTTGCCTTTGGGCTGTTAAGGAAACCTTGACAAGATCGCTGCCGCTTCATAAAGTAGAATTATTGTTCCACAGTTGTATGCCTTCGCCACCCAGACAGTTTACTGTCGTGTCTCTATAATATATGAGGTGAAGACTTTGAAGGGCTTTAATTAAAAGGTATTAAGTTTATTTTATTATTGTATTAACTTGTATGAATCAAGTCAATAATTTCAAGTGAGAAATATGCTGTCTTGTAAGAAATGTTGTCATAATTAGCGTATGAATTCTTGAATTATGGCTAAAACCATGTTTTGTGAGGTCACAGTGACCTTGACCTCTGGTCTAGTAGTCTGGACCTTGAACTTTGACCTTTGACCAACAAAGTCCAATCAGTTCATCCTTGAGTTCAAGAAATTCCATCCAGGCATTCCTGAGATATCATGTTCACACAAATGTGGACGTGAGGTGAACTCGAACTTTGACCTTTGATCACCAAAATATGAGTTTATCTAATGGTATTAGATTATCAAAATGGCTGCTGTGTAAAAGGGCATGTTTTGGTTGAAATAGCTCATTTTGACCATTGCATTTCACTAGAATAATTTTATTAAAGGGCTCTGTTAAAACAAAAAGTGACCAAATATAAACCATGTTTCTTACCTAGAAGTCAGACATTAAGCCAAGTAGAACAAACTTTAGTTTGCTAGTTAGTTTAAAGTGGCTGACACCCTGGATGTTTTTTATGTTTTTGCCCATCAGAATGTACATGCGTTTTGGTGAATCCTTTGGTGGGAGGGGCTTAGCGGAGTGATACAAGACTTTTAAGTTTGGAGAATGGCAAGTAGAAACTTGATTTATTTGTGACTTGGCGGTTTAATATGTAAAATGTATCAAGAACAAAGGTGTTCATGCTACCTGATGTATAGCACACAATATTATAACAGCTGTTTACTGATGTTTAATGCCTGTAAAAAGGTGCCATGCTATTCTACAGTGGCAGTTGACTCCACTGAGAACATTTGCTCTGGAGCTCCACTCTAAATGTCAGCTAATTCCCTTTATTAAATATCTCAGCTAAGCGTTGGCCCGCTCTGTCGTCAGGATGTCAAACCAACATCTGGCAAAATTGGTGCTTGACGTCCTCAGTGGACCCTGGACAAGATGCAGGTGCAAGAGAGTGCCCGCTTTGGTGCATGCATACGGCAGAGACAAACTGCCTCTGACTTCATGCTGATGAATGACCTGAGGACCCACAGAAGAAACCATATACAGCCAAAAAGACTGCACTCCTCATCTAGGAGCTGACAAAGACGACTGAACAGCCTAAGGAGAGGAGGTGGGTGCTTGTATGTGCGTAATCAGGTCCCTGGAGATCTGCAGCCTGGGCTCACAATTCAGTTTCACACGAGCATAATGTCTTCAAATACAAACGAGATGGAGGAGATACACACAAACAGACACCACCAGCAGTTTCCAGCATTTCCCTTTTTGCAGAATTTTAAAAGGGTGTTCCTTCTTGAACCTTTACCAAACTCATCCACCTGCTTTAACTGTTGCATCTATTGTATTCACCGTCTCTTCATGTGACAAATTCAAAAAAAATGTGTCAACTCACTCACAATCCCTCACCATCACATAATCCTTTCATTGTGAAGGGACATGATCTTATGATCAGTAGTGTTCACAGATGTCCTTTGAATGTCACAGTCTGTGTTGCTAGCGTGGATGAGAGTGGACAATACTTATGCATGGATTATTTAAAGGAAGGAAGGAAGCGTTTAAGACAACACTTATGTCATATCACAATATAACGATATCCAGAATCTAAGACAATATCTAGTTCTATATTGATATTAGTATAATATCCATGTATTGCAGATGTATCAATAAAAGTAAAATGCAACAGAGCGCATGGAAACAATTTAAGTGAATAAATTGTAATGGACATGAATTGTGCTACTTAACCGTCCACTGAAGAGTCCTCTTCAATCGAGAGAGGAAAAATCATTGTGATGATGTAACCTTCCCCAGATTATTACATGACACAAACATAAATGCCATATTTCCATCATAGTATTTACACTGACTTCCACCTCCTGAGGTTTGACTGATGCTCTCAAAATCACGTCTCACGTCTCTTTTTCTTGTGGCCCGTTCACCCCCAACAAAACACTGATTTACACATAAACGGTGCTGTGCTCACACACCCTTTTGTGTATGCAAGCCTTTTGACTACAGCAAAATTGCACACTGCACACTGTTGCACACAGTTTCACAGTTTCACATTGTTTCACATTGTCTTACAACCCAGAAACCACAGCAAAACGGTGCAACCCATTCTCACCCCAACACTGATTTGTCACGCTCCCTCATGTCTCATAATAACGCACAAGGTACTTTTTAGCAGCTGTATGAGCCACTACCTGAGAGCTTTGTTCAACACATGGTTGATGCTGTCAAACTGTCACAGTTTGGTTAGCTTTAGGAAAGATCATGTTCTGGGTTAACATTAAAATAAGTAGGTTATGCTACATATGTGAAGCAAGTTGCAAGATGAAAGTCACGTGATGAAAGTCTCATGAAAGAAGACATAACTTTATGTCATGTAATGTAACTTAAAATGTTTTGGTTGGGGCCACAAACACATGTATACTGTCTTTGTGTAATAATGGATTTACAATGCAAAATCAACAAAATTTGGAGAAAGAGAACATGAATGAAAACAAAACAAAGCGTGAAGAGTCTTGTTCACACTGATATGTGTAATAAATAAATAAATAACTTCAGAGCGACAAATACTTGACTTCACTGTTTCATGCGGATAATAAATTGGCTCTCAGAAGACACATCTTAGTGGGAGATGATTAAACGTCTTCAAACAGATTTCAGCAGAACCTGTGAGCCTACGTGTCTTACTGTAAATCTAGTTTTTTTCAAGGTATCATGGAGCTCATAAATTGGCCTCTGTGTATAGTGTATAGTGAAAGCATGTAGAATGTGCATGTATATATGAACAAGTATGTTTATGATAAAAAGGAGTAAGATTATAAAACGGTGCACATGTTCTCCTCTATGTGTTTATATAAAGAAGGCATCTGAGAGTAGGAAGGAGAGGAAGTGTGTGTTGTATGTGTACTGTATGTGTATGCGTGTGACAGACTGGGTACGTGAGAGGTCAGGTTTTTCCACACAATACGAACTGGTGTCATTATCTATTTCCTTCTTTCTTTCTGTGCCAACCATGCATACCCTTTCAATCAAGCGACAGAGGGAGGGAACGGAAACAGAGAGTGAGAGATTGAAAGAGAAAAAGAGAAACCAGGAGAGTCAGAGAGAAAGCAAGTTGCTTTCAATAAGTGGATGAGAAAATGTCAAGGCAACAGAACAAAAGAAACAATGGACAATACAAATGAAGATAGAGGGGTCATGCAAATAGAAGATGAACAGCAGAGACCTCCGCAGTGGCACAAAGAGAACATGCCGATTCCTGTGAATCATGACCAGTGGTGGAAGAATTACTCATCTTTTTAGTTAAGTAAAAGTTGCAGTACTGCTCTGTAAAAATACAAGAAAAAGTCCTGCATGCAACATGTCACTTAATATGTTTCTGTTAATACGTTTACTTAACTCTAAACTAAATCATAAAATAACCATGATTTGTCATCAAAGATGATAAAAAATATGCTAAGTTGAAATACTGACTTCTCCAACAACAATGCTGAAGCCAGTAGGTTCTCCTTTGGACTTTTCATTCTGGTACTGTAGGGTAGACTGGGGGGTGGTTGCACCAGGGGACAGTTGCAACACATCTTATTTCTCCAGTCAGCAAAACGCTACAGTTATAATACTCATACATCACATGCTCACTTAGACACATAAGCTTGAGTTTGAATCAGAGCTTTGTTGACTTTTAAGTAACTTGGTGAGCATGTGTCTGGGTGTCCAGTGGGTACATAACGTTTTGTCATGGCTGGTAGGGCAGGGACAGTTGCAACACAATGTTCGCTGAATTACTTGGTGTTTTGTTTATGAGTGAAGAAGTCATCAATAATCTTAGCAAAAGAGTGTGTATTTTCAGGGCAGTGGGCAGAGCAGGGTGCTCAATGAGCTTAGATTTACATCGACAGACAACTGGCCATTATAACCGACTGATTAATTTATAGTGTGGGAATCGTTGTTGCTTGTCATTGTCAAAGTATAACGTTGCGTTGGTCTTGCGCTCACGTGGGGTCAGCGTCCCAGCAACCTGCCTGAGCTTCCCTGAATCTGGGGAGGAGATGACGAGGAGAAACAACTTGCTCCAACCATGGTATATTAAATTCAGCCTATTTAATATACTGTCTATGGATCCAACTCACTATTTCAACTGCAGTACTCATTTTTTAACACTAGGGTATTACATATTGCACCTTTAAAGTACTAATGTAGAAGTAGCTGTTGGGCACAATGGTCCATTTCAGAGAGAAATATTGTTATATATATCATATTATTGGAACATTACTATTGATGCTGTAGAATATGTAAAACTTCAGCAGGTGGAGATATAGTTTCATCCATAGCACACTATCATATTATATGAAGTAATTATATATAACATCTGAATCTGCAAAGTAACTCCATCTGTCAGATAAATGTAGCAAAGTACAACTGTAAATGTGCAATATTTCCCTCTGAAATGTAGTGGATGTACAGTATAAAGGAACGTGAAATTGAAAGTGAAGTTAAAGCACATTTAAAATTGTAGCTGAGTAAATGTACTTCATTACTTTCCAGCACTGCAAGTGACTGAACGCAATAGGAGTAAGTAGAGTAGGTTCCCCTGGAAGAATGATGGGAAGATAAAGATTGAGCTTAGCTATAAACAATCATTTCTCTTTCTAGGAAAGGCCTGGCTAATCAGTTCATCACAAAATAAAACAAGTGAGAGAAAGAAGAAGAGAGAGAGATTAACAAAGAGATGACCAGCTGAGACACTGGACTGAGCACAGCGAGTCTCTCTTTAGAACTCACTACGTCAATCGTTATTGTATCGATCATGTTTTTATTCTGATCAATACCTGATCTTACAGTACATGGTTGTGTGTGTACTGCTCATTTTGTCACATCTTGATTTTTAGCATTATATGATGCAAGTGGGAGGGCTGGATGAAAAAGCACACACTGGTAGATAAAGAGACGACAAGGAGAGAGGAGAAAAAGGCAAGATGAGAGGCGGGGGGAGGGGAGGAGTGGGACGGAGCCAGGTCGACTCCTTGCCAGCCGTCTATTAGTTAATCCTTGTGTTTATCCAGTCGAGTGCAGTATCTTACCTGATGATGGCAGCGATAAAACATATGGTTTTATTTCTAAGCAACTACTTGACCAAACAGAGCTGGGCCAAGGACACGGCGCTTCACACGCCAGTTTTCTTTGCTCACTTCTGAAAGGTTTCTCTCCATCAAAAGAAAAGTTGAACTATAATAACAGTCATTCCCCAATTCACATCAGAGGGTTCAAAGAGCCGGGGCGGCTGGAGGTGGAAGGAATTTAATGTGTCGTTTAAAGGAGCTTCAGAGAGGCGTATCCACGCTAATGCAAAGGCTCTAACCAGGGCTGAAAAGTTTGAGTCTATTCATTATGCCAGCCAGTTAAAGCCCTTAAAGCAACAGTATGTAACTTTTTACCTTGATGAAAGAGTAGTACTGAAGATCTTCTTCCTGAGTTGGTCAATTTAAAGCTGGTGTAGGCAGTTTATTTTCAGCATCACTGGCAAAAGTTTCATAATAACTTTTAAGCATAATGTAATTCAAGTGGTTTGAGAGAAACTTGACTTCTGCTCCTCCTCTTAACTCCTTTAGAAAATCTAGCCCATTATGGGAGACTTTAGCCAATCACAGGTTAGTATTTTTATCAAATCAACCCAACTCCAAACATCAATCCTCAAGGGAATCTCAGGACAACACACACCAGCCACATACAGTGAGTGAACCATACAGACAGAGCAAAGCTATGGAAGACAGGAGGCGCCGGTAGAAACATGAATAAAAATCACTGCTTTTCTGGAGCGTCTGTACGTGTAGACGTGGAAACAGGACAGTGGAGTATCCTATTGGATCACTTTCGGAGTTTACACAGAAAACACAAGGTGATATTTTGATCATGGTGTGTGTCGCATGGTGTGTGTCTCCCTTCAGCAGACGTTTGGACTCGAGTCACACAAAATTGGGTTCAAGTCAAATGCAAATTTAAAAACTTAAGATGCAACTTAATAAAATAAAAAGAAAAGTGAGGAATGTCGAGGCAGTAAGTAAGTGAGAAATAAGTAATGTACAAACACAAAAGTAAGATTCAGAAGCAAGATTTGAAGAAAGAAAAAGCAGCTTTCAAAAATTCTTTCATAAAGTTTCAGAGAGGAGCAAACACAAGTTGTTCCTATGGATATATTAAGGACAGTGCACCAATGATGTGCACAAAGTTGTAACCCCATTACAATAATTACTTTTAAATCTAATAAAAAAAACTGATCATAAAAAGAAAGAGTTTTATAGTTTTTTAGTAGACTCAAATCATCACAGTGTGAAACACACCTACACAGACAAGCAGAGGCAGATTCAAATTCATAACATCAAGAGCATGAAGAGCTGAAGACGTGATTGTGACTCCTCACCAGTATACCAGCTTAAGACGCAGCTGTTTGTTTCTTATCCCACATCTGGGCCATGTGATCGCAGCGAAGAAGAGACGCAGAGAGATACAGATAGTAAAGTTAGGGAGAGGGGTACAGAGAGAGAGAAAGAGCCGGACAGGAGCCAATTTTCCATGATGTGGGATGCACTGAGGACGGTGACGGGTGCGAGAAGAGTCGGAAAGCTTTTAGTGTGCGTTTGTGTGTGTGTGTGTGTGTGTGTGTGTGTGTGTGTGTGTGTGTGTGTGTGTTCCCACTAACTAGACGCAGACTGACACACTGTTGAAGAAAGCCAACAGCTAACAGGGTTCATAAAAACACGGACTTACCGGCACACAGGCACACACAGACACCCACACACACACCATACATCAGATTCCTATCAGCACCCATCTCAGTGCTAATACCAATCCAAGACTCCTGTTCAGAGTGCTGTTCAGCAGATGTCAGACAGACAGATAGAGAACGAGGGAGCAAGACAGAGAGAAGATTTACCAAACTGTATTTTACATTCAAAATGTATATTTGATTATTTTATATGAATCTTGAACAAAACGAGGCAAAGAAAAAGAAACACCAGATACCAAACTCACCAAAAGACGTCAGTCAGTGTACTGCACTGACAGACTGGTGAGAGGAGAGGATTCAGCTTCTGTCTCTTTTTCCTTGAACTTCATATCAAACACTTTTTTTTCATATCATTTGATTTCTGAGAAATCAGAGTACGCATAAACACAGTCTCATCCAAATCAAACCTCTGAGCCAAGCGAATTAGAGGCACGACTCTGCTGTTGCTGCGCAGTCAGAGAGCTGGGGCCGGTTTCACGGACAAGGCTTAAGCCTAGTCCCAGACTAAAATGCCTGTTTAAGATGTCTCGGCGTGCACAGATTTACAGTATATTGAAAAAGATAATAGTAGGATTAAAATGAAGCTTAAATTAATCATTCAAAGATGCTGGTTTAACTTCTGCTGAGTACTGGTTGTGAAGAAGCACGGACTATTTGATATATCTAAAATCAGGGATGCCCACTGAAGGCCCAGTTTTCACTTGGAGAGCCAGAACTGAAACTTAAAGGGACACTTCATCCCAAAACCAAAATGAGAGATTTTTCCCCTGGCCTGTGGTGCTATTTAACCATCTCTTTATTTATCCAGTTTCATGTAGGAACTATTAGTAGAAATTACTGGAACTACTTTCTTTCTACTACAAAAAAAGTTATTCCCACATAACACACAACAAGGTCTATGCATTATCTTGAGTGGCCAGGTCATGATTTTTAGAAACAGGCACTGGGTTTGAATTTTTCAAATGTATGTTTTGGTGCTTTGAGCACCACAAGCTGAGTGTCATTTAGTTTCGTTATATTACAAAGACAGCAGACATCTCTATAGCTGATATCTGCAAAACTCTGCAACTCACTCCAAAAAAATCTAGATGGATAAATAGCACTACAGGACAGGGGAAAAATATATCTTTTTGATTTTAGGGTGAAATATCTCTTTAATGATGGGCCATGGACCAAAAGCACACACCTATTGTAATGTGTTTTTAAGTAACTGACTATCAATCCATATTTCTTCAGATGATTTTTTGGCCTTTTGCCTTTATTGAACAGGGTAGGTGAAAATAGATAGGAAAGGTGGGAGAGATTTTTTTTAAATTAACTTAAATTGTTTTAGGTAGATACATCTTGCTTATAGAGGGCCAACTTTGGTCTGAGGGCCACACTTTGGGCAACCCCAATCTAAATGAAGTCCACTATGCATTACAGAGGCCAGAGGAGCCTGTTTTTTGCTTTTGCGTCTGCTGTTGTTTTGTCTGAAGATTCACAACACTTAAGAAGATTTCTGTTCCATTCTGGGGTTTTGTGAGCACCATTAGTTCCTTACCACCTCCACAGTCTCAGACTAACTAAGCCAAATTCATTCATGAAAGCTACTTAAATGTCCTAGTTTAACTGGTACACATTAAGGCCTCCTGCTGGCTTAATCTCAGCCCTGTCTGTGAAACCGACCCCTCAAGTTATCTATTTTACAATAAACTCTGTGCTGGCTGTCTAAATGCAGCAGATACACTCGCCTCCTTCCTCTTGCTGAGGTCTAAACACTGCCATTTTCCACTTAGCTTCGCCAGCAATATTGTGTGCATTTTGACAGAGGGCAATACACCTTTTGTGTCGTAGGAAATCCACTGGGCTTAGCGGGCAGACTTGATTAATGCCACTTAACTGCAGGCTTGCAGCATGAGCATGCAGGTTCATTACTCAAACCTCGCTTCTACGATCCAAGGAGAGCTATAATTGAACGAGTACGATGCCTGTAGAGCAAATTGAGCTCAGTTAAGCCAAGACTAAAATATGGTTTGTCAGGGGTCTGTACTTGCTTTTTTCTATCTATATTTTAGGAAGCTGGCCCTTTTTCTTTTTTTAAGATAATTTGGAATGGTTGTTTATTCCCTTGAGAAAACCAAAGTTTTCTTCAAAAGAGTGTTCCTATAATTTCCAGACCTGAGAATCATGCTGTTTGATATTTTCAGTTAAGTGCACTTGGTTAAGTTTGTTTATTATTGTTCTCAGACTGGAGGAAAATAACATTTCTGTCAAGTTTAATTAATTATGTGTTAAATTTAAGCATTTGTAAGTATCATTTTACATGGTGAGTCAGTCCTGACTGTGCAGGTGAAGTACCATATATAAGACATGTCAGGTATGATATCAGTAGACTCTGAAACGCACAGTGAATGCAAGCAGAAAAGTGGGCTTTTATTTTAGATGCTGAGATTTGACGCTTCAAAGATGAGTCACTTTTAGCAACATTTAATTGAAGAAGACGTCTCCTACATTTTTGCAATTCTTTTTTAAATCTATCCAGCATGTGTCTATTACTCATGATGATTCAAGACCTCTGATGAGATACACTCATTACTGGAATCCTCCTGTGGATTCAATGATTCCACTCTGAACTGCTGCTTTTTTAAAAGTTCATGCTATATACAGACTGTATTTTGCATTTTTATGCTACATATTGTTCTTTCAATCACCTGCTCTGTTTTTTCATGCTGGGCAGTTGAAGAGGCACTTTTCAGGTGGATGTCCAGTGAATGTTGATGGTAAATGTAGTCAAATGAAGCAATGACTTCCTCAGTTTGTGCTATATTGACCAAGGAAACTGAGTTCTCGTGCTCCAGAGTTGTGCTGGAACTGCCTATATGTACTAGTATGTGATACACATGACAGGGGAGGATTTAGTCATTTTGGGGTCCATGGCAAACACAGGGCACACGCATTTAAATGCTTTACTAAAGTCATAAAAACAAACTTTTATTTATGTGGAATGGCTGAGGATAGATTGTAAAAAGTCTCATAGCCTCAGGAAAGAGGCTGCTGTGAAGTTTGGTGGTACAGTGGCAGATACTTCTGTATCTCTTGTCAGATGGTAGCAGAGTGAACAGGTTGCGGCTGCAGTGGGTACTGCCCTTTAATATCTTCCTGCTTTCTTCTTTTTTTCCAGCTTAGATTGGTTGGATTTTTCAACAGTCTGTACACCACACTGAGCTGGTTGTTAACAGGAGTTAGCATCTGTCTTCCTGAAGACCTTTCCGGAGAAGCACAGATTGAATAGTCTACGTTAGTAGAGAGGACCTGAGGCACTCATGAATTAATCATTTTGATGCCATTTTTACATATGGATTTTTACAGTTAAAACTTTAGTTAATTTAACTATGAGCTCATGAGGTGTTTTATTGGTAGCTTGGTGACTGAGGCAACTGCTGACCTTTGCCTAATGGTAAGCCCCCCTGGCACACGAGCTTCTGATACAGATACCCATGTCATTGTGTATCACCTCCTTAGCCAAAACATAATGTTTGGTAGCAAAAATACGAAAATGCAAAAATGTCTTGGCTACTTAGAGTCAGCAACTAGAAATACAAGCTGAAGCAACCTGTAGTTCTTCCTGCATCCAGGGATGTCCCTGGATGTGAGGAATTTATTTGCTTTAGTTGACTACATTTACCATCAACACTGACTGGACACCCATATGAAAAGTTCTATATTAAGCCATGAGATTCAGCCATGATAGAGTCTATCAGGTATTGTTTGGTGTATTTTATGGTTTAATTAAAACATTGACAGAAGAGAGATGGCAGGAATTGAAGAGTAGAATCTATGGTAATATTCATGGCTGTTGGTTGTTGTCTTTGGTCACCAGGGCAGCCATTGGTCTACATTTGAATTGGCCTACACATCAACTAAAAACTACAAATTTATTCAGGACTTCTGTTAAACCGTGAAACTGAGGCTCTTCTTTCCTCTCATTTTATGCTCAGAGCATCTATTTGCATTCCAAGACATTATGCTCTCCAAACAACTTCATAAAGCCTCCAAGAGGAGGACAACTGGGTAATTAGCCAGTTTGACATGACCAACTTTCTTCACATGAGGAGAAAACTAAACATCAAGCAACAAAAACCCAAACTAAACAAAAAAAAAAGACCCCACAAAACATGCTAGGAACTTTGTGCCAAACACAGCAGCAGAAGATGAGAAGCTCGAGCATACTGCGGAGCTGTGAATGAGGGAATTAGAGGGGTGAAGCTGTGCTGTTGAGTTGCTTTGGTGGAGTAGAGTCAGCTCATTAGGCCAACAGATGGCTGACTGGTTTCCTTAGCACAGAGATGGGGCAACTTAACTGGAGAGAGGCTGACTCAGCGCTGCTTATGGCAATGTAAGTGTGTCAGTCTATACTATATATATGCGCTGCTTATGGCATTTTGAGTGGTGTGTGTGTGTGTGTGTGTGCATAAAAATGCAAATTTGCTGTTATTGTACACTCAGTTCAGGCCAAATCAAGTGCGTCAATGCACGCAGCAGCCCACGCAGCTCCATCTGTGCTGCTGCTTCCTGCCCTCTGACTGTTAAGGTTACAAGTTTTGAAGGAGGTACAGTAGCAGACGTACATTTTTAAGGGTTAAAACTGTAATTTGCTTCTTTGATCTTGATCATATGTTTCCCTTTTCTCTGAGGTCCAGACTATGTGAAGGTCAAAGGGATAATAAGATGTTTGTGCAAAAAGGTCTTACTGATGCTCTGGGTATATCAAACACATGTCAGCCATACACATATACAAATAAAACGCCTATTTCATCTATAAGAAAAAAAAACATGAATCAGAACCGCTGATACAGAATATTCTCGGCTTTTAAATGTCTCCCTCTTTGGTCCACGGCTCTCATTACTGTGCTGTAATTTTGCACTTCTCTTTAGTTGGTTGATCACTCTGACCTGTGCAGTGACGTCTATTTTCTCTCATTTTCATCTAATGAAGTTTGAGAATGACTCGTGCCCAATTACCTGCTGTGGCTGCTGCTGACCACACAATACACAGCATGTGCTCCAGAAGATTTTACCCAGGGAAACAGCATCAATGCTTTTTTTTTTTTTCTTAAATTTGGTTTTAATTAGAAACTCTCAGATGCAACAATTTCAACAATCCATTGTTGCACATTTTCTTAATAATTCTGTGTCATTAAAAATCCTGATTTTACTCTGTCTCTGTGGCTACATTTATATGCACACTAATTTATTATTTTTCACAATATTACATTCTTCTGAATTTGATACAGGTCATGTTAACAGCATATTCCATTTGGATATTCTGAATTAAGCCTTATTCTGAATATAGCATTTTCTGATTAAGATATTTGGGATACACCAACAAGCCAGCTAGATAACAATTTGCAAGATGTAAACACACCAACTTTTATGAAAGACTTCTATCAACAGGCTTTTGGGTAGGCATAAATATTGCAAGGCTGACCTTTTCAAGAATGTGGTTGAATGAATGAATGATGTGATCGCATGGTCGAACGAGTCCACTACCACGGGGACACTTTGCAAAAAAAAAACTAAAAAAAAGATGCAAAGAAGCAAAACGGCTCAAGCAACTCCAGCTGCCCAATAAATGCAAAAAATGCAATATATCATGCTTGTAAAGTGTAGTCTGTACTGTTTTTGATTTCATAAAAGGTGTGTGTGAATGTTTCAGTAACCATCAAAGCAGGCACAGAAGATAACATGAATGTTAGCACATAACAACAAAATATATACATTTTCAGATCAGTTTGAGGGCTGATATTGTGGAGGCAATGGTGATGCTTCGAAACACCCTGAGGAGAAGATAAGATGACTTAATAAGGAAGGAGAGGGTGAAAGGGGAATAAGCAGAACTTGAGAAAGAGAAAAAAATGGGGAAAAAAAGAAATACAGAGAAGAAGAGGAGATTTTCCCCATTTCCAGTCTGGTGGAAATGGGACGCAGTCGGCCTGCAGGCGAAAGAGAAATCAACTCTACCTCGTGTTATTGTCTCTTCTGTTTCCTCTCTTTTTCCTGAACAAACCAAAAGACACCAAGAGAGCTGTGTGTGTGTTTGAGAGAGCCACTGAAACAATATACACTCTACAATTACTTTTGCCCCCTTTGGGAGGAAAGCAAATACACAGTTTTACGTCACAGCCCCAGATCTCTGTGACCGCTTCTAAATTATTGCTTTTAATATCCTGATGAGATGAGTCAAAATAACTTACATTTTAAGTTTATATACGACACTTCCTGGATTTACGACATGCAAAATTGAATCAACACTTTTCCTCTCATACAGTGGATTCAGATAAAAGGCAGCAGGCACTAAGAGACATAGAAACAGTTTAACGCATTACTTGGTGCAATGCTATTGGCTAAAATATATAAAGCATTTATGTGTCAACATCTTATAACAAGCAGAAGTGCTAATCTTGAAAACAGAGCCACATATGAGCTTAACCAAAATGTCAAGAGCTGTAGCACCAAAGAAGAACAATTTACCCAGTCAGAATGATAACATGTTGAACGTAAGAACAAATGCTTTGTATTATTGCTTTCCTATTTTAAATTACCATTCAAATTGGGCAGTATTTCATAAAGAGAAATTACAGTGTTAACTGAAAATGTGCACATCAATATACACTATATTATTTCTCCGTGGCTGGTGTAATTTAGTGGCATTTTCCCTCTGACCAATTTGAAAATCATTGTTTTTTAAGTGGTGATTGCAAGTGTGGAAGAGAATCCTTATAAAACAAATGGCCAAGTCGAAAATAGCTGTTACAAAGAATCACTCAAACTAAAATATGCATTAAAAAAAATCCATCGTACATGTAAGGACCTGAAAAAGAACAGACTGGTATCAGATATGACAGAGAAATAAAACCACTTTGAGTGGATCAAAGAATTAAGAAGAATAACATTTCTGTGAATTGAAGGAAAAATATGTAATATATTGGTTCTAAATCATAAAATCACCATGATATGTCATAAAGTTGAAATACTGGCTTCTCCGACAACCACGCTACAGCGAGCATGTTCTCCTTTAAAATGTCCGCTCCGATCAGGAAAAACCTTCTGCCTGATGCCTAATGCTAATGCTGGCCAAATGAGTCAGAGTCTGTTTATGAGTCGTAAAAAAACATTAATAATCTTTTAGAAGGAGTAGATGTCTATAACGATAAAACTGAGCGATATGTTAATGGCGTTTGGCAGGCAGTGAGGCAGGCAGCCATTGAACTCCAACTCCAGAGCGTATTTTCAAAGCCATTTTTTTTTTTTAAGGAAAAGGGGCTTAGCGTTATAGTGACAGACAACTGACATAGTCATAAACAGCTGATCAGCTTACAGAAAAAGACTCATCATTACTTGTCAGTGTCAAAGTGTAATGTTGCGGTCATTTTGTGCTTGTGTACGTTCAGTGTCCATGTAGCCTGCAGTCGACCTGTCAGACCTTGTGGTCTGGGGAGGAGGGGGCAGGGGGAAATAACTCGCTTCAACCATAGATCGTATACTAAATAGGGATGCTGGGGTCTTGCATATTGCTCCTTTAAATCTGACTTGCTGTTCTGTGTCTGACTGACAGAAATCATTCCACACTAAGCCGGAGAAGTGGAGGAACCGATGAGGAGCAGAGGTGGAGGGAACACTGCCTTGCTGACCATTAGTGGTATTGAGTGGCAGACGAAAGAGGAATGATGTGTAATTGGAAGAAAATATAGCACTCTGTTTCCTGAGTGTGCATGCTGGGCTCTCTCTGGGCTCCATATATCTACATTGCTACAGTATTGGCCAGCCAGTGAAATACAGGCTGGCAGGTTCTGCTGACTACATGACTCTGCTCTGGACACGATCATTACTGTTGGCGCTAAGGGGTAAAATACAACCATTTTTCACCACTTAGCTTAGGACACTCACTGTGGTGACAGGACATTAAAGGAATAGTTCAGATTATTTTATGTAGGGTTGTATGAGGTACTTATTAAAGTACATTACTACAGTTGATGCAGGTTGTCACACTCCCAGTTTGGAGAAGCAACGAGCAGTACCGGCACGGCTAATTAGCAATTAACTGCTTTGGATGGGATCAGCAGCAAAACATATGTCAGCCACTAAAATAAAAAGTCCACCTGAAAAAAATCTATATCAGTTTAAGTGTGTGCTATATTTGGAATATTTTCACTGTTTTAATTTGCTGTCAGATGGCCATTTTTGGTGGCAAACTGCAAACATGGGACTTGCTGGTCTACCACTACCTCAGTTAGTTTGTTTGTGGTGACACAAAGTACCAGATCGAGGCAGAGGCGAATCAGGAACTCCCAAGTTCTGCGAGGTAAAATTTGTGCTTTTGCCTGTGAGAGTTTGGTTGCTTTAGAAAGAGCAACATTTGGCTTTAACAATGGCAGTTTCCTGCCAAAAAAGGCCATCTGTCAAGAAAGTAAAGGCTTGAAAACATTTTAAATATAGTGTACACTTAAACTGATAAAGATTTTTTTTTAGGTGGACCTTTTTTAAGAGGCTAAAATATCCTGTGTTGCTAACCCTGTCCACAGCAGTTCATTGCTTAGCTTCCTCTCTGCTTCTCCAAACTGAGTGCATGTCAACTGACATATAATATACTGACTATCTTTAAGTACAACATGAAAAGATAAAAAATAGGGGAACTGACTGAAGCTTCATGTGGGCAATAATTTGAATGATTTAGGCTTGGAAATTAAAACAATTTTTAAACATTTTTATAACATTTTACACATTGGTCGCAACGGTACTGATCATATAAGCATCATGTAAAACTGGGCAGGTTCTGCATAAAGCCACTGAGAAATAAAAAGAAAGCACATACAATTGAAAACAAAAAGAAGTGGAAAAGTGTGCAGTTAAAGCCAACATTTTAACAAGCAGCAGAAATGCAGACATTCCAACAGTGAGGAAAAGATGGAATTCTGGGAATGTCCTAATCAGCCAAGCTGATGGCCTCCAGATAAGATGGATAATCAGCAATAGGGACAAATGGCTGCTTGCTGATGGAGGGAGATGGGAGAAACGTGTGCCCCAATGACACCCATTTAACCAAATCAAAAGCTCTGGCCAGCAACCCTCAGACCGCCGTTTGATGTCTGATTGGAGGGGAAATTGTGGGCAATCTAACGTGTCCGTCTGTTTGTGTATAATGTGTGTAATATACTTGTTTATGATTGAAGGCGTGTATCAGTGGGATGTGCACAATGTGTCTGTGTTTTGTGTGTGTACATGTGTGTAACGCATGTGCATGCACTGCATAACAGCCTGCATCTGTTTCTATCCCATCTTCCTGTGTGGTGCGGCCTGCCGCTGCATCTGTGTGTACGAACACTTCACACAGTCTTTGATACTGATTTGATCAAATTATGTGATTAAGCTGGTTAACATGATCAGCTGGTTTCAGTCTTTTAGCATCAGTTGGTTTCTCGTATTCCAGAGGATACAAAAAACTTACTTTCAAAATGAATTTACTGCATATATAATGCAGTATGACCAGTTCCATTACAAACATCAGTGTTGCAGTACATGGAGCCTCTGGTGCCATTTCCTTGAAATCAAAGTGAGGGCTTCCTGATTGTTGCCTTTTTTGCCCCAAAATGTATAAGACATCCATCGCAGATGAGATTGACAGCCCTATTTCAACACCCACAGCAGCCTTGATGGACCAGAATGCAATACAACCACAGAACTGGTGTTTCATTGAGTAAAGGTCCTGCCTTTTGCTTTTTCTGTACTGGGAAATCTCTCTTTGTTGCTCTCTCCTTCAACACATTCAAGTTTAAGCAAATCCAGACTGAAACTACTAATTGACTCGAAGGAAAGAAGAGAAATGACCAAAGTATCTAAGGTGTGCCTAAACCAGGGTTTGACATTAACCATGGTCTGATGGCCACAAAAAGTTACTCTGCAGTAGAGACATGCGCAGGACTGTTTCCTCGGCCACTCTTGCGGGATTTCTGACCATTACCACCCCTCCACAAAAATGAGAAATTTGCCCAAATGTCAGACTTGTCTTAGTTTACTGCTCCAACCCAAAGAAAAGTTAATACTTCTTGCTCCTGCAAGATCTGCATCAGGTCCCACAGGACCCATGTGACCCTCCTCCCAGTGCAGTCCTTTACTTTGTGGCCACGAAATATTCCAGGTAGGTGGCCCCTGTGGCCACCAGGTTTTATTGGCATACTGTGAGCCTTCACTAACACATTATAGTTTCACAAACACCACAATTCCTTTATGCCTTTTAGTTCAACATTCTATGAAAGCAGCGCACAGCACTCATCATTGATTATGTCAGGGCTACTGAAGTACGCCTTCTCAAACTGCTAACAAGATCCTTACAGAAGAAATCAGACAGACAAATCTAGTTTTCTACGATTACTTAGCATGAATGAACCTTTATTCTGTATTCTCTACAGCCATGAGGTTTTATCGCATGTATTTTTTATTTTTACACCAGGCCCTGAATGAATCTACATATACTTAACTTGCCTTGCATGGAAGATTATATATGCAAATCACATCAATCAATCCAAGTCTATATAAAAGCTGTGTGTTCCCCTTAAATAAGTTGCTCCTGTCAGGTGTGTCTGTACATCCGACAGCTTGACAGCCTCACTAACTGTTGGAACATTTCAGATAAGGACAAAAAAACTGTGTACTGGCCCGCATGTTTCCTGCTGGGGATTACTATTTGATGTTGACATTTAGGAAAACTGTGGGGAACGACAGCAGAACAATATTTCTGCTCTTATTTTAATGAAACACCTTACATCACCTTTGTATCTGGATCACAGGGATGTTGTTGGGATGCTGTGGCTCTGACCTTTGCTTTCTCACTTACTGGTTGCTGCTGATGTGGATGGTCATGGAACTCAAACTTGAATGTTGAGCGTAAAAGAAGGAGAAGGGAGCGTAACAGAAGCAGCAAAGCCTTGATTAAACCCTTTCTCAGGGCTGCTGAGTGTGCTGCTTCGCTTTGGCTGGTGTCTAACCCCCAGTCTCTTGCCACACACACACACACACACACGCACACACGCGCGCACGCATGCACACACTTCCCACCCCGTCCCACAGGGCTCTGTCGCAGCCCAAACATTATTCCAGCTGATTACATGCCAATTCCCATCAAGAGCAGCCTGCGAGGCTCTTCCCCACCCTGATTAACACTAACCACCATGCACTGCAATGTCTTCAGCATGTGTCTTTTTCCATCAATTCCTTGCCGATTTCTTTTATCTGTGTTTTTTACTCTCTTTTTTTATTTATCTACCTTTTAACGTGTAGCTTGAATTGCTGTCTCTCCAGGCCTCTTATATCTCTCTTTTCCAGTCATCTTTCAATCACCACCTCAACAGTTTGCTCTGGATTGCAACCATCAACACTGTAATAAAACTTGAAAGAAAACAGACACAATGCTGTTCAGAAAAGGTTGGCAGAGCCACATAAGATGGATAATATGAGTGTCAAATGTAGGGTACTGAAAGTGAAAGTGTAGAAACAGACTGTGGATGATTAAAATACTGTATAATGCATACAGTTCATTGCCACATTTCGGGGGGGCTCACAAATTGTTTCTGAGGGCTGCCACTGGCCTGCAGGTTGCACTTTGTCAACCCATGGATTAGTAGATAGACATAAAATTAACATACAATAATTCACCAATTGATTAATGTTCTCAATTTTGTCATTTTATATGACATGAAATTGTATCTATAAATATCAACTAAACAAAAACATTTGATAGACCAATACAAACTGAAAAAACTGAGTCAGTTTCCTTTTTTCAATGATTATTAAAACAATACACAGACCATGTACTGTATCATAACACTGTTGCTGGTGGTCTACACAAACACACGCGTACAATCAGGAGCACTGACGAGCCTTGCAGCCACATGCCTTCACACTTGCGTTTTTGACTTAAGCTGTACCCAGCTGTTGCACATTGACAAGAGTGCAGTCAGCAATGTGTGTGTGTGTGTGTGTGTGTGTGTGTGTGTGTGTGTGTGTGTGTGTGCAGGACTGCTAGCTATTTCCTGAGCTGTCTGCTGTGATAGCAAGTGCAGCTGCTTTTCTTTGCATCTTGCCATATAATAGAAAAGACTGACATTTAAATATGGACTCCTGTGTGGCAGGAACACTAACGCATAAGTGTTTGTGTGCGTGCGTGTGTGTGTGTTTGTGGGAGTTCATATCGGGACAAGAAGAGATTGTGTGTTGCTCTAATGTATACCTGTGTGAGGCAGAGACACTGGTCTGCAGTCATCACTGGTATCTTTCCACTCACTCGGTATCTAATTGCTATAATCTTATATATGGTGTAGTATAACAGTGGGCTATATAATGGAGAACAACACCACACAAATTCCATTTAATCTTATTTAATGATCTATTGACTAAAAACAGTGTTATGAAAGCCTTTTAGAGTGATACTGAAGTCTTAAGAGTTTTTTGATTGATTTTCCATCTTCCAGGCGTCCATTGAGTTCCATTAATGTCAAAACTAGTTGCATACACATCTACACAATACGAAACACTCTGTTGAGGTTTTGCTGAAGTTTGCTCTGAGAAGTTTGTGCTTTGGAACAAACATTTTGGTGAGAAACCTTGGCTAATTTATCTTGATTATTTTAAGCAGCAATATGTAACAACTGTGTGTCTAAAAATGACTGCTGCAATCCAAACAGTGAGTTGCAGCCATAGTTTGTATATTAAAGCTCCAGTAGGCAACATTGTTTTGGTATAATTGAGACATAATTTCATAAAAACCGTGTTGCCGCTGAGTTGCATTTTCATGACCACTTATAGCGCGGCGAGCCGTGCCCAACATGACCCATGAGCCCAACTCTCCTCCAAGCGAGTGTTGTGATACTGAGCTCATGTGTGCAGGAGAGCAGAGAGAAAGACGTTTTTAAGTCTCTTTATGTTCAGCTCTCAATACTTCTGTATCTTCACACTGAGTATTTATGTTTTTAAATGTAGTTTATCTCCTCTGTCTGTGTTCTTTACTGTCAGGTGTCTGTTTTACTGTATTACTGTCTGTATTACACACAGTTGATATCGGCCTGTCTGTGCTCGCTCACGATAGCCTCCGTAAACTGTTGCTTGTGCTCATGAAGGGCGTGCTGCTCGTCTAGTGGGAGGGGCTCAGGACACAGAAAATGAAACCTAACTCAGATGAGACTTAAAAATCATCTGTTTTCAGGCTTTACACCTACTGCAGCTTTACATATGTTGAAATCCTATTTAGTATACAGTGCCTGGGTGAGGTGAGCTGTTTCCCATCACCGCCTCCTCCCCAGACTCAGAGAAACTTGGGCAGGCTGCAGAAACACTGCAGGAGCACAAGACAAGCACAACAAGAACAAGCTACAAGGACTCCTACACTGTAAGTTGATCAGCTGTTCATAATTGTCAAGCGTCTGTCTATGTAAAGCTAAAACAAAAGCTTACTGCTCTGAAAACACACATTCTGGAGTTGGAGTTCAGTGACTGCCTGCCAGATTTCAGTGACATATTGCTGAATTTAACTGGTACAAACATCTGCTCCTTTTAAAAGATTATTAATGATTGAACATTCGGTAATAATTTGAACTCTAATTAATGTCAAACAGGCAAACAATAACACAAGTTATTGGCTGGATTAGAAATTTCAAAAGAACACTGAGGCTGTAGCAATGCTGTCACAGAAATGAGTGCTTCAAATTAGCATGTTTACTTAATCTCTGATGACATATCATAGTCATTTTACGATTTATTAGAGTAAATATATTTATTACAGTAAATATAAATATATTAAATATATTTATTTAGTATATTGTATCATTTTTGTAAAGAAAGACACCAGCTTGAATATTACTGATCTGAAAGAACAGAATTTGAACATAACTCTGCATGAATACACTTTTAAAGCTGTTTCAGTGAAACAAAAGACAATTACATGAACTAATCTTAACTATCTTAGCACTTTCTTTATGTTGCCTAATTTGAAAGCTAATCTTCCACGACACCAGCTCCCTGCCAGAGTCTCTTACTGAGAGAAAAACAAAACCATCACTGAGCGAGGCACTTTTGGCTGAAATAACTTTATTAATAGCAGGACTTGGACCATGACAGTGTTCTTTGAGATTGCCAAAAGAAGCAAGACAGACAGAGAAGAAAAGAGATTGCATTTGTGTGTGTATGTGTGTGTGTGTGTGTGTGTGTGTGTTGAACTGATAGAGAGAATCAGTGTAAAATGAGTTCAAGTCGCATAGAAGAGAGAGTGAGAAGAAGGAAAGGAGTGAGAGCAGTACACTGTGTGTGTCCATGCGGGACATGCATGCGTTTTTGCATGTGCGCAGATTTACTCTTTGTGTGTGTTTGTGTATGCGAGTGTGAGTAAGGGATGGTTTGATCTTGTGTTGGAGTGTGTAAAGAGATTTTCCATCCATTAGGGTGGCCGCACTCCCAGACACACACACACACACACACACACACACACACACACACACACACACACACACACACACACACTTGTAGGCGTAAGGAAAGTCACTCTGAGATCCAATGACTTATAACTCAACTTAGTAAATCTACTAATTATATAATCTCTAGCATGATGTATCACATTTTAGATGGGTGTTTTCGTCGCACGTGTTCACAAAATGACCACAACACAAAAACAGTGACAGGTACTCACCTATTCGTCACGCAGCAGGGAATCAACATGGAGGACAAACAGCAACAGAAAAAGAGAAAACAGAAGAGAAGAAGTTAGTACAAAAAAAAAAAAAAAAAACAGCAGTCAAATTCATGTCTCCTTTGCATTTATATGTGTTCACACAGGTCTAGTGCCTTGCTCAAAGGCATTTATAAAGGGGTGTTTTGAAGCTTTTCATGACATCTTCTAAACAGATTAAAAGTTTAGGATTTGAATTGCTGCCTATACGCTGCTCTGTGCAACCATTCACAGACTGACAATACATAACTCTGTTGCCGAACCTTCACACACATGCATCATGACCTTGGTTAATGAATTTCAGAGCCACAGAAGTGTTTATTTATACAGACTGAAGCAAATTAGTTCTTGTTGTTTTGTTTTTCAGATTTCAGATTTATCAGGGTTTTTTTTTTTTTACATCTTGCAAACTCAATTAATTACACTTTGACCATGACTGCTCTCATTACCAAATGCTTGTTAGTTCAAAAACCGCTAACTGAAGCTCATGGTGCCCCGATAAGCTTTTTGTAATAATTTTTTAATTAAAAATATCAACTAAATGCCACAAAATAAAAGTAGATATTGACCACAGTGTTGTATTTATTAAACTCTCTAAAGCTGAGCTAAAGCTAAAGTTTTGAGTTGGAAAAAGGCACTTAAAGTCAGAAAGTAACATCCAGATAAATCAAGCCATTCAAATTTCTTATTTACAGTTACAGTAGTTTTTGCTTTTGATAGTTAATAATGATCTCTGTTGCTTATATATTTATTTTTTATCATTATAAAAGCTTGCTTATCATAGGAGTGTGAATATCTGTATTTATTTATGCATATTACTTTACACTCTACTTGTGAAAATATCAGTTTGTATATGCTCATAGCTAATTTAGAGAATCCAGGGTTTGTTGACTTATTGACTAACTGTTGGCTTAAGTGTTTTGTTTTTTTGTTTTTTGTTTTTTTTTTTTTTGGTGGCAACAAAATGATCATGGTTTGAGTTCAACACAACCATTCTGAACGCTTTTTGCCAGGAAGGCTTTCTGCCAGAAAGACCTGAAGGTCAACCTCCACCATCACAACGTCCCCTGTTACCCATAAGCTCTTGTATGTTCACATTCAGGACAAGGGACATTTTTAGGCTTCTCTGTGATTATTTGTTGCCACTTGAGTTCAGATGCTGTTGTGATTTTCCAAACTAAACAAAGTGAGTGAGCACACACTCCGCAGTTTGAATAAACCACTTTGGTTTGTATGAACTTCTGTTCTGGATCAGGACCTCGGCTCCATCTCTCGAAAGTAAAGGTATAAATTAGGGCTGATTTTATTGTTGAAGTCATTATAAATCTTTCTGGGAAAGACTGTCAGCAAATTCCTAAAAAGTAAAGTAAATGTAATCTCCGTCTCCCTGGAGGCGACTAATCTACAGAGTAAATGTTTAATCACAGCTGTATGATGTGACTGTGAGCAGCCTGCAGCCTTGTTGCGGAAAAGAGCACTACGTAATGGAATATTAGTGAGTCTCGTGTCTGGCTTACTACTGTAGCTGTGTTTCATCTCTTGTTGGAACACACACACACACACACACACACACACACACACACACACACACACACACACACACACACACAGTAGTGATGTCTGCGAGCTGCCTGTGGTCTGGACAGCATCACAGGCTGTGGTCAACAGTGCGGTGTCTGGGTTACACACAATTTACACTTGTCTTCAAAGACACACAAACACACATACACGCTGATACCAAGAGTGGCCGTGTATCAGAGTACAAGTGTATTTCACAGTGTAGCAGTGGCAAGTAAAGAGTCCATACAAGAGTCATACAGCCCCAGTATCACAGATCAAAACATCTGGCTGTAAAATCTCTAACCCTCTGTTTGGACAAGGAAAAAAGAACCCGAGGGTTTCACCAAGAACTGACCCAGGGTATTCTAACAAGAAACATTTTATATTCCAACAACCCACCCAGGGGGTTCTACCAAAGGGCTTCTATCAAGAACCTCTTTATATTCCACAGGTTTGATCAAGAACCCATCCAGGGGATTACACCAAAAGCCCTTTGCATTCCAAGGTTTTCCACTAATAGACATGCAGAGGGTTCTACAGAGAACAGTGTTGCAGTCGAAAAAAAAAGGTGAGAATAAAATGTAGTCAAAAAAATAACAATCAAATACAATTACAAAAATCTCAAAAAGAGTGTTTGAACAAAATACAACTATGACAGGAACACAAGTAAAATGAATTGATCAGGGGGATTCAAGTTATATCTACATCTAAAAACACTGTTTCGAAAATTGGTAATCATTTAAATATTTGAGTTTGAAGATCCTTTAACACCCATGCTTTCAACAATCCTTGAAGAACCTCTTCTAAGTCCTACAAAGAACCCTTGATAAACCCTTTCTTTTCTCAGAAGCAAATAGTTCTGGGTAGAACCTCAGCATGTATGCATGTACACATGAACATCTCAGGACAACTAAGGCCTTAAAAATGTGATGACGCTTAAGACAGACCTGTTCTTGTTGCAAAATGTGGGTCATTTCAGTAACTTTTCTTATAGACACTGGACTTGGGTTGGATTTGGGTTGATGAAATTTTAGGGCAATGCAATTTGTCATTAAATTCTGGGGTTATATGTTTTATTTTTGACAGTGCAGCATGTCTCTTTCTGCACAGTTGGTTCTGCAGGTTGTTCTTTCTCTATATTTTTCTGTTTTTTCTTTCACATTTGGTGAAAATCCTTCACCTTCATGTCATTGTATTGTGTGTATGTATGTGTGCAAATGAGATGCAGGATGGCAACAGAGATAAAACGGCTTCAGTTTGCACATTCAGGTATACTCAGATTTCTCAGCACCTATACTATAACATATCAGGCTCACTTGCAGTGTGTAGGAATGCCATTTTTACCTCTGTGCTTCAGTTCTGTGTTACAGTAGGGGCTTTGTAAGGTGATATACATGTTTTTTTGGTGTTTTTTTAGCATCTGCAGTAGCTATTTACAGCAAACGTTGTTTACGGATGTGTCTGTGACCACTATGTACCACTGCTTGTGCCTGTTTCATTCTGATGTACGAGAAGCAACTAAAAGCCACGTATGAATGTATGACAGATGGATCACGTAAATATAGTCAAAAATATAAACGTAACACTTTTGTTTTTGCTTCCATCTTTTATTAGTTGAAGTAAGTAAGACTTCTTCCGTGCACACAAATAGTTTATTTCTCTCACATGTTATCATTTTGTGGCATATATAGATTTTGATTAAACAGCAGGATTATTTCACAGGTGTGCCTTGGACTTGTCACAGTAAAAGGGCACTGTAAAACTGTGCAGTTTTAGCTTGAAAAAAAGACTTTTTCCCAAGGAGGGCTAAGTCATGATCCACCGAACTCTCACTCCTCATGACTAACACAACCAAAGGAGGCAACAAGTACTAGCCAATCAGAGGCAGAGTGGGGCAGATCATGACTTTGCCCTCCCGGGAAAAAACAGACAGAGTTCAGTGCTTAATAAATGTCCTTTTTCAAGATGAAGCTCCACATTTTAGAGTGTCACCAGTCGAAGGCACACCTGTGTCATAATCAACTCTCCATATACCACACCTGCCAGGTGGATTGATTATCTTGGCAAACTGACATGGATATTAACAAATTTGTCAGCAGAAGTTGAGAGAAATAACCCATTTGTGCGCATAGAAGAAGTCTTAGCTTCTTAACTTTAACAAATGAAACCGGGAGCAAAGACAACTGTGTTGTGTTTGATCGTGAAGGTTGATAACCATAGGACGACAAACAGCAGAACTAGTCCGAGCCAGTATCTGGCAGCTGTGGTGTGAATCGAGCTCAGCTGTGAATTCCTCAGTGATCACTGTAAGTCATTATATGTGTCTGTGTGACAGAAAGAGACAGTGAGAGATTGAGAGTGCATAAAGTGGTTGAGTGGGCCTGTTTATCAGTCCATCGAGACGAGAAAATGGTAAACAAAGACGAAACAAAGAGTCTGTTGATCAGTCCTCACAAATAACTGTAGTGGAGACTCTTGGAAATAAGGGCTCTTCCTCAAGAGTTGAGGTTCTACCCAGAACCATTTACTTTGCTTTGAAGTAAGGATTCATTAAGGGTAATTTCTAAGACTAATGGTTCCATTAAGAACTCTTTTCACCCAAAGAACCCTTTGTGGAGGAAAGAGTTCTTCAAGGATTGTTTAAATCTCTTTCTTCAAGGGGTTTGTCAAGGTTATTTGTAGCATAATATAAAAGGGTTCTTGATAGAACCCCCTGGGTAGGTTGTCAGTCACTTCACCCCAGCACACCACAGAGTGCACAGAGCAGGTGACGCTGGCTTGTTTGCTTCTGCTTGTGTTTGCCACTAACAGGTTCAGACTGTTACTGTAAGTGTCTGACAACATTATGGAAAATACCACTACAGTGAGAGATGTTCTTTTAAAAAGTCTTCGATAGAACCCCTTGGCTGGGTTCTAGATAAAACCCTTGCAATGTAAAAGGTTCTAGCTGGAGCCCCTTGGATAGGTTCTGGACAACACCCTTGGAGTCTAAAATTATTCTCAGCAGATCCCCCTAGGTGGCTTCATGTTAATAGCACCCTTAGAAAATGGACAGGTTCTGGGAAGAACCCCCAGAAATGGTTCTGGGTGGAACGATTACACCATAAAACGGTTTTCTGTAGAACTGCTCATAGGAGGTTCTGGGTGAAACCTTTCACCGATGGTTCTAGGTATAACCCTTTATGTTGAGTTCTTGTTCTCTAAGGGCCCTTTTCTACTAAATAAGCTCTGGTTCTTGAGCTGGTTCCATTCAAAATTAAGGATGTCATCAATGAAGGGCGTTGCACAATGCATAACTACCAGTAGTGGTACAGCCCGCTTTGGGAACCAACTTTTCAGGTTATGAACCACTTTCTTTTTGGTTGAAATGCTCATAATGGTTCACAATTTGGTGCTTGAACCAAAACGAACCTGGTTCCATGTCGGTGGAAAGGGTCATATGGTTCCAAGTGGAAACTACAAAGGTTCTACCTGGAACTAAAAAGGGTTCTGCTATGGGGACAAGCTGAAGAACCCTGTCTTTAGTTAGCGCCTTTATTTCCAAGAGTGTAAACACTGCCAGCTGCCTTGTGTGCCTCTTTTTGTGGTCCTATGTGAGTTCCCTGCTATGAAAACGTTATAGTCACCTGTTTATGTAGCCTAACTTGCCTCTACAGCAGCATCATAACAGCTGCTTTGGAGGTATCAGTGCAGAGTATCAGTCTCTTCCCACTCAGTGTATGTAACAGGCTGGGAGTGGTGGTGTAAAGGATACACCTTCCCTTTTTAACTGCCCTACATTCCCTCTCTACACACACACACACACATATGCACGATGCTGTCTGTATATGAGTAATGACCGGACGATCTCATGTGGTCTTTGACCTTTGAACTTTCGTCTCCATGCAGGCTCGGAGCTCCTGTTCCCCAGGGCCCACAATGGTAGAGACTTCAGCGTGTGTGTGTGTGTGTGTGTGTGTGTGGGGCTTCTTTTTTTCTATTTGGTTGAATGTTGATGTGTGCATTTATGTGCACGTGTGTGTGCCTTTTTCTCTGCAGCATCTGGAACATATTCCCACTTCACCACCGTTTATGGTAGAGCCATCACTGGCAGGATGCATGGACATCTATGGAGCTCCCGGCCCCCAGCTCTGTGCGTTTAAGAGCCCCTGGAAGAGAGGCCCCGACTCGGGGGAGCAACCGGCTGAGCCGTGCCCCCACAGACGCACCCATTAACAGGCTTGCTCGCTGGGGTCATGGCCCTATTTACCAGCCTTAATGGCTAGAAAGGGCGAAAGGGGGGCATTACGCCTGGAAGAAATATGACACGGAGGAGCTTTGGGAGTTCCAGGTTAGAATCCGGTCACTGTTCCCTGTTTTCTCCATGCAGGTGTTCAGAGTCTGATGTATAGTAGAGACTAGGGCTGCCCCCTGAAAGTCAAACATTTGAATGGTCAGTTGACTGAGACTCTTCCAGGTGAGCACTTGTTTAACTTGAAACAGCTGATTTTTTGCTCTCCATTATTGCAGACTCCCTTTGCAAAACTTATCAGCTTCATTCAAACTCAACAGACACAAACTAAAACTCACCAAGGCCATCTTGGTTCGTCTTTCCACTGTTACAACAACCACTAACTCTGGTTTGGTTAAAATAAACCCTTATTTCACAGTGGAAAGGAGCACAGAGTGTGCAGGGCAGGCAATACTATAGAGCTGTTGTAGCGGCCTACAACCTCGGGAGAGAAGCTCCATGGTGCGCTGGAATTTTATGACTGAACTACAGGAGGATACAGAATCTTTCTTTCTCTGACTGTTTGTAAATCTGATGCTTTCACTTCACAAATGATGACAAAAGGTCTTACTGGTGAAATGTACTCATGTGGGCTGTTACAGGAGTTTAGTGTGGTGCACTGAACTGAAAAAAGGAACAAATAGTCTATTATTCATACTGAATTTCCAAATCTGATTCAACTGAAAAAAATCTTAGTTGGGAACAGCCCTAGTTAAGACGAGGCAAAGTGGGTTTACTTGTCAAGGGGGTGATAAACACTTGTGTCTTTATTTTTTTTTTTCTCACCGTTTTGTTTGGGATTACAGACCATAATTCCACCAAGCAGTAAACAGTAGAAGAAGAGCTCAGTTTTGCTAATGAGGGCTCACTGTGCTGCATAAATGCCTCCAAGTAAACCGATGTAAAGTGGAACTACATGCCCCCAGAAAAGCCACAAAGCTTGTTTGTAGTCATGTCAAAATACTTGTTAACACACGGTGAAGCACTTTTACGGCACTTGTGATGTGATGTAAACATCATAAGTCTATGGTAATGGTTGCCATGGGAGAATTAAAAAGAGCAAAGGGGGGGGGATGACACACTGGAACAGACACATACTGTCGACTGTAAATCATTGTGTTTAGTTAAACAGCAAGTGTCTGCGCTGGGAAATATTGAATATAATTACACTCTGTGCTGCTTACCGTGTATTTCATCATGTTGCTCATGTTCTGTGCAGACTGTCTGAGTGTCCTGACTCAGTTATCAAGAGTGTGTTTCACCTCATGTGGAGTGTTTCAGATGGACAGGAATTTTCCACTGTCTTGATCATTAAATAGTGCTAATATTACAGCACTATAGCATCCATCGTCAATCATGCTGCCGCTGCTCCTGCTCTCAGCATCGCTACTACTTTTATGATTACTGCTGTGACATGTACCACATTACTCTACTTAATTCCGCCTTTAAATTCACAGTTGCACCTAATTGGAGTGACAGAGACACAGTTCATCAAATTTTACACCAGCTGAAGTGCAGATATTTAAAATTTGGAAGAAGAGTGATGGTCTCCTAGCTGTAGCGAATTGTCACTTTATCGCAGGTTATCTTGTAGGTCAGCAGTTTTCACACTGGGGTTCAGGGACCAACAGAGGCCCTTGAGTAGGTCCACAGCAAAAGGAGAGATGGAGAAAAAACTTTTATCACAGCTTTTGGAAGCTGACAAGGAAAGAAATAGGGCTGTTAATTTTGATTGATTGTAATTTATATTGAACCCAGGTCTGAACCCACGTCTTCTATTAGACTATTATCTTCAAACCTAAAAATGAAAAAAGAAAAGATTCCCTGAGCCAAGTCCTCTCAAACTGGGGGTCCATCATCAGGCTGGCCAATATATTGATGTTATATCAGTATCGTGACATGAGACTAGATATATTTGTCTTTTCCTGATTTTAACGTCTGAATTACAGTAAAGTGACAGAATCTTCTGAATTTACCAAACTGTTCTAGCTATTCTATTGTTTGCCTTTACCCACTCAGTCATTATCTCCACATCACTGATGGTTATTCATGAAAAATTTATTCCAACACTGACTATTGACGCTTTCACAATATATTAACACAATTCAATAAAGGTATTTGGTGAAAAAATGCCCATATTGCTGATCCCCAGTGTTTGGTAGTTTAATCTACAGCAATGCACCACATTCTATAACATCGTCACTATTTGAGAATTTGCAATATGTTATTTTAGGTGAAATATGTGTATCAAGATATCACATATTGTGGCATAACCTGAAAATATTGGGATTTTATTTATAAGCCATATCACTCAGCTCTTGTCTGTGGTTTAATGTGCATCCATAATAGCGGGTACTTGACATGAAAATCAGCAGTACCTTAGTGCCAATGTTCAGGTTTGTATTAAAGATCCATTCCATGTTTCTGTGTGTTTTTTTTTTTAATCGACTAAATTAGACCATGTTTGACTAAAACTAAGACTAGATATGCTCCATCTATCTGCTACTGTACACCGTGGTTTAGAGAATGAATGGAGACTTTAAACAGCTGGAAATTATTTATATCAACAAAATAACTCAACTGAAATATATCTACAGTTTGTTTGTCTCAAAAGCCTGAAAACAGCAGCCACCCAGAGCTATCAGGGCGTGTCTGTGGGTTTTTGTAAAAGACAGTCAACTAGACCACTCTGAGGTAACTCCACTGCTGTTAAATTGTTACAGATCTGTTTGCAAACAACCTGTATCCAGGGCACAGCGCCGAGGTTTGGTGTTTCTTGGTTCTATTTTCAGTCTTTACTGGCTCCATTTCTAGCCGTGGTCTCCAGCGAACTCAAGATAACCCTCCTGAAAAGTGGAGCGCTAAATGCAAAGCTCTGTCTTGTCAACAAGGCTGTTTGTTTGGACAGTTTCTGCAGGTTGAGCTCATTAAACTTTAATGCCAGCAGTGAGGGGAATGAGGAGAGCGCCCGTGAAGGGCAGTGGGAGGAAGCTGGATCATGTCTGCAAACTGCGCTGCTGTCAATTATTTGCGCGCAACTGAACTGACAATAGTGCCTCCATCACACTCCGTTGCCCACTGTCCTGACCTTTGTGTCTTATACTGTATGTACTGAAAGTTTTTGATAAATGATTTAGGGAGACTAAGAACTCATGAGGGTTGCTCTTCTGCACACAACAAGAATAACTAGTGGTGACATGTGATGCAATATGCCATTTAACGCTACAGTGCGTTTGTAGAAAAACATGTTGGAATAGTTCTTTGTCTTCATTAGTCATAAAAATTAGGCCACTGTGGACGGTCAGGATTTAGATTTAATTTTTGACCTTTAATTTTAGCACCTACATCAACTATAGATTTCACAACAACTTGAAAAGAGAAAGAAACCAGAGTCTACAGCTGCAGTGTTTTGAGATATACTATATGTTAGCACTGGGATGCTAACATGCTCACAATGACAGAGGTGACGTGCTGACATCAAGCATGCATGTTCATTTTTTTAATCATCTTAGATTATTGTGTTAGCATGCTAACATTTGCTAAATAACACTGGGAATGTCATTCAATTTGGATGTATCTGCCATTATGACACCTACAGACTTTTGAGATTTGTTTGATGTTTATTGAATGCCACACTGTGCGCCATGGATCTAATAAACTAGGGTACATTGGGTAAGGTCAATTATTTTGATAATTGATTAATTGGAGTAATTTGTCATGCAAAATGGAAGAAAAGTTTTCAACCTTGTCTGCTTTTCTTTATTTATTATCACAAACTGAATATCTTTGAGTTTCAGACAAAACAAAACATTTAAGACATCTCCTCAGACTTTGAAAAACTAGCATGGACATTTTTTTTTTTTACTATTTTCTACATGTTATATACATTGCATCCCTAGCTTAAACATGACAATTAACTTAGCCTTTCTTGGTATTTGCTAACCATTAATAAATAAAACAATTTGTACAGGGAAACACAGTGATTTGTTTTGTTTTGGATTTGTACAGTGAAAAAAAACCTTTGAACCCTGGAATGTGGACTGTAAGATGATCACAATTATTAAATCATAGGCTACGATGCTAGTGAATATACAAGAAAATGTCATCAGCGTCAGTCAGCCACTATAGTGGTGAACAATGAAGCTAAGCAAGAAGCAGCCCCTTTCAATAGTGGTATTTCTGTCAATGGGAAAACATTCAAAGAACAGGAGGAGGAGAATGTAGACTGGGTTATGGCGAAGGGAAAGAGGCCAACTTGAGATGTCAATTCTGCAAAGGGAGCTTAAGGTAACATTAAGCATTTGTAATATGCAAAATATGCTATAATGGGATGAATAAACCTGCATTCCTGTTCAGTGGTGCGTAGACGTCGATTGTTACAGCAGCCACATTGTGAGATGGTTATCCTAAATTTCTGTCAATGTCAGACTTTTGTCCCAGGTGGTCACAAGACCCGGACAATCGCGGTCTTTGAACCTCTCTCTCAGAGTGATGTAGGACCAGCAAAAACCAATGGCAGTTCTAGATCAGTTACACTTGTATTCGTTGCAGTAACATGGTGTCAGCAGCTCCTAGAACTGCCGCTGGCTACAACGAAGGGTATTGCCATGTGTCTTTCACACTGGTCGTCTTTCGTCTGAGATAGCCCAGAATCGTAGAGTTTATATCAGGCTTTAGGGATTCATGAATGTCTGAACCTAAATGTCTTGTTATTGAGACATTTCACTGAAAACCACAAATGTCATAATGGTCCTGGAGGAAAAGTCTGCAAAGTCAGAAGGATACACTGTCTGGAAACCATGGCTGCCTGTGAAATAAAATGTGCCAATCCATCCAGTAGATTTGAAATGATTATCACGAGCCAACCGACATATTATTTATAGACTCGCAGGCTCTCGTCTTGTCAGAGAATTGGTAGATTTTAAAACTGCACAATAAATGTATTGAGTAAAAATAAGACACTTCTAGACTCCATCATGAAGTTGTCTGAAATAAAAGAGAGAGTCGGTATGAACTAAGGTGCATGCATGTTTGCAAAAACAAAGATTAGAACAAATGTAAAACAATGATCTACAACTGTTAGAGGAGTTCATTTATGGAACAGTCTTTACACTGAAATGAAAATGTGTAATACGCTGAACAGATAAGATGATTAGCAAATATAAAATGGAGGTATTACACTAGTGTGTATATGCATTTTTGTATAGGACTTTTGGGTATGAACACTATGACAGTACTGATGGTGACAGTAAAAATTGACCCCAAAAAAGATTTTTGACTAGATAAATGACAACTTTGAGCTGCCTGCAGTGCTAGATAAGTCAGAGAATCACCTAAGTCATTATGACTGAAAACATCCAATAATTGTTGAGATATTTCAGTCTGGACCACGGTGGTGGATGGATTGACCATTAGATAGATACTGCTAGTATGGCTAAAAAGTGGGTTGAAGGGAGTTGGATGACAGCTGATGTATCTGTACAATTTTCCTTTATTTAAACCAAAAGTATCACGTTAAACATGTGCAACAGCTAACCGAAGTATCATGTGGGATATTAAGCATGCCTCCAGACTCAATGATTGAATCGAATGCATTGTCTTTGAAAGAGAAGTTGCCATCTAACTTCATTCACTCCACACTCTTACGCACAATGGAGATAGAATTCAGTACTAAATTATTATTATGTCCAGAGAGGATACTCTGATTCTGACTTTTGTTTCTAAAGATATGTTTTGGGGCTTTTTTGCCTTTATTGGATAGGACAGCTGAAGAGCAGACAGGAAGCAGGGTGAGGAGAGGGGGGACGACACGCAGCAAAGGGCCGCAGGCGGGGGTCGAGCCAGCGGCCGCTGCAGAGGACTGACAACCTCAGTACATGGGGCGGACGCTCTACCAACTGAGCTATAGGCCCCCCCGATTCCGACTTTTGTGAGCAGCGGTGTGAGTCACAGACCAAAATGAAAATGATGTGACTCATTTTATGGGGCTGCAAATATAGCGTGTTTCTCTGAGGCAGATACTGGAGCTGGTATTTCGACACAGGAAACTGTCTGTTCCTTCTGCTTGGTAACACCACAGCTTATCAAAACCGTGCCGGGTGAGGAAATCCCTCGAGTGAGCAGAACGATAAAGATTACGCAGCCAGTTTCCTGTTAATCAGAACATGTGAAAGTGCTACTTTGTCATGGAGGGGTATCAGTACAAAGTGCTGCTTGAAGGAAATAATTTTTTCTTCTGTGGACTGTATTTGACGTTATCGGTGAGCCTGACTGTGACTGGTGGTGTTACCAATACACTAAGTTATTGTAGCTTTGTGCGTGTAATTTTTGCCTCAGTGTGGAATTAAGGAAGATAAACTACTGTGTTAATTATTGTTGATGGTGTGTAATAATACAGTTATTAACACCACTTTTTTTTTCAATTCAGTCACATTTAAAGAGATAGTTCGGCTTATTTAAAGGTGGGTTACATAAGGTACTTATCCATAGTCAGAGTATTACTTACAGTAGATGGTGGTTGATATGCCCACAGTTTTGGGAGGCAGCAGGAGAACTCCTGTCGAAAGCAACCTACTGCTGTGGACGGGGTCAGCAGCAAAATGTGTTTTAGCCACCTGAAAAAGCACCTAAAACAAAACTCAATATCAGTTCAAGTGTACACTCTAGAATATTTTAACCACTTTACCTTGCCATCGAACAGCCTTTTCTGATGGAAAATTGGTGTTATATAAGCCAAAAATCAGACTCCTTTAGCAAAAATAGCAATTTTACCTTGTAGAACACAGGGTTCAACCATCTATCATACCTTGATCAGTTATTTGTTTGTGTTACTGTGTGACTTCAGTGTTTTAAAAGTGTAAGTCACACAACAACACAATCAAACTAACAGCTCAAGGCAGTGGTAGACCAGCAACTCCTGTGTTCTGCGAGGTAAAATGACTGATTTTGCCAAAGGAGTTTGGTTGTAGAGCAGTATTTGCATTATTTAACGGCAGTTTCCCATCGGAAAAGTCTGTCTTGATGGCAAAGTAAAGCACATAGAGTATTCTAAACATAGCGTATACTTAAATTAATATTGACTGTTTTAGGTGGTCCCTTTTTAGGTGGCCAAAGATGTTTTGCTGCTGACCCTGTCCACAGCAGTACATTGCTTAGTTTTCTACATAAATACTCCTGCTGCTTCCCCAAACTGGGAACGTGGCGGCTGCTATCTATTGTTAGTAATACACCGACTATTGATAAGAACTTCAAGCAGACCGACACTGAGTTAAAGCCGAAATAATTTGAACTCTCACCAAACAGGTGTAACAGTGTAACATCTTAGACTGTTGCAGGGTTTTGCCCTCTCCAAAGTAAAACTACAACTCTAGTTATAGAGTGATTCTGCAGGTGACCATGTGTAGACTGCCTAAGACGGCCCTGAACACAACTTTTTAAATACCTGTAACAAATAGCAGATATACAGAAGATAGAAATCTGTTCAGAGAAATGCTTAAACAAAGATTTTGCCCTGCACCCTATCATGATTTTAGTTAAAGAAACAAAATCTAAACCATGGGGCCTGAAGCCTTGTGCAGCGAACAAAATGAGCCCTATGTCAAAACTATTTATACTTAACTAAAGAAAGGCACAGCAGGAGTTTCATGTGTCATACTCACATCCTCATTCACTGTAGTGTGAGTGTATTTACTACTGAGAGGCCAAATATCCATTTAAATCCATTGTTCTGTGTGATGTGATGCAGACTCAAAATCAGCATCAATCAACATCACAATTTTAAGTCTAAAGGATTTACTCTGAGTACAGATTGTTCTGCTTCGAACACGGTGATACACATATGCAAACATTGTCGTACAGCTTTGCTGGTAAATGTGAGACCAAACTAATATAATTAGTTCTGGCAATAATCTGTAGGCTGTCTGAGCTGGTAGCTGTGACTTCAATGAACAGCTCTCAAGGGGTGTAATGATGACAACATTGACGCAATATCACGGTCATGTGATGCCTACCGCAGGGTTGAGCTCATTACCGTCATTAAAGCAAATTTATCTTATTTGTGTTATCATTATGGATCTATCTTACCATGTCTGCATAAAACATGCTGCAGTTCAGCATTAGCTTAATGGTTCAATAATCCAGTAAAACATAATTATGAAGGCAGTCACAGCAAACCGACATCCTGCAGAAATATCTTGCTTTGCCACCGTGGTAAGAAAAAGTTCACACCGTCACAGCCCTGCAACTCTCAACTGGCTGACTCATGGCAAAGGATTCATGGCAGCAGCTGCTCTGAGGCTTTAGCCCTCAACACACACACAGAACACACACCAAAGGTAAACCTGCTCACAAAGACACTGAGACACACAAACACACAAGACAAACTGAATGCATATGCGAGAACGTATAATATAAACACACATGTATACAGAGACCTTGAATGCACAGGTTTAAAACAGACACAGAGGCGAGGTTTTATAACCACAGACGCACGCATGCACACATACACACACACACACACACACACACACACACACACACACACACATACACACACACACACACACACACACACACACACACACACACACACACACACACACACACACAAAATGTAAAGGATGTTTTTTCAGTAAATAAATATTTCTAATAACCTGTAGGGTTCCCTTTTTTCTGACAGCTGCTTTGTGAAATGAAGGAGCCCTTTCTCCTCCAGGAATCCCATTCAGCATACACACACAGACACACACACACACACACACACACACACACACACACACACACACACACACACACACACACACACACAGACACACACACACAAGTAACACAACAAGTAACATGAGACATCATCTTAGATTTTGGATATCATTATGTTGTGATATGACAAGTGCTGTCTTTTCCTGATATTAATGGCTGTAATACATTAAATTCCTGTAATTTTCTGAGCTTTAGCAGACTGTTCTAGCTGTTCTATTACTTGACTCATTACATCCACATTACTGATGATTATTTATCAAAACTCTCATATCGATATCAAGGTATTTGTTCAAGAATATTGTGATATTTGATTTTGTCCATATTGGCCAGCCCCAACATACAGACAAAAACAGTACAATACACACACTACATTTCATTCAGAGGAGTTTCTAATGTTTTGCCCGGCCCTTTCCAAACATGTGGAAGAATATTAGAAACAAAAGTGACAATTAAGTTCACCTTTCCCTTTAATATAATATATCATAGGTATATTAATAATAATATAAAAGGCCTATAGTACAGAATAAAGGCACCACTCACTGAAACCTCAGTAATGAAGTTTTTTAAAACCTCTCTGACAGTGTCAACAAGAACTGAACTTTATAATCTCCCTAAATGTAGAATTTGGGGAAGATCTGTTGTATTTGATGGCATTACAGTAAATTGTGCAAGTATACCAAAAAAGTGGCCAGGGAGTGTGTGATAAAAGAGGGAGGAGTTTTTTTCTGATATAACACTGTATTTGCATTAATACTACTACTACACTACTACTAATAATGATCATCTTTTTTTTTACTCAGCTTATGCGGTCCAACATTTTGAAATTAATAGTGATTAATCCAACAGAATGACATAAAATTGGCTTGTTTGTTGAATCATCCTTTCATTAATCTGTTTTTAATTTGTATGAAAAAAAGGATTTTGTGGGAAAGGATTGCTTAAAACCGATTTTCATCTGAATAGCGCTCATAACAGTTGTACAGACTTTCCTTCTCGCTATGAAGACTGTTCAGAGAGGGCTTTCAAAAATAGACAGTGCAGTGAGAGAAAATGTAAATGAGCTGCTGATTAATGTGTCAGATTCCCTATCGAATTTTAAAACAGACATATTTGAACTTTGGCTCAGAGGGGGTCTGCATTGTTTTCAGGAACAAAATGTCTTCTGTTGTCATTTCTTTTTTTTTTTTTGGTAACTTCCTTTTCCTCTTCCCTCTTCCCCCTCTTTTCCCTCCTCTCTTTCTCTCTGCTCTCCATCCTGCAGAGGATTTTCCTTCCTGGATGTATTTATAGCTCGTCTGGATCTCCTGTCAGAGTTGAACTCTGGATGTGACAGTCATAATGGATCTGATCAGGTTACACACAGCAGCCTCCTCCATACATGTGGACTGACATGCTTTTGGAATCAGCTTTCCAGCTTCAGCTGACAGTTCCTCAGCTCATTATTATAACCTCCAGGCAGGAATGGGCAGTATTTCAATTAAATGTATTTAAGTATATATTTTATTCTTGATTATTTTGTAATTTCTAGTTTACTGAGCATCAAAAAAAGAGATGTAATTTGTAACTAAATACTTTACAAGGTTGTATATGTGTATTTAAAACACTTAAAAGACATTACTGAATATTTTATTCTTTTCTCTAATGACAGTCTTCGGCTAACTGAATTCTGTCCATGTCTTATTGGGTCCAGCAACATATTCATTATGAATGCATGAATGGGAGACAGACATGAGGTCAAAGTGACCTTGACCTTTGACTTTTAACCACCAAAATTTAACCACTTGTTCCAAGTTTGAAGAATTTTCCTCAAGATCTTCTTGAGATACTGTGTTCCCAAGAATGGGATGAACTAAAACCATAATGGGCTTCATGTATAAATGTGTCCTTTTTCTCTTATATTACTTCTGAAACAAATGAGTAGGAAGGAAATACACAAATCCTATATGGGATTCGTGAAATGTGCCAAGTCTGTTCTTATCCACCTGAGTATCCTGATGAATCACATTTGAACTAAAACTGAATTTGCAAGTCAGAAGTTTTAAATTAGCATACAGAAACGCCCCAATAAATCCATAATAGGGCAACAGACTGAAGTGGCGTGTGCAAACCACAAACCAACAAGCCACTGACATTTGACAGGTGACGTTAACTCAGAAAAGAGAAGAAAAGAAATGAAAAGGAAATGACACTGAAGGACAGCAAAAACAAAGAAAACTTTTAACAGACATAGAGGAGTGGACCGGAGCATTATTGGAGAGGTTTCTTTCTGTGGCGGATGTGCAGCAGGTGCACAGAGGTCGTGCCCCCCTGTCAGATCTGTCACCAAATTCTCTTTGGAAGACCAGGAAAGCGATAGTATTGCAAGTAAGTGAGTACTTGCAGATGAACTGGATTGAATTGTTTTTTCTGATCTAAATTGAGGCTCCAGAACAGCACAAAGAGTTTGAAAAAATTGTCTTGTAACTTAATCGTCTTGAATGAATAAATAGTTGTATTGTTGTTACTTTTGTGCATTCTGACTTGCGAATGGTTTGGAGGAATTTTGTTCAAACCTAAGAACAAACAAGAAGTACGAAAATATTGATGAATGCCACACAAGTTCTTAAATTGTTCACACACACAATTTAAGATCAAATGTCTTCCTTTGAATGATTCATGCATGAGGCGAAATGCCTCTGGTCACTGCTGTCGCTGGCATGGAGCCATTAAAAAAAGTTTTTCAAAAATTCTGAATCACAGAGGTCATTCAGCACATAGTCATGAAATGTTCACAAAAAGTTAGGCTGATCAGTTGTACTCGAGATTAGCTGCGGACAAGCTTTAGGTACATTGATCACGCATGCACACACTCACTCACGCACGCACACCCACACGCAAGCAATCGCATGACCCCTGACAGGCATGTTAATGATAATCAGCAGCATTGCTTTGAAAATTGAAATGTTGATAGATATTAAGTCATGCATGCCCACTGCAAATGATGAGTAGTGTTATGTGATATGAAACAACTGAGAGGTTTTCCAAACAATTTCCAAACAATCATCCATCCATCCATGCATGGGTTGATATTTTTAGCCCAGGCCCATACTTATTTATTTATAACTAATAATATATTTGTAATACTAAACATATTTCTCTCTCTCCAAGGTGCTGACAGATTCTCTGGCTTAGTTACTGGTGTGTGTCAACCTTGACATTCAGGTCACCCACAAACCCTGGGAACACACACCCCCACAGGCACAAGTTCAAAAGACATACATCCAGATAAAAACAGATTCATCCATATAAACAGACTCACATACATACTGTGCCCACAAAAAGATAAACCACTGTTTCACTGCTGGATCAGAGTTGATGGAGTGCCTGCTCACCGTGCAGGCCCAAACACAACCAAATGACTTCAGTCAAAGGTCACGGCTGAACTCTGACATCGCTTGTTCATGTCTGAAACATCTCTAAACAGCCGTAATCCTGGTGGGATTAGGAGAGGCTTAGTGAGGCAGGACAGAGACATCAACCTCCACTCTGTGAGACTGTATCCCTCGCTCCTTTTCTCTCATCGCCCTCCATCCATCTCCCCACTTTCCTCCGTCGCTCTCTTCACCCTCCAGCGCAGAGACTCAGGGCCAAAGATGGAAACACAAAATGTCTGAGAAACACTTTATATCAACTACATGTTTTCTTTTATTTGATACATCGTTTGCTGTGCGAGAACATTTCCCTCCACTGGAAACATTCACTGACTCAGTAAGCAAAACTATCAAATCTCAAGTACTGTTGATGTTATGTAGAGCTGTATTTTTCTTATGAAAGTGTTAGAAAGTGCAAGTTTTAGAAACAGAGGGTTCTTGTGAATAAAGTCACCAGTTACACTCTCAGTCCAAACATTATTTTTGTAATATTACAAGCCAAAGAGTAGGGGTGTCATGATTTCAAATCTAAATCAAAAATCTCGAAATGATCTAATTAAAAATTGCTCAAAACAAAATGATCAACTTGTTCAGATCCTAGTAACACTTGCAGGTTTTGTATTAACCAATTGTATTTGCATAACATTGCAAAACATTAGCTCTGCAGTAAACACCTGTTTAGCGTAATTCAAGCCTATGTTCTCATTGTTGTGTTCATAATATGGGTATGATATTGTTATTTTAAAGCTACTACAAGGAGTTTTTAACTCGTTATTAAAGAGCCTCAATTTAATATTAATGCCTCTATATGACCTACAAAAGAAAAAAAATAAGACCATCAGAGAGATGATTGGCTGTTTCTACAGTTATTCTTGATGCCTGGCACCGCGTCAGATTTTCCTTAAAATCACTTTCACAGCCAAAGTTACAGTGAGTGGTACGTTAGCCAGTCAAAAAGATGAAGATTTTTATTTAGATAATTTTATTTTTATCACTTTGTCCACAGGAGCGTCCAAAATCAACAAAAATATGAAAGTTCCTTGCAGCTGCTTTAAAGTAAATAATTCAAAAAATATGGTAAATTTCCTTTTTGGTACTACCTTGATAGATTTGTGATGGTTAGGATGACTTCTTTGTGGAAATCGTCTCTTGTCTGCCTCTTTAGCTAACATTAGCTTGACTGATTTTCAAAAGTTAATGTCAGTAGTTTATACCTGTAGATGCATTCTCTAGTGGCACAACTGCAAACGTTTGAAATATAGCTAACGTTAACAACCGTGTACCACTAATGTTAGCCTGAAAATGTCTGTTGTACCTGTAAGCTATGAGTTAGTTAATCACTGTTTCCATGTAGTATGTGTTAAAAGGAAAAAAACACTTCAAACACATAACTTACTGTTAGCCTGCAGCTCCACTTTTCACTGATGTTGGTTGATAGACTTCACTTCAGATATCAAGCAGCTAGCTCTGTGTTCTGCAGGTAACATTAATGTGTGATAATAGTGTTTCATATAACTTCTGCTGTACAGAAATCCAGGGGAACTGTGTGCTAACATTGCAAAAAAAAAATATGGTGTATACATCACACTTGATGCCATGTATGTGTGAAAATATAAATGACAGTAAATGATGAATGTTGACCTCAAAGTTGAAAATCAAATTGGATTGTGTATTTTGAGAGTCATGACACCACTACCAGAGTGCAGGAGACAATGAAGCCAGGAGCTTCAGATACAGATTTACATCAAATACAATGTAAATCATCATTATTATGCTATTATCTATACCCATTTAACCTTCCAGCTCACATTAGCAATAATTTGGTTTGATTTGTGATTTGTATGTAATGTTTCAGCACTTTCTATAATAATCAGGATCATATATTAGATCAGCAAAAAGGACACAGATAAAGTGATGAGGGTATTAGCACCTCAAGGACAGTTTGACTTTTCCCTCCAAAGGGAAATGTGTGAGATATGGATACACTTTGACATTTCTGGCATCGGAGAGACTGGTGGGGTTGGCCAAATATTGAAGGAACAAATTAGGACATGGCGGAAAAAAGAGATTTTGACAGCAACTCCCTAGAATGATTTAAGATATGTATTTAATCTGGTTTGGGTTCATTATTCATTGATGTTCATTATTATTATATACTGTTCATCAGAATCAGGTTTAATCAGAGTCTATCAGTTCAAGACACGACAAGTCTCATATTGTGGGCTTCAAGAAGTGTAGTGAAATGTAGAGAGTCAAATTATTTTCAGGACGTTTTCTCAGCTCCTCATTTACATGACTGAAATCAAAATTATATCCACGGTCTCAGTATCAGTGACCTGGTGTCTGTTTCTTTTGAGATACGGAGCGCCTCATGCTTCTCTTCCCTTGACTGAGTCAGGTTTGGTTGGTATGAATATGTGCATGTGTGTGTGATGCCATGTGACAGGTAATGTCCTGCGGCTACTGAAGGATTAGCTCTCCTCATCCCTCTGCTATCACAAGCCCGCGACCACACCACTCAGACCCCTAAACCCAGCCCATTCACACGCACTAATCCTGTCTGTGAGACCTGCCCTGAGTGTCTATGTGTCACACTATGTGATGTGTGGAGAAAAATGATAAATGCAGAACTGTGATACATTTCCTGGATGAAGATAGCTATAGGTTTAAGGATAGGATTAAAGTCTCATGTTTGCATGAACAATTTGATCGTGTTTTTAGCGTCATGACATCAGACTATTTTTACCAGCAGCAACAGGGCGTGGCTGGAACTGGTTTCACCTTGCAAGTGTCTGTGTGTCTTAATGGCAAAATGTGGTCCTGGAGACACCTGCTGTAGTGGGAACTACCACAGAGGTGGTTTTGAGTACTGTGGACACATTTTGTCAACAGGATACCATCACAACTGTGCAAAATGCACAAAGTGTAAGTGAAGGTTGTGTTTGAAGTTGGGTGTGGTCTGAGCAAGGATGCCATAATTAAGGGGGTAGAAACTATAGGAAATTGGGTCACTGGCTCCCCCACTTTAAGACCCAAGGCCACATTCGTTTTAAGTCCAAGTAACTCTATCCTAGTCTTTATAATTCCCATCCGCTACACATTAGGTCTAATTTCACCTTGTAACTCTGTATGATGGCAAAATGTGGTCCTTCTGGTATTCAAAACTACCACAGGGGTCGTTTTGACAGGTGTTTATATGTCAGTCTGTCTATCGGTGGACAAATTTTGTCACAACTGTACAAGCTGCAGTCAAAAAAATGTATAGTTGAAGGCAGAGTTCAAAGATGAGTGTGGTCTGACCCAGGAATTCTATACTGATGTAGTAATTACTACTGAATATCCTACTCATGAGTCACAACATCAACTTGTTGACTTGTTATTTTTCATCTTGCACGATTATCACATTGAATTTTTAATTTGGCCAATATTTGACTAAACATACCCTTTGTTTATTAGTAAATCTTAGCATGCTAGCATGCTAACATGCTAAACTAAGTTGGTGAACATGGAAAGATCAGTTAAAAAAAGTTTACAAGAGCAATGGATGTTTTCTCCACCCCTCTCTGTTCCTTCTATCTTTCTGTTTCTGGAGTTGGCATTAACTCACGTTTTGATTTACTTCCTTTCATTTTGTTAACTTTTATCTTTTCAGCTTTTTCAAGTTAATTTATCTGTATTTATCTAATCATCATTTCCATCTCCAACATCACCAGCACCTTGGATAATCTTGACTTCTGTCATCGTTGCAAAAAAATCAAAAACACTACAATACCCACAATCCAAGCTACTGTAAAACTCAGCAGGGATCAGACAGTTTGGCAGTTAGTTTGAGGAGCTGTAAAACTCTAGTAAAAGAAATTTACAAGCCTTTGAGAATTTTTACACACTTCAGACCAGATTTTGTTTCCACTGTTAAAAAGAGAAAGAAGAAGAAAAAGAGTAGAGATGAAGGAAGGCAAGAATGGGGAAATTAAAAAAAATAAGAAGGGAAACGGCATAAACTTCAATAAAAAAATGAGTAAATTATTTCAGTTAAATGCTAATATTTCTCACAGCCTGTGATTTAATGAGTCACGACTGCCTGAAATTAAAAGAAGAAAAAAAAACTACAAAAATGTAAAATTTAATAAAGCACAGAGACAAAAAGAGAAGCAGTGAAAAAGCTAAAGCAGAGCAATGACGCAAAGGCATGTGTATACCAACGCACAGACAGCGTGCGAACACACACACTGCCACACACACTCATACGTCACGCTCATGCAGGTGGGAAGGAAAGAAAGGGAAGAAAATGTGAGCCAAAAGAACGAAAGACAGAAGAAAATAAAATGGATGAAAAGCGTCAGAATAGATGAAAGCGGTGGCACGTAAATGAGACGGGCTGTTGCCTGGAGCGTTTACTGTCTGCTGGGAAAACGTAGCACAGGAGCCAAATTACACTGTTTTGACTGCCACCACTTGGGATATAATGATATTTACAGCATACAGACTGCTGCACGTGAATGGTTTCTGGTGCATGAAAATACACACACACCCTGCCAGCAGTGTGTCGATCAATAGTCAGCAGCTTCATATAGTGCAGATGAAAAAGGCTGGTGGAGAGAAACCCATGGAGACAGGACGACTATTTCTGGACTCCATATCAGTCAGCTCTCTCCCTGGCGACCGCAATATTAAAGCGAGGCAGGCAACTGGTGGCATGAAATATGTACAGCATCATTAGGAGTGACCAACGAGTCCACGGAGAGAGGAAGAGAGGGGTAAAAAAGGATCTTCACACTGTGTCATCCTGCTGCCCTCTCAGGTATTAGGATTGTGTTGAAAACATACAGTTTTTCATAATAGAAGTCAAAGCAGTCAGTGTGACTGTTCCCTCTGTAATCCCGTGCAAAATTTTAGTCATCTGCTAAGAAAAAATGCACAAAAAATGTTCATATCCTATAATATAGACATGTTTTTATTGGGACAATAGTCACAAACTATGGTGGGACAAAGTCACTCACTCTTTGCACTCAAGTCCAAAGTCAAATTGCGAATCAAAAACTTTGAGTCTCAAGTCCTGGACAAGCCATAATGCCTTGACGTACCGTTCTTTGAGAAACTTCGAATGCAAACGAAGTTGGGACTGGTTGCGTCTGAAATTTTTGACCCCCATTTTTTGCATGCTGCAATTTGTTTTTCTTTTGTTAACAACCGCACAGATTTTGTACACAAAATTATCTCTGGTATTTTTTCCACCAGGAGCTCTTTAAAATTTAGTTTTTCATGGTTCTCTTTTGCAAATTCTGCTGCCTTGTAATAGTCAATTAAACTGTTAGTTGGTGAGAAGAGTCGACTCAGTTTTTTATCAGTCCATTAGTCGCAGATAAAAAAAAAACAACTTTCTCTTGTAACACTGAAGTTGCCTGCACACTGCTGCTGTAGCTGCTATTAGCTCGTTAGCTAGTTAGTTCTGTTAATGGTCCTATAAGACTGGGACACTGATTCCAAGACAGACAGTGGGCAGACGATGAAGACAGATCGGGCTCCGGTGGTGACAGGAGGCATGATGCGGTTGAGGAGCAGGTTTGTAATTTAGTGAGTTAATTTCTAAGTATACATCATTAACCATGTTGATAAGTCTGTGATTCTGTTTTTCACTTTGTTATCATCTAACAGGCGACTCTTTTGTGCCTCAAAAAATATATATTTTAATAACTTAATTAATATCATAAACTCACAACAACTTGTCAACTAATGGTCTTCACTAACTAATCATTGACAAGAAAAATCTTAAGTTGGAGGCAGCCCTACCTGAAACTTGACACCAACTGATTGGTTCACAGAGGATTTGTGAAATTAAGTGTGCTGGAAATGAATAGCATTAATGTTGGTTGACTTAGGAAATTAAGTAAAATAAATTGATTCATGGCACATTTTTTTAAATAACTTTAAACTGTGGGATTGGGGGAAGGTATCAAGTCTATTTTCAAAAAGCTAAAGTGAAGTCACAAGTCATTGGTGTTAAAGTTCAAATTGAATTGCTCCAATATTGCAGTAGAAAAGTCATAGTGCGGCAGATAGTTGTTACATGAAAGAAAAACAAGAACAAGGAAACAAAACTCAGATTCGGCCGATTCAGTCACAAACTAAAAAAGCACTGACAGCTGAACATAGCAAGACTTTAGAATGGAGCTTCCTCTGCAGTCATCTATTAGTCAGACGTGTTTAGAACCTTCATCAAGTTGTCAGCAGAAAAAGGCAGGGAGATGGTGTGTGTTGCCCTTCAAGTTTCAATCAGAACACACAACTCGGCATGATTCAACCCATCGATTATCCAAGGAATTCATATTGGACAGTTGTACGCCAGACTTTCATACAGGACGTGGATTTTGCATCTGGTCAAAGACCTGCGAAAAACATGTGTCATGCCATGGGAAGGGGTCTGTATGTAATTCAGTGGATCCAAATACTCATTAAAACTGCTGGTGACTTTAGCCAGACTGTTTATTGTTCAGAATACTTTCATTTTCAGAAATATCTACAGAATGTGGCAGGACAATTTAATTGCCCCACAAAGGAAAATGTGCACAGACAGGCTACAGTACAAGTTAAAACAAGAGTCTCTCCTATTAGCCTGTAGTGCCAGGTGATGACAAGCCAATAGGAGAGGGCCAGGAGTTGTTAATTGTAATCGGTTTTCAAAGGTTGAATGGTCCAATTTCACCCTTTAATATCTAAGGAATTTGTCTATGAGATATGTTTGGTGTAACACCACCATGACAGATTTTTTTAGTCCCTGGTAAATTAAACAAAATGCTTTGAGAACATCCTTAGGTCAACATCATGCCATCATGACAATAGAACAACTCTTACAACATATCTTGATAACTCAACTCAATCTGAAGTGTGTAAAACAAAATTATGCTAACTCTGATACAGATAAGTCATCAACCATTTGTCTGTTCTTAATATCTGAATTCAGATTAAATAATTTGGGATTTTTGGAGTAAAAATGTCCCTTTTTTTCCATCATGTTCTTACTACCACAGACACCTCAGCCTGCAGCAGGGATGACCAGCCATGAGTTGCTTAGCAGGAACACAAACTGTCACAATGACAGAGCGCAGGCTGCATTGACATTTGTAAAAGCACAGCCAGTACTGGTCAGCTGTAATGTCGGGCAGATAAACTGCACATGAGGACAGTAAATTCACAGACACAAATGCCCGAACCGGATAGTGGGGAGGCAGGCTTTAAATGTCTGCTGCATCAGTACTGTGAACAGATGATTTAGTTTGCGATTGTACTTTAATGCTGGTTCGCTGGAGTGATAACATCTGTCTTTTTTTAATCACGGCGCGGTTATTAGCGCAGGACTGACTCACAGCTGGTTGTCATGAGACCTGTTCACATAAACACCAGCATGGTGTGTTTTCTAGCGTCCAAGTTTTAAACAAAAGTGATGGCAGAGAATGTGAAGACTGCGACTGCAGCCGGGCTCAGAGGTCCAAAGAGACCCATTCAGCAGTTCATGACGATTACAAGAGTGCAGGTGCATCTGCCTGTTTATAGCAAGTTGTCAAGCAATATGAATATTGTTTGTACTAAAGATATTTAATTAAAGGTTATGATTAAAATTAAGGTTGGGGTTATTGTGCTTCAGCATAAGTAACAAAGATTTCATTTATCAGTGATTTAACGTACTGTCTGACAAGTGGGTACTTAACCATAATAAAGCCAAAAAAAAAAATCTGAAAAATGCTAAAAATGGACCAAAGCTCAGAGGCGAGGTACCATTTATTTACCTGGTTCAGACCAAATGAATCACTGAAAGCACCCTAAGTGCCCCAAAATCAAACACTCCCACAACTGAAGCAGTAACAGTGTTTGCCACCGTGTTTCTGCTGCTCATATAACTGTGCTGTCCTTGGTGATGCCCTGTTACGCTGGTGATTGTATAACAAGTGCATTTTCATTAATGCATTTATACATGTGACACCCACCTAGTTTCCATAGATAATTTAATGTGTCAATTGTTCTTTTGTTCGGTGTTGCTCTACTCTGAGTAATTAGTGAGGCTGAAGATAGTGGTTGAATTTATAATACTGTATTAAGTACTCTATTTTATCCATCGACTGTAAACTCATAAGATTGAACATTTGAATTAGGTGAAAGGATAAGATGTTTTCTGTCCATTTGAGAATGGCCAATTTCCCATGTCACCCTGTTCTACAAGTCTTCTCTGGGATGTTAAATGAAGAAAATTCTATGGTTTGTAAAGTTAAGATTACAATATTAACCCAATTTTGGATTGTTGAACAATTAAAACAGGACTAGGCTGTGATTATATAAATGTGCCTGTGTCAGTTTATAACATGAATGTGTATGTTATGTAGCCACAGAAAGAAGAATGTTTACTTGCACCTTTCAGTTTGAGGACAGTCTCACTGACTGCGTCAAAACTGCTGATGACTTGCTTCATTGATTTGCCAGAACCCATAATGTATGCCAGTATCTCATGATTACAAAAGCAGGAAGCTTGAAGCCCGTCTATAAGACCTTAGAAAGGTAACTGTAGTTAATTCTGTACCGGCTGTGAGGCTACGAGGCAGAACAGTGTAGCAGATGTGAAATATGTAATTAACATTTAAACAAGGGACTGCGAAGGTCAGAGACAAACTCAGGAGCAGATGATGAGTCTGGACTCCATTTAATGACTGACAGGAGGGTACCCAGATTCATATGAGCACACTCATACGCCTCTGTCAAACTATACTTGTGAGGACCTTCTATCAACTACATTCATTCTTTCTTTGCTAAATCTTTCCTCCAACTTTTCCTGCACTGACCGTGATTAAACCAGTGGTTCTCAGACTTTTTCAAACTACAGTCAGCACCCCTTGAAAGAAAAGTTTTTTGCGATTGCGCCGCAAATCACCAAACTCCCCCAGAATAACATGCATATACTGTGTACACGATGATTATTGTTTTTAAATTTGAGATCTATATCAATTAAAGTCATATCATATAATATCCATAAAAGTTAAGCACACCCATTCTCAGTCACTAAGGAGGAAACCCAACAGCACTTTTAAGATAAATATTTAACTTTAAAGGCATACTATGCTATATTTTCCTTAAAAAATGTATAGACTCAAAATAAACCCTGTCAGTCATCGCTTAGGACACACTAGAAGTGTGTGGTTGTGTCTGTATCTGCAGAGATCTTGCTCACTCCCAGTATTTTCTTATTTTCTCATATTTCACTGTGTTTGGGATGTTTCTGCCTTTGGACAGTGCTTTGTATCCCACGGCCAATACAGCACACAGGTTGTGTAATCGGGACTCTATAAAAATGTAGCAACCAATGGTTACATCATTGTCTCCATCTCTCATCTCTGCCCTCACACACAGCAGACTGTGGACACAGCAACGGGATGAAGTTTGATGAGGTGTGTGTGCATTTATTTGTGCTTTAGAATGTAACCAGTCTGAAACTATCAGAAAATAATGTTTTATTTCTGTGATTCACTGCTTTGTTCTCACTAATGTTGCTCCCTCACTACATTCCCTCTCTCTCTCATCCGTTGAGCCAGGGAGGAGAGGCCACCTTTGTACAGGGCCTTTACTAGCAACAACTGACAAATCCTGCATATTCTACTATTAAATAAACAATGTATACAAGTAAATATTCTAATACGCTTAAGTGAATTTATTTTTAATCACTCACAAAATTAAATAAAAAATGTTTCACTGTGTTCATACAGACTACTTGCCCTTTACATGCTAGACAATTAGTAGTATTTAACTTTTAATCTTTAAATTTTAATCTCAGCCATATAATAAAACAATTACCTTTTTTACAATCTCATTATAACCATTCATTAACCATTCAAAATATACTTTATTTTAATGAATGGTTATAATGAGACTGTAATAAAGTATATTTTGAATCTGATTGTGAAAAATGACACCCAGAGAGAGAGAAACTCAAACATTATGAACAAAAAGTCTGATGAAACCCTTTAGACATCCCAGCACCACCTCGACTGGCAACTTCAAACATCAGTTCAAAAGAGCTGAACACCAGCGACAGAGACAGATAATGAACTGAGGATGGCATGGATAACTATTTCCACTCTTACCCTTTCTCAAGGATAAAAGATAACTTAGACATGACCTCAGAAAGGCTGGAGTTAGATCTGGGTAAACTTTTTAATAAAAACTGGATATCAACCTGTCTGCAGATATGATTGGGGTGAGGACAGGGTTTTATTTTCCATGCCACCTTGTCTGACAGAGCTGCTAACTCATTGTTAGTCATGTTTTTTTAACAGCTTGAACTCGTTCAACAGTTCAATAGCTGACATACAGATTGAGACACTGAAGTCGAGTTCTCATTTATCTACAAATGATGTGTCACTTATGCCTTAATTGCCTGATAATAGCCTCAAGTGCTTTGTGTCCATCTCTCTCTCAGGCTTCCACACACCATTTCATTCAGGGTTTCTATGAGGAAAAAGATAAAAGGTATAACTGTTTGTACATGTATGGGCGAGTATATGAAGGAGGGACTTACAGAGACACACACAGGGAAGAGGAGAATTGCAAAGTATTTGTTAAAGCAGCTGGGGGGCAGGAAGTGTAACCCAATAAGCAGAGCTGTTAGGAGGAACAAATCACCTCAGTATGAAATGCAGTCAGACCTGTTATTAACGTTACACATCCTTCAGTTTTATATTTGCTTCTCTTAACACTGTATGCTGTGTGAAAACAGATCTGTGTTACAAGGGTTCATTTTTGAAGCTGACAAAAAGCTAAATATTGTGACACAAAAGCAGTACTGTGTCACGTTTAAAGATTCGTACCTTGTTGTGGATGTGGTCATCGGTGGTCTTAGTAAAGTTTTTTGAGGCCCAATTTAAAACTTGATGTTGTTATGAACTGAAAAAATGCATCTCATGAGTCTCTACACACAAGAGACTCACAGGAACTGAAGCAAACAAAAAATATTGTGTAATGGCTTCTCAAAAATGTGAATTCTGAATGTAATGTACAGAGGTCAGTTTCTAAAGAAACACGATCAGCATATTAGCAGACTTCCCAACATGCACTGTGTGAGTCTTAAGACACCGAAATATTCATAAATATCTTAAGCTTTTTGAACACATTTTATGAACTGATTTTCTATCAAATTTATTTGACCTCAACTTCCTGATGCCACAACATTTGCAGAAGTTTGGGTTTCTTTTGTTAGAACAACGTTTCTGGCTCATGAGCTGCTAAACTCTTAACATGTCATCAACAACCCTGCACATGTTTTCTGTCAGTTCTTTTTGTAGATGCCCCTGTGAACATGCTTTTAAGCGTGCAAAAAAATATGTTGTTATTTATGACATGCAACGTACAAACAGTAAGTGTGATTTATATCAGTTTTACACAGTGAAAATACATTTGCATCTTTTGAGGAATGCAACTGTGCATCATTATTTCTGTGTAGCTGTTAAAAACCTTTAAATCTTATGTCTGCTTGTATTACATACTGTATGAATGTCCTTTTGTGTTGTCATCTTACGTTGTTTGAGGAACTGCTGGGAAATCTTGAAGAATAAATAACATTTAAAAAGTATATTCATTCACTCGTAAGGCTCATCAAATTCTGTCTTTACCAATTTTAACCAAATGTAACCCTTTTGTCATGATATTTAGTTTCCACATATCCCCAAATCAACATTTCCAGCTCCAGTAACTGCCCTCATGCAGAAGAAATAGCCAGCAATATGCTTCCACTAATGGTGAAATTTATGTAAAATTGCCAAAAATGCCTTAACTACATTGATTGTGCTGCTAATGGTCATTCATGTGAGTCAATTATCATTAGTTTTCCTATCAAATCAACATCTCAAATTCGGAGATTTCCTTCAAATAGTATACTGATATACCCTTTTCTGACCTTATATGCCTTTTAACCCCTCAGAGAGAGATAAAGACTGTGGAAACAGTGTGCAAGCCTCAGCCTGTATGAGTCAGATATTGAAGTGAACAGAGATCAAGGTGTCCAGGTAACAAAGTCTTTTATCCAGCTGAGGGCTTAGACGAGGAAATCCAGTGCTATGAACTGAGAAATGGCCAGCATATTGAAGTCGTTCGCTCTGTCTTTGAGTTCACACACTAATGGACACACGCACACACATCTCTGGTCCATCAAGCACCATCAGACCCAGAAGTCCACATCATAAGTGACAAAACAGGTCAATGAAACAGTCCTAAAAAACAACCCTGAGAGCATTTTAACAGTTACAAACCAAACCTTTGTTCGACACGAACACATTCACTGCAAGAACTGATGCTGCCGGTGAGAACAGTCTTGGATCGTGACCACATTCTGCCTTCCAATCAATCCATCTCCCTTCAATACAGGAAGCGATAAGGACAGGAATATTTTGATCGTGTTGGGTGGGGTTGATCCTAACGAGACAGCCCATCAAGAATAACGACAGCATGGGTCAATTCAATAAGTGCCCCCAAAACAACATATGTGTACGATCAAGTGATCAAGCATCCAGCGGCTGAAGGTTGACAGTTATAGACAAAGTCGGGGGGTTCAATAAAACATAAAGCTTCAACATGGAGAGTGTTGCACATTCAACTAGCACTGACACCTTTTGATCAGTTGGTCGATTGGTTTGTTATGTTCTTGTCTGACCAAATTCTCATTCATCCATTACTGTCGGAGGGCAAGACATATGTGGACCAGACACATTTCATATGTGAGACCCTGTCAGACTACCATCACAAATCCCTATATTGACCCCCAACCAAAACGAACTGTATATTTTTTATGTGTGCATAGATTTCACTTTGCCAGATTGCTTTATCAATGCAGTTCTGCCACTAATTGTTCAAGTTCAATGTTAGATCACTGGCTTTCTGGGACCTGACTTTAAACTTTGTAAGCTGTAGGTTTTACCATGTTTTATGTTGTTTTAGTGTTTATTTGTAGTTGTTTATATCCTGTTAAATTCGGCATTAGCTTGTGCACCTAATGTGGATTTGTTTGTAATGTTGCATAACTTTGATTAGCATCCAATTTAGGCTAGCAGGAAGAGAGCACTCAGTGCACTTGGTTGATGTGATTGATGCATATAATCACCAAGCAACTGGTTAAAGAGTGGTAGAATTTCAGTTAGCCAAGACTTTCTTTGGTTAGCCCTAACCTGACACGCCAAGCAATTTGTTACACAGAACCATCGAGGAAGTCCAAATTAGAAACTTGTTTGGAGTTGGGACAAGAGCGAAAACATATTTTCCATCAATAAAAGCCTTCAGTGCTGTGCTTTGCTGTTCTTTCAATGAGGAAATACTCTCCAGTTCTTATATAACTGATGCTATCGCAGTATCTACGCTAACCTCTTCAGGAGCCGCTACTGTTTGTCTCCATCCTCATACCTAAAACCATGCACATAGCTGCCAGTAGTCCCTCCTAGGACGCTGATTAGCATTAATCATCAGCATTAAAATTTGGAAGATGCTGACAGTCAATATATGACATGTCTGTGTAACTCTGTTGTTCACCAAAGTTACAGACATTCACATACTATTATCCTGGAGTTCAATGGAAAATTTTGGGGTCCTGTGACTTAAATTTAATGGACCTTTGTTACCATCAAAACCTTTTGGTGCCTCTGAGAGTCTCACTGCATATTGTTCCAGATGTCAGAATCCTCATCCACAAATATCAGACTGGCTTTAAAATGTGTTTAAACTCAGGAACTAAACTTTTGTTTGGTTTTGATTTTATAGTCACTTATAACTAGAGGATAAACACATACAAAAATGTACAGCAGAGACGAAAATGACTGAAAATATAAATAAATAAATCTCTCTCTTTCTCTGCAAGAAAAAACAAGAAGACTCAACATAACAGGCGCAGAGAATTATCATGCTATAGGGCTTCAGTAGCGTTTTCAATAACACAGGAGACTGACTCATTATGGTATATACAATATGTAAGGTCGGAGCTGCATAGGAGCAGCACAGATCAAACTACGGAGAAATTAATTCACTCACACCTACAGGCTAAATCCCCTTTCCAATATTACAGGGATTTATCAGGTGAGCTTTGGCAAGTGTTTGGAAAAATACCACTGACATAAACAACACAGAGCAGTGTGCTGAAGCAGTGCGTGGGTGGCTTTGGCATCCACCTTTTCATTTTCATTCATTAAAAGGGCACTATAAATGATTTGTTAGATCTGACAAAGAAATATATTAAGATTGAACGTGGATTTATTACATACAATGCATGCTCACAATAGAGAGAAGACTAAAAATGTTGGGTAGGTTTATTTTAAGCTGTTTCATTCAGTTTACTTACACAGGAAGAAGAAGGAGCACAAGAGGAGTTTTATAGTCATTGGCTGTTTATATCGGTCTCTTGGGCCTGCAGTTTTATATGCAGACAAGAAGACATGAAAAATGTCCACCAAAAGCATAACACAAACATAAATAAAAGTGTGGCCTCAAAATTGGCTGTTGGGCAGAGAACAAGTCATTTTTAGCCAAGCTCACCACATGTCTGTTTGGGAGGCAATGTCAGTTCACCAGTTTGGTCCAGACTGAAATATCTCAACAACTTTTGGATGGACTGCATTGAAGTTTGCTTCAGATATCGGAATGCATGTCTTTGTGCAATACAAGTAAAAAGTCAATCTAGATGAAGTACTGTAAATTACCAGGTTTGATCAGGCCCTACTACATAACCTTTAAGATAAAACGTACAATTTATCCAGTCATCTCAAACAGAGTGGACTTAACCATAATCTCTCTGATGTAAGGCATTTCCTCCTCCTGTTAAGAAGCCTGCCTCTGAACGCTGCAACAGAATTGCTTTTGTCTCACCACTGTTTCCTCCAATCAATCAAGCTGTTCGCGGCCTGTGGTCGTATTTGGCCAAGCAGCTCAGCTGGGGCACAGATCAGCAGATTTCCAGTAAGAAATCATCTGCTCTCTGAAGTGATTTCATATCTAATTGCTTTTATTGACTTGGCAGCTCTGAACTAGTGGCCGCCCATATTGGCTTACTGAGCAAAAGCATCAGGCATAAAAGTGAAAAAGGAAGAAAAAATAGAGATGGATTTGCTGGTGTCATCAGCACTGCTGGCAGGTTGGACTGTTTGATTAGAGGGTTTCCGGATGTTGTATTTTTTTCAAATGCTGATTGACTGTTTAAACTCTTGGCACTTCAGCACTAAATTGGAAACCATCTCAAGTGGATGCTGTTTTTTTTTTATGTTTTTGGGCATTTTAAAGGGTTTACTTGACCATTCCTAAGCCCCACCCCTTTTTGCTCTGTGCTACTGGAGACACAGCCACAAAACAGCCAAATATAGCCAGCAAAGTGTTGCAGCGAACATAGACCATCACGTTTCATGTTTTTGTTGATGATGTGATAAGAAATAACAGTAGGGCTGAATAAAAATGGAAACTCTCTGTAACATTAATTTGCATATTACAGGAAAATGTATGTATGTAAGTATGAAATAGTAAAGCCCGATGAGGTTTGGTGCATTGTGAATGTGTATGTCACTTGAAACTAACTACCTAAATGACTCAGAAGAGCCCTGGTTTCCTTATTGGCTTGTGCATTGATCTGTTTGGTGTGTCTGCTCTGTTTTGAAGCACACAAACACAGCTGGCAAGCCAAGCGGTAATCAATGGTGTTGCCCCTCTTAAGAAGAGGGTCACTGCTGATGATTCGGCGGAAAGATGTAAGTAATGACAGCAACCGTCACCTCAGTGGGTCATTTACAATAATAGTAATAAGAGTATCTGAGGAGGTGTCCAGTGTAATTAGCTAAAGGACCAATCATCATTGAGGACAACTTGACTGAATTCTGTACAGTACATTAATTCAACTCATCCTTTCAAGATCAGAAGAACTCATGTTTATAGGTTCTGTTGTGCTTTGACAGTAAATACCAGAAATTTTAAGTTAAATTAACCTGAATAAATAAAATACATATTTAAGTTAAGTTAATGAGAAAAACTTAGTTGATTCTACTAAATTCCTACATTTTTTTTAAGTGCTCTGAGTTGCCTTAACATAACACTAGGTTCAGAGCTCAGTGACCAATTTTTGAAATACCTTTTTTTTGTTTCTAAAACTTTAAGATTCAAGTTTATCTAAATAAGAAAAGTAAATTGTCAAAACAAAAGATTGTAGGTCAACAAAACTGTATTTAGTTTTTTTTTTTTTTTTAATAGTTTGATTCAAAATTCAAGAATCTAGTGAAGGCAGTTGCCTTGACATGAGTTTTCTCAACTTTTGTTTTAATATAGTATAACCATAAAAAAAATGTTATTAATTTTTTATCTGCCAGGACCAGATATTGAAGGAAACAAATTAAACATGTTTTAGATACGCTCAATAAAAAAGTTTCCTCATTAAGTCAATAAAAATGTAATCTGGACTGCATTATGTTTCCTACAAAATCTATTAGTTAATGGAAATTAGCTGTATATTAACAGAGGGATGTTTGTAGAAAAGTGGAGCGTGTTTATGACAAACCACCTAAAACCCCCAACTCCCCCCTCCCACCCTCTCCCCCCATCACTATGGATGTTTTGATCTCCTCAACTCATCTACTTCCAATTAGAGAATGGGATTATGGGCCAGCTGTATTACTGAACGGGGGTGTTTTTGTTTTGCTTTGTAGTATTAGGCTCACTGCTTTTCTTAATTATGAATAATAAAAGTGATTCATAATGGAAAAAAGCATTGCAACTTCACACGCACATAGAAACTGACTCAATCACACGCACAGTGGCTGCCAGAGACGCAGAGTTAAAAGGACATTTCTTGGCCGGCAAATGTTGTTTTTCTGCAATTATTTCAAGATTGATGGAATAAAAATGTTTTTCTTATTTCTGTTAATGCTTCCCAACACTTTTGTCATTGTTCTGCTCTTCAGCCTCTGTGGCACGAGGACACTGAGAAACCCATTAAAAAAAAGACACACAAGAGCACTACCTCCCACTGTGTCACAAACACACACACGCACACTTTGTCTACAGGCTGCACTGAGCCTTGTCATTGCATAGGGGAACATCTGTGTCACTGTTGTGGTAACAGTTATGGTGAGACTTCCATCTTCTTTCATATTTTTCCAATGAGCTCTCATAAATAAAATGAGCACGAACTCTGAAATGCAGATTGCATGTTGTCAGTATGAATTATGTGAACATTGTGTTCCTCCACCACAAACCGGAATATGTGACAATCCCATGAACTGGACTTTCTATTTTCTTTTGTTCATCATATAGTAAAGGTCTTCTTTGTTTAGGCAACTGGAAGAACTCTGATTGAGGTTAAGCTACTGAGACAACTTGGCTATGGTTAGGTTGGAACTTGAGCTGAAGTTTTAAACTTTGTTCAGAGTGGAAATCTTTTTGGTAAAGGTTGGAAAATTGGACCTGGAACACCAGATTTAAACCAGATCTGCCCCCCATCCTGACCACAACAGGGACTGTCCATTGTTCCCGCTAGAGGCTGACATTCTTTTGGACATCCCATGGGACACGGGATTCCCGTGGGATTCCTGCAGAATAGGAGTCATTTTCCCTCTTCATCACAGAACTGGGACGGGAGAGGGAAAAAAGTCAACAGGAGTGGGAGTTAGTGTATTACTGTTGTCTGGGTGCGTCTTTTTGGAGCAATGGGCTGGAAATTTTTGGAGAAACGGGCTGATGAAACAATGTCATGGCATCATCAGAACACCTCACATTTTACCTTGTTAGCTTTGTGTCGGAGTACTGAATTTGGTAGATGTGATCATCAAACTATGTTCAACAAAAAATATATATGCAGTATTTTTGTTTTTGCTCCCATTTTACATGACTTGAAGTAAAATATCTCAGACTTATTCTGCGCACACAAAAGTGTATTTCTCTCACATTTTGTTCACAAATTTGTTAAATCCATGTTTGTGAACACCTCTTTGCCAAGATAATCCATCCACCTGACAGGTGTGGCACAGAGATGCTGATGAAACAGCTTGATGATGATACAGCTGTGCTGCGTACTGGTCACAATAAAAGGCCATTTTTAAAATGTGTAGCTTGATCTTAAAAAGACATTTATTAGGCAGTGAATTATATATCACGAACTATACTATACCATGCCATACTAATGTTTTTTACAAGTCTATTTAATCTGTGTGTGTTTACAGTTATTCTGTCTGATTGGAAGGTGGGCCAGAGCTTGGCAGGAATTTATTTGTCACAAATCTCATCTACCAATAAGAATGATAAAGGTGTAATTTGCCCCGCCCTAACAGGTGCAACAGAGCTAACAGAAGACTCAGGAAGATATCAATTAATGATCTATACACTATAGTCGATACACACCCTCACTGAGAAGAGAATAGGTTTAAACAGTCAAATTAACTGAAAACATGTCTGTGGGTTTTCAGAGGCTTTAAAGATAAGAACCATAATTAATTTGCATTTATTAATGTAAGTTTTGAAAATAAAAAAGTAACATTTTAAGGGGGGAATGTTATAATAAATGAATCATAGATGATCTTTCTTTCTTTACATGTACTTCTTGACTTAATTGCATTTTAGCATATTTTTACCTTTCACACTGATGATATAGAGGCAATACTTTTACACGAATAGTACTGACTAAGGCAAGACAAGTGGCAATAAAACCAAATATGAATGCTTTGAAAAACTAACTCTCCAGTTTTTTTAAATGTTGCAATGAAGACGGCCAGAGTTCTGTTGTATTCGCAATATTTTCCTATGTCTTGCTGCAGAATTTGTTGCACCAACCTAAGATCGGAAAAACAAAACTCTGCGTAAAGAGTAAGTCTAGCTTCTTGCTACTAAGTCCATCCTGACTGGATGGCTCCATCTAACATCTCTGTCTGAGTTTTAGAGAAGAATGAATTACAGAGGATTAGATTAGAAAGTCATCTCTAATGCTGTTGGCCCATTAAAATGAAACAGAATCAAGAGAAAGAGAAGTGATGTGATTTGAAAAGAGAATTGGATCAGAGCAGAAGAAAGGAAAGGAATAAATTCAGAACCACTTATGACCACCAGCATGGTACCAACAAGCAAAATTACAAAGTTAGTGCATACCACATCACTTTGCTGTATAACCTCATGCATCATAACCAATAACTCATGGCAAGCAATGAGTTATGGAAATAGTGTAAACATTTTAGAACACAAAGAAAAGTACAAGACCACCAGTAACAATGCAGGGACGTACGTAAATTGAGACTTAAGTCAATGAGTTCATTTGCACCAGTGCATGCTGGGAAACATTCCCACATGTCTGGTCCCAGGACACTAAGGGGTTTTTTTTAATTCAACCCTACATTAAGTTGACCTCATTGTTTTTCATCTTTATTTATCTTGTTTTCTACTTTTGTCCATAATGAGTGACTCTACTTTAAAGGACCAGTGTGTAGAATTCAGAAGCATCTAGCAGTGAGCTTGCACATCACAATGACTGCTTGTCTCTCCCTCCCGTTCAAAGCATGTCAAAGAACCTAAAGTGGGTGTGAAACGCGCATATTTAGGTCCAGTATTTGATTTGTCTGTTTTGGGCAACTGTAGAAACACGGCGGTGCAACATGGCGAGCTCTGTACATATAAACAGCTCATTCTAAGCTAACGAAAACGCAATGATTCTAATTTTTAGGTGATTATACATTAATTAAAATATACTTATACCTACCAATACAGTCCTGTAAAAAGTTGTGTTGAAAGATGTGTTGACCATAACTGGCATTCTGAGGTTGTTTCTGTATGCAAATGAACCTTTCCGTACACGAGCAGATGGATGTAGAACAGGTTGTGTTTATCATTGTCCATTGCATTTACTTGTACAATTACAATTTAATACCTCTTTTCTTGTTCATATGGACAGTTCCCCCACACACATTTATAAGTCCTTTCTACGCATGCTTTGATGAATAAGGCCCCAGCAGTGATGAATTGGACCATCGTTATCTCCTCCGGTTGGAGCTGGGCCAGGTATGGAGCAGGTCTTGTGTTCAGTGCCTGTCCTAATATCTTTAATGTGGCTGAGTCTGCTCTCAATGCACCATTTACCTCAGAAACCCCGGCCGTAATTCATCCGCTGGCCCCTACGAAACATGCCGTCTTCCACTCCTCTGCTCCTCCTTTCTTTACTTAACAAGGTCAGGAGACAGAGGGGAGAAAAGATGTTTGTCACTTGGCTGTCGTGGTGGAGAAGCTGCAGCCTCATGGTTCACATGTATTTGTATTTGTGCGTTTCTGGGTCCACAAGTATGGAAAATCTATTGTGGCTTGGAGCTGAAGATGAGCTCATTTTGAGTCGAGGATCTTTGCGTGTCTACTGGTATGCACAGTTCGGAACATGTGCAGCTATGTGTGTGTCTGTTTTTAAAGCAGGGCGTGAATATCTATTGGTATTCATGCTTGCATATATGATCTCTTGTGTATTTTATGCATTCATACATGGTTGAGCTTCAAGGTGAATGAGCTCTGTGCGTCACCGAGCACAATGTTTGCCTCTCCCCAACATCCCTGTAGGTTCAGTGATGGCCTTGCTGCATTAGATTTCAAGACCTTCTTCATGTTTAGGATGGTGTAGAGGCCTTCAATCCGCGAGGAGGGCCTGACAATAGAGGGTTTTACATCTGCAGTGAGCTGCCAGGGACAGTAACTCCTCCTCAAGATCCAGCATGGAGTCCAAACAACATAAATTATCTGAGTATATTAGCCCAGTTTCCACAGCTCTGTCCCTCTGCTGCTTGCTGTTATTTGGTAATGCAGCGATGGTAGTCAAGGGATCCATTGGTTTTGGTTAAATGTTCCTAACTGTTGTGGTTCCAGGTTTAGTTTTATTTAATGCTAGGCTTAGAAATGATCTTTTTGTTTTTTTCTGAGGGCACATTTTGTCTCCTCGCTCTGATCTTCAGGGGCATTAGGGCCTTTTCGGGAAATCTTTTTTGAAATAATACTTTGCTATTGTGTCTTGGAAAATAAACACTCGCTTTGTACCACCAAATATGTTTTAACTTCTTTCCCACAGTTGGAAACTGGCAGCAGGCCTCGCACAAGAGGATGGAGCCATTTTCCTTTCACTGTCGCCGACCAGTCCATCCTCTGCTCCTCCACTATTGACTTTTTACTGTATTGCTTGTTTCACATTTTGCCGACTGTGTGGTGTTTCTACTGCTTCAGGCTCCACATTGTCATCTGTGCAAACCGTTTCAATTTTTCTCACCCAAAACACACAAGTGTTGTAGTGACAAGTAAATACACTGTAAAAAGACTCAAAATATCACCAACAGTGGCTCACAGTGACAACAAAGCAGAGGGTATCCCTTTAAGGTCCAGTGTGTAAGGTTCAGGGGGATTTATTGTCAGAATATGTTAAAAACTGAGTAATTTTACTGAATTACTGAAAATAAGAATCTTTCTGTTTTCATTACATTCGAATAAGCGCATGTCCTCTTCCACGGAGGCCGCCATCTTCAACCGTCAAGTTTCTACAGTAACCAATACACCAAAAACTTGTGGCCACTGTAGGTCCTCCTACATGTTTGGAAGGGTGAACTGAGTTGGTTGCAATCTACAAGCTCACTGCTATGTTATATAAATCCTACACACTGGTCCTTTTAAGATTTTAGTTGTGGTTGATTTGGCAACACCTGTGGTTTTATTTTGCCACGTCTCCAAAAACATGCTGCAGTTCAGGTCTGGATTACAAAGCTTCTGAAAGGTATACAATCGAACCGGAGACAACATACAGGTAAAGGTACAATTAGCATTTCCTGCTCAGCTTATTTCGGTGCTAACACGGTCACTTTTAAAGCAGTTGGGAAACTACAGACAAGACTTTACTTGGTTTTAAGAAGCTGCAACTGACACACTATAACCTGAACTGTAGATTTACTGCCAGATTACTGACAGCTTACTGCTAAGTTTAAATTTCTTCTCTGCAATGAGCAGCATTGTGACTCAGTCTGCTGCTTGCACGCCACTCACACTGAGGCACTGCCCTTTTCCTTAAAGGACTTACACTATGCTTATGACAGTATGTTTCAATAAAGTTCAATAAAATGCAATTATTATGGCAGTTGCGGGTGTAGCCCTAAGTGTAACACAGCTAATAAACTACAACAGCATTGGGTGGATTTACTTCGCCTTTCATGGTGATCCCATATAAATAAATGAATTTTTGCTGCTTTTTTTTAAGTTTTTGCAAACAGACTTTTATGTCTTGATGACATAAAGTTCAGGTTTTTCCAATGATACTGAAACAGGGTCAGGTGCTGCTATTGTGCATGTTGGCTCACTGGAAAGGCTCTGCTGCACTAAATGGAACATGGCCTTAATTAGTATCATTGGTAAACACCTGTGTATCCTGTTTCATATGAATTTGGCTATCTACAATTCTTCCAAGCAAGACTGTGCTCCAGTAACAGTGCCTCAGAATATCAATTAGACTCTCCAGCTGATATGCATTAGCAGCGCTTGTGGTAACACTTCCAAAGATAAATGTAGGAAAATCACTAAACATATTTCTAATGATGGTATTTGCATCCTAACCTGCACAGATTGAGACACGGCAGTCTACATTTCCCAGTGCAAATAGGGAAAGCATCTAATGGAACCTAAAAACTGGTGAGAGCATTTATAAATCCATTAGTTTCTAACCCTTGCGTCTGCTCTACAGTGTTAAATCTCTTCATATCTGACAAACCAATACTATCACACGCAGCAGATTATGCTGTCGGAAATGGTTCAACTGTAATGTCTTTTTAATTTCCTAGTTTCATGGAGCAGGGCTGTTGGTGTTGTGCAACATGGTGGTGATTTATATGGTGTAGGGTTGTTTTCTGAACAATCTAAAATAGTCTGTTGTGTGAGAGAGCTATTGGAAACACACACGTGCGCGCACACGCACACACACGCACACACACACAGATTTACATATATTTGTGCTGGGAAGTGAAGGGTATCATCTTTAGCCTTTGGTCTCCTTATAAACAGCCTCATGCAGAATTGGATGGAGTTGACATTTAGCAAGTGTAGAACACAGGCTCGCAAATATCCTCCATCTCTGCTCTCACACTCCCCCTCTCTCACACTCTCTCTTGCCTGAGTGAGTTTATGAGCACTTGTCTTGAACATGTTTTAATATTTTACATAATGAAAGGAAATGGACACAGTTTTTGTTTTTCGTGAAATCGGCTCTTTCTCTTTCTGTCTCTCTTTCTCAAAAACACAAAGATGGGTGACCTCAATTACAAAGACAGAAATATGAATACTCTCTTCTGTCTTTCATACACACTTTGTCACACACTCAAAGTGGTAGGAAGAAAGTGCTGTGACTATTATTCCTCAGGGACTTAAAGGACTAGTGTGCAGGATTTAGTAGCATCTAGCAGTGGGCTTGCAAATTGCAAACACCTTGTCTCACTCTCCTTTTCCAAGTGTTTAGGGGACCCAACAGTGGCTGCGAAACCTGCAAAAAATCTGGCTGTATATAGAGTGAATGTTTGGTTTGTCCATGGGCTACTGTATAAACATGGAACTACAACATGGTGGTCTCCATTGGAGAGGACCCCCGCCCTCTGTAGATATAAGGGTCTCATTCTAAGGTAACAAAAACACCACAATTCTTATTTTCAGCTTATTATGCACCAATAGAAACTTAGTTATTATATTAGTATATTCCATTCCATTTCTGCCATATTCTTCGAGTAAATCCCCATAAATCTGGACCTTTGACCATAACCCTTAAGTTGCAATACTTGGCATTGCAATTCTAATTGATCTGTACCCCTTTTCCATACATGTGCTGGCTTGATTTGACTTGACACGTCAGCCCAGCACGACAGAGATTTGCATCTGGCAGTCAAGACTTTGCAATAAAATTCCTGTTATTTTGTTATTCAAACGCTTTTATTATAAAGCAGCAAAATCAGAAAATGCTGGGTTTTCATTGGCAGTACCTCAACATGATTCTTGCACAGCTGAAAGTGAACATGAAACAGTAAAATAAAGCAGGCCGCTGGGAGTAAAAACAGCCACACAGGACAGAAAATAAACTTCAAACCACAGACATTCACTGAGAAGCTCCAAAAGCACCAGGTGCTACACACAGTCACTTTTCAAAACTTCTTTATCTCTGCGTTCAGTCTCACAATACACCCTGTGGACAAGATGGAAAGATGACACCATCTCAGACTTGACTCAGCACAGCTCAGCACCATAAAACTGGCAATGGAAATGCAAATCAGCGCAGCCTTGGCGGTGCCAAAAGTGGTAATGGAAAAGCTCCATTGGTGGTATCACCACGTGCCTTTTAATACTACAACACTCCTTGAGCAGCTACTTTGTTGGAAATACAACAGGAGAGCAGCTGCTCTATCTGTTTACAGCACAGCCAAACAAACCCACATTGTTTTAATAAAGAAGTCAGTCAATAACTTTTTTCCGTTGTGCCACAAGCAACTGCAGTCTGATTTCATACGCTACACAACGTGAATAGTTTGCCACACAACAGCAGAGCACAAAAGAAGAGGCTAGTTACCTCACTGAGGAGTTCGATGTGCCTGCAGCTCTTCATCTAACAGCTCACTGTGGCTGCTCCTACTTGTTCTCTTATGCCCAGCAGTATTTAAAACTGAACCACAAAATTACTTTGTCTTGTAGGGAAAGATGTTAATATTTGTAGACACTGGCCCCATGAGCCACTAAGACTCTAAAACCTGATGGCCAAGGTACATTTTTGGTGGCCCAAATGTAAAATTATGTAAAAATCAATGCAGAAAAGGTCATTTAAAGCATCTTAACACAGCCTTCATTAACTGTGACAGAATTGATTTGAATGAATGATTTTAATGTGGTGTTCCCTGCAGGCATTGTTTCCAGTGAAAAACAAGCTAGACTTCTCAGCTAAAGTTGAGGAAAGTGGCTGCACACACCGCAGTACAATAATTCTTAGATGTGTCATATAACCACTTAAACTCCTGCTTCCATTCACTCTGAATTTTTTATTGCAGTCCCATTTTTCTTCCATTTCCATTTGAGTAGGCTTAATAAACCCAGACGTCAGTAGCTCCAGCTACTAGCTACCCAGCAACGAATGCTGCTTTTTGAATTAGAATAACAAAAGGTTGCGAAGGAATCAGGATGTTTGTGGAACTGTAACATTGTGTTGACAAAGCTTTGCAGTACAGGGATGAAACTTGATGGCCACAGCGGGCCACCTACATGGAATATCTGGTAGCCAGAAAGTAACTTTTGGTGGCCATGGGGCCATTTGGGGGCCACCGGGCCATTGTTAATGTCAAACCCTATTTGTAGACATGTTTTTTGATGAACATTCACAGTCCTAACTAACAGCAAGGACAAATATATTGCATTTTCTGCCACCCTGTGTTGTGCCAGCTGAATATGAAAGAGTTCAATATTTTTAATATGAAGTGGCACCAGTATGAAAGGGTGTTTGCATTAATAGTAATTTAATACAGGTCTGACACGGCTGATATCAAAGAGATAACATTACCAAAAGCAGCACTGGATTATCAGCATACATACATTTTCTGAGAATCCCTCCTAACTGAGGAGAGATTTTGAACCCTGAGCGAGAAAGGCAGACTGAAAACTACTATAGAGAGGAAATTACTGAATATAAATACATTGAACAGCTATTGCTTTCATCAAAATCTGAAGGATTCTATCTTTAACCACCAAGTGTAAAATAAAATAAAATAAAATACAGAGAGAGAGAGAGAGAGGTGGGGGGGGGGAGCAACCTCAATCACAAACACCCCCCTATTTCACATTACATGTCTTTCTCACACACACATAGTCACACACTCGTGCACATCACACAACTGTGCTAACCAGTCAACTGGGCCTATTTTACTTTAATCAAATGTTAAAAGACTCTCTTGTGCGCTCTTTGTTTCTATCTCTCTCTCTCACACACACACACACACACACACACACACATACAGACACACACACACAGAGAAGGTGTGATGTTATCCAAACAGCCAGCTGTCTTGTTGTGTCAGGCTGGTTGCTCTGTTGGCTGCAGGCCTGGGAGAAGGCTTACTTAGAGAAAACAGAGACTCACTCTACATTAGACTGACTCCCGTCAATGGATTGGGCCCAACGCCGGCGTGTGCGCACACACACACACACACACACATACACACACACTCGCACTCTCTAGAGTGCAGACAAAGTTTCACACACACATGCATTCACAGGGACATTCTCTCTACTCCTTCCTCATTCCCTCTCACAACCATGTACACACAAATAACACACACATACAAACATTTTCATGCAGCGTAACATGAGCTGCTAGATTTTTGTCCATGCTCTGGTTACAAGGAGCAACATGTACTTTGGAGAGAAAGTTACATTTTTGTGGAGTCATGTGGCAGATATATGACACATACACATATTTAAGTGTACGTACAGATACACAAACAAATTCCAAAGCACGGAAAGCTGAACAGTTTTTATAAATTGTTGCAATATTTGTATAAGAAATCATAAACAGGAGTGACATTTAATCAGTCATGTTGTTACAGAGACGTAGGTTACTTGGCAGCCACCATACAGCTCATTACGTCATCGACTCCGTCACACATGCTTCACAGAAACTTCAGACTTTCACAGACTCCCTCTGATGAAGTCACATGACAGAAAAGAGGTCAATCTGCGACCTCAATCAACCTCTACTGGCACCCAGCAGGAACTGCAACAACAAAAGAAGGTCTGACTTCCTCCTACTAAAGTCCCTTGTACATTTATTAATGTGTTTGTGCAGATTCAAATTTCATGGTAAAAGACTTGCAATGAGGAAAATGCTCATACAACGTCCTGGACTTGTGATTTGAGGCAACTAAACTAAACCTCATGTATGACAGGAGCTCTACAAATTAACTTCCTTTGCCTTTCCTTCCTGATATCTAACTGACACTGGTGTTCTGGTCATCCATTCATGCTTCATGCTGCTCTGTTGTTCAGAATCTGTGAAATAATTAAGCTAATGGTTAAGTTACACATTAACAAGCCCACAGAACAACAGCAGCAAATTCTGGCGTTTCATCATTTTGTCTGGTCTCAACCAGAGTTTACTTTTTTGACAGCCGATGTGGCCATTAGTGTTCCAGAATTCCAGTCATATGGAAAAACTACTGGACACTTAAATAGCCATATAATCTCACAGGTGAAGTTCCATTTGTAGGAGTGTAGCGCAGCAATGACGCATGCATGACCATGTATGCTTAGGCCATGTTTACTTGACAAGGTGACATGACAGGTCTTGCTAAACCCGGAATTTTTTTTCTTTTGTGTTTGAAAGAAGTTCTGAATATTCTGAAAACTGTAGCGTGCATGCCAGGCTAGTAGTTAGAGGTGAAAGTTTGTAATGAAACACCACAAGAATACAGCACACCTGTGCACAAATGCTTTCTTCCACAGAGCGGTGAGTGCAAACAAACAAGAGGATAATGGCGAATGAACGCTCGAATGCTGATCACACTAGTGCTGCAGCAAACCTACATTTTTTTTGTTATTCTACTACTCGCGCATGGAACCACATGTTGCCAGTTTACAACGGTAATGGTGTCTCTGGAACCCAGTTTCAAAAGTTTGCATTTTCAGGCCCCCAAAACACGGCTGTCGTGTGAACAAATGGCCAAAACGCAACAAAAGTTTACCCTTTCATGTTGAAAACCACTGTTCCTATGGTGGCAAGTTAACATACATCGGTCAATTTGACTGACCACATGCATAAGCTGCACTCCAACTGTACTGCACCTATGATGGCAAGTTAATTTCTTTGCCCTTTCCAACAATACATTTTTGACAAAGTGCAGCTCTTCTACAATGCTCTTTGCCACACAGCCAGGCAAGCCAGTTAATGTCATTCTTGTATGTCACTGTTTAATTCAGCTCTATGAGCAGCATTCAGCAAACTTCAATATTGAATGGTCATTAATCACATGTAATTCACTTTGATTTTTTTAAATATGGTGTTTTTATTCTAGTGAGTTTATATGGTCTATATGTTACATATTCTGTGTTTTTTAAATAGTGGTAGTTTTGAAGTGGTTGGTGAACTAAGCAGAGAAGAAAATATATTGTAAAACTGAACATGTGGACCAAGCATTAGTGCAGGCTCGCAAAAGCGTGGGCTGTATTGAGTGTCATCATAAATCTATATCAACCACAAAGGAGCTGCATACAGGCTAGAAAGAGCCCGACACATTATCTCCAGATAACTGAGCTTTGACACAACAAAGGTAGGTGTGTATTATGGTGATTTTGTGCCTTTGGCATAGTCAAATCAAACATATTGCTCTTTGAAATGATACAAAAGTGAATAATGTGGAAGCTCATGTGTGATGAAGTTCTGAACTGTGCTGCAGCACTTTCAGTGTCAGGATGCTGGAGTGCAGCAACGTGATGCATCATTCTCTCAAGTTTAATCAAGATCCAACCATCCAACAAACAAAGGAGAGACCCCCCTGATCTCATAGCAGGGGACAATAAAGACCCCTCACGCTGTAAACAAAGAGAAATGGATGATGGACAGCACTAATGCTCCTTGGGGGAACACTATCCAAGGACACATTCTGGCTCCTGATAGCTTTTAATAAAAATTCATTATTCATTAAACTCACACATATATGCCCACGATTCTTCACTCAGAGCATTTCAAAGGGCAGCCATCGTCTGACGCCTCCACAACAAAACAGCCATCTTTAAAGGGCAATAAAGGAACACCGGTTCACAATAGATTTGGCAACACAGGGAGAGGAAGATTTTAATCTTTAAATCAAAACGAAGTCAAAATGTGAACAAGGAACACTGTCAGTTGACTGTTTTGTTTATTTTATGCTTTAAAAGCATCTTTTCTATATGCGAAATGTCCAGCACTACATAAAAATAAACAAGTTCAGTGACAGACTGTATGAGACGACTACTGATAAGAGCTAACAGATTGTTCAAGTCTGCCTTCAGAGGAAAGCTCTCGCTGTTTCTACCTCTATCTGAGGAATTGTAATGAGTTCACACTACAAGCAAAGCCAACTCGCACGCCTACAGACATTAGCTCCACACAAGTGCACTGCAAATGTTAGTGAGACAGAGATTAAATGAAATGGAAAAAACAAGGAACAGTGTACCAACTTCATTTTTTACTTAATTTACTGCTGTCCTGTTGCATGTTTCCTTTGTTCTCAACCTCTCCTTCTTCTATCTCTTCTTCTCTGCTGACAGGCAGGTTGGATGTTGACGCTGAGCGAGTTCCTTATAGTCCAGGTGAGATAGAGTAGAAACATACAAAATTGGTCTAATTTGCATAAAAGCTCTTATATGTATGTCTATTTTGTTGCCTGAGGTATTGTCTTGGCTGTAATTGGTCTATTTCTGAGATTTAGTGTCATAAATATTAAAATGGCTTTTTGTTCCCAACTGTGAAATGTCATTCTGTTTCAGTATTAACGTCAAAATGTCACAGAATTTGCTGTTTACAATGTGATCAAAAATCGGTGTGGGCATGTTTTGTTAAAAAAAACTCAGCCTGAAGATGTGTGGAGAAAAAGGAAAACAGTCTATCAGTGATAGATGATAGGAAGTAGGTTCTCAATATAAAGATGATCTGTGGTGCTGCAGATTAATTATTCATATTTGTCCTCACCTCAACTAATATTGGACTCTCTGGCAGCATTGTGATAAGCGCAGCACCCCAGTTCAGTGGCTGCATCTGTCAATGTCAGCAAGGCTGTCCTGTTCTCAAGGCTCCTCCAAATGTGGCCCTTTTTGCAGGAGTTTGGGGGACAAAACTGTTGGATTTTCCTAGCTTTAATATCCCACATCCAGGCAGTTTGTTTAAATTTAGCAAATACTTCAAGATTATGGTGAATTTATTTTCAGCTGATCATCAATTAATGGTAAATTGTTCCATATGAGCTGGACCAATTATGATGCAACCGAACGGTATGAATAATTTAAGTAAGGGTATACTGTACAAAACTCTGCATATTTTTTATCACAGGGTCTTCAGGTCTTCTAAAGGATAGGACAGGGAATTGTTTAAATCATAACAATCCCAGTACCAGTACCAGTACCCTCAAAGCAGATCTGGGCAAAGGGTAGTCCAGTTGATCATTTTTCTTATCATTAAACTGTTATCTGGCTTTTATGCTGCAAGGGGTCAATGCTTTTAGGAATCTTTTATATTAAACTATAGCTTTATTCACCTATACATTTTGCAGAAAGAAAGAAACAGTTATATTATTTTATGTTATTCTTCAGGTTCAGACATTTTTAAGAGACTTTTATTTTGGAATTTTATTTTGAAAGTGTGTGCTTGTTTCTGCTTCTGCTGTCATGGTTCTGCCTTCGTGGCAGTGAAGAAGTCACTGATACCATAATGTCATGGTCATGTAACACAACAGCTCGACCCTTGGTTGTTCATGTTCACTTTAACATCAGTAAATACTTGTCTCAGTAATTAGCCTGTTAAGAAATCTGGGCCCTGGTAACAAAAATAATTTACCCTAAACTTCCATCACATGGTAATACAAAAAGGTTACCAACTGAATGTTTCATTATTTGATATTTGGCCATTATTAGGACCTTACATCGCATTTGTGTCCGGCCAATTAATTTCTCCTCTAGCCTCCTATGAAAAGTAACTGCCAACCCCTGCCTTACAGTGATACAGAAACCAATACAGTACTTCATCTGATACTTTTTTCTACTTCATTCGATACCCATTACATGAATGGAAGCATTCCTGAAATAATCCTCCTGCATTTCATGCATTCATTTTTATCAGACACAGGCAGGTAGTGTAGCCAGCTTCCAAATGTTTTTGTTGCATCTCTAGAGACTAAACTGCCAACTCTGTAAAAACACCAAGCTCAACTTCACTACACCACAGACTGTATGCAGAAATGGACCACTGACACACTGCATTAAATCAAAGAACACTTGCAGTTACTGGCTGCAGGCAAAAACAAAAATAGTTTTCTAGATTGAAAAAAAAAGATCAAATGCAGGCATTGTTTGCCTAGAGAAGTTTTGATACTTCTTGGTACTGGAGATGAATTTGCAAGTCCTACAGGATCCCTGCATGAGCTCTCACATACTCATGTATAGGTCTCAAGTATGGGGCTTGTTTTCATTAGTGAAATGTGTTAAAATTAATGTGAGAATTATCACCTGTTGCAAATTGCAGCTTGCATGAAATGGGCCCCTGGGTTGCATCTCACAGTACAACAGTGTAGGCTGGGTGAAATAGACACTGTAGTAGAAATGGCAACTAGTCAGTGTAACAAGTCACATTGATTTTGATAGCCTCAGTCTGCGTTCACTTGGCAGCACACAATTGTCTACAGCTGATCAACAATGTCACATTTTTTGTGTGTGAGCATATTTCTGGTTTATGTCCTCCACCATTAACTTCTGTGTTCATTCATTGGGATGTGATTCAAGTCCAAGTATATAAAGCAGCTGGGATGTAGCTTTAGCCTTAGTCTTTTAGCATCAACATGACAATCATGTCTGCTGCTGTTAAGTAACTTTTCACGGCTAAGACAGGATTCTAATTTTAAAATAATTTTAACATTTAAATCAGCTGGAGACAGACTTCTCAGCCGGCTCAATGAGTTCAAGCATTAGCATTTGCTTACATTAGCTTGCCACTCAAGCAAGAGTCATCATTTTAGCTGAGAAAATCCATGTTCATAAGAAGCCGATTTTGTTTAATCAAAGACCTTCAACAGTTACTCCCGATTTTGATGTTAATCTGCCACCGTTACCTCTGTAAACAGCACATGTGCAGTATGAGAATGGAAACCTCGACAGGCTGAGCAACATCTCCGGAGAGCAGGGCTTAGTAAAGGATACAACTGACATCCTTGAACTCATGCAACTAACAGTTATTCTCACTATTGATTAATCTATCACTAATTTGTTAAATTAAATCAATGATTTAGTCTTGAAAATGTCATAACATTATAAAAATGCCCTTTAGAGGTTCTCAAATCCAATTGATTACTGACTTAACAATTAATCGTTATTTCTGCTTGGGGTTGATTCTCTTTCAAACAAATCTGTGTCAGTGTGTGTTGGACCTTACAGTACTGGTGCATGTACTGACTTTGAGGCAGTTCAAGAGGACACCTGTATTTGTATCTGACCAACTACAGAGTAATATCACTACCTGGAAAGCATGTTTTCTCTAAAATCTAATTTCGCTATCCCTCTCTTCACACTCTTTTCTGACCCAGCCCCTCGTTCTCCCCTCCTCCCAACACCTCCCATCTGCTACATCTTTGAGCACAATTTCAATTATTGCACTGGCATGACAAATGACGTTCTCCAGTCCTTCCACAAAAGAAAACATGTCAAATGAAGCAAACACCTGTTCATACTGTATTCTGTCTCACTCTGTCCAAGAAACTTGTCAGCGTGGGTGAGGTGGTGCTGCTGTGCCTGAATCAGTGTGTCACCTGGGAAAAATATGACTAACCAAGATAAATTATTCACAATATGTGTTGGGCTGAGCTGGCCTGTATGTTTTTGCTACGATATGTCTGTGTGTGTGTGTGTGTGTGTGTGTGTTCATAAAGACTGTACACGGCAAACTAAATTCTGACACACACACACAGAGAAAACCTACTGAAATATTCAGACTCTCACCCCAGGTGGTTAAGCTTTACCGCTATATACAGCTCATAATTCTTGCTCTGTCTGTATGTGAGGATTTCTCAGAGGCCACAGAGCAAAGAGTGACTCAGAGGAATGCATGGAGAGCTCTGTGTGTTTGAGTGTGTGTGTGTGTGTGTGTGTGTGTGTGTGTGTGTGTGTGTGTGTATGTTCGATAGAGAAGAGTAAGAGGTTAACTGGTGCGTGAAGTGTTTTTTGTGTGTGAGAATATAAAACAACTGTATAGAATAACAAACAAAATTTACTCTACTAAAGTACTCTACTTAAGCATAATTCCACAAATATTTACATTTTACACTATGTAATACTTGTATTAAGCTACATTCAAGCATGAAATATTGTACTTTTACTCTGCTATAGTTATACTATATTATATTAAATAGTTTTGGTGTCATGGTTTGGTTTTTTTTTTTTATCTGTCTTCGTTGTCTTGTCCCGCCGTTTTGATTTCTTACTGTTTATACCTGTTAGTTACTCACCTGCCCATGATTTTTCCCGTAGTCATCCCTGTGTATTTATTTTCACCTGTTTCCATGTCTCTGGGCCTCTGCTTTGTTTCCTTGCGTTTCTGTTGCTAGTGTTTTCTTCCCCAGTCTTCACTCTTGTGGTTTTTTTGGCTTTGTTAGTTCCCTGGTCTATGGATTTTCGTCTTCTCCCTGCCTTCTTTTTTTTCCTGTTTTAGACTGTTTGACCCTTTGGACCGTCAGTAAAGTTAGTAAAGTAAATTTTGAACTCTACTTTGTCTCCAGTGAGTATATCTGCACTTTTTTCTTTGAGTCATTACGTTTTGGAAAGTGAGTTAATTAGCTGTCTTTCTGAGTAACATGAAAAGATCAATACCTTTCTTATGTCTGTGGGTGTGTAGCTAGAGGGGATGGTTAGCTTAGCTTAACATAAAGACAAGAAGCAGGGGGAAAAATCTAGTGTGACTTTCCCAGAGGGTTCAAACATCCACTTAAGACATCTAAATCTCACAAATTCACAGCCCTTCTTACTTTTTGGGTTTTCGGTAGAAAAGTTGAAAACGCAGCAGCTGGTTTTTCGTGGCAAAGTATTTAGCCTTTCACAAGTTACTGCTTCCTCACATTTTTCATGTGAGACAAACACGCAGCACAGGCTGTGAAAAGAAATATCCTTCCATTGCCAATAAAGAATATCTATGTGAAACAGAACTTAACAAGCGTTGGATTCTTCACTCACAAACCAGAAATGTGAGCTTGGTTTAGACTGTCAAGAGTCATTTTGTCTTCCTTGTTTCATTAATCCCGAGTCCCAGATACAATTTTTGGGCTCCAGAAGCTTCATTGAGATTTACTTGCAAAAAATCGAAGCTTTGATGGGTAGCCACCGTAATTTCCTCAAAATTACGGTCATTTACTTACTCATATACTTCGCTATTATTGTAATTATGTGTCTAATAAGAGACAAGGACTGGAGAAGGAGACATCAGCCACTGTGTTTTTCAACACCCCTATAGTCTCAAAACTCAACTTGATGAGCAAGTGAGTGCTGAGCAGTTGCGAGTGTGTAGGAGGGATTAGCCCCGTGCTTGGGGGGACTTCAATTGTGCACACGGAGCAGAAATGCAGCCTAACGAGGATGCTTTTCCACTTGCAGATACTGTTCTGTGCACTTATATCTCATGCACATGCCTGGTTCTATGTGCACAGGTTTTGTACTCTTGCATATAGGCAGACCTCTCTTCACTGCACTGCAGTGATGAAAAGCCTGACTTCACACATCATCAGTCTGCTATAGGGGAAAAAATGCTCGGGCTTGTTTGTATTTATTTAAACCAATCACAATTGTCTTGGCAACACTACCCTTAAGTTGCAACAATGGTTCCCCTGAAAATAGTGTTGAGGGGAAGTTGTTTTGGTGGAATATTTGCACAGTGGGAAGTAACCCCTGGCATTAAAATGACTAAATCTGTGAAAAAGAAAAGGTAACAGCTGCTAGCTTGTTAGGCGCTAATTTACTGATTTCAGAGTGTAGGTTGCCAAGGTGGAGGTTATTCTTGTTAAAAACGCAGACAGCAGATGCTGCAATTCCGCTTGGAACAAATGAACAATGGCAGGCTTATTGACTTATTACTTCTGAGACTAATTAAACATCATTGAGGAGCTCCATTTCTCACTCTTTACTTCTGTTTAGGTCCTGCCAACACAAAGTCTCCTTCCTCTGTTAAAAATGACAACAACAACAAAGCATTTGAATATTGATTTGGATGCAGATTACCATGATAACAGTAGATGCCTAGAAATTTTGAAGCACACAAGTCAGCACTTGTGAAAACTACAATTTTTTGACTTTACCAGGAGTTATATGCTGTAACTATTTCTTGGTGCACAATGGCAAGCACTGTGACTTTTGAGAGTCATTGTTAAGTTGCCATGCAAACAGCAGAGATGCTACACAAACTGCTGGTTGGATGAATTAAATGTTAACTGCAACAACCTGTGAAATGCTTGATTCCCTTGTGAAACAGATACACAGTTGTTCTCTACTCCACTCAACTATGTTAAAGACCACCTCCTGTGAAAATCGTGTTAACCTCGAGAACATGCCCATGTGGTGTTTTTGATGTGTTACAAGACATATCAGGAGCGAAATAATCAGTAAACACCATGTTTGAGCATTTCTTGCTTTGAAACTGCAGTGAACAAGGGCAGTCTCATAAAAAAACAAATTCAGTCATGAATACATGACATCATAAACCTAAGGAACCAATCCTCTTAATCGAGACAGTGGCACTATACAAATAATTAGTGGCAACGCCCAGCTTACAGGAGAAGCTGAATGTAGCTACTTTAAGGCAGGCACTCATGAAGCCTTGATTACTAAATAAGGGAAGGGCATAGAGCTATGTAAGACATGTTACATATATATATATATGGCTAAATTTTGCAAAAAAAAAAGACATGTCAGACACAATTCATTACTTCTTGCAGAACATTAAATACCACTACTACTAGAAGGAAAAAAGCTGATTGGCAAGGTCAGTGGCTAACAAATTTTAGATAAAGCACTGAGACATCACTTGGGAAATACACTACAACAAACAGCATAATACTACTGATGGCTCATGAATGAATCGACACAACCGAGCATGTGTGTATGTGTAAAGTAAGTGTCCATGTGTATTCCTCTGTGTGTTAGTGTGTGTGGGTGTGTATATGGATTCTGCTCTTGAGGTACGTTGTTGTTTAGAGAGCTGACAGAGTAACGTCTGAGGTGTATGCAGCTGGGCAGGGGAGCCCGGTGTGACGCGGAACCCAGCAGTGGCGCGCTCTGTGTGGGCAGGAGGACAGACGAGCTCAGCCTGTCTCAATCCATCAGCGCTGGAGTCGGCTCAGCAAACTGGCACCTCGGCTGATGTACGAGAGGGCTGCCGGATGACTAACGAGCAGACACACACTGATGCTGACACGCAGACAAGCATATACACAGGCATGGAGCAACAGATACACATATGCATATAAATACATTCATAAACTAGTAGAAAAGCCTGTGCAACAGTGGTTGTGTGTGTTCCAGAACCAAACACACATACGCACAACTGTTACTTCTCACTTCTTGCATACTTTCTGTCACTGTCACTCACACACACATACATGCAAGTACACACTCGCACTAAGAAAAATGCAATCTTCTCCTCACTCTTGCTCTTTCTTTCTCAAACTCTTCGACACACACACAGGCCTACAACCTACACACTTCCTGTGTGACCTGCTCGAATGTCACAGTATATTTGTCATTGCAGCCCCATCCAATCCCGCACCTTCTTACCAGTGAGCTCTGACTGACAGAGCCGACTGGTTCTGTGTTGAAACCGACATCAAAGCCGATCTGATCATACATCAGATCTCTCCGCTCTGACGCAGGCTCATTAGCTCCTTATTTTACACATTTGCAAGTGTATTTAACACAGGAAGATAGGGAAGAATATGTAGTGGGTGCGATGAAACCGAACACTCATGGGGATCTTTGCATGAGCTTTCCCGGTGCATTGGAAATACCCTGAGACACTGAGGTTTAAAAGTGCAGATAAGAAAAGTGTGTTTTGTGTAACTTCAAGAGGTGACGAGGGGTTTTCTGATGAGCCACTGTATGTTTGGACTGATCCACTGATTCATGTATTAATCACCAGTTTGAATGATAAATTATACATCCTCATGCCTCCAAATTGCTCTCCTTGCTCATTGCTGATGTGTTGAGCTTCAGACATCAACCATTAACTGCAAGGACGTTTAGGGAGGGAGGGATGTAGGGATGCTATTAGGTGCTTTTGAAAAATCAGGAGGTAGTAGACCATTAACTATTTAACTGTTAGCTATTCATTCATTTTCTGTAACTGCTTATTCCCGAAGGGTTGCAGGGGGCTGAAGCCTATCCCAGCTGACACTGGGCGAGAGGTGGGGTTCACCCTGGACAAGTCGCCAGTTCATTGCAGGGCTGACACATAGAGACAGACAACCACTCACACTCACATTCACACCTACAGGCAACTTAGAGTCACCAATTTACCTAGAATGCATGTCGTTGGACTGTGGGAGGAAGCTGGAGAACCCGGAGAGAACACAGAGACACAAGGAGACCATGCAAACTCTGCACAGAAAGACCCTGCCCCAGCCAGCTGGGGGATTCCAACTCAGGACTTTTTTGCTGTGAGGCAGCCGTGCTAACCACTGCACCACTATGCTGTTGGAAAATCAACAGTACGATTTTCAATCCTGTCAAAAATACAAATTAATCTAATACAGACAGGCTGTATTGAAGTGATGTATTGTAGTGTGCAGAGTGTGCCACCAGAGGTCAGTCTCTCTACTTGTGGACAAAGCAGCACAGCTTGGCTGAGAGACATGGTGTGTCACGGAAGAGGTGTGAAGTGCGTAGTGAGTCTACAGGTATTTTTATTTTTTGCTGTTTTTGGAAATTGGAAATTATTTATTCCAGTAATTTTAATGAGAATTGCGTGATGTTACACTGTTAACATTGTTGTTATCAGGCGATTAGCTTAGTGCCTCCTGTAAAAATTTGTATTTTAAAGGCTCATTATTTTGAATTTGTATTTCTCTGTCATGTGGCACAGTTTTAATCAGTGTTATTTAGAACATGCTGTCTCAGCCCTGGAACTCAACCATTTTCTGATGGTCCAGAAATGTTTTATTTAAATAAATTAATATCATAAAAGTGCAAAGACTTGTCACAGCCCAAGTACTGAATATTGCAGTGTCCTTGAATGCCTTTCAAAACAGTTTTTGCTCTCAATTGCATTGCCACATAATCATAACGCAGCTGAAGGTCCACTCTGATGGATTACCTCTGCCGGTAGAAAATGAGGACTTCGCCTGTGGCTGGTTTAGTGTCTTAACTCCTAAATATGGTCTTTGAGGTTGTATCAGAGGAAGAGAAAAATGTTTAATATGCAAACATTCTGATGTTGACTAAGTGAAGTTATACTTCTTATACGTTTGTCTACCATTGCATGTTTGCATATTTTGCATATCTCTGTCTGGATATGATGATTATTAGGGCCTTCTTCTTCCTCATGTCATATCAGATTATACAAGCGGATATTGCATTTCCTCCAGAACACATTTAAAAAAACAAACTTAAGATTTTGCCTCTGTTTTCTGAAGCATTCGTTTTGTTCTTGTCTTCATCTTCTCTTGCTTCCTCTCCCTCGATCCTTCCGTTTTGCCCTGGATGACATTATGCCAACTGGTGACCTGGACACCCAGACCTACACTGTGTCTCTGTGCTGTCTTACACTCTGCAGTGAAGAGATAAACCACACACACACACTGCCTTTATAGGGTACCCACTCTGTATCTATTCATGCAAACACCGGAACACACGATGACAGTGTTTATACACATACACACACATGCATCACTCCTTCTATTCATCCTATCTAATGGGTCCGAAGCATTTTCCAGCATTTTCCATTGAGTGCCAGCCAACATCCTCCTCCTTACCTGGAAGTAACTCTGAGCCTAAACACAGAGACTCTTTTATGTGCTCAGGTGTCTCAAATGTCGTCCTGTTCTCGGGAAACAAAGTGCAGTCTCTTCAGGACGCCTTTGATGTTCTTCAGGTCTGAGTGCGTTTTACTTTTTTTCCTCAGTGCACCTGCAGTTTGAATAATCTCTGCATGAGACAGCCTTTTCTGGTTTTCAGGTTATGAAAAAAAACAAAGTTGCCGTGAGACAGCGGAAACTTTTCACGTGATATACACCCCTCACCACCAAAAACACATGCCAAATTGCTATGGCTGGTTTGAATGGGTAGTGCAGCAATAATAATGGAGACAAACAAATATATTTTAAAAAAGGACAGTCGGATGTATGTGGATAATTGAAATATGGCCGGAACACCACAAAAAAGAGCAACAACAAGTCTGTCAGTGGTTTGATTAAACCTGGCTGGAACATGTCAAATAAACCAAACACAACACTGAAAATCTGGTTTTGGCCAAAGCGAACCAACTGAATATCCTGTAAATCAGACAAAGAATCAGCTGTCAACAGTGGCTTTAAAAAATTCTCCACAACCTCATGTTTCATCTTCTGTATTTAATGTGTGCTGAAAACAAGATATTTTTTAATGTTTTTTAATAAGCAGCCAGCTGACTGTATGTAATTACTGTGTGTGATTTCAAAAAGTGACTTTTAGACCAGACCTTAGCTACTCCTCTTTGAAAATACTTAGCAACACAAGAGATAAACCCTCCCAGCTCCTGGTAAGACGGAAAATATACTGACCTCCAAAATGCTGGAAGTGATTTAGTTGTCCCGAACATTAGTTATTACTGAAAAAAGTATTCACACCCCTTTTTTATGAAGTGAATAAATGAAAAACTGTTCAGTCTTCACCACAGATGGAGACTAACTAAACTAAACTAAAGATTTTTCCTGAGGTCTTTTCCAACCAGTAGTCATTAGTTAAATCAGACAGCCAACTAGTCGTCCCACATTTCTGATATAAATTCAATTGTTTAAATACATTTTTAAAAATGTGGCTGACTAAGACTCTCCTCGCTGAAGAATAGTTTAGTCGACTACTAAGGGGCAGCTCTATTATTAGCAACAATAGGCAGCAATTTGAGAGCATTTGCCAGACAGCAAACATGAACACCAACATAGGCCACTGTATGTCAAAACAGCCACAGCAGGGACACAGTCAGTAACAATCAACTATAAGAACTGCATAGAGATGAAGGGGAGAGACAGCACTTTGACACAGGTGGGATTTGTGGCCCAGGAATAGTTTATGCAGCGCAATGAGGACATTTCATACAGGGAACGACCATATATAATGCCATTTGTCTGTCTGTCACTGTTAACAGGCACTCCAGTCTGCAGTGTAGTTCATACACTCCACTGATAAACCAAAGAATTGTAGAGTAACATTAGCCTTCATGATAAAAGACAGCCTTTATATGACATTGGCACCTCTGTTTTATTTGCACACCCCCTCACTCCAGCATCCAAATGCATGTGATGTCATATAGCGACTTTTCAAGCAGACCTTGGTTACTCTCTATTGAAAAAAGTTGGCAACACTCGTAATGTAACTGCAATGTAATAGCTGGATCTCAAACTGCGATTCCTTACACTACAAAATAACATTCATTCTTAAGTAACCTTATTTAAAGCATGACATGTAAATTCTGCTGCTGGGAGGCTCCATCACATTGAAAGAATAACAAAAGATGGAGTCATGGGAGTTCGTCACTTTTGAACAACCACCAAAGCTAATGTTTAGTCACGTCCACCAACTTCCTCCTCTGACGTATCCTGTGTTTTCCTGGTAGTTAATGCAACTAGCAACTAGCTTGCAATGGCTAGCAAGAAACGCGACATTACCTTGAATAAATTATTGAGTTCTCTACATTTGAAGATTGTTGGAAACATCTGGGATAATGCAAGTCCAAAAGTCAACAAAATGTATAACGTACAGTATGTCTGGTGTTTTGAGACATTTTAATGTGGAAATGTTATACATTTTAAGCAAACTTAAGTGTTTGTTGGTATCTTCTAATGACACCGTTGACCATTTAAAACATGACTGATACAGGCATTTTCTGAAATGCAACCTCAGCGTTTATAGTCTAGTTTAGTTATGGTTATTGTGATGGAAAGATGGGGTTCAAAAAATGTTGTTTGCGGGAGACAAAATGCAAACTGCACTCTCCACTACCAAGGTCAGATACTTTGTACATTCAATCATTCACCCTGGGGTGGGAAATTAACTTTCTAAAATGTGAACATCTACCAGCCGCTGACAGATAAATGTTCAAATTCACCAGTGACTCAATAGTAAATCATTATTTTGTGTCTGAAATGTAACAGCCACCTTCATTTTATCATCATTTGGCTGGAAGCTGCTGCTGCTTTCCCAGCCAACCCTCGGGCCTCAGAGGTTTGTGGTGCCACAGCGCTGTCAGGCTCCTTCACCCTTTGCTACTGAGAGAGAACAGTTTATTATTCACACAAGCACAAGAGGACACTTGTCAGGAAAACTAAACATAGGTCATTTAAAGCATTTAGTGAGGACAGTCTGTCCTGCAATACTGAATCCTCCAATGTGAACACTACGTGGTTGTTCAGATAGAACTAAAGTGTCATTCCCTTCAAAGAGCCAACTGCAGCTGACAGTTAATGCATCACAGACTCTGCACCAGTCTGTGTGGTTAAAGGATAAAACTGGACTGAGGTTGATCATTGCAACAAAGTGTGTAACCGCCTTGTGGTAAATCATCTGGCTGGCTTGCTGTGCTACCTGTCGATAGACCAGAACGGCCTTGAGATCAATGGCTGACGCACTCGAACCATGCGACCGAATCAATCCCTCCCTCTCACACGCTCGCGCAGATTTCTGTAACTCATTCTCAGACACAAAAAAGCAGATACGCAGACACATAAACTACATCAACGCATGAACAAGGTGCATAGATAATCTTCACACTTGTGCTAAATGCAGAAAAGTTGAACAAACAGATTAAAAATTGGGTGAAACATTTCTCTCACGTGCACACAAAAACGCGCGGAAAGGAATCATCTTCTGAGTATAGCACATAATGCAGACTGTGGCTGGAACCCATTTCAGCAAATGTGATTAGCCCAACACACGCCATCTCATTAAGAGATTGAATCTTAATGCCAGCAGTGTTTCAGAGCACTATTTGGCAAGAGGCAAGCCCAGATGCTTATCAGTGTCTTGATTCATACTGCAGCCCATCAGCAGACATCAGCAGCACATCAGGGACTCCTATAGAGAGCATACAGAGCAGTGTACATAGATTTCAAATATATACACACACACACGCACTATCAAGCTGTTTTCTGACACGCTTTCACAGCATGGATCCGGACACACACAAACACACACAGCAGCATCTGTTCCAACATGACAGCGTATTAATTAAACGATCAAAGGAAACTTTTCTTTTATAAATCATGTACTTTCTTTTGTTTGTGTGTTCATCTCCTACCACGTGTGAATGTGTTTATGTGCAGCAGCACATGTGTAGCCAAGCGCGTACATTTGCACACAGTGTGTATTTTGTTGATATATGAGATGGGTGTGTGTGCTTCTGGTTAAAGTGTATATAGCTGTATAGCCTGTATCTGTCAGTGTATCAGCTTATGTCATTTGTGAGTGTGTGTGTAAATCCGCACGTGCCTGTGCCTAATGAATCTGTTTGTGTCTTTTTCATGTTCCTGTATTTATTTATGCCTTTTTATCTGCAAACAGATCTATATGTGCAAGTATGTAAGCAACTGTGCAAGCGTGTGTACATGTGTGTTAACCACTCCCTGCCACCTACCATTAACTCTCACAGCAGTGACTGATGGGGACTGACCACTAAAGAAATCCATTGTCTTAAATGTCACCTAACACACTGAAATAACAGCAAATCAATGCACAACATGAGGTCTGCAGTGCTATGATCACTGAAGCAGCTAACATCACATTATAGGGTTTAATCACTGTGGAGACATTGCAAAGGGGCTCAGCTTTCACTGACAAGCTTTCGTTTGCAGTCGAGATGGATTAAAACTATCCACATTAAAAGTTATGGCACAAGAGGTGTGACTAACTATGTCCCAATTAAATCTAAACTTCAAAGTTGTACTACAACCATGTATGAAAATTATTGAAAGAATTCAGCTGAATCTATTAAGATCAGTGACTTTATTTTCATATACGAGTTGCCAGAATGTTTCAAAGGTTTCTTCCCGCGACAGCAATCAGCAACTACTTAATGACTTGCGACAAATTCCAGAAATGAGAAAAGATCTATAAGCTCACTGGCATCAGAAATGACTGGCAATTAAAAAATCAACAAATTCTTGGACAGAATCAAGAATCAGATGGAGCGTTGGTTCCCAGCCTGCGGTCTGGGCCCCCTTTAGGCTGATGCAAGTAATCACAGGGGGTCCCCGAGACTGTTTCTGCTCTGAGCTCCAAATCAGATTTGTACATCTTGAATAAAATCACAATTTCAGGGTTCATACAGTTGATTTGAAGCACTTTTGAAGCATTTTTGAAGTTCATTTTCAAGGTTTTCCAGCACCTTACAGCTGGTAATAGACATATTTATATACAAAATGATATTTTCATTTCATAAGCAACCACAATCAAGATCAGTTAAGACCACAGATGTGGGGATGTCATTAAATTTCCTGTGTATTATCTTAATTTGTTAACATAATTGCTGTGACAGGATGCAAAACTTCCTGCTTCAAACGCTACCGATAACTTGACTCATTTCTAATTTGATTTTTTTTGTTTGTTTGTTACTGTTAATGTCTCATTTATTATTTTCTTTCTAAACCTGCCCAGTTACATGAACTCAAGATGTTCAGTTACGTTTGTATTTATTTTCTGCGGGCTTCTGTTAGTGTGTTTCTTTCAGTCGTGTTGTTATTGTTAATTGCAACAATCTTGTTGTTATTGTTAGTTTCGATTCTTCACATTCCCTCTTATTACAAATCATGTACAGTAAACCTTTCATTAAGATTGACCATCTTTCAAAGCATGCACGAGTGTTTTTGACTTCTGAATTGTGTTTTTCCCAACTTTATGGCAGACAGTGTTTTCTTGTCATATTTTCTTAGCTTAGCTTCCTCATCATAGTTAGCTGGCTAATCAACGACATTATTGTCCATCATGTTTTACTGTTGACATCATTATACTGGTAGACATCTCTGGATGCTAATATGGATAGATTTGTTAAAACAATATTTGCTAATATCAGTACCGCTCCCTCACTTGGGTTGAGAGAGCTAGAGATGTGAGAGCCCTTGGTCTTGACTCAATCTTTCCCTGCCTTGGTTCTGGCTTGGTCTCAACCCCTCAGAGTCTCGGTCTTGTCTCGATCTCGATGCGCTCTCACCTTTCTTGAATTGATCTTTTTTCAGTTGGCCTTGACTAAAACACTTGTTCACGCTGTCAGATCTAAATATCTCCCAAAACCAAAACCATTCATAAAAATAACTTTTTGGCAGCTGCTCCCAGTACATGACCTCATACAAGCAGATTTACACTTGTGTTGACTTGGCAGATTCCATTGAGATGCCCAAATTGCTTTGCTTCCATTGGATAAGAAAGAAATTGTTTGTTTTCTTATATGCCATAAAACAGTAGTGCTGGTAAATGAATGTATATGCTGTTGCAGTAGCTTGTTCTTTCCTGCTGTAAGTGGTCAAAAATTACTTAATAGACGGTCACACAACTTTCTTTTACATTATCCATTGCAAACATTAAAACCCACAGACTCATTTCAGCATACAGGACCTTTTGACAAATCAGTTTTGGTCTTAAAACAAAGTGGCTCTGACCCCCATTGTTTTTAATTGAAGCCAATTATCTTTCTACAAGATAAAAATGTAAATGATCACTAAAGTAGAGCACTTGGACACTATTACAGCAGTCCATTTAGACCCTGGAATAGGACCTTGGCCAAATACTGTTTGCTGTCTACTTTTGCAGATTGTTTTTGGCATAATGACATGACATGACACAAACGCACATAAAATTGTGAAATCTCTGAGTGCACAAGTGCAAGAACAATTGGAAAATCGCTGGAAAGTATGCAAATGTAAGTTCAACATACTTTTCTGTGATCAGCGAGGCAATCTGCGCTCATATAAAAATACCTCCGTTATCTGTAAATCACCAAGTCTAGACCAAGATGGCTGCAACAAAAGTGTCTTAACTCTTCTGATTAAGATGCCGTACGTTCACTGCGACTGTTGAAAATATTCTAAGGTGTCTCCACTGTCTTTACGCTTGCTGTCTTTACATCAAGTCAATTTTTAGGTAATTAAGGCAGCAAGAGATTATGTGAGGAAATCAGGGGAAAAAAACTTGTATGGTTAAAATGATTGATTGTTCTAATGTGGTGCTGAAAACAAAAGACTAAACCTCGGAGCCTGCATTCACTGCTGCTTGGGAGAACAATCTCATTCTGGTGTTGCATTTATTAGTACTGACTCTGAATCTGGGATATCTAAATGATTAACTTGTAAACAGGGAGCATCACAACTACTATCAAAATCACTAAGTATATTGTCTACACACAGGCTGTCTGGGTATTTGCTGAGTAATCATGTAAAATATGTGTACATTAAACTGCACTGAAATACATCCATCACTGCAAAACCGCTTAAATTAATTCATTGCAATAAGTTGTGAAAATTTGAGTTCCACTAACTTAAAAATGTTGAGTGCCAGACTCAAACTCATAATTTCTGACTAATATGAACTTTACTTTACGTCTTTTAGCTCTAATAACTTACTGCAATGAGAGGGGGGGAATGAAAATCTTGAGTTGCATTTACTAAAATTACTTGAGTTGCTGTAATTAATCATTTTAATCTAACTGCAATCAGAGAGACATGTTACAACTCCAAATATTCACGCTTTGATAACCTCCAACTTTTGAGTTTATGAGCTAAAAAAAAGTGTGGTAACAGATTGCCTCATTTTTTTGAGTACGGCTAACTTAATAAAGAGTAGTGAAATAAGTTGTAAAAACTTATGTTCTGCTAACTTAAAAATGTTTTCCCTTTTTTTCCGCTGAACCTTATTGTTGACTTACTCAGTTTTACAGTGTGCAGGAAATGCACATGTATGATTTCTGTCCGAATCCTTACAATGGATTTTTCTAAAAAAAACAGACACACTTTTCCCTCAAAGTGAGATTATTTTACAAATCTCACTGAGGTTTTTCTTTATCTCTCTTAAACGGTTCATTTAAGACTGAGCAGATGTAACAACTTAACCTCTGCGACCTCAGCTGTCCCGCCTGAGCAAATAAAACGTCAACATCCGGCTTCACAGTCCCTCCTCTGACAGCTCCACTTCCTCCTTCTCACAGCACTCCTCGTCCAACAAGGCTGCTGGAACAGGAGGGGATGTGGTGTTTCATCACTCCAACCATGCTGCAGCCAGCGGGCAAGCTGGCGCACATGCATATGTTATATGCATACAGTACATGCACGGATAGATATGTAGACAGTGAGAAAAGAAACAAAGTGAGTGCTCTGTTGAAATAACCACAGCTGTGTCCATGTGGAGCCTGCCCTTCCATGAAACACCAACTCCCTGTGTAATAGTCTGCAAAATCACCAAACACTGAGTCAGATAGCTTTTTCCTCTGAAATATCCTCAGTCACACAGGATATGATGTGTTTTGCTATGCCAGGTGTTTCAAATAAACAGAAAAAGATCCAAACATGAAAATCGACTGCTTTCGCGCCTGAGCGTACACAGAAAAGAGCGCCACAAACCCAAACACTGCTTGACTGACAGGTGAGCTCTTGGATGCGCGCCACAGAAACAGCACTGCAAAATATGAAAAGCATTAAAGGATCTTGGAGATTAAACAGTTTATACCAATGATCAAGCAACTATGACCACAAGATAATAACTGTTGTGGATAAATACAGCTTAATAAGTGTGTGTCAAGTTGACAAGCATGCTTGCAACACAAGCAGCACAACAACAACAAATCCTATTAGTTTAGACAGACATAAAGCAGGGAAACTCAGCCTGAATGTTAGCAATAATCTGCAAATTGCTTAATTGAAACTGCATGAAGACAGAGGAAACTGGATGTTGTTGTTTTTTTCAAAAAAGCTGAATTAAAATCAGAAATTTTGGCCATGAAGGAACTATTTCACACCAGAAGACCGAAGCTGTGGTCCACTGAAGGCTGTTTCAACTTAAGAACTGAAATATGTCAGCCTTAAAAAGAGTCCCTCCAGGACTTTTCCCAGACACTCTGTTTCCAGAGCAGTGATGGAAGACTTAGCGTCAGCACGGGAGTAGCAGTTAATGTTACATTCACCCTTTTCAGCTGACAGCTTGCTGACATTCTCTAAGAGCCCCAAATCTGTTGGAGCTTCCAGTGTTACGTAGAGATTAGGAAGAGATTGGGTCTGATATAGAAGCCTGTCTGATTTATTGATTCCATGTGCACCTTTTGCAGTTAGATGACTAATAATACATGGGTGTGTATTGTAAATTTCAAAATACCTGCACACACACACACACCTGTATCCATCTTTAAAGTCATTAAATTCTAACTGTTTCAGGCGCTGTGTGTCTGGAGCGACAGGTGATCACTTTCAGAAAAAAAAACTGTAAAACCTGGCACATAATAATTAGGGCACGACCAATAATGGATTTTTGGAGCTGATACCTTTTTTATTTAGATTAATTATTAATTAGAGAGTAAAAAGATTCTGATATCAATATATCAGCTGATATTCTTTATATAGAATATAGAATTTATACATAAAATCATTTTGTGCAAAGATTCTTGAAAGGCAGTTAAGACTTGTCACAAAGATATGTAATGGAGGATATTTTTTCATAAACCTTATTGTCCAAAATCATATCAGAGCACTCAAACAGTAAGCTCTCAGTGGTATTTTTTAATAATTACAAATAAACAACGCAAATAGAGCAAAATATATGAATGCATTAAACTTGAGTTGAGAAAAGGGATCAAAGAAACATAAAATGGTGCCCATAAAGCTAAGAACATATATGTCAATACCGATATAGACTGATATAGCTGTGATAGGCCAACATCAGGCCAATAATATTAGTTGACCAATAGATCAGTCAGGTTATAACACTGATGCAGTGATAAATCAATCAACAGGTGAATGAAATCCAGTCAATGATGCTGACAGCCAGAACATATTTGACCACCAACATCATAAAAGTTATGCACATAGAGAAACTGTGTTTATGTTTCCATATATCTGTGCATCATGATCCTGTGTTTGTAGATGCAGGTGAGAATAATGATTAAAAAAAAAAATAATAATAATAACATGCATCACAAGCTCACACAACTTGCAACAGTTTGATACCATGATGTGTGTGTTTGCGCCATGACCCCAGCTGGTCATCTCCAGCTGAACAACAACTAAATTCTGTTATTTTATCAAAAACCATTGGCAGGTTTTCACTTCATTCTCGCTAAAATCAAATATTCATTATTCTTAATACTTGTCCTTTCACTTCAGCCTTAAAAAGGTGGGGAAGGTGTTTTTCCATTGACAGGAATGAACAGAAAACAAAGATTTTAAGTGTCTCTATAATGGCCAAAAGTCATGAGTACTCACACAAAGGCGTGGTAGACGAAAGCCCACTCCCTCGGTCTCTCCAACACGTTGTAGAGGTAATTCTGGAGGCGCCGGTACCGCGCGTTCCTGCGGCCGCTCTGCGCGCTGTAGGTCAGCGGCTTCCCCAGCAGGCTGAGCCGGGCGCCCTGCTTTCTCTCCGCTCCCGCCGCACCTGCAGTGGCGGGAGACAGGAGACCGTCCCCAACCCGCGCCGCGTTATTCATGGTCCTCTGCCCAGACTCCACATCTTTGAGTGGGTAGTCCTGCACCCGGCGTCCTGTCGAGGTCTTCAGCCAGAGCCCTGACCCGCCACTCTCGTCTCCAGTGTGACTTCTCGGCATGGCATCACCAGCGCAGCGCGCTGGGTGACCGGCAGACATTCACATGTAGCCAAGAAGTGCTCTTTGCACCAGAGGGTGTTTGGATACTTTGACTTTCACTTTTCACTAAATAAAACAAAGCAGTCAGTGAAGAGTTAAATATCTAATCTGCTCTCAACTTGTCATCCTGTGGCTGTTTGAGCAGATTCACACACCGGTTTGGACACTTTGGCCATCTGCGCGAAGCTGGAGAAGAGTTGGGTTATGAAGGAGTGGATCCATCGAGACATTTGGCGGGGGGAGGGCTCTCTCCCACCCTCCCACACACTCCAACTCACTCTCACTCGCCGTCTTGTCTCTTTCTGTCAAAGTGTGTGTGGAGCCTGCCGGTGCCGCTGCCCCAAGGCATGGCTCTCTTTTTACGCACGGACAGAGAGAGGGACGCAGCACGGGCTGCCCCACCAGAATCCCTGGATTAACGGGTGAACCCGACAGTCGTGGTGTTTGTCTATTGTTTTCAATTTAAGTAATATAATTTATTTAAAGAAACGTGAAAAGACACGAATGTGCCGATGACGCAAGTTTTACGCAGGCGAGGAAACTGCCTGATGACCACGATCACGTTGGTTGATCGTTTAGATTTGTTTGTTTCAGAAAATATCAACACCAATACGATGCATTAATCTGCACCCAAACAATTCTGTTTTCAAACACTTCTAGACAGAAAGAAAGTATCTAATTTTACGTGTTAAGTCGGTTTTTAAGAGGGAACTGGACATGAAGTTGCTGGTTTTCCCCTAATTTTTTGAACTTAAGCTTTATCACTGAGTTGGTTGAATACTCAAAAGCAGCGCTTCGAGATGAGCTAATATTCAAAGAATCAGACTTTACAATGAGTTGTAGCAGCTTCAGCAGCTGGGGAGACGGTGGCCACGGTCCGCTCGGTCTCAATCTAACTCCGCCCAGAACCGAACACGCTTTCTGATCACACTGTTAACAGCTGCGTCACTCTCCTCCTTACTGACCGACCATGTGACCCATGGAGAACCAGCCTTCTTTTCTTTTCTTTTCTTTTCTTTTATGCCTGCATTTTCAACCTTTTATTAAATACCAACCAAACATCCCGCTGTCCAATTGACATGTGAATAAATAAGCATTAATTTCCTTGTATTTCTTGGTAAAGTGCGTTTTGAAAGTGTGACTTGTATTTTTTTTTATCACTTCTTGGATTGATTTCTTTTACTGTACAACTGATCAATAGCCTCAGTAATTTTGCTATTATGTTCAGTCCTTCTAATGGACTCACTAAAGAACTGAAATGCTAAAAAAATGATATTATTTCCGTTCTTCATGTTTCATACCCTGGACTTAAAAGTAGTTTTTTCAGAGAAGTTTACTTTTCGTTGGATTTGAACTTTTCACACTTGGATTTCATCCATCCAAAGCTCGTGATGATGTCAGCAATATGACGACATCGCGTGCATCACGGCACTACATTACAAAGAACACAGTCTAGTGAACTTTTTTTTTTTTTTTTTGACTAAGACATGTTTTGGGTTTTTTTCCTGTTGTGGTCAAAGCTTGACCTCTAGTGGTCAAACATGCGAATCAACAAGAAATCAACAAGAGGACAGGGGTTTTGATCGAGATTTATCAAGTTATGTTCAGATTTAATTTCGTAATAGATATTATTTATTAAATAGGCCTAGTGCATGAGGATTATGTTCTCATACTACTCTATACACTGGCCTGTAGGACTTTTCTATAGTATTCAGAGTTATTTCCACTTATATTGTTTGTTTACTCCTAACCATGCTGTTCTTTCTTTCTTTCCTTCTTTCTTTCTTTTACTGTACTGTTACTCGTGGGTTAAGTTAAAAAAAAAATATCCATCTACAGTGGTACATATATGACATGTAGGATTGTAGGATTGTTTAGTAAATTGTATCCTGTCATGCACTGAATCCATATGATTCTTATGGGACTTTCTGCTGAACAGAACTGATACATTTCTAATACTAATGGAGCTCAGATTATATTTTATTTGGTTTCATAAAATAAATGGTCTCTGCACATTTGTGTCTTCATATTTGTCTGAAATGCATCCACTTGTTGCCTATTGTATGGCAATCTTATTTTGTATCAGTCACACACGGTCACATTTTTTTCTATAACTTTATTGCTGAACTGATATACAAACAGGGAAACAGTGCCATCAAGTGGTCACATTATAAAACAACAATATATTGATAGAGAGATAATGGTTTATGTTTATGTATTCCATAAACTATTGGTAATACAGACCCTATGTTTATGAATTCATCAGAAAAGGACAAAGAAAAACTAAAAACTAATACTAATATCTATACAGGACAAATAATTTTCCAGCATGTAGGGCAGCCTAAATGGCACTTCATCTTCATCACGTTTTCTCAGCTGGAGGGTCACCCATGAGGGCACCACCAACTTTTGTCTGCTGTTTCCACCCGTCTCTCTTAATCCAAAAGACAAAATCTACATGCCACATGTTTTACTGTAGAAGTAAACGTTTGCTTTGTCCATTCCAGACCAATCAAAAAAGATTGTTTCATATAAAGAACATATGCAGGAGGACTGGTGCTAATAGACCAAGACAAAAAAAAGCGTATTTGTCCCATTTTACCTTTTATCCCAATGACCTGACTGCATCCACTAAATAAAAAAGATATATTTATTTATTTTTTTATTTTTTATTTAAGTGGTGATGCTTCTTTGCGCTCTTCTTATTACCATCCCAGCCGTGCTGCTGCATGCATCCCAGTCTTTCGAGGATAAATTAAAAATAATCTAGAGTCTTAATTGGCAGGATTTAAGCACCGAGGACAGCGACACCATGTTTACCAATCCACTGAAATTGAGTCAAGAGGAAGACAGCAGGGAGAGAGGGTGGGTGGGGACAGTTGGACAGAGGGTGAGTGAGAGATTTTCAGGGAGAGCATTGGTTGGGATTAGGCCTGTGCTGCAGGTTGGACGGGATTACAGAGCGCAGCGCGGCGCAATTCCCTGCGCTGTGCGCTCTGCTATGGGCTTCTCCGCACGGCATTTCACCGTCTGCGTGAACTGATCGACACCTGCGACCCGTCACCCACACACACACCCCGCGATCCCTGCTGATCCGCGTGATATATGGAAACATGGCCGACGTCCCTCAGATCGTCAAAATTGGGATTTCACTGAAGATGCTTCCCAACAACACCGCGGTGCACTTCAAGTCCGACGGCGCCAGGTTCGGACAGACCCGCACCATCAAGCTGCTGACCGGCTCCAAGTACAAGATCGAGGTGATCGTTAAACCAGGAGCGGTCGAGGCCACGTAGGTATCCTTTTGATTTTTATTTCAGGCGTGATTAATTCTGACCTGGCAATAAACCAAGTTTAGATGTTGAAATCTTATTATGCTAGAGGACAAATATCAAGACCAGGAAAATATTTCCCTTCAATTTATATTTGGAAAATGCCACAAAGATCACTTCATTCACTATCGAAATGAAAGGCAATATGAGGAACATATGGAGCCCTTCAAATAATGGCGGTGGCTGTCTTATAGTAATGTAGTAAGGTAATTTGTAATCGGTACATTTAAACCTTTCCTGAATCGTAAAAATGTTGGGAGTTTCGTTGTGTTTCTTTGTAAAATGTTTATCCTTGATCAAGTAAAATATACTGTATACAAAGCGCTTTTTGTCTGCTTCATGACAGAAACATACACTCGAGGTTTGTCTCTTAATAACACAAACAGTGACTAGATTTCTTGATTGTTAATGAAAGAGTCAAGGCTCATTCCTCACATGCACCAATAGCTGACCTGGGTGTCTCGAAGGAGAAGGCAAGTGCAGATTTTAATGCTCATTCATGTACAGTACGAAATATGCCCGTTACGAATCTATACTGAAAATGCAGTGGCAGAAAAGTGGAGGTTTTGGTGATTTCCAGGCTGCAGAGAAAACACAACAAAACTTAGGAACACCTCTTACGTGTTGTTTAATATTAGTATCACACTAAAAACATTGTTCCACTGCTTTGTTTGGTTATTTTTTGACCGAAACTCCTGTGCTTGAACGCTCAACAAGTTCAGTTTAGAATTTTACGAGCAGTGCTTGAAGGCAGCATAAACCCCAACTGGCAGCATGTCAAATCCACCACAGATTAGGACTCCACGTTTGGGCTTTGTGTCTCCGCCCTCTTGTGATTTGCCTACACTTCATGATTATGCAATGAGCGTTGTTGTACACGCATCTCCAAATAGGGATTAGTCTTGGATTTCTAAATATTACAAGCTGTGAAAAAAATGCCTGAACAAACACCAGGGTGTAAAAATAGGTCACATGTGATGATGCATAGGAGATGCTGTATCGAATTTGGAGCATGCTGATGAAACACAGCTGTAGACCATGTTACTAAATGATCTGTCAACATGAAATCCTGGCTGGAACAAAAATGCACCAGTGAGTATGAAGCTAACATTTTACCCCCCAATATCAAAAATACACATTTTTTCCTCTGGCCTGTAGTCTTATTTGTCCATCTAGATAGTTTTCAATGTTGCAGATACATCCTGTTTTTATTTGATATATTGTTAAGATGACATTCTTTCGCTCATGCACTGCTGATCTGTCTTTGAGCATGATCTGTCAAATGAGCATTCGTATTTAATATTGTTTGTCGATGGATCTGTGGTCTCATATCTGCAGGTCGATGAGTGTGGGCGGAGTGACCTTCCCTCTGGAGCAGCAGTCTAAAGACCCGCAGGCGGTGGTCTACAGCGGCCAGTACGACACCGAAGGGGTGGCACACACCAAGAGTGGAGAGAGGCAACCAGTTCAAATCAGCATACAGGTATTTATAATGGATACACTGCACACAGGACAGGAAACTAACTCTAATCCAGAGACAAAGTCCAACATCCAAAAGTTTTCAGGATCAGAGGAGAGTCTGTTTGGGTATCCGTCTGGTTGGTTAATTATCATACATGCAGAAATAATCTGGAAAGGGGCCAGAATACTACACTATATTACACCATGCACCATATTACAGGGAGGCACCGTTAACTAAACAAGATGCTTTACACAGAATTGATCACATTTTTATCACACGATCATTCCTTCTGTTCTTACCCATCAAAATAAAAGCCCCAGACTGCGTCACTGCTCTACAAGCTGCTTGATCAGTGCAGTGCTGATTTGACTGGTTGCTCTGAAGCAAGTTTTGATTTTTTTTTTGGAAGTATTGATCATAAATTGTAAAAATATGATAATTATCATACATCTGGCAACAGTGATTCTCATTCTCTCTCTCTCTCTAGCTCCCATTCCTTCATTTCTTTGCACTTACACATTACTTCATTCACCTGCAAGCTTTGTGGCACTTGTGGCAGGTGGAACGTGGAACTGAGTGTTGAGGCATTTGTTCTCCAACACATCACCTTGGACAAAAGCATCTACCAAATGAATAAATGTCAATATGACAAATAACATGAAAAGACCAAAATCAGTCATCAATTGCTCCTTCAAACAGGTATTATCTGTGAAGCCAAATCCAAATGTTGCTTATTTCTCTCAAATTACCTCGAGTATAGTCCAAAAACTAAAAAAAAAAAAACACATTAATAAGCAACAACATGACACTGGGTGACATGGCTGAAAGTAGTCACTGACAAATACACTCCTGTCTAAGTGTGCAGAAAAATATTCAGCCTTTTAAAATGATCAGTTTTTATTAATCAATTTGTAAAGATTTACATCTTGAGTAGGAGCAAATGGACCTTATCTTTTGATCAGAGTGATCACTTTCGTCTCCATGTGTTTCACTTCTGCCACATTTATGATCATAAGCCGAGGTTACAGGCTGAATGCTTCATTAGATGTGTTTATGTTTCTGTGGTTTCAGTTCAAATGAAGATACTTACAGATTATTTTGTTGATCAATTGTTTGGTCTATAATTTCACAAATCATGAGTTTTGCCATGTGTGAATTAAAGTATTACTTTTAATGACATACATGCCACTCAAACACACCACTGTCCGACCCCAAACATGATCTACAAAAATGAGATTTGCATTGTCTCTTGGTCCAAACATCAAGCACAGAATTGGTCCTGTGTTCAGTTGGCAAATCTTTTCAGCGAGCAGCAGTACACAGATGCTTTGAAGAGGCAGCTGTTGTGCTGTCGTGGTTCCAGACGTGGCAATAAAAGCTGACGTAAAATGACAAATATGTGTTAAAAGTTAAAACTAACATTTTTAGCTTCTTTTTGAATTGTCTATGGAGAAAAAAGAGCATAAAGACAAGTCCAAACATAATGTTACAAGAATTTCATCTGGTTTGACATGACTGTTTGTGTGTGTCCTCCCCATCTGTCCAGTTCACACCCCTGGGCCTCTGGGATGTTATGGTGTGTGTTTGCATGTCTCCATCTGTCTACCTTCCTCTTCATTTCACCTTCACACGCTTTTTACACATGGTGATATAGTGTGTCTCTCTATCTAAGCGAGTGTCTTAAGAGTGCGTGTGTGTTTGTGTGTGTGTTCCCATCTGTCCGCTCTGTATTTTTCATCATCACTTCATCAAATCAGGCCACTCAGAGATGCTGAAACGGTTTATCTGCCGATGTGTTTCTCCCTCAGTTCACAGAGGTGGGGATGTTTGAAACCGTGTGGCAGGTGAAGTACTACAACTACAACAAGAGGGACCACTGCCAGTGGGGAAACAGCTTCAACAGCATTGAGTACGAGTGCAAACCCAACGACACGCGCACGCTCATGTGGGTCAACAAGGAGATGTTCGTCTGATGGAGGAGCGGCTTGAAATATTCAGCGTGCGCTCTGCAAAAACACAAGGTGTGACATTGCTAACTGTCATGAAATTAAGACATTTCCTGTTGCTTCCTCATCCTAAAATTCTGTATTTGTCTTCCTGCATCTACTGCCAACCCACTTCTCTCACCTCTTTTTGGCTTTATTGTAGTCTTTCACTGAGCCGCAATTTACAAAGCTAAAAGGTTAGTGCATCAGAATTACTGCCAAATCCAGTCCTATGGCAGAACATATGAAATGCAGTGACGTTGCCAGTATTTTCAGTGATTTTGTGTGTTTAGGGTGATTATACAAACGTGTCAAAATTAAAGTGGCGCAGTGTATTAAGGTTAAAGTGAAACATGTAGCACTTCTCAACAGCCTACTTTAAATCAGTTTTAATTATGCAGTGACAGACTGAGATTTAAAAGCGTAAATATTTTTTTCATATACGGTTCGGTTGTGGCATCTGGTAACCCTCAAGTGTGTTCATACCATTGACATAATTAAAGATGGACGTTGCAACTCCAGACGTAACCTTGGATGCGAGCGCTGGCATCTTCCGATGGTGACATCATTTGGAGTATGAGCAATTGAACATATATCAGTGTGATAACAGCTACCAAAAATTACAGAAACAATGTTAGGGAAAAATTTATTTACGTGTACATTAATGTTTTAGTTTGCCCCATATCATATCTACTGAAATGGAGGGGGCGGGCTTTAGGAAATACACCAGGGGGCAACTGAGGTGTTTTGGGTTCATTTTAAGAAAGCTGCCATGTTGTCCACCTTTATATATGTCAGTGGTTCATACTTATGTATGTAAAGTACTGTGTGTGTGCGTGTGTGTGAGCTCAGGGGTGCCTGTGAGTTTAGCTACAGTGTGTGTGTGTGTGTGTGTGTGTGTGTATTTTACAAATGGTGCTTGTGTACAGATATGTTTGTCTTTGTGTACTTTGAAGTTTTATCTGTATGTGAGGAGTTTCATTCCAAAACGACTATCCGTCATGTCATGTCATGTCATGTCATGTCATGTCACTTCTTTCAAAACTATTGTTTAACATTTCCCAAAATGTTGTTATTTCCGACCAACTCCAGTGTTCTTGTATCAGTGACATGTTGATTTCATCGGCCTCATGCAGAAATTATCCCATCTGTCTTTGCACAAGAACTTGCCCTGACATCTCCAGGTTCTACTGTTACTTAACATTATAAACATAACATAAAGGTCATCTTTATTGTCATATTTAGTTACACATAATACAGCATATAGTGGGCAGCTGCTGTGCTGCTGGATGATTGACACAATATACATGTTTTTGATGTGTATTTGATGTATATTATGAAGTTAGTGTTGACTGCACAGTGTAATGGCTAAATAACAATGCCTTTATAGTGGTTCCCTATGAGACTTGCTTGCACAATGCAAATCATTCTGCACTATTTTTCCTTGGAAAATGATGCCTCTATTACAGACTAAATTAATAAACCAATTCACACTTTTACTCACATTATTCCCCGTTCCACAAACCCCTGCTGTAGTTCTTTGTTTGTGCAAAGCAATTGCAATTACATTTAGTCATCAAACTGTGCACTTCACCCAGGTAACTTGATGAAATCTCCCACAGTCTCTTGAAAGTGCACAGGTCAGCTCCTCTGCGAGCCTCTGCGAGCTGCTGACACCCAGAAAGAAAGAAAATGTCTATCTTCCAAAAAGCCTGTTTCAGCCCATATCCTTTTACAGTGACACTGCAGTGCACCTCTTCTGCGTCAGCGCCTCTAAATCATGAAATTACCCATAATCTTGTTGTCACGCTCAAGTGAACTTGTGCCACTGGCAGCACCTTGGTTGATTAAAAAAAGGGCCCATAGTCTTTTGGAACGAACTCTCTGTGTAGCTGTGTGTGTGTGAGTGTGTATTTATTGTGGTATTGGAAGTAGGAATTTTGTATTTTGGGTAATATTTTGCCCCTCTTTACAGCATTTTGGTTTTCTCTACCTCTTCCAAAGGACTTAGCCATAAATATTTGTGTTTACTAAAGAGAAATAATTTATTTGGGCTACTCAGAACATGAACTGTTAACAACAGTTATAATTTATATTAACTTATATTTTTTTCTATGTCTTGTGGTAAATCCTAATATTTTAAAAATTAGTATTTTTGTACAGTGAATCATTGGAAATGTTTTCATATTATTGTGTGTATTTTGGTAGAACTTTACATATTGAATTGACCTATGCAAGAAGTCAAAGAAAACAAAATAACAATGAAATGGTGCAATATAGTGTTGAAATGTACATGTCATTCTGACCTTTTTGTGAAAGTTTTGACTGTTTATAATGTTATTAACAGTAAATTGGAAAATCTTTTTGTGTGGCAAATGTATTCATTTATTTTACACTTACTGTAAACTATGATCAACATTAGGTTTATTTCAGAAACACAAGTACTGACAACTCAAGCAACTACTACTGTTATTCACTATTTCAAGGGAACTACATATTTGTATCACAACAAATTCATATATGAGTATGTAGAATACTGACAATCACTGTTTTATAGGAGACAGAGGTGAATTTACAAAGATGTCAGCCTGAATTGCTGGTGCATCACAAACACTAGAAAAATATGTGACATGGCAGAGGGAAAAAAAGTGCCAAAAAGCATGGTGATACAGGTCACAACAGACCTTTTTCATGGCTGGCACATTGATATGAAATAGAGTAAAACATGTTATCAATAATAACAATTCAGGTTCTGTCTCTGACTCTGTTTGACCTGAATTCATTAGGACCTACAGAAAGCATGATAAACTTGATGTGTCCTGCAAAATCTGATAAACAGATTTGATGATGATATGTAGTAATACAAAACCAAGAAAATGAGGAAGAATCATTTACTCTGGTATCAACTAGCTTGCAAGGATATTAAAATCAAAATGGGTTTCACAGCAAGCTTTGATTAATTTTTAAAAAAAAATTAAATGCAGTTTCAGGAGTATTGAATTATTATTACAGAATTGGCAGTTTATCTGCATTTTGCAGTAGTTGGCTGATAGTTCAACTACATTCATTTTTCATAATGATTCAAGTAGTTGAAGCTACTACAAGGAACATTCATATTTTCTGGATTTTGGAGCCCTCTGTTTCCACTGTAAAAACCTCAAAATATGACATCAAAAATAAAATGATCTAAAGAAGAATCTCCTCCTGCTTCTTTTTTAACTTGCCAATTTACTGCTCACTCACTTTTCCTGGGGATATGTAAACACTGCCTCGTTTCATTTGATTTCAAGGGGAATCTGACCCAGTGTCAGCCATCAAGAACAACTATACAGAAGCAGCTGATCTTCTCACATGGTCTCATTTTTTTATTTTTATGTAGGTCATATAGAGGCGTCAGTATTAAATGAGACTTTTTCATAAGCAGTTAAAAACTCCTTGTAGTAGGTTTAAATTACTTTTTTCCATTTCTTTCTTTTTTATGAAGTTAACTTGCAAAACTACAACCAGTTTTGGGCCATGAAATGAAATTTGTTTTTTCCATGTTTATTTTACCATTTCTTCTGTACTGACTGATTCACACTGCATACAAAACAAAGGCTGGCGTTCCTTGAACTTTCCAATGAATAGTGGAGTATTCAGTTTCAGTTCAATTGGTTTATTTATGACCTGAGATGCTGCAAACAGCTCAATTGTGTGGCATTTTTGTGGGCATGAGACTTTTTCCTTTTAACAGTTTTTGTTGATTTTCCAGTAAGCATACCATACACTTGTTTGCAGCTCATTCTGTAAATCAAAGCATGGAAAAGCCACATCATTCAAATGATTACAATTATAAAGAAGAGCCCACCCCTCCGCCCCACTGTACCCATCCAACCTTTCTCACTGGTCCCCTTAAGTCCAGACCTTCACAAGGATGATAGCCCAATGAAGTGATAAAGGTAAATAATCCTTTAATACTGGTATTCTAATTGTCCTTTTTTAAATTAAATTTGTAAACTCTTGTAATATACTAAAAAGGGGGTCCAAGTCTTTCTAAACTTTTGCAAGGAACCATTAAGAGTATATCTGATTTTCTCAAGTTTCAAAAAGTGCATGGTGTCTCTAATCCATCTCTTGAAGTTAGGAGATGCCTGTTCCTTCCGGGAGAGAAGAATGACACACCTTGTTACTCAGGAGGTAAAACAAAGTACCATCTTTGACTTCACTATTAAGGCCAGATTTATCCAGACATTTTTGCTTTATATCCCCAGATCTCCAAATCCATACTTGTGCATCTGTGGCCACTGCAACAGTCTTTACAAACTTTACAAACCTACATTTTATGCTTTTGGTAAAATAATACATTATTTGCATATTTAAAAAAGAAAATGGTCATTACTTTTTAACTGATAGTGGACAGTATACCTGTTTAATAGGTTAAAATGATGTGTTACCAGAATGATACCTGTGATTGAACTGTCACCACTTAACAATACACTTACATTGTATCTTGTGGTTTATCTTTCATTTTTATTGCTGTCAATTTAAGTTAACACACCTAACTTTACCTACTACTACTAGTCTACTGGTATAGTCTTAGTTTCTATTCCAGTTCAGACGTTTTCCTCTGGAAACATACAATTATTTATATATTTTTTTGTTGTCAGTTCAGCTCTATTGTACCTCTAAAGCCACTTCAGATCTCACTAGGGTTTACAACACTTAGCATGGATTTAGTATCTGTCCATGGGGGAAAGTCTGTACTATTGATGAACTGACTTAGTACCATAGGGATTACATAAAATGAAGTCCATCTGGCAGTTGTGTTCAGTGAGGTTCAGGGTGCACAGACAGTATACTGTATATGTATGCTTGAAAAGGCTTAAGTGGCAGCTCCTTGCAGTACAGCCATGTCGCCAGCAGGGGGAGCACAAGCATAAACCTACTGAGGAGGTAAAAATATAAATAAATAAATACAGGCCTGGCCATAGACTTTTTATACAACTAGACAGGGTTTCGCAGCGCAGCACTGCCGCCATATTTACCCTGGTGGTCACTTGCGGTATTGCGGCATTGCAAAAGAGACGTTTGTAAAACTGTCGTCAGAACACCTCAAACTGCAAATAAGGTCAGTTATAACTCTTTCTATTATAGATTTTTGAGCCATGGATTTTTTTCTACATGTATTTTAATTTTTATTTTAATTTTAAAATCATTGTAAGGTCTATGGGCCGGGAGAGCGGGGAAAGGGGGGGGGGGTACGACTGCGCATATTCAGTGGGCCGTAAAACAAGGAAGTAAACCCGGATGTTAGAAAACTTTTTAGGCTTATGCGCCAGGCGAGCAACTGTCATTGGACTGAATGGGCGCCATCTTTGCGTACACTATCTAGTTCATTATAATATATCTAACCTTTAGTACCCGGATGTACAGTACTGCTGCACCTCCCCCCTTCGCCTCTTCTCACCTCCCTCCGCCACCGCCTGCTTGTCAAACCGAGCCTCCTCCTCCGCTTACTGTCCCCTCCCAGCGGGTCTCCCTCCCTTTGCCACTGCAGTGAAAGCCTCGGTAAAGGAGAGAGACAGAGACGGAGAAGAAGAGTGCCTGAAGCTGGGTATAAAGCCAGGACGAGACCTTAGAGAGCACCACAAACAATTTTTTTTTGTATTTCTCGGCGGCCTTCACCGTCTCCCCCTCCTGTTGTACCTCCTTTCCGTTCACATCGCCTGGATTTCATCATCCGACCTGCAAGATGGTAAGCGGCAAAGATCCTAATTTCACCCTCCGCCGACTGGTAAACACACCAGTGGGCAGGCCTGGACTTTAATGTGTCGAATAATGGTGGTTTTTGACAGGTTGTTTTTCGTGGTGAGCAGTCACCAGTCGACCACGTAGAGCTCCGGCGAGAAGGAAACGCTTTTCTCACCCACTTTTGGCTCCCTGTCGCGCTCTCTGTGCAACACCCCAGGGCTGACAGTAGCCTAAAGCCTGTGGCCCAGATATTTCTTATCCCTTCTCGGCATAGCCTTCACTCTTATTAGCAACGAGGCCTGTGCAAATTAGTTTTCGTGACAGAAATACTCGCTTGTTAGGCCTAGTTTTGCGACTAACTCCGGCTCATTCTCAGCACCAGGCAGGAAAATGAAAGTCTGTGGACTCGTATTCGCTTTGCATTGAACAAAATGTGTCTCTGTATGTCTTCCAGGTAGCATGGCGCTGTGTTGATAGTTGCAACATTGTTTCATTTGAGCTGCTGAGCTTTAATGAACAGGCCGAGGTTACATTTGTATCTATTTACAGCGGTTCTTTAAAGGAGGCTGCCATACCAGCAGGCCACAGGATTGGTTCGTGCTGTCCCAATTTATTGGTCACTCGACTGTACATACATACATAGTTATATATATGTGTGTGTGTATATACATATATATTTATATATATGAGGGTGAGTTGCCTAGTAACCGTTAGGCATCCATGTAGTGTCCAATAGGAATGGACCTGACCACTTGGATCCATATTCAACTTAAGGGAGGGAGGATCAAAACTGTCACTAACCAATTGCAAGGGCGTATTTAGGAGTTGTAGGTTCTTTGCCTACCCACAAGTCCTCTCCATCCAACCACAGATAGAGCACACCTCTACGGATCAATTTTCTGATCAGTGATTGATGTCCTGATAGCACAACATTGGCAGTCGCAGCCATTTCTTCACTAGCAATCTTCATGTTTAGAGTATGTCCAGGGAAGACGGATTTACTGTCTTGTTGTTGTCTGGACATTAAAAAGGCCACATTTTTATTACTTTTACCAGGTTGTTTGAGGCCAAACCACGGTTGCTTCGTCAAATCTTGAGGAAGCTTACTTAATAGTAGATTCAGATGTCTACATTACAAGCCAATAATCAGTGGTCATTTAAGGGCTAGTTTGGAGTATTAAAAGTGGGGTTGTACGAGGTGCTTATTGGTAGTCAAGTCACACAGTAATATAAACAAAGCAGAAACTCCTGTGTTCTGCTAGAAATTTGTCTATGAATTTTGGTTTGTTTGGAGAGCACGATATTTGGCTTGTATGACAATGGGGTCCCAATGGAAAAGGCTGTCTGACAGCAAGATAAAGTGGTGAAAATATTCTAAATATAGTGTACAAGTAAACTGAAAATTATTTTTATTAGGGTTGTCTGTGTCTTAAATACATTTTGTTTGTTTGTATGTGCTCATACTCCTTGTACTTGTAGTTTTCTAAACTGGGGACGTGCCAACTGGCAACTACTGTAGGTAATACACTGACTATCAAAAAATGTCTCATGTAACCCTTCATCAGACAATCTAAACTATCCCTGAAGTGTACAAATTAGCTGGGCAGATACAAATGCTTCTATTATCTTATCACAGATATATTGGTATCAGTTTGTATATCAGCTGATAAGCCATGACAAATGTGAGATGAGATAAACTTTATTGATCCCATGCCAGGGCACTCCATTCATTAGAGCAGCTGAAAGATCAAACATATAAATGTCATAGATATATTTGAGGTCATTTAGAAACAGTGTCACCACAGGATAATTTGACCACCAGAGAACGGTGTCAAGATTATTTTTCATGTGTCATAGTGTTCTGCTTGTCTTAATCACAATTCTATATGACCAAAGTAATTTCACTGACCTCAAAATCCACTATTGGTGAGAGCATAGTGCAAGTAAAGATATGAATGAACAACTATATCTCTAGAAAGTCTCTTAACATCGCAGCCCACAAAGTATAAACTCACCAGAGCCCAGTTCTAAGAAGCAGGCTTACTGAGTCATCTGGGCACATTGGCTGAGTAAAACCTGAAATCTGGAATATTAACTGATGTTCTTAGTCTCCTCTCTCAGGTCTGTGAAACAACATAACTAAGTAAACAGGCCCCTGGTTGGATAGTTGAAGATATATTGGTAAGGGTGGGAATCTCTGAGTACCTCATGATTTGATTCGATTATGACTATGATTCAGAGGAATGCGATTCAATGATAAAACGATTCTTGATGCGTCTCGCTGCATCGAAATCTTAAACTTCAAAGCCATGGGGTGCCAGTTGGATTGTATTTATCTGCAGCTGCTCACACTCAGCCAAACTCACCAAAACTCAAGAAATAGCCTAGTTTAGAAGTAAACATGATGCACATTACATTAATAGAAAAGGTGTACAATTTTCAGACTCTTGCTCCAGCTTCCCCCGAAATAAAATATGAAACATAACTGGAAATTAAATGGTCTGCAGCCTTTTTATTTTAAACTTTAACTGCAGTAATTAACAAATTAATCAGTATGAAAGAATCCTACAGTCTCCTGCTTGTATGATAATAATAAAAATGAGGTGGAGGCGGAGTGTTTCACAGTGTGTGGCATTATTCACGTTGTCTCCAGCAGTGGAGAGCAGCCTCTCTGCTGCACTGTGAGCTCTGAGGTGAGACCTCACTGTCTAACATGCAAAACAGGTACAGAGTTTTTGTGCTGAAACAGACTGAGCAGAGTCATTTTGTTCATCACAGAGTTGGTCGAAGTTGTTCAACGTGGTGGTGTGCAACTCAGCCTCTCTTGTTTGTTCACAGCTGATTGCTACTTCGCTCCGTGAACAGCTTAACATCTCTGGGTGATGGTCAAAAGTATTCATGTTCATCTCATAAATGCAAGTATTTCGACACTAAATGATAACATTATTGTACCTGCTGCCTTTTGAGAAGATGAAGTACGTCTCCCTGTTAACTGCTGAAAATTCTAGCATGTATGCGCTGTAGACTGTCCGGGTGCTGCGCTGCCCTCGCAGCTGAGTTCCACCCTTTTTGCTCCATCAACTTCATGTTAATTGACATTTAGAAAATTGATTTTTGACATTTATGAATCGATTCAGAATCTTCCATGTCTGCATTATGATTCATCTAAGAATCGAATATTTTCCCTACCCCTATATATTGGCAAACTTCTTCCGTCCATGACTCAGCATTAAAATAAACAACTGTAACTGTTTTTTCTTGACTTTCCTATAATAAATACATAATCCAGAGACAGGTAAGGTAAAAATGCTCAGGACACCTTGTTACATTTGCCCTGCAGCAGTCTGAACTCTTCTGCCAGAGGCTAGAAACTCAGGGCATGCATGTCGTACAGATAGTGTGACAACTTATGGCCTGTCAAAATGTATTCTTCTCAGCTGCAGGGGGAGGTTGGGGGCTGGGACACACAGTTGCTTAAGCATGTAGTGGAATGATCTGATGCTAAGGGGACCATATGCTGCCTAGCAATCAAGCACCACCCACATAAGGATCCAGCCGGAGCTAATGTAAAAGAGATAAAAGCCACAGCGAACCACCGGCAGAAGTGATGATCAACACTACGTGATCCACACTGCACTTCCAACCAGCCCACTCAATCTGGATTTATTCTCCTCAGTGGCCGTTGCATCGCTGCAGTGCTGCTGGGCTTGCGCTGGAGCCAGCCGTCACTAGGACAGGCCAGATTCTTGTCAGTTTTGTCAGTAAACATATATTTGTCTGGTATGTCAGTCTCTGTGCCCAGTGAATAGAAAAGTTTGAAATGGCATGTCAAGGGTAGCTTGTCTCTGTAATTACTGGTTGGAACAGGCTGTTTAGGGGATATAGTGCATGACAGGCTGTTCAGTAGCACTCAAAAGTTGAAAAGGTCAAAATAGATGTATATATGTGATAAGTTCTAACCACTGACACAGATGTGGGCGGACAGGAAGCGGAGTTTAAAAAGATGGTGTGATTTAGTTTTTTTTCTCTTTTAACATACCAGATTTGGGCACTATGATAAATGGGGATTGCAATCAAGAACTGGTCTCAATTTGTCCAACCCATCAGAATCATGCCCCTGAGCTTATCAATTCTGTTTACCAATGGTGCTGTGTTTTTTGACAGTTACACATTGCAAAACAGTGATGGCAAACTCTTGCATCTATACTAGGGCTGAACAAATAATCAAACTTTTATTGAAATTGTAAACAGCTTGAAAAAACAGCAAGGTTTGGCATGGCTTTGAGATAGAAAATGAAAATTTATAATGCATGTAGGCTGTGTCAAATAAACTCACATATAACCTCTCGACTGGAGCAGTGTGTAACGACATTCAGCAAAGACACAGACATTAACCCGCAGGTGCAGCAGGCTGCTGCTGCTAGCGCTGCTAATGTTAGCCACACTGTGTGTCAGGCTGGCAGCTAATGTCAATTCAGGGTGAACGATGTTTATCTGTATACAGGCTTCAAATGGCTTATAACACACATAATTTTTGGACAGTGTTTAACATTATCAATTAATAAATTGTGCTTCTGTTTCTGAGTGTTTTCTTACTGTTAGACTTGTAAACAAGTGATTTCTGGAGAATCTATGATGATCTATGATTGATTAACATTTTTTGACTGATTTAAACCAGTGTTAAGTGTTATTCTGTTTTTGCCTCATCAGCATTTAAGACATCAGATGTGCTCCTAATTACCTTCTAAAAGCACATTTTGCACACTATCCATGGTAGCAGTGAAAGCAACAATAAAATGCTTCATTCACTGATAGTCTTTGCCTGCAGTGCCATTGATGTAATCAGCTATTGCTGGTTGAATGGATGACTGTGGCCAGTAGAAAAAAGATAACCAAACCCCCCAGTAACTGCCACCCGGTAACTGCCAAATATTATCCTTTTGCAAAGAGTAAGATTTGTTGTAATACTTATGCATGTAGTGATTTGAAAAAAGTAATTTTAACATCCTTGTATCCCTAGTTTGACACCTTGACTGTAATAGATGGGCATTGGTTGTATGCTATTTTATTTCAAATGTTGTGACACTAATTGTTGTTTCCCTATGGGTTAAATTTAATTTGAAAACAAACGTAATAATTGCTTTCATACATCTCCCTTCTGAGAACCTATGAAAACATTTTTGGTTTTAATCAATTTTGAGAGAATATTTGGAAATTAAAGGCAAAAATGTCTATGTGGTATAACTGTAAAAACTTGGCACAAAATAATTCAGCTTGTTTCAAAAATATGAAATTCCCAATAATACATCCAATAAACTAGTTTGGCATAATAATTAGTGCCATTTAATATTTTAAAAAAGTATATGAATACTATTCTTCTGAATATTAGAATTAATCTGGGGAATCATGTGAGTCAGTTGAACTTCCTGAAGTGTTAAGTGGTGTAACCATCATTCATTGTTGATATTGTGTAAGAAGACAGGAAGTCATATCACAGACAAGGACTCCTGATGACTCTTACTGCTGCAGGCCAGGGTTAGGAAATCTTTAAAATATGACATTTTTAGTGTGTGGTCAGGTTTACATGGCAAAAGGTATGACCCCATGAAATCATTGATAATTCATCACAATTATAAATATGAGTATTTACTTTAAAAATTATGTTTGAAATATTTAAACCAAGGCCATGTTTTTATATAGGTGTCCAAAATAGTACTTTCTGTTGGAGGCTGATTTAACCAAATATCAATAGTTTATGATGCTGCTTAAAGATGTAATATGAACTTAAAATATTTAGCTTTGATGCACATTTGTATTCCATTCACATATAAAATAGATGCCCCCTAAGAGCAAGGTAAAAGTGTCTCTTCACAGAGCACAAATGAATGCAAATCCTGCTGCAAGGGCCAAATACTAAGGATTTGTTGCTTGTAATTGCAATTTCAACCATTGTTGATTTGATGTCTTTGGGGGTTTCACCATTTTTGACTAAATAACTTGAAGACTATGATCAAGAGTTTCTGGTGGGCTTTTTGTTGTCTTTTAAATTATACAATCCACTGATTGTTGTTTGACCTGTGCTTACCTTTAACTCAGTCATCATTGTGCCTCGTATTGAATTGAACACTTGATAAATACAGTATAGCTTTATTACCACTAAGTTAATGCTCAAGAAGATTTGAGCATTATTAGTTTACATAGCATTACAAGGGCCTCCAAACCCTGTATAGGTAAGCCAAAGTCAGGGATAGAAATGGCTGAGAGGATTAGCTCTGCCAGAGTTCTTTCAGGCAGCTAAGATTTTGGTAATTATTTTCATATTTGCACTTGACTCCTAAATCTGGAGCAGATCCTTGACACACACACATATCCACACCAAAATGCACATATTTCCACACAGAAACAAGCATACATGCGAGGACACCCACACAGGTGATATTACAAAATAATCACAGGTGAGAGGGTTGCTTTGATGCTTTGATGATTGAAAGGTGGGAAACTGTGTCTGTACAAAAAGACAGATGACTGTAAACTTCTGGCAGCTCATTTTCTTATTTTTCCTGCGCATGTCCTCCGTGGCTTCTCATCTGTGTAATAGAGCAGTAGGTTATTATTGATATTGTGTCAGGTGGTTATTGCCCTGGGTTTTGCCTGCTGCACAAAGTTGGGCTGAAAAATGGAGGGGTGAACTCTATTTAAAGATCAGTCTGAAAGCACAGCTCAGCTCTGCTCTCTGACTCTAGAGGGTTCAGTATGTTTATCATGAAGCTCGGCTATCTGGCTTGATACCTGAAGACACATTTGTTTGGTTGAGAGGAGTGTTGTGATCCCTGAACTAATGAAGAAAGCAAACAAAGCAGGGAGAAAACATATATAACTCTGTTTCCAATTTCAGTAATAATGCGTCAGTAACATGCATTGCATGGAAAAGTAACTTAAACATGCCAAGCTAGACACTCAGGCTGGGAGGATACACTTCACTGCTTCAGTGCTGTTATGATACTTGGGTGCCAATTCGACATGTATTGTGATTCAATATTATGCTGTTTAATGTGGAGTGTTGAAGCAGATTGAATTTGCAATGTGAAGTCAGCATTAGTTCATTTCTACAGATCAGATGAAATGCCTGAAAGTATGAGCACACGTGTTGTTTTATGTTGAGCATGTGAAGTAAAATGGATCAATTTCTTAAGATAATATTACTGCCATTGTGATGCTAACTGCCATTAGCATGCTAGTGGTAGTTGGCATTATGTATCAGCATCGAGGTTCTTTATATTTATAGAAAGTCGATACAGGGACTGTTAAAAAAAAAAAAAAAAAAAAAATCACTGTACATAAGATTACAATATTATTTCTCCCAGCCCTACTAGACACATATATGTTTTTAAAATCTCACATTTTCAAATTGATTGACCATGTTCACACACCAGTTTTTTAGATGGCCCTGTAGTTTATGATGAACAAGCATTTTTGCATCTCACATGTTCTTGCTAGTCCCAGAAGATAATGTCAATTTGCACGTCTTTTTCCGATCAGTCCAGTGCCCAAGTAAGTATTCAATTCACAATGACATAGAAAAGAGAAAAGCAGCAAATCGTCATCTTAGAGAAGCTGAAAATGTGCATTGTTTTTCCTTAAAAATGACTCAAACAGTTATTGCTGAGATTTATTGAGCCTAATAAATGTGTACTTGATGACATTTGATCAAAAACTCCTGCAGCTGTGATTTCAGTCTTTGGATGCTGAAAGTGAAAGACTGCTGCAGCACCCACAAGCTTTTTGAATTATCTGCCCATCTCGCTCTTTACTGAAAGCATCAATACAGTGAGCAGCTGAATGAGACATTTTGTCTGAAGAGGCCTATAATGTGCTTCCTATTCAAAGTTATGCAACAATTGTTTTCAGAGATATTGGCTCACATACAATCATAAGACAACAGCACTTCCTTTTGACACCCTTGGCCATGTTTGTTCAGCAGATTGTTTATTCAATTCACAGATTTTCTATTATAGTCTGTATGATAACATACAGATTTGATTTGTTGGCATTGGAACAGCTGGAAACAGAGTGTTATAGTACATAACAATGTGCTGAGTACAAAGAGAACATGATGTTGGATACTGTGCGCGTGTAAATACACATACTTGAGTATGATTCAGATTTTTGAGGCTGATTGTTGTTCTCGTGATAAAACCAATGTAGGGAATATGGATCAGTCTGGTCAGTCCATCCACTGTGACACAGCATCTCAGGCACCATTGGCCTGGTGCATACATAGCAGTGTTTATTAATTTTTAGGATTTATGCAAGTCATCGCTCCAATCCAGCATGTTCTAGATTGCACTGACTCAACTCAGACAGCACCGCAGCGTTTAAATGTCTACATTATGTGCAGTATCTTGGAATACCATGTCATAATTTCTTATGGTCTTAGCCACAGTGTGAAATTTCTAAACCTTTTCATTAATTCATTCTGATATTTATCTGTAAAGTGAGTGAGTGGAGTGCAAAAATAAGTAGTGGCCTATAAATAAGCAGGCTTTTTATTAAAAAGTTGCTTGTCTGATCAAGACGGGGACAATGGACAGGAAAATGAATGAGCAGCATTTGCTGCTGCTTCATGCCACTGCTGAGCATAATAAAGCACTAAACTCCCCAAAACGGCAAATAAGGCAGCCTCCAGGTGTATATATGCAACTGTGTGGGAGAGGAGACAAGCATAGCTGGAAAAGAGCATTTATCTGCTCAGCAAAGCTGCTATAAGGTTAAGCCATCAAGGCTAAATGAGAGTTTTAGTTGTGTTCAAGGAGTTAAGGTGGAGCCTCTTGTTCTTACCGCCTTTGGATTTACAATAAACTAGAAATTATGAACAGTCAGGAAATAGACAGAGGTGAGGATTTAAACCTGTCACTCCAGTATAGTGAGTAAATTATGATGGAGGGATCATTTACTACTTACCCAATATTAATATCCTATCATTTGATTTAGCTTATTTTAGAGTGAGAGCAGAATGCATGTCTCATGTCCTGCCAAAGGTGTCTCAGAAAAGCCCTCCAAGTCTGCAGCCCTGTGTAATATGCTCCCCAGTCTTTCATGTTATGACTGGGTTCTGCACATCTATAATTAGCCAGGTTTTTGGGTCGGCTGTTGCGTTGCTGCTGAACCAGCGTCGTTGTCAGACTCTTCATTATGCAAAACATGTTTTGTGTGCTAAGGGCTAATTGATTCTGAATGAAGCATGCATTATTGATGAGCCAACACGAGTCACTCTGTGTTTCTCTTTCTGCATCTATTCCTCTCTGTGTATGCTAGATGCCTTTTCACTTTGTTCACCTCTCTTTCTGTATATTTATAATCTCCCCATCTGATAAGCTTCATTCTGAAGGGGCAGCTCAACAAGAACTGCATGAGGTGGTTTGGTACAGAAGACACGACAAGAGTTACTCCTGACCCCTTAGCCACATCAGTGAGCTAAGGCAGGCCTTAGTAAACCTGTAATCCTCAACACCAAATCTGCTTTGCTGTAAGTCTCTTTACCTCCAGAGACCCTACAGTTAGTACTTAAACGACAGGAATATAGCTTAGAGCATGAAGTTATTTTTATTTCACCTCTGTAGGGAAGATTTTTGTCAATAATGTATCAGTCAGTACAGAAAACAAACACTTCAAAATGTTTTTGGTGTAATTATTTAAGCAATAACTTGATTTTTTTTAGGTTGTCCATCCATTCATATGGGTGCACGCAGATTTTTCTGCTTGTACATTTATCTTTTGGATATTGGAATTATCCCTCCTGTTTCAGATATGAATGGAAATCTCAAAGATATTGTTGCCTTCAAGGTGTCCACTTAGCAGGAGCATTGATTAATCTCACAATAGATACAAAGCTTTGGTGACACTGGCATGTTTTGCCTCTTGGATCTGTTTTATCTGGTCTACCAGACAGCTTTATAACTAATTCTTTGTTTTTTGTTAGACATTAGGGCTGTGCGATTGCCTCTAAATTTCAAATTGTAGATTGTCATTGCTCTGGATTGCCAATACACGATTAAATTGGCAAAGGGGCAGGGGCGCTACCGGGGGGGCGGGGGGGGGGGGTATTTATTGCCTTGTGGTTTTGCCATCAACACAAGGCCAGCTGACTTGCTATCTTGCAAGGATCATACAAGCTCCTACATAACAGCTGTTTAAAGTTTTGCTTTTTAAATCGGCGCTACCCAAGCCAGCCGTAACGCACCTCTGGTCATTTTCACAAAAATAAAACACCCGTTGTCTTTTACTATAAAGAAAACCATAAGGATAGAATTTGCGCTTTTATTTTATAAACAGGAAGCGAACCTCCCCTCGCTATAGCTAACTTAAAACCGCCGTAACTGTGTTTTAAATTCCGCTATAGCGCCAGGAAAATCAGGTTTTAAAGCTTTTTCGTGTGAGAAAGTAGCCGTTTAGTTCCCCATTGTGCCGCGAGTTTATCCAAATAACGCTTGTTTGCACATTTGTTCTGACATGGTGGGAGAAGTCCAGACCAGCCGCACCTGTAGCGGAGCGGCGGAGCAGCCTAGCCCGGGTCTGCTGAGGTGACCTGCGGTCAAAACTTCACCGTCATACCGGTAGAAGAACAAGAGCCGATTACTGTACCTGCAGCTTTTTGTAGATTAAACACGGGCTGGATAGCTTCATTTCGGAAGATAAATGTATGTCTCATACATGAAAATAAACATCTGTGGCAGCTAGTTTATTTGAATGAAAAGTGTAAAATGTAAATAGCACCCGACAGTGTACAGAGAAACAGACAACAAGCGCGCACATCAGAGTCAAAAGCACACACGCCAATAGGAGGACGATAGGAGACATTTTTCATCTAGCGGCATACTAATGTAACTCTAACGTTATTATTAGAAATTCACCTAAATCCGTCTTGTACAGCCAAGCCTTGTACTTGGGGTCAGCAGCCCAATCTGGGTCCCATCCAGATGTGCGGTGTTTTTCAGCTGCTGTCCCACCCGCCCTCTCCACACCTTGCTCTGCCCTCTCACCGTCGTTCTCCGTCACCGAGGTTGATGCAGCAGGTGTTTTTTTAAAGAAGGATGTAATTGATCCCTGTTTGGGATCACTGGCCTTCCTCTTTGACATGGTGACTGAAATTTGTCATGCAATGGGATGCTCTTTGGCGCGGTTGTCACTTTTCGCACTTTTTGATTTAGCATCATATCGTGCGCAAAGTGGGGGGCGCCTAAATTTTCACCTTTCTTCAGGGGGGGTGGCGGCCCGCCCCGCCAACAGAATGGTAGGGGAAACACTGAATGACGTTATTTTTAATGTTTTGCATCACATGCAAAAGTGAGCGACACCGCTGCGCTGACAAGCCGGAGACGTGTTGCTCCTCCTCACTTCAAGTCGCTGTCATTAACTTTTAACCTGCAAAGGCGGCAGTGCCGCAACACTGTAGGAATTTATGAAAGCCCTTGTGTGAACATTTCAGTAGTTACACATTAAAACAATATTTACTTGCAATTAGCCTACTCTGTTGAACGACCCCGAAGCATGAGCAAACGGGCTGTGTCAGTTCGAATCAAAGAGATGCGCCCTGTCGCTGTCACAGGGCTGACAGTGTACCCTGTGCTGAGAGGAGAGGAGAGGAGAGAAGAGAGAATGTGGATTGTAGGTCTGTTTGTAAACGGGGCTTCTCTAACAGTCATGTTTTTCCTCCAGAAACATGTCTTAATGCACAGTAGAGCGCCGTTTTTTTTTTTTTCAAAATCGCCTTGATAAACAGCAAATCGCCTGGCAACCTTCCAATCGCCAATATATGATTTAATCGGTGATCGTCCCAGCCCTATTAGACATGTCATATTGCAGTTCCAGAGCTGGATTTTTTTGTATTGTTGCCATACAGTAGTGATGAAACCTCAATAACAGGTTGTGTGAAGCTGTGCTTGGTGTTGTTTATATGAACTCTGGTGTTTTTGCAGTGAAAAACACTTTCATTCAATTCTTATAACTTTTTTTGGACAGCTGTGCCAAGACAGGTGTCTCCGATTTGCCTAGCCGTGATTTCTGGTGCAGATCATTGTGCTTGAACACTGTGAAATTAGAAGTAAACTCAAATGGATTTGTCAGCTCATTAGGGCTGGGTATCTGTACTTGACTCCTTTTAAGGTATCAACTGAAATTATCCAGTACCAAGTAATATCAAAACGCCTCCAGTGAAACAGTACCTGCATTCAGGAGCAGCTGTGGCTCATGAGTTAGAGCAGTTTGTCCACTAATCAGAGGCTGAATCCTAAATTGCCCCTGATTGCTGTTCCATGATTGCATGAGTGAAAGGGTAAATGTGACATGTAGGTGCAAAAGTGCTTTGAGTAGTCAATAGACTAGAAAAGTGTTATATAAATGCATGTCCTCTACATTCAGTCTTTTTTGTACCATGTACCCTGTTCTGTACTGTATCTAGAAAAAAATACTATTTGTATAGATTTGCTGAAAGCCAATCGTCGCCAGTGTTATTTGATTTAATGCAATATATGATTTACTCACTACAGCTGCAGCTATAACCCATAGGGTACAGTCTGTGGTGTGGTGAAGTTGAGTGCAGTGTATTTGACGGAGTTGGATGGTCAGTGTGCTGAGATGCCACCAAAACACTTGACAGAGTCGCTACACTACACACTTGTGGCGTCTGATAAAAATAAAGTCATAAAAAATAAAGTCTTCAAGCACAATGAAATTCTATGAATTGTACTACTCCTGTAGCATTGATGATACCTGTGTGTTTGTAATGATGTCATGGTTAAAACTTTTGGTTAATTTTTGTCATTATTTTTTAGTCATTATTGACTATAACAACAATGAATCATTATTTTTCTGTAGTGCTTGCCTAGTGAACCAAAATAAAGGTGTGAACACCAACTTAAGTCTCATGTAGCATAGTGGGGGTGAATTGAAAGCCTGTCCTTGAACCTGAGGACACTGGTTCAAGGCCTTGAATCTAAAATCCTGTTGAGGTGTCCTTTAGCAAGTCACTGTATCGCTACAGCTCTTGCAATGCTGCTGTGTAGTGGAGCGAGATCTGTGCAGGGCAGCAAACAAAAGGACTTTTCCCTACAGGATCAATAAAGTATCACATTGTCACTATTACCCTCAGAGCCACACAGGCAATGGGACACCCAACCCCAGTAATGGTGGAGTCATGTGCTACGCGCTGAGCCACACTGGAATTCAATCCCTCAGACTGGCAGTGCCCAGCCGCAATCAACTTGTTGTTGCATAAAGGAAAACCATGTATATGTCAACCTCTGATCACTACTAGCGGCTGAGTCCGCTCTCCTGATAGGGTGTCAAATGCTAAGTCGCTCTCGTGGCTAATCCTGTGTCACCTCTTTCTCCTCACTGCTCTTAAAATACCACAACTTCTCTGTGGTAAGTCTGCTGTTGTACAGCAGCACAGTGATAAGCCAGTAGATGACATAATTGCCACTTTCTTTTTCTGGCCAGGTCAGTGTGTATAGTGTATTTCTGTGTCAATCATGTGAGTAGCTCTTACCATCTGTCCTAAGGCATTATTAATATTCTTTGGGTGCAGTTACTTTTTGCAGTTTCTGTGGTAAATTACCACAGCAGGAAAGTTAGTTGTATTCACACCGACAAAAAAGCAAGTCAGATGAGCAAGCCATATTTTACCCTAGTAAGGTTTAGAAGGCAGAACTTTTACTTATAGTGGAGTATTTTAACACTGGGCTTGGTATTGATACTTTTGCTTAAGTAATGGACCTGAAGACTTCCACTTCTGGTTAGCTAGTTAGCTAAACAGCTACAAGTCAGGGTGGGAAAAAAGCCTTAAACCAGAGGTCTTCCAAACAGGTTTTGGAGCTGCAGGGATGAGATTATTGATCGCCTTTTCTCTTGAGATTTTTGCTGCTACGGCGAAAAAAAATAGCAATGATTCAGTGGGGCCGACAGGTCCGCACTGGCCAGTTTCAAGTGGGTGGAGAAACACTGCAAGCTAAAAATTAGACAGTTGCTCGTTATTCACTTGCACAGTGCGTCTGGGATCACAGCTGCCACACAGTCAGAATCACGGGAAAATAAATAGGTATTACAGTTATTTTTCACTTGCCTGATCGGACAATTCTGTACGAGACATTCCACTTGCTCAAACACAGATTTTACCTGCTTTGGGCAAGCTGGCGAGCATTAGTGTGGAGCCCTGTAGTTTGTTGAGGTTATATAGTGAGAATTTTTGAAAATTCTCAGTGTAGTTATTTTGTGAAATGAAAGTTCAGATGCAGTCAGTCATGAGATGAAGTGCTCTTAGCTCAGGCTTTTGTGGTTGTGGACTGAAATCCATTCCTTCTTTGTTTTCTTTAAAACTCCTGTGTGTTTGACACAGGGGCTTTTCCTTGACTAGTCGGTAGCCAGTTTGCATGTCCGGTTTGCCAAGCGCAGTCTCAGTTTGGTATTCCTCGACGGACCTGCAGGACAATTCCGGTCGATTGCTTGCTGGCCCAGGGCATCTTTCTCTCTCAACTGTAGGATCCCCATCCCGTCGCCCCCACCTCTCTGCAACAGGGACTCCTCACTGGCTCCCATGTGAGCGCTCAGCCTTGCTCTGCCAGCAATCAGACTCAGGCTCAGTGGACACTGCAGTGTTGGATGGGATGGGATGCGGATGTGGCTGCTGAACATGAGCCAATACCACACACGCGCACAAATACACACACAAATACACACACAATGCAGTGTCTCTGGATAGTATGGTTCATTTAAAGAGGCTTTGCGTTATGCTGGAACATTTGATGCTGTGCAGTGCATGATGCATGACTTGAAAGAGGCTGCACATGTAAATATGAAACAGCCTCAAGGGCTTTAAGTGAAACATTATTTTGAAAAATGTTCACAGAAACAGTTTTAAGTGGCTTGTATTTGTCAAAGTGCGTGCAATCTGCAGTTAGCTCCTTGGCCTCAGTGACACAGATTCCACCCCAGTACCATTGTCTATCAGTATTAGAGCTATAAAATGTATATTTGTTGTTTTCTTTTAGTCTCCTTTTAAAGCAATGATTAAGCTTATTTATTTTGCAAGGTTGTGGTGGTTTTTTTGTTTAATTATGCAAGTCATAGCTCAACAATAACGATTCCCCACCGGGTAAGTTTAAAGCCATGTTGGTCCAATAAATGCAGCAACTCACTTGCCTGACTGGACAAATGGTAAAAACAAAACTGAAAAAACTATTTAACTATTTGGTTATCGATTAATAATTACAGTAATCTTGCATGCAAAAATGGCAGATAAAGCTGCTTCAGCCTCTCAAATACAGAGTTTTTCCTGTTAATTGTCATATTGAACTAAAAATCTTTGGGTTTTAGACTGACAAAACATGTAAAGACCACCTTGGACTTTGACAAACTGGGATGCACATTTTCCTCTATGTTCTGACATTTTAAAATCTCACATTGCAGCGTAGATTAAACATGACAATTAACTTTGGTCAAAAATTATTTTATAGATAGATTTTTGATAAAATTGTCTGACTGGGCAATATAATTAATATTAATATATAGTGCAAAAATCCAAAGGTTTGTTTGGTTGTGAGCACACAACTGTGCACAACAGTAAAATGGTATTATTTGTGAGCATAAGTACTGATCTGACCAGTCCTGTCCTGTGGGATGAATTGTTATCTCTGTTGTAAGGTGCTGTTGTTCTTGAAGGACACGTTTGCATGCACTATTTGAAGAATTCACTTTCACAGTTTCTAGAAAATGAAGACGTCTTACTTTGAAGAGCTGGGAAGCCTCATGTTAGCCTCATAAGTCAAAATACTGATTGTCCAGTGCAGTGAAGGCTTAACAGTGATTAGTGATTAAATTAATATGCATCATAGCTCCTTTTGAATTTCAGGTCCAGTATCAGAATCAGGCATCTGACATGGAGTCTATTAAATGGGGTGGAAATTAGACAAATTTTAAAATATGCCACTATTATCATTATTCTAATGTGCTTTATGTGTCTATTTCTCAGGATTATGATTGAATAAAATATTGAAATATTAATTAGACAAGTTCTTGATATCTATTTTAGGTACATTAATTGCTATATAATTGAAAAATAATAAAATAATCATTAGATTAATTGATAAATTAATTGATTAGTCATTTAAATAATTGTTAGGTGCAGCCGTAATTTTGATAAAGCATTCAGCATGACGTGGCTTAAGTGATATCCCTCCACTTGCCAACAAATCAGCAAACCCAGAAGCCCAGAAGACCATGACTTCATGCAGTAATGCACTATACAGCATTTCAACATTTAGTACTATCCATCATTTTTTATTGAACAGTAGACTCTAGGGTCCAGAGTCTAAGCCATTAAATTTACAGTCCTGCCTGTTTTCGACGATTGGCAGGATGTAACCTCCTGGTAATCAAAAAACAAAATCTCCTTTGTACCAGGAGGTTTTATAACACCAACAACCTGTTTCTACAGACATGATTACATCTCTAATGTTCGAGTACAGATCACAGCTGAATGCTCTCTCTGTTGTCTGCATTATTCCTATTGTTGAAAATGTGTGGTATGAAAATGAATCTGCTGCTCACTGCCACAGATCACCAGGCTCTATTGTCTGTTAGTTTTCCTAGTTGATGCCATTGTGTGTTTGACGAACAAGGAAACAACTGTGAGTTCTGTCTAAAAATAGTTGTTGGTACTGTTGTAATTTTTAATCAGTATCAAGTTTTTGAAGGACTTTGTATTGCTATACTTTTATTATGAGAAACATTTCAACTTGGTAAAGTGTTGGTCTCTTTGTAGGTGATTCATACTGACAAAACATGCAGAACAATGTAAAACTTTTCACAATAACGTGCACTGAAATGCACTGGTAATGTTAACAGTGATATCCTGTTGGCAATCTCAGAAGGCACCGATGAATTTGTTGCTGTAGTTGTTACTTGATGGTTTGTGTCTGAGAGGCTTTTTAATCACTGTCAGTTTGTTTTAAATGAACTGAACAGGGTCTCTACTTAAACTCCAAAAATATTACTACTAATTTTGGGATTTTTCTGGTCTGTTGCGTGGTCCCCAGTTACACCATAAACTGACAGCTCTGTTTCTCTCTTTCTTTAGGGAAATGAAGCCAGTTACCCCCTGGAAATGTGCTCACATTGTAAGTATTTTCAATCTTTACTTGCTCCAGTTCTACAGGGCTCAGTTTTTCTTCAAAGACCATTTAAATTTCTGTCTGGTATAGTTGATCATCCTTTCCTCCAGAAATTGACACACTCATAATACATGGCATTTGCTGTGTTTTGGTTTCTGAATATTAATGTTTTATATAATAAGTTGTTTAGATTTTTTGTGACGATGAAATCGATGAGCAGGACTACTTCATGGCGACATTTACTCATTTTTTGATCAGTGTAATTTGAGTCCTGTTTTTTGATTGTCAGGTAGTATTTCATTCTGTTGATGGGCCAAAAATCTGTATTATCATCTGGTTATTTTATCTATCAATTGAATTCCCATGTGTGATGTGATGCCTACTATATCACAATAAATGTGGCTATGGAGACACAAAATTACATAATAAGAATTTTTATTCGTAACACTCACCCCTATTATTACATTATCTGCTGTCCTTAGAAAATACTATTTTCACTTCACTTGCATTTGCTCATTTCATATGATATTCCATGTTTTATTATCTCTGCCGGGTGTAGGTGTGTGAGAGAGAGAATGTGCAGCACATGTACATCTGTCCGGATAAGATAGTGTAAAAATACTTGTATCTTATGAAACTAGATGACCTAAGGTACCCATGCTAGCTTGGTGGTTACTAAAAATGCTGCGTAGTTTGGCTAAATTATGGCGAGGGAAAAACTGGCATGGCCATTTTCAAAGGGGCGCCTTGTCCACTCACCTCAAGATATCTGAATGGAAATGGGTTTTATGGGGACTCAAGAGTCTGACCTTTTCAGACATGCCCACTTCATGCTAATCCCACGCAGTTCTGAGAGAAAAGTGCAGTTTTTTACATGCTGTATAAATGTGTTATTTTTGCATACCTAGAAAGCTGAGACTGGTGGTTATTTGTTGGAAATAAATTCAGTTACTCGGGAGCGATCTAATCAGCTCTATGCCAAAATATTAACCTTCTAAATAGCCACAACTTCCACTGGGACATACAGGCTCTGACTTATGAACAGGCAGCATCAAGTTTAAATTGTTTGGAATTTCTGCTTTTATGAGTTACTCCAAAAATGTAGATTTCTATTGTTGTAAAACCACCTGTTGCCTTTTTCTAAATAAATGAAGAAATGTTCTAAATAAATAATGTTTAAAATGATAAGTTTGGACATACAGTCCCATTAATTTTTTCCTAAGTATTTTCCTTATTTATACATTTAGATGAACCCAAACACTTGGTTACAAAACCATTACATTATTCTATGGATCTTATAGAAAACTGAGACTACACTTTACAAAGCACTTAATTAAAAACTTTGCATACATCCTGCTAAGAAAATTTTCACTATACTGTATGATACAAATAAACTTTGCAAATCTCTGTTGTATTGGCAGTTGGCCGTAGATGCTTCATCTGTTGCCTTGCAGAGATCTGTATTCTACTGAGAGCACTCTTTTTTTTATGTATAAGTGATGTGTTTCCAAAATCTTAAAGATTTTTCCTGGAATCAAACTCCTTTTATGTTCTTGGTCATTTTTACAAGATGTCTGCTTAGTAGACGTTGAGCTCCCAGGAGGAGGAGGAGAGCTGAGGATATGACTCACATTTCTTCTTTGTCTGCCTCCTTTACCTTCCCTACCTGATGATACATCGACACGGCCTTGTGTTGTTGAAAAGTCCTCAGAGATGCAGATTTCTTGCTGTGGTGCAAATTGCACGATTTACACCGTGGGGTTGTTGAGAACCAGGCTAAAATGGGTCTGCTGCTGTTTGTGTTTAATGAGCACTGAGACAAAGACAGGTCCCTCTCTAGTGTAGGTGTACTTCAGGGACCATGTGGCTGTTCAGATTGACCTCATCATGTCTCAGAGTCACACATGAATAATTGTTTTGACATCAAAGCTTCATATATATAGTTGTTGCGATGTTTGGTGCTGCAGTTAAAATGTGTAGTAACAGGCAGATGTGCTGGAAAATTTTACCTTAATTTGACTTTACTCTTCTGTTTGATCTTGAGGGCTGTGTAGGAGAGACAAAAAATATGCTAGAATTTAAACTAGAGTATTAATTGCTTTATTTTATGCTACAGAGAAACACTATAGATTAATTGTCCTAAACATATGCACTCAGAAATGGAAACCTACTTTTTCTGTCAATAACTGACCATTCCTTAGTCCCGCTCCTTTTTGCTCTGTGCTTCAATAATAACAATAATAACATAATTTGAGCCAGCTTTGTACCCAGCAGAACCCTGGTCAACTTTCTCCTTTCTCATTTCCTGTGTGCACTATTTTTTCCCTAAGATGGTAAAGGCATGACCCGCCCACTCTGCATTTGATTGGCTTACCCTGATATTCTTACCCAAACCCTACGCAGCCGCACTCTTTATGCTGAAACCCACCAAACCGAAATAAAGCAAGGGTACGTCGGGTCATGACTTTGTATGTCACTTTTACAGCAATATCTTAAAACCATCTTAAAATTTGGGTTTTATTTTCATCATAGACGAGTGTAGCATATCTAGTACAGGAAGTACAGGAAATGGGAAAGGAGAAAACTGACCATGGTGCCAAACAGGGGAGGGTCCATTTATATGCACTGTAGCTTAGAGTGACTGCAAAAACAAAGGACTGACTTTTTACACGTTTTAACTCTTTTAAGCATAATGTGTCATTTTAAGATCACCGGTGTCCTTGTGCTGTGAAGTAACCCAACCAAGACAAACATAATCAAAATGACACTTCTTGTTAGAGTGGGCAGAGACACCCTGTGACTTGTCCATACTTAGATTGTACTACTGTAACATCACGGGGGATAAGACCTTGGCCTGCCAGGCCTTTCAGGCATTGCACCCCCCCAGGATTATGCCACCATGATGAGGGCAGGTGGATTTGGATGATGCATGACCCTGAACTGAACCCATCAAGGACCTCCACATTCAGTCTGGGATATTTACAGTGTCTCTCCATTTATCTGCCGCTCATTTTCTAGCTGTGTCTAGCTGCCTGTCCTTAATCACCACTGTCTGTTTGTTTGTCTGTCTGTCTCTCTTCTGGTCTCTGTCACTGTCCCCTGTTCTGCTTTCTTTTTATTTTTAAAGATAACATACAGGTAAGAAATTATAATAACGTGTTCTTCTGATAAATGTAAAAACATCAAATATCTTCTTTTAAGCAGAAAAAGACAGACAGACATTTTTATACTATATTAAACTTAGTCACTAAATCAACAAACTCATGAGAAAACACTAAACCAAAGCTGTAACATACACACTGAATGAAAGGATGACTTTTACTTCCTAGAATAGTTTTTTTTTTTTCAATTTGCGAGAATGTTCATTTTCTTTTTGTCCTTTTCTGTCTGCTAGTTTCTCTTCTTTGTTTTTTCTCTCTCTCTTAGCCTCTCTTTGGCTTTCTCGCTGTATCTCTGTCTCACCCTCCACTGACAGAGCAGCTGTTCAGCTCATCAAGTGCTTGGACAGGCAGGCATTGGCTGTGAATAAATAAGCTCAGGCCTGCTTGTCAGATAGATTCAGTGTGTTGCACCTCAACCTTACCACCCTCAGTGAGACGCCCACTCACCTGTGGCTGTCATCAGAAACTTCTGACCTCTCTTTTTTTGCTTTCCATAAGCTCCACAGGATGTGTTTGCCTCTAAGAATTGCTTTGGTAGGATGGCTAGTGAAGTAAGGTCATTGTTCTATAATGGAGGATGAATGTTTTTTTGAAAGACCTGCATCCTCTTGTCAGTGCAGTGTCTCACCCCTGCTGGCTTAGCGGAGCTTAGATCAGGCAAAATTTAATGGCCTACTTGTGGGAGCATGCATAATTAGACACACAAACCACACAGACACACACCTCCACACATACACACACACTGCTAAAGTACATGCACGCGCCCACTCTGTACCACCACTCTTCACCACACACACAGCCTCCTCGATGCATCATGCTCTCACAGAGAAACGCAGCAGCGAGCCTGAAACCATCGTAGGCCTGTCTGCAGTCGCCCAAAATAAACGGCAGGCGACTAGCTGGAGTTCCTTGTTGCTAGGGGTTTCCCTGAGGGCGGGAGCCAGAGCCTCTGTTGGTGGGGTGAGTCGGGGGTTTTCTGATGACGGCACAGCTATAAATATATACACCATCAGTGCGCTGTCCTGCTTCGTCCTCGGTTTGCTCTATGCAGGCGTGCTGTGCATTATCAGAGCAGCCAGAACAATCAGCCTAATGCACTGAGGGCTGGAGCTCTCCTCTGTAGTACACACACTCAGCTGTAAGGCCTCCCCTTACCAGCAGCCTACATGAGAGAAGATTGAGGGGAAAGAGAGAGAAGAAAAGTGTGTATGCATCATTGCATGTGTACATGAATGCTCTTTATTAAGTCCCAGAAATGACCAGATTTCCAGATCTGGAGGTAGATCAGAGTGGCTACCTGATAAAAACAATAATAAGACCAAACCACTTTCAACTGGCAGCTCTGTTTGAGTTTGAACATTTGGCATTTTAGCTATTTAAAGCTAGAGTAGACAGTCTATTTCAGAATACACTTATATTATATTTGATTAAATTCTCTTTACACCTCACAGCAATCAAAAATGAAATGCTCTGAAAAAAAAAAAATCTGAGTATCTATTGCTGTTGCAGGCCTGAGTAAGTGTTAGTTAGTTTCTGATGGTTTGGTTTCATCTGTCTAGAAGTAGCAGTAAATGTGCCCCATTTGACATTATTGTTTGGTGGAGCCACTTGTTGAATAAATACAGGTGGACAAGAGCAGCTGTTTTGAGTGAGAGCCTTATTGTTTTATTATTTAGTTAGTTGGATCTTAACTATTATGATTACTATTTTATCGACTCTTAATGTTCAACTATTGGACAAGGAAAATACACAAAATTTGCAACCCTATACCTATAGTTGTTTTTTTGCATCCAGTGACATTACTGGAAGCAGGAAAACAACAGATTTTACAGAAGAACTCAACTATCTTGGTCAATATGGCAGCACTGAGACCATTTACCATCGACACTGATTGGTCATCTACATAAAACTGCCAAATTCACTTTTTTTTTCATGAACACAGTTGTTGTCTATTGGTAATAAAAAAAATTTAAAAGACATTGGCTGATAAAGGAAAATTTAGTATTGCACATTGGTAACATTTGGGAGTAAGCAACAGACTTAAACAAAGAGAGCTTAAAAATCAGCAGAAGTCAAGATATCCGGAGTCAAACAAAAGACAAATGTTCGGTCCTACACTTGCCATCATGCAAATCAGTAGCATCTCTTAAGTAGACCCTGCATGGCTGTCAAGTGCCCGTGTCTTTCAAATTCCTGCGCCCCCCCCCCATGATATAATCTTTATGTTAAATATTATTTTGTCTCCATGCCCAAGCTGAGATAACAACATCACCTAGGTTATTTTTGAACTCCTCCAGAGTCACATAAGATGTCATACAGCTGTTAACTCACCATCTAAGCAGTGCTCCTCATGGTGACCACTGAACTGATTTGTGAGTTCCTCTTTAATGATTGTAATCAGTGGCTTTTTTATCAGCTGGTGTTTGTCTGCAGCACACTCATCCAATATGTTCCCTAGACAACACTCCACCCTCATTGGCTCACAACAACCCCATTATGCTAATTGGCACAGTGTCGTGTGTCAAACTCATGTAATTACTGAGCTGTGCATGTAACCTTCTCATGTTTACCCACCCTCGCACCTTATCTTGTGTGTTTGGGGAGCTATATACAGCAGGGCCTGGGCTGCAATTATCAGTTACATGCCAGCTGAATTTTGCTCTAAATCACTCCCTCCCCTGCTCGTCTCAGTTCAGGTTCGCCGTGTTAATGCAGTCACATGTCTCCGTTAATGTGCAGGGTGAACCGTTTGAGAGCTGAGCGTGCTTAAGAGGACAAATTCATTAATGACATTTTGGGAACATTGTGTTTTATAATTAAACGAAAATGGGGAGGAAAAGCCAGTTGCACTTAGCAGATTTTCTCTTCTCACAGCTGTGCTGCTGTTTAATGGTTAGCCTGAGCTACAGTAGCTGACTGTTAGTTGTGGTAATAATAATGTTGCAGGGTTAAGTAGAACATTTAGTGTGTGGCTGGAGATGCTGCCCAAAAATGTTAAGTTAACAGTTTACACAACTTACAAAAATGCTATTAATATTGGTATTGATCTTGATGAAACAATTCTGATTCTGGTTGAACTAAAGCAAGAATGGCTACAGTTAGTGTAAGTGTCAGCAGCTGCACATGGACAGGAATTAATGGTGCACCATTAATTGAAATATAGAAATTTCAGTATGGCCAAGTGCAAAAAATGTCACATCATTACAATTTTTATCTTTTTTTTTTGGTGAAAATGAAAATTGTAGCATAATCTCCATTAAGAATTTAATCAATTACAAAATGTATTAATCAATAACAGTTTGTGTACCATTTCTTCAGAGCATATATATATATAGACATGTGTGTATATGTATATATGTATATATGTATATATATATATATATATATATATATATATATACTATACTATACTATATACTACTATATTAGACTATTGATTAATTATTAATGTTTTTTAATCTGTTATTTTTTTAATGGCAATTAATCAGTGACTGATTAATCATATTGTTAATGTGTAGGCAAAACACAAAATTTGCAGCCCTAAAACACATGGAATTTGCAATTTAAGTTCAGTATTTGACACACAAACACACACACACACAACTATACAAACATTACAGGACCTTAGAGCAGAAGGAGGGCCATTTGGCCAACTATTACAGTCTTTTTTTATGTTAATTGATGCTTGTGTGTGTATTTGTGTGACAGACATAGTATGAACCTCACATGTGCACTCAAATACTGACGATATACATATGCACATGTGTTTCCACGCGTACACACACCGCATAAACAATTGTTAAACTGTTCTTCCTTCTTTGGTGTCTCTCTGTGTGTATATGTGCGTGTGGGCTACTTTGGGGGGCTAACGGGTGCCAGTTGCCTAGTAACACAGTTGAGGGTGCATGCAGCACTTATGAAAGTGTGTGTGTTGTGCTCTGCGGTGGAGTATATGAGATTATCATAATCATCTCACAGTTACATTGGGTCTCCCTCAGAGCCGCTCATTAGCATAGCAGTGTGAGGAGCCTCTATGACTGTGCAGCCCTCTCAGAAAACTGTTTCTCTCTGGATGGTTTCCCCTTGAATGTTCCATTAGATTAAAATGCATCCCTTAGTCTATTAGTGTTGCTATATTTTTGGTTTTATAGCAGATAAAAGTAATGAAAGGCAGATAGTTCTGTATCATTATATCAAAACCACATTGCTTTCTCTTCCTGTGAAGTGTAAAAAATGTTTCTGCTGAATCATGTTGCACTTGAGCTTACTGTATACAAAAATCCAGTGTACAAAATGTGATTATTGGTTTTAGGGTGATTGCCACCATCATGTAAAACCTACAGCTGTACTGTACCATCATCCATATTCTATCTAGCAACTTGGGACAGAGCTGTGTATTTAAGTGTCAGTTTGCACCATCGCCCACACCATCACAGCTGTCTCTGCTGCCAAAGGCTCAAACATTCAGGCCATGGCCTGATGCTGGGGTTAAAAACATGGTTGTCTCCTCCTCCTCAAGAGGAGGTCATGAAGGAGGCTACTGATCAGCAAGAACAGTGTGCATTTTGCACGTTTCATCCCACCAACTGGATTTTAGACCTGTAATGTACAAACAAGGATGATGTGCAGGATCATACCAAATCGGGCATGAAATTTGCAATATGAAATATTTCGTGTGATCTCAATCACTTTTTATGCAGCGGTATAAGTACAGCTGTTGTTAGGAAAAAAATAAGAGCATCTTCTACCGTTTCTCTCTGGCTCTCATATTTGTGCCCACCACTTTTTCATCAATCATGTCCATCTCAGTCACACAGCTGTCCCCTCAATACAGTGACACTTTGTTCCAGTTTCTGTTCTTCATCTTGCAAGCAAACCAACACTCACTAGTAGTTTTATTTGTTGGACCGTTTTTGGTACCTGTCACTGCACCACATTTTGAGATTTTGGCAGTCAGTACTTGTAAAACCAGTGATCTAGGAATTTAAAGGGATGGTTTTGATTATTTGAAGTGGGGTTATATGAGGTACTTATCCGTAGTCAGTGTATTCCCTGCAGTAGATGGCAGTCGACATTCCACTTTGGAGAAGCAGAGAGGAGTACCAGCATGGAAGCTAAGCAATGAACTGCTGTGGATGGGGTCAAAGCAAAACATATTTCAGCCACCTAAAAAAATAAATAAAATCAGTTTAAGCATATGTTATATTTGGAATATTGTCACAGCTTTACCTTGCCATCAGAGTAGGCCTGAGTGATATTGATGAAAAGTCTATCAAAATGCTGAAGTTTCATATTGATAGGATAATTATTGATCATGCAGCGAGTGACTGACAACATATTATTTACTCCAAAGGATAGAAGTGGCTAAGGTGATAAAAGAAGTGTGTTTTATTGGACATCTTTGTCTGAGCGTGATGGCACTCTCTCCACCAGCGCGTTCCAGCTTCTCCACCTCAGCTGGCTCCTTTCGACACAAAGGGGGGAGTGGTTCTACTCTGCTGCCTCGATGGGTTAGTTTGTTTGTGTTATTGTGTGACTTCAGTGAATCTGAACAAGCCTTTTACAACACTGAAGTCACACAAACAAACTGATAGAGGCAGTGGTAGATCAGCAATCGTGTGTTCTGCAGGGTAAACTTACTTATTTTGCTGACGGAGTTTGGCTGGTTTGAAGAGAGCAATATCTGACTTGTTTAACACCAATTTCCAGACAGAAAAGGCTTTCTGAAGACAAAGTAAAGCAGTGGAATGACTATAAATATAGTATACACATGCATATGATATGGATGTTTTTGGATAGACCTTTTTTAAGTGTCTGAAATATGTTTCACTGCTGACCCTGTCCACAGCAGTACATCGCTTAGTACCTATGCTGGAACTCCTTTCTGCTTCTCGAAACTGGGAGTGTGACGACCTCCATCTACTAGTTAATCTAGTTAATATCCTGACTATACATAAGTACCTCACGTAACCCTTTAAGCCTTTTTTACTGAACTCACTGGAAAGAGTTTGCATAAGAGCATGACATAATGATAGTTAAATCAGAGAATCTCATTAGTTTATCAGGTATTTTGTATGGAGCCTTAAACCTCCAGAACCAAGATTCAAGATCTCTACCTCTTGACCATGACAGTTTTCAATGTGAGCCATATGTTGGATAAGTCAGTTAAACTAACTGCTGTAGCGTAAGTCTTATTCATGAGTTTTGTTTGGCTCAGCTGGGAGCCGTGACTGTCTGTGATGCTGGCAGACTCAGGACTTGTTGTTTCGAGACCGGGAAGGGGACTCAGACTGTGAGAAAGCTGTTGTCCTTGCTACCATGAATAATACATGTACCTACTCACTTGGCAGTTCCAGACAGCAGGAAGGGATCTGAGCACAGTGTTCAGATGTTCCCCGCTCAGCAACTGCACCAAAGTTTGTTATGTGTCATAAACGTCAGAGTGAATTTTTTTCATCTGCAGTCCAGCTTATCCCATTGACCTGACCGTGTAGCAACAAAAGGAAGTTAAACTGTGACAGAGAGCCAGTTAGAAAGATTAACTTCAACATCTGCTGTTTGGAGGAGAGTTCTGGACTTTCTGGACTCACAGAATAATGAGTTTATGCATGTTTTTGTGGTTGCAACAAAGATTTGTTGTCATTATTGATCAATGTGACAATTATTTTCTTGATTAACTGATGGTTAAATACCCATCACAGTTTCCTAGATCCAAAGGGGATGTTTTTAATATCTTTTTTCCTCTGACCAAGATTAGGTTGGTGCTTTTTCTAACCTCCTTGCTGTGTATCTGTTGAACTACACAGGGAATCTAATCTAACCCTGAAATTTCTCAAGTGTTTTAGTCCTGAAGTCATTGGCAAACAAAATAGGAGAGCTGCTCTCTCTGTTGGTCTGTGGCATAGGTCTTGCACCCACCTGCAGAATGTGGGGTGTGTGATATCTACAGGACGTGTGTCAGGAAGAAGCTAAACCCGAAATCACAGATTCATTTATAACTTACAGGTTTATTGTCAGTAAGTATTTGCTATCTGCTCGCTAACCGATAGATGACACTCAGTCCTACACACTGGTTCTTAAAAGGGACAGTTCACCCAAAATCAAAAATACGTTTTTCCTCTTATCTGCAGTGTAGAGGATGGATAGTATGAGGAAAAATATGTTTCTGATTTGGGGATGAACTTGTCATTTTAAACAAACAAAAAAAGACCTACAAGTCTACCACATGCTGCCTTGATTTAATATATATGGCTTTGATTTAAAGGGGGAACTACCCAGTATGGTGATTATATGTAACACTGATGCCCCCGACACAGGCTAAACTGCTATGAGCCAAGCTGGTGTCAATTGTGCTGTGAACAGGAAACAGGAGGCTGCTGATAAGGAAGTGTTTAGTGTCAGAGGACAGCCGTGTGCTCAGCTCTGATAACTCACACCTAGCAGAGACAGAAACCTCGCGGCATATATCAGTTTTTGTGTGCTCCTGTGCAGATTCATCATGTATCAGGAGTTGTCAGGAACTTTCAGTAAACCAGCAACCCAGTGTATGAAATGTGTGTAAAAATCATAGAAATGAGACGCAGTATAACAAACATCCATTGTGTACTGAATGGCTGTTTTCCTATTGATGCACAGGAGAAAAAGGTGCTCATTAATCAACAGGCTGCAGTGGCTTTTGCAGCACCAATTTTGATTTATCAGCTGCTTGCACAGCACACAGACACAATGTACTAGTTGTTGATGTTAATGTTGAAGATGAGCCTTATCCATTAAGGAAAAACAGGACAGAAGGTGACAAAGGGAAAAATTAGATCCTCATTTGTAATAAACACTTTTAATGCCTTGGTCATCAGTTTTCCTTTTCTTTTTTTTTTTTTTTTTTTTAGTTATTCGGATGTACTTTTACAACACTATAACAACCATTTTCAGTATTGATTAATCTGCCAACTGTTTTCATAGTCAATCATCTGGTTTATAAAATATCTAGACAGTGAAAAATGTCCCAGTGGCCTAAGGTGTCTTGTTTTTTTTGAACAGCTGTTCACAGTGTGTTTTTTAGTGTCTTAGAAAGTAAGAAAAAAGGCTGGAACAAGTAAATTTTTGCTTAAAAAATGAATCTGTTACCAAAAAATTGCTGATTAGTTGTCTGTTTCAGTTTTTCAGAGTATTTGATGCATAATTGTGCATAATACATCATTCTGTGAAATTTAACATCTAACTTTAGGGCTGCAACTAACAATTATTTTCTAGATTAATGGATTAATCGTTTGGTCAGTATATCAGAAAATGGTGAAAAATGACCATCCCACTTTCTGAAAGTCCAAGGTGGAATCTTTAAATATCTTGTTTTGTCAGTCCGAACTCTAGAGATATTCAGTTTAATATGATACAAAACAGAGAAAAGCAGTAAATCTCTGTATTTACAAGCCTGAATACATTTTCTTCCATAAGTGCATGAAAAATTACTTTGATCAATTGATTATCAAAATAATGGATTATTTTTCTGTTGATCAACTAATTGATTAGTTGACTAATCATTGCAGTTCTATGTAACTTTCTATCATATTTCCTGGGTCGGACATATTCTCCACCGCCATTGTTTTCTTGCAGCTGCTTGAAAAGGGTGCCAAGTTCAAGACCTGATGTTCAAGCGTTTACTGCGTATAGTATCGTTACTTGTTGATTTTGTGCACTTGATGCCCTTCAGTATAAATATAACTCACTTTGTTATCAAGTGACGTCCTGACAGCTTTACTATTAGACACTGAAAAAACAAAAAAACAATAAAACCCACAGACTGTCCAGTAAAGGAGAATTACATCATAACTGCTTTATAGTATGTGCCAAGGACAATAAATGTGCAGGAACGTTGGTGTAGACACATGTTGACTAAACGCAGTGTACACTGATAATATGTCTGTATCAGGGACAGAAACTGATGTATAGCTGTTGTACAGTGGACTTGCAGATGTACAGGTTAAAATGCTGCTTTTTACTTTTGGGTTCCTCAACTTACGCTGCTGCTGTGGTTGTGTCCATCCCAAATTTCTCTTTCTCACACTCTCTCTTTCCTCCCTACTCCTCCACCACACTCACACTCTGATTAGTCATCAAGCTGATGTAGCACAGCATGTCCGAGCGTTGAAACCCAAAACACAGCCCACACCCCTCTCTTTCTTTCTCACTCCCTCTCTCTCCCTTTGCATCGTATAATAAGCAGAAAGATGGAATAAAATCCCGTTGCTTCAACGTGGAATCATTAACATGTTTGTCTTACTATGTGTAGTGTTATTTGACATATCCTACTTGTACTTAGCACCAGGAGGTTCAAGGTTTTCCACTTGTCAGGTTCAATGTAAATTAATTCTGGTATGAGATGAACTTTACAGTACAGCACACTGCATGATATGACTTTAAGCTTCTTAGTTTTTTCTTTTTTAAATTGATATTTATTTCCGATGTTTTGTTATAACATGTTGGTAGGGCTGCGTACCTGACTTTGATACTGACCAAATTGCTTCAATACCATTTGAGTTTTGAAAAATGCCTTGCCATTCAATAACACATTTCAGTACCATAGTAGTGAATCTCAGAGTTGTGGTTTATTTTTTATTTTGTAAAACTGATTTGACTGGAAAAATGAGCGCTAAAACACCTTAAGTTTAACCACCTTGTGGTTTATATTTTTATTTTCTGAAACTGCTCTAAGTGTGTATAATGAAGCTGAAAAATTAAAATAAAGATACATACTGTAATGTGTAATCTGGGCTCAACAATAAGAATTGCCTGCTTGTGCAGGGCCAGTAAAACGACAAGTTGGGCAAGTAAATATGGCAACTTGCTTCTTAAAAAAGAAGTAATTTTTCATGCATAATGGCAGAAACTGCTGTTTTCAGTCCCTCAGATATGAAAAATTCCTGCTTTTCGTTTATCATTTTAAAATAAATATCTTTAAATTTTAGAAGAAACAAGACATTGAAAGACATCACCTAGGATTTTGAAAAAGTGAGATGAGCATTTTTCTGTATTTTCTGATATTTCACAGATTTGCAGCCCTAGATTAAACATGACAATTAAGTTTAGTCTTTGTTGTTATTTAATAACTGCTAATTAAATAGTTTGTACATGGACAAAAGATTTCTGACTCACTTGCCCAACTGGGCAAGTGAAAGAAACAAACCAATGTTGAAAAAAAATATATTTAGCAGCATACTTTTAAAGAGTAAATAAGTTTACATTGTTTACATTGTAATTTACATCATAAGTCATCCTTTCAGTCTGCTCTTCCTGTTGTTTACATGAACTGGCTGTGCTAACTGAGGTCAGTAAACTTGATCATAACTTAAATGAACTCAGTTCTTAGTCTCATAAATCTTTCACACCTCCTTCCATCTGTTATGTGTTAAGATTAATAGATAGCCCATGTCATTTAGGACCCCGGATTAAAGCAGCCAAAGTACAGTAGTAGTTTGTGGTTGGCCAATGTAATCATGTGACTGTGTGTGAATGAGCTTATATAGTAATTAACAACTGGCTTTGTTATTGCCTCTGGATTACTCCTCCACATTGATCAGTGTACCAGTCAGGGAGTTGGGGCTGTTTCTGATGGCAGGGCAACGAATGATCCAGACGTCTTTTTATAAAATAACACCTGTAGACAACAAAGGCTGTAAGTTTGCAAAAAAATTCGATCTCTGTATTTGTCTCTCTCTGTTCATGCTACCTCTCCTCAGCTCTCTTTTCTCTGCATTCCCTTTTTTCTATTTTAGTTTGACAGCAGTGTCAGAAAAGTACCAGGGTTGGTTTAATGTACTGTTTGCAATCTAGCAATTGGAGCTTTTACAATAGTTGCACCCATTTCAGGTCTCTGTGGAGTAGAGCAGAACAAAATGTGCTGTGGTTATTGGGGGCCGGCAGCTCTGAGCGGTTAGCTCAGTCCTGTGCAGGCCGGAAGTGGTGTCCTTGACCTAGTTGCAAGTAGTGGCTCCTAAAATTTATGACTACTGTTCATGCAGGTGTTTGCAAAGGGTATTTATCCACTGGCTGTAGTGTACTATGTGCGTGATTCTTTATCCTTCTTGGATGAATGTAGCAGCAGGTGAATACTAGTGCACCGGATCATGTTTTTTTCTCTCTCTCACTTTTAACTCATTTTTATTACATCCCTTTATGGCTGCCCTGAGTTTAGGGGGCTATCAGCCCAGGCACCATGCATCTGCCTCCTGCAAACTTTATGATTTGTTTTCTTACAGTTTTGATGATCTCTGAGATGATTAACAACATCAGCCGGAGTCCACAAAGCAAAATGTAAATATCTTATCTGAATTTTGTCCCTGTTTTCCTCTCTTTTTGTGTTTGTCCAGTCGATGCTGATGAGATTAAGAGGCTAGGGAAGAGGTTTAAGAAACTCGACCTAGATAACTCTGGCTCGCTCAGCGTGGAGGAGTTCATGTCGCTGCCGGAGCTCCAACAGAACCCGCTGGTGCAGAGGGTTATCGACATATTCGACACAGACGGGAACGGCGAGGTGGACTTTAAGGGTACGTAATAAACTCTACTTGTGTGGGGAACTACTGATGCCTAATTTTACAGCTTTATTATGGTCTATATTATTTTGAATAGTAGTCAGCTTGTACCGATATCATATCAGCAGTGCTGTGGTATCTTTCACAGACTGTAATCACAGCTTTAACATATTGCAGAAGTTCTTTCTTGAGATTGCTTTACTCTAAATTCAGTGTTCAATGTTAGAGCACCACTATCACAGTTAATATGTTGTTGTGACTTTAATAGAGCACCCAGTTCCCACAGGAGACTTTCACTTATCTGACTAAAATAAGGCTCTGGTAATGTTTTTGGTTTGATAAGAAGTCGTCTTTTTAGGCCTCTCACACAGAATAGATTTGCTACGTGAATACAGAGTACATAGAGTTGATATTTAGCATTGAGGCTAGTGGCTTCATTTGCATGCACACTGATTTGCCTCTATTATTCTGAATGTGACAGTATTCAGAACTGTAAAAAGCATATTACATTTTGATAATTAGGCCTTATTTTGAATATAGCATTTTCTAATCAAGACGTGGGATACGTTGGTATTGTTCAGGCTTTAGGAACATTCTTTGGACATGTATATAGCGCATTCAGAAATTGTGTTTCACTTGGAATTTTTATTGCAGTTCGCAACACACAGCCTCTTGTCTGCTAACGGTCTCCTCTGCATTGTAAACAAGCCAGCCAGTCAACAGTTTGCAAGACACAAGAACCAAAAGAAAAGCCCACATTTCTGATCAAAAGGAGAAACTTAGACTTGTATATCAATTGGTTTTTGGATTACCACAGATATCTCAATGCTGACCTTTTCAAGAAGGTGGTTGAACGAATGAATGTGGGAAGGCACAGTCAAACAAGTCTGCCACCTGTGGAAAACACAGATTTAGTGCAAAGAAGCTGAATGGCTCTGGTGATTCCAGCCACTTTTCCGTAATCAAAATATGTGATGCTGCATGTAAACAGGAATATTGGTATATTCAATTTCACTAGCTATGTAAACAACTTAGTAGAAATATTGTTTTTTTTTTTTTCCAGAATAAGATCTGCACATTTTGTGCATGTAAACCTGGTCAGTGTTACTTCATACAAGCTAGCACATCCTAGATACGTATCTGTAAAACAGAAGCTCAAGAAAGCAGTTGCTTTGAGTTGACATATTTTAATGCCGAGCTACTATGTAGTAATAATAATAATAAAGAGTGTGGAGGAGATTATGACCACTTATCTATATACCTATATATAATTTGACATTAGCTAAGGTGTTCAGCATGTTTGAGTTTCCCATGAAGTCAGTATAATTGGGAAAGCCTTAATGTGAAAGGACTGGGCAAGACAGTAGTCATGTTTAGAGCCCTAGAGCCAACAAACATGAATTAACTTCTACTGGAGACCTAAAAGACCAAAAGAACAGCAACAACTAGGCAGAAGTGTGAGTATTAATATTTCACCAGTCTGTAAATCAGCTGCATGAAATCATCACGAGGCAACAACTGTCATAACAGAACTAAGAACGGCCAGTACAAGAACATAATCCACCATTAATACCATTGCAATTACAGCGCATCTTGTAGGTAGATGGTGGCAGCATAAGGGAGCATAAGGGTTCATGTTAATACTGTATTAATGTCTGTGATGTTCTGTACTGCAGGGGCTTATAGTTTTTTTTCATCCAGCATCATAAAGCAGCTGTATCATGGTCCATTAGCATTTAGTGTGATTTGAAGCTCATTTTCTGTAATAAAGATTATTTAATAGCAGGATCCATGTCAATGCACAAATACACAGCATTTGAGTAGTGAAGGAAATCCATCTCCTGAACTGAATACATGACAGAATTACAGCAAACCCTTAAAGATAAATGTTAGAAAACCACACCTGTTGTCCTCCATGTTTTAAAATACATAATTATCTTAGAAGTCTAACTATAATGCTTCACTAAAAATAAGAAGATCTTCATAGCTAAGGACTTTGCACCCAGCAGTCTCTCTTGTCTCTTGACTGTTCATTAAAGGAGTGCTTTTTTTAATGTGTTTTAAAAGATCATAAGTCTTGAAAGTCAATAAAATAATAATTGAATATGAAAATTAGAAAAGTTTGGGAAAAGAGTTCTTATACACGATGTACTTTCATTTCATGTTTTGTGATGTTTGTGAGGGATGCAGCACTATCAAAAGCTCAATGATGAAAAATGGCCTTTATTAAATAATTAAGCCAAGGTGTTCAGCATTTATAAAAACTAACTTTAGCAGTAAATACTTAATTGCAAAACAAAAACAGTGCAGTGGTCAGTAGCAGTCCTTTTATAAAATAAAAGTAATTAAATAATCGGTAGATATTGTCACATTTTTTTTATTGCAGTATTAGATTGTTACATCCCTAGTGTTTGTTGATTTGAGTGATCAGCTCTGTCTTTTTTGTTGCCCGTTGCATAGAACATATTCACAGTTTATATTAGGTGTGAAGCCCACAGCACTGATTGTTGTTCTCATCTCCTCTCCCAGAATTCATCGAGGGAGTCTCACAGTTCAGCGTCAAGGGGGACAAGGAACAGAAGCTTCGATGTAAGTAAAGCCGCTTCTTCATTAAAACCACATGTGGCCAGAGGTAGCACCTCTGGTCTGAGGCCTCTTATCCCCAAACACGTCTGCTTGTTTTGCTGCTCTGGGACAAAAACCAGCCGGGGCGTTGTCCCCTGTGTCTCCCCTGTTCTGTTTGCCTCACCTTGCCCTACTGCTAAAAAAAAACCACCCTCTGGGGAAAAATGTGTAATTGTTGACAGTATGCAAAATTCACTTTTTGGCTCAACAGCTAAGAGCTCAAAACAGAAACAAATATACACCTGAATAATTATTATTGAAGCCAGGTTAATATATGTGGAAATGTCACCATACCAGTTTTCAGTGCTCCTCTGTCTCTACAATCAAGCTTAAGGCAATTCAACTGCACTCAAAACAAAGAGCCTGGGAGGAGGTTTAACGACTGCTGCTTTTAGTGGAGCCAGTGAAACTGGAAGCTAAACAAGAGCATGTTTGATAAGAGCTTATTGTTTTGGTTTGCTCAAGAGTTTACCAGGGACAAAGTTTAAGAGTAGGTAAAGACGAAAGACTTTATGTAACCCAGTCTTTCAGATGTTACTGTCAGCCTGGCAGATGACTCTTTTGAGATGAATTTGTCACAAGGTTTCTGGGGGTTCAAGAGTGTAAAATCCAATTATCTGAAAACACGTAGGGCTAGGCATTAAATAATAGCTCAGTATTTTTTGGCTTGCTTGGATTTTTCAATATATAATCTTGATATAGTCATTTCACACTATAATTTTGCAAATGGAGATGATCTTCTAGAATATGATGCACTAATCAGCAGTATATAAAGTAGGGCTGGGTGATATGGGCAAAGGGAAGACTATTGATGCTTCCATTAACTGTTAACACAATGAGATTTTTGATAAGTAATCATCAGTAATGTGTATATAATGATTAAGTGGACAAAGACAAATAAAAGAACAGCTGGAACAATCTGCTAAGTTCAGAAAATGACATGTCTTTACTGTAATGCAGCATTTAAAATGAGGAAAAGACAATACTTATATCATAAAATGATATAAACTCTAAGAGGATATAGCAGTCATAATGGTCTTAGAGGGTCTTAATTCTCATATACATACATTTGGTGCTCTGCAGTTGTTGCTGTGTAACTGATCGACAGTCCTGTCTGTCTCCCCCTGCTTCTGATCCTCCCCTCCCTCCCGCTACGCCCTGCACCACAGTCGCTTTTAGGATCTACGACATGGACAAGGACGGCTACATCTCCAATGGCGAACTCTTCCAGGTGCTGAAGATGATGGTAGGCAACAACCTGAAGGACACGCAGCTCCAGCAGATCGTGGACAAGACCATTATCAACGCAGACAAGGACGGAGACGGCAGGATATCCTTTGAAGAGTTCTGTGCAGTAAGTCCGAGCCCTCCCAGGGTATTTTTGGGGGCGGTGACATTTCTGCTGATGCAGGCTGTTATGGTGAAGGCAAATGTCAAAGGGGCAAAAAACTGAAACAGATTTTTGCATAGGCTCGACGGCACTGGGTTTCAGTTTCACGCCTCCTGTTGAAATACGGTGTCACAAGGGCTGTAAACATCGGCTGCTGAGTTCTTGCTACATATGATGGGGCACTAAAAATACTGAGCTGACACTTTGACCGTGTTAGACTACCAGAGTATTAGAGCAACAAAGCAACAAATAAAAGATTACATTTATTCTACAGTGAGTCCACTCCATCTGAAGCTTATCTAACACATTTACAATGAGTCCAACTGTGAAATAAATTTGTATTATAGTGACTGACTGCAGTGAGAGGATCACTGCAACACTGAGGTGCAAAAACCTTCACAACACAGAATGTATTTCTCTTGTAAAATTAATTCTTTGTTGAACTGGACCCAATACTCAGGCCTTGATTAAGTAAAGGTTGCATTATTAATAATTTGCTTAAGCCACCAAACACTCTCAAACTCTGAAAAGGATAGTTTGGATTATATAATGTGGGTTTGTATGAGGTACTTATTGATAGTCAGTGTGTTAGCGACAGTAGATAGAGATGGACACACTCCCAAGTTGGAGAAGCAGAGCAGAGAGGGGCACCAGCACAGAAGCCAAGCAATGTACTGCTGTTGACAAGGTTAGCAGCAAAAGGTATTTTAGCCACTTTTTAAAAAATGTCCACCTAAAAAAAAAATCAGAATCAGTTTAAATGTATGCTATATTTAGATTTTTTTTCACCACTTTACCTTGCCATCAGACAGAATTTTCTGAGGGGAAGCCACTGTTAAGTAAGCCAAATATCACTCTCTCCAAATCAACCAAACTCCATGGGTGAAATTGGTAATTTTAGCTCTGAGAAGTATGGAACTTGCTTGTTTACCGCTGCCTCCATCTGTTAGGTAGCCTGCGTTATTGTGTGACTTTGGTGAATCCAAAGTGTCATTTTAAAGCACCAAAGTTGCACAATACTACAATTACACTAACTGACCAAGGCAGCGGTAGACTGGCAACTCCCACATCCTATGAGGTAAAATCAGTGATTTCACCATTGGAGTTTGGTTGTTTTGAGAGTGACATTGGACTTATTTTATGGTGGTTTCCCATTGGAAAAGGCTGTCTGACGGCAAAGTATAGTGTACACTATTACTAATAATGTTTGGTTTTGTTGGGTGGACCCTTTTTAAGTGGTTAAAATACATTGTTTAGCTTCTGTGCTGGTGTCTGCTCTGCCTCTCAAAACTGCCAGTGTGCCAGTACCTTATGCAACACCACATTAAATAATCCAAACTATCCCTTCAAGACTCATAACTAATCTCCATGAAATGATCATAAACATTTGGGAAAGCAGAGAAAACATCCATCTGACTGAGTATGATCACTAAATGTCTGATGTCTCTGAAAAACCTGGAATTTGGATCTACAGTCCATTAGACTTTGATTGCAAAAGATGGATCACTGTTTAAGAACCACCAGAATAAGGTCAAAGCTTTGTTAAGGAAGGCAGTCAAAGGATGGGAGGAGTGGAGTGATAACGGTCCTGTAAAAAAGCCAAACTGGTGTATTTTTGGATGAATAGCAGATGAAGTCATTGTAGACGGATGTAGTTCAAATCAAGACAAGGCTCCTCTTTTGAAGGTCACTAAAAGATAGAAATTGGTTCATCCTGGAGATATTTTAAAGATGACGTAATCATGACTGGGTCTGAATCTGCTCTTTAAAGCTTTGGTCACTGTCAGAGGAAACACACAACCAAGACTGAGAACCAACATTTTGTTAAAGTGTGAAGTGGCCTTATGATGTAGATAGAAAGCACACTGCCTAATTTAATTATCTAATTTAAGATCAAAGAGGCAAACGACATCTCTTTCAGCACGATTAGTGTTCTCTTGTCGAAAAGTATCCACATTACTTGTCTCTTGTTGGACCCCAGTGGAACCTGCTTTGCTCAGAGACATTTTTGCGAAATGAAAGGCACCAGATGTAACTCTGACAGACATAAGGCCCACATTTGACGGCTGCATCTCTGGAGCCTTGAACTAAAAAGGCTCTCATCCTTGTGGGAGTGTATTTCCAGGATGGTGCAGGAGAATATTAGATCCCGTTTTTAACAAAGTGGCGTGGCTCAAACACTTCAAGGTCCAGGGAGGAGACTGTGTGACATGATTTCAGTCTGGCTGATAGTAGTCCTGATCTGAGCACTGTAGGGTGAAAGAAGCTGCAACAAAGAGAGTATAAAAATATCACCATGGATATAAAAATAGATTTTGTTAAAAGGCTGGTGATAGTAAAAGGGAAGAGTGTTTACAACTCCAGTCCTGCTGCAAGATTTCAGCAGTATAACAAAACCTTTGGAAGTTAAAACCTACTCCAAACCATTGATTTTACACACAGTGTTCAGTTGACTTGTTGTGTGATGTAGAGAAGAAAGGCTGCATGGTGTGCAGTAGTGACCTTGGCTAACTTTAAGAGTGAGTACTACTCAGCCTGTGCAAACAGTTGTGTAATGTCTTCTTTGGCTCTGCAGCAGCTTTCCACCATTGTTATGTTGGCTTGGCTTGACACTTAAAACTGTAGGCGTGAGGTTTGAACGAAACAAAACAATGAAAGAATGCAATTGAGTTGCATTGTGGGAAATGTAGGGTTTAGTTTTTTGGAGCTTGACCCCTACTAGAGGCCTCTGTTCCTCTGCTGCTTCGATTTTGACCAATCCTCACTTAATGTGTCTTCTGAGGCACCCAGCTATATTTACATACCATACTAAATTGCAGGACTACCCTGTTAATAGCCAATTATTGGACAGTTATGACGTTGAGTTCATTTATTTATTTATGAGGAAAACGCACGTTAGTCAACATCTCTGTAAATGTACCAGTGTCAGCCAGCTGGCTAATTTTCAACTGCAGTCCTTTGGCAAGATCTTATAAAACCAATGAGCTGATGTATAAAATTTACAGACGGAAGATAGAATTAAATGTTTAAAGGGCCAGTGTGTAACATTTATGAGGATTTGTTGGCAGTGTGTTGCAGAAACGGACTATAATATTCATATGTCTGTTTTCATCACTGTATTTTCACCTTAGAATGAGCGTTTTTTTAGAGGGCTGAGGTCCTCTTCCATGGAAGCTGCCATGTTGAACCTCTATGTTTCTACAGGCGCCCTGAGCGGACAAACCAAACACTGGCTCTAGATGTGACTAAGGTTGAGTTTTTTTCCGAGATAAAACAATACTTTTAAAATGGTACTGGTGCCTGTGTGGTGCCTGATTTGATACTTTTAAAAAAAAATTAAGTACAAAAAGATGGTTGACAATGTTAAAGAGCAACTTTCAGTTTGAAATTGAATATTTTAAATGTTAGCACTTAAATATATAAATATCTAACACCATTTTACATAATTAAGTCATAGAATTATTATACCTAAACACTAAATAACACTACTGGACAGTACTTACATCAGTAAAATACATTTTGAATATTCTACAAGATTCAGCCACAAATCTCAGCAGTTCTTTTGCAGAAATATGATCATATTTGTTTACCTAAGAGAAGTCCCCCCTCGTCATGGGGTCACACATGCAGTTGAGCATGGTGCATCCCTCTGCTTTCCAGTGTGTTGCTGGATGCTCCCCTTTTATACGCAATTTCTTTTAAACATTTATTGAACATCCTGCCCGTTGTTGGAATCGTTCGAGTGAAATACAGCCGAACTTTAGACTGTTGAGCTCAGCATGTTTTCTTTTCCTTTCAGGTGGTTGGCGGTCTCGATATACACAAAAAGATGGTGGTGGACGTGTGAGCGCTCCTCTGCTTGCTGACTCCCTCCCTTCCTCCTCGACACTCGCTTTCTCCACCATCTCTGAAGATCTGCTCAAGACGTCCGGCAAAACGCTCTCTGTGTAACTCAATGGAAGTATTCTCTCTCTTTCTTTCTCTTTTATCTCTCTAACTCTTTCTCTTCTCTCTCTGTGAAGCCACTTTTTCTTTCAAAAACCACAGGCCTCGTGAAGCCAACTTTGAAGTGTTATTGAACTGTAAATCCTCTCAATAACCCGGTCGTAGCACTTTAAGAGACTGAAGGACATCTATTTGTCACTCGCAAGAGCATCTCCGATTTTGGATGAGGGGGGAGAAAGGAGGGAAAGGGGGCGCAGTGAAGAGGCTGGTTGGCTTGTTCATATTTCATCCTTTCTTTTTTTTGTTAATTGTTATTTTTGATATTTATTTTTTGTTCTTGTCTTTTATAAAGAAGAAAAAATACAAGTATATCTACGGTTGTCTCGTGAGGGGAAAGTGTATAGTATTTTAACACTTGACTTACAGTACAACTAGAAAGTAGGGTATGAAGTGCCAACCAGAACATATCCAGAAACCAGTCCAAGTTATTACCCATCATCACCGCTGTCACTCGTGACACTTCCAACTGCACGACTGCGACTCATAGTATGTGCAAAACTAAATCTCAGACTTTCTGATTCTTTGTCCTTGGTTTTTAGCTTGCATACAAACAGTTTGGATTAGACCAGTGAAGCTTCCAGTCACTCTTAGCAAAGCAGTTCATGTTTTTTTTTCTTTTTTTTTTGTGATAAGATTGCTAGTTTTATTCATACTGAAGAATGTGTTTATATTGTTGGAGATTATCCTTGTTTTCTGTCATGAAATCATAGGTAGATGAATAAATTAATGCCAAGAAAATGTCTTTCCAAAACTAATTCATGGCTGCAAACTGATAACATGGTTTACTCTTTGCGTTCAAACAGTGTGCATCCATAAGACAATCTGCAATGCAAAGAATAGCTCTGCACTCACACCGACAAACGGACTGAATTCGCTAGACTTTTATTCAGGACAGAGGCAGGACAGACTTGGCTAAGAACTGAGAGTAATAGTTAAAGAGTGAGATTATACACTGTTTGTGTGAGTATATAGCAATTTAAGAGACTTATCTGCAGGCAGCGTTTTTTAAACCAATATGTGTATATTAGGTAATCAATGTGTGCTCATCTTCTTTAACAGCGAGAGGAGAAAGAAGGCTTTGCCTCTCCTTTACATGAGCCCTTCTGAATACTTACCTTTCTCAGTACAGCGCAGGACGGGTCAGTTTTCTTTAACGCAACACTTAAAATCTTAACACGTTGGCATGATCAGTGTGCAATGGGATAGACTGTATATTGTAGTTTTTTTTTTTTTTAAGTTTTTTTTTGGGAAAGTGTACATTTCAAAAGTTGGCTTCTTCTACCACTTCTTTTTTCTGTCACGATCACCTCATTTTCTCCCCCTCCCACCCACCAACACGAACAGGGAGAAAGATAAATTCAACCGAATTTTTTAATTTCTAAGGGAAAAATGCTTCCTACTATAAAGCGCATCGGGATTGCTTTTCGTTTTGCTTTGGAGGCCGACAGCTGGTTTGAACCGGAGTTTTCAGTCAGAGATGTGAATCTGGAGTGCTCTGTTGTCCCTTATCCCAAAGCTCTGCACGGCTTGGGCCTCCCTGTGCTTGCATGACATGGAAATATATTTTTTGTTGTGCATGTAGATCAATTTTTTGAAATAATCCTCTTGTTTACACATGGATGGTGATGTTAATATATTTAAGAATTTAATGGTATACAATATGGATGTTGCCAAACTTTGGTAAATGTACACATATTATGAGAGGTAATCCAAATGAACTGAACTACATGTAACTTTTTGTATTTTACCCGGGTCAGCCAGATGCTTCTATTCCAGTAAAAGTTGCATATCTGATCCTGTCTCAAACTGCCACACACTGTACTCAGCTTAAAGGGGAAAATTTGATGTTTTTTTTTTTTCTTTCTTTTGTATATAAGTATTTGTTAAATGCAGTTCTGGCTCTCTGTTCTCTGTATAGTTCAGACCGCGCTTTAGTTTGTAAGTGCTACTTTTTCTCTGAGGGACTTGGGTTCTTTTTAGTTTGTGTGGGGATATCTGAGAAGATTTAAGTTTGAGAACCTTTTTTTTTCCTTTTTCTGCATGCTGCATCTTATGCTGTGGGACTGTTGGAAACTTGATACTGTATGAAAATTAAATAAAATTTAAATAAACTTTGAAATGTTGAAAGTAATTGATTTTCTGTTGCTAATTTTAAACGGCATTTCCCTTCAGGATTTTACTGACCAGGGACCTTGTAAGAGAAAAAAAAAACTCAACTGCTTGTCCTATCTGAACTTAACTTTAAAAGATGGGACAAATCCTATCTTCCTATTCCAGAAGAAATTCCTAAACTCATGTCTGTATCCTATCCTACGTCAGACCTCATGTCTTGAGAAATCCTATCTAAAACCAAAACGTTGATTCTTTAGTCACAAGACTGCCTGTATCCATGATTATAATGTAATATCAATAGCTGTCTCACTTCACTTGTCAGTGTCTATCTCTTTGTTATGGACAAGAAAATAAAAAGGCTTTCAGTTTTCAATAAAGGCATTAATTGTGTTGTGTGAAGGAGAGGATACCCAACATTTTGGGCTTAAGCAGCCTTTCAATCATAACATTTTTGTATTAATATTCTTTTCCATCTTCAGGCCTAACAATGGTGGTGTTGCCAATTTTAGCAGTTATTCTGAATTTAGGACAGGCTGTTTGTCCCGTTAACCCCAGATTCCTCTCTCAGAAAACTTCTTAGTCAGGACAGATCTGTGATAGCTAAATTCCTATTCTAGGACAATATAGGATTTTTTTCCTAAGTGCAGTTAGAAAACATGTTTCTGAAATACCAAAACAAAAAAAAAACTACACTCCTTGTTAGTCGGGATTGAAATTATTTATTTACACAAACTCATTCTTACAGATAGATGCACACTGTTTTTGCAGGCATCCTGATTTCCCCTCATGTTTTGGGTCAAGTGATCCAACACTGTTTCCATGAGGCCACAACAGCTGAACCTGAAGTGTAGGTCCACAGGGGAATCAACAGTCTTAACTCAGATCAAAGTGGGACCTCCAACAGCCAATCAGAGAGAGGATAAAGGCACACAGCAGCCAATGAGACTTTAGAATCTCTCTGCAGTCCGACTTGCCACCACCCTGATGTTACCATAGACCTTTGAAGGTGGACTTCCTGTGGGGGCAAAAGGGGTTTAAAGGTCACTTCTCAGCACCATGTGTGGATTCAAAGAGATGTGTGACAAACATGACATCAACCATTGTTGTGCTGTATTAATCAAATATAAAAAAAAAATCTTTCTTACCCAAGATTAAGTTACATATCGCTGTCCGGGCCATTTTAATATTCTGGAAAGATCCTAATATGTGAACTTTTCTGTTGAGAGAAAGTTGAATGAGTGTTCACAACTGAAGGAATATTGAAGGAACAATGTGTACAGCACCCTGTGGATTCAAGAGAAATACACAATATTCCTTGGAGGTAAGAATTCATAAATGGCAGTAAATAATTTGACATTGCAACAGTAGGTTTCTGCATTTAGCAACAAAACACCAAACTTGTTAATGGTGAAATTAGAACACTTAGGAATCAGCACAGTTTTGGGAGAGTGACTCCATCTCCTGTCTCATAGATATTTTTCTGTCTTGGTCCTTGGGAGATAATTTGATCTTGCAGTTGTATCCGCAGACCTTTTAGGTTTGTATGGAAAATTTGTTTTAGGGCCAGTTTATGGCAAAAAAGCAAAAATCAAATTTTCATACTCACGTGTCTGCGAGCACAATGCGGGTCTTTGTGACATTTTCAATAGTGAATTTGGTTTTTCCTCCCTTCCCCGCTATCCTTCCGATGGCTCTGGATAAGTGGTCGCCCTTCAGAGGTTTCACTGTCGAGACGGACAACACGAGGAATCAATTAAAATACACACAGAGATCGGAAAGTTCATTTGCAGCGGTGGACAGAAAGTAAATACAGTAAGTAAATACAAGGACTTTCAGAGAGGACAGAAGTACCGTGTCAGTGTCATCTTACCATCTGTGACATCAAAGCTTTCTAGGAAAAGCTCGTCTAATCTGATGAGAGCTAAGGCGTCCTGGAAAGACAAAGTGTGAGCATTCAATCACAAGCCACGGGTTCAGGGGACATCAAGAATTAAGTATTGTGCCAGTGAATATATCACAATGTGCTTAGATTTCAGCTTCTGTCAATTAAAAGTATAATATGACCACTACAGTCTATGAAAGCTGACAAACATATTTAAACAATTAACCTGATATCCTTGTTCTGTTTAAACCATGTGCCCTTTTAATTAAAGAATATTCAACAAAGATATTATCATCGTTTGAACAATAAAGTAAGCCAACCAAAAACTACAGCCAGTACATAATTTGATAAAAGTTTAATGTCAACACACTAATAATAAGAACTAGTCCTCATCCTAAATCCCCACATCTAGCCCCAAACCTTGAATTGGCTTGAAAATATAGTTTGCACAGAAAATGACAAAAAAAAACAGTCATGCCTCAGCAAACAAGAGCATGCACAGGTCAGACTCTTCTATTAGTGTACTTACTTCAACCTGGAATCCTAGAACAAAGGCTCGTACAAAATCTGTTGCTTTCGTGAGCGAGCCGATGTCCTGTGTTTCTTTGCATGTCTGAAAGAAGGAAGACACATCACACTCAGTGTAAACTCTGCATTATTGTAAAAAGACTCAGTCATGTCAACACTGCTCAGATGTGTGTGTTGGGGAAACTTACTTTGATTTCAACATTCCTTGTTTTGAGGTTGAATCTGACTTGAAGCTGCAGGTTTTCTACGATCGGGGTGAAAATTTTCATCCAGTTTTCCTTCAGCGGAGTGTATCTGTGAGCTGGGACAGCGATTTTACGCATCTCATCTGGTCCCTGAAACACATATTAAACAACTGTCAATCACACACATTAACAGTAAAACCACAAACATTACATTCACTATATTGTGCAATATTATTTTTCATCATCACATACAATATCATGTTTGATATCATGTATTTTAGCTTGCTTTTTACTTAACTTATTACCTCTATTGTTACTCTATTAGGCATTATTGTGCATTTATTCCTTATAAATTTCATATTGCTTATTTTATTCTCTAGTTTTTATTCTATGTTACTGTAATTTTGGATCAATCTTTAGCACAAGAATTTCCTTTGAGATTAATAAAGTTCTATTTTATCTTATCAACAATTAAAAATAATTTAACAAATGTAGAAGAAATTATTTGCACACCACTTTAGTTACTTATTGTTGCAAATTTCAACAATGTCTTAACTGAAAAACACAAACAAAAGTTAGAGTTGTGGAGTCCACATTCCCCAAGGAATGGACGTGAGTATTGAAAATAAAACACTTCTGTTGTGATTGTGTGTCCTTTTCAGCCTTTCATTACTGATGTGTTAATTTGCAATGTTAATTTTAAAGTTGAGGGTGGTCTCACTAATCCATGTACTGCTGCTTAGATATTACCTATGAATATCTTATGAGCTTATCCACTGGTTTGCATTTAAAAGCTTATTCTGCAATATAGCTGCGACTACAATTGTTTTATGAGTGAATCGATTGGTGTTTTTGTTTTTAATATGGAAGAAAATGGTGAAAAATGTTGACCAGTGCTTCAGAAAGCCCATGACGATGTCTTCAAATGTCTTCTTTTGTCCAAAGATATTCAATTTACAGTCATAAAAGGGTTAAGAACCCAGAAAATATTCACATTTAAGAATATGAAACTGAATTTTGGTCTTTTTATTTTTTAAAAAAGCAATTAGCTAAATTGTTGGCTCTTAATTTAATAATCGATTCATATTTAGTTAATCTTGTTAGCTCTGTTACAGGCAAAATAGTTGTGTTATATTAACAGCTGCTCTTACAAAGGAATTTTGAGTACTGTGTGCTGCACTGCGCAAGCGCAAAGCAGTTACTAGTTATTTTGTGAGGACAACTATGTTAAAAACTTTGTTCTTCGCTGTGACTAGAAATGAAGCAACACACAGCAGCACATGTACACAGAAAGTAGTAGGTTACCTTTAATTTGTCGCCGGAAATTGGTGGAAACTGCGGTCGCTTGCTTGCCACGGGCTCCTCTGTGTCCATGTCCACTCCATCTTGTTCACGTTTTCGTTTCTGAGTCTTTTTAGACTTTACTTTGGTGAAAGAATCTGTGTCATCTGTGCCCCCCATGGCAGCGCCAACGGAGGGAGCTGTATTTTTATCCGTGTCCATCCTGAGAATAGTTTTGTAAGAAATTAAGCAGTAAAATGTGAGGAAGACGACGGCCACACAGGGGTGAGGGTGTCCTCGTGCAACGAAAAGGACCCCAATAGCCAAATCAACGACGCCTGTAGACAGAAAAATAATAACTACTGGTGTTATAATTGACAAAGCTATCTCACTGGACAAGTAGAATTTATTTAAACAAATAACATATCAGCACACGTGCTTTGGTACCTCTAATACGTAAAACGTTTACTTAAAATGTATACATTTTGTCAGGCAAGTCTGCAGGCAGCTACTCGTTCTGCTGTAGGAGGGTCCCGACGTCATTTGTTTTGGCAGTGTGCTACATTGAACCGTTTTCTTGGTACTTTTATAAGGAAATTTCAACCGTTTTACACAGTATCTCTAAAACAGCAAATATGTCATCTCCTCTATCAAAGCCTCAGATCATTGTACACATTCAGAAGAGTTTAAACTACACAGTTTTTGACAGTAAATGGATTCCCTGCAGCGCGAAGTTTGTCTGTCTAGGGAACTTTCCGAGAGGAACCGGAGTGATGCAAATCTATGAAGTGGAGCACGGAGGAGCTCAGCTTATCAAGGAGGTAGATACCACCTAAACCTTTTACTCTTGTTTGCTGTTGTCCCCCTTGTTCCTTAGACATACCTAATGGAAACTGCTTATCTTAGCGTTAGCTAGCTTAAAGTTATCAAAGGTTTCTAGAAAACTCTTGCAAGGTTAATGTCTCCATAGCAACAGGCAACATAACCTCTTGTTGACCTCCACAACTAATAGAGATAGAGTTTATAGTTAAGAGTCAGGGCTTACCGGGGTGAAGAAATACAAGACCCCGGAGTAAACCCTGGTCTCGTCCAATCTAATCATTTGTAATTCTTAAATTTCTGGTTTGTCAGTCATTTTCACTGCACTGGAATAATTAAAGTGAATACAGTTACAAACGTGCCATTTCTCCCATATTTCTTTGTACTTAGTATAAATTTCGGTGTTTGCCATTAGAGCTGCAACGATTAATCAATAAATCCATTATTAATCGATTTTTTAATTATTTGCCAACTATTTTGATAGTCGATTAAGCATTTTGGGTCATTTTTTAACAAAGAAAATCCACATTCTCTGATAAATTGAATACCTTTGTGTTTTTGACATAATACATTTGTAGATGTCAACTTGGCCTTTCAAAAACAGTGATCACCATTTTCTGACATTATACAGCCAAACTGCTAATCGATTCTTAATTGATTAATTGAAAAAATAACAACAGATTAATCAATAATGAAAATAATCATTAATTGCAGCCCCATTTGCCATTAATAGACTACTGAAAAAAAAAAACAAAATAGTATATTAGTGTTTTTTTCCTTACTGATATTTCACTGCTTTTTGCATTGTCCCATTCTTGGAGCGAAACACTTTCCTCTCATATTTTTCAGGTGGAGAAACCCAAACCCATAAAGTGTGGGACATTTGGAGCGACATCTCTTCAACAAAGACACATAGCAACTGGGGATTTTGATGGAAATCTCAATATATGGTATTTTATCCACATCCACTGATGTCACACCTTCTGTGTCTGGCCAGTCACATGGCATCAAAGGATACGCTAAAAGAAAGAAAGATTTTATTTACATTTTTATTCACAAACTGCTAAACCACCAAATTCAAATATGTTGTAATTCCTAAAGCTCACTTACACTATTATAATTTACCCCTTATTGGAAAAACATATTCAATATTTTTAAGATTAATTTCTTTCCGACTGAATTGAAAGTGAATTCAGTCTGATCCTGTTGCCCACAGGAATCTGGAGGTGCCTGAAGTGCCAGTGTACACTGTAAAGGCCCACAAAGAGATAGTTAATAGTATCGATGGTGTTGGTGGCCTGGGGATTGGCGATGGTGCACCTGAGATAGTCACTGGAAGTAGAGATGGTAAGAGCCTTAAAACTGTTTAATATAGCTTGTAATTATAACCCTTTCAAAGCAGCAGCATAAAATAGAATACATAAAAAAGTTAGCTAACATACCAAATTCCCTTGTGTGTTACAGGGACAGTAAAGGTGTGGGATCCCAGGCAGAAGGATTCACCTGTAGCCAACATGGAGCCCATGGAAGGAGAAACCAAGAGGGACTGCTGGACTGTTGCATTTGGTATATAAATTCAAAATGTTCAGCTTTTTAAAGGACCTATAGCCAAAACTTAGCTTCCTAAGAAATGTGACTGGTCCTGTTTTAGACTCCTGCTTTTCAAGTAGACATGGGTACATCCTCACAGTTTAAGCCCTTGTTTGTCCATGACTTCTGTGAACAAAAGGTGGGTGAAGTCTGTCCAGGTTGAGCAGAGGAAAAACAATTATCCTCCCACTCCCAGACCGTGTCCTGTGTACTGAACAGAAGAATATCAAATTAACAGGCAAAGCACCACAAGCTTTGTACACCAAGGAAAGGACCAGTGTGTAGGATCTAGTGGCATCTAGCATAAAGTTCAGACCTACTGCACTTACATTTAGATAGATAGATAGATAGATAGATAGAAAGATAGAAAGTGGGAAACATCAACATGTATGAACAGTGACAGTTTAAAGTACCAGTTTGTAGGATTTAGTGGCTTATAATATATAAATTCTGTTAAATTTCTGCCATATTCTGCTGTAACACTACACACTGTGCCTTTAAATGCAGCCCTAAAACTTTGAGTCTATTTCTGTGATCTTTTCCAGTTAGCATATATACTTACCCAATGTTTTAAAATTGCAAACCAGCTTTGGAAGCGGTCCTGTTACACCATGAAAGAAAACTGTGTTAATTTCCCTCTCATTACAGGTCACGCCTTCAATGATCAGGACCGCTGTGTGTGTGCTGGCTACGACAACGGTGACATCAAACTCTTTGACCTGCGGAATATGTCTCTACGGTGGGAAACCAACATTAAAAATGGGGTGAGGTGAACATTTTATTGACATGGTAAAGCTTTGGTGTGTTTTTTGTGAAGTTATTTCAGGGGAAGATTTTCCTCTCGACGTCCTCAGTCATGTAGTCGGTTAGAAAATTACAAACATATCTGAAGAAAATGGGGACTCAAACTGACAGTGATTCAGTCAGCTCAGCTCTGAAACACAAAGAGTAATCCTCATATTCAGAGGTGATGTTTTTATTAGGATCAACTATCCAAACATACAGTATTTCTGTTGCGCTGCAACCTGCACATGAATCAAATGCAGACAGAAACAGGGACGACATGGAGACAGAGCTGAAAATGACTTCCCAGCATCATTTAGACTGTACATAAAACCACACGGGAAGTCTGCATGTTCCCTTCACACATCATATACAAAATTACACAGTCGTCTCTCTTATTCAGCACCTCTTGAATGTAGAGGAACCGGCCAGAGGTCATTATGTCCATTTCAACACAAAGTAGTTTGTGGTGGAGCCACGCCATGTGATAAATGTCCGGAGGGAGTGACTGTTATTTTTTTCTTACATCATGATCAGGTATGCTGTGTGGAGTTTGACAGGAAAGACATCAACATGAACAAGCTGGTGGCCACCTCACTGGAGGGAAAATTCCACGTCTTTGACATGAGGACCCAGCACCTCACCAAGGGCTTTGCCTCTGTTTCCGAAAAGGTAATTGACCTGGGTGGAGAGAGCCAGACGGATGTTTGGCTCCTCTGTATGGGAAAAATGTCAAAAGGTTATTAGCATTATTATTACTTTGTATTTGTATGGTACAGAGGGAAATGGGGGCACACGTCGTTTTGACCGTTTTCACAGCTGGAAGTGTTTGGGGTCGTGTTTGTCTAACATTTCTCTGTGGCTTTGTGACACTGGCCAAAAATGACACCGGGCCGGTGAGCAGAGAGGAGAGTGGCTTTTTGTGGGAAAATGCTCGAAAAACACACTTAAATCGGCATTAGTGCACGGACCAGCTCACCAAATGTTTGCTGTGTCTGAGAGATCAGAGGCCTCAGCTTTCTAAATATTTGTCCACTTTTTCAGAGAGATCAACACATCAATGTCTCCAACCATGAAAGTTCCTCCAATTCCACTAGATATTTCGGTCTAAGTAGATATTAATATACTCTAAAAACAAAGCTTTTGATTTTTTCATAATTCATATTAGTTTATATATTTATATAATAAACATGTCAAAACGTCAGATGGAAATCCGGCAAATGTATTCTGAAGGCAAGATTTTCTGTTTGTTTGTTTTTTTTTGTTTTCCTTTGTATTTTTTCATTAGTGTACAATTAAAAATTAGTTTTTAAACATTGTTTCTTAAAACCAGACACAGCTTTCAATGAGCTCATTAATAATTTTCCTACTACTTGTCTGGGGGTGTTCCATATATTTAAAGGCAAAGTAATGGCTTCTACTTCACACAAGGAAAGTGGAGTGTTGCAGGGACTGCAGGCAGGGGAACACGCTCCTGTAGCAAAGATCACACTAGGGATAAAAACTATGCCATCAAAGACATTACCTTTAACCTTTATTTAGCCAGTGTGGCTATTTACACCCGCTGTATATAGCCCAGCATGGCAGAGACAAAAAATGACACAACAGCAAGGCCACATTGTTTGACCTCAGCAAATTAAAGTGATGTAGAGGTTTGTAAAATGTCTTGAGATATGCTAGGAATTAATTTTGTAATTACTAATTTAATTGCGTTGGAAAGCAAATGATCTCTCTTTTTTATTTTAGGCTCATAAGTCGACCATCTGGCAGGTGAGGCACTTGCCTCAAAACAGAGACATCTTTATGACTGCAGGAGGAGCAGGAAACTTACATCTATGGAAATAGTAAGTTACTGATCTTTACCTACATTAGTGTTTTGTCCTGTTTCAAGTTACATATTACTCATCATGCTGGTTGTTTCATTATCAAATTGTCTGCTTTATTATAGTATATTAACTATATTTTATGCCATTTCCAGTGAGTATCCCGCTCAAAGAAGTAAGAAGGACTCAGATGGTGTGGATGTGGGCGTAGCTGGCACTGTTAACCTCTTACAGAACGTCACTCTGTCCACTCAGCCAATCGCCAGCCTGGACTGGAGCCCTGACAAGCAGGGCCTGTGCGTGTGTTCAGGCTTTGACCAGTCTGTCCGTGTGCTTATTGTCACCAAACTCAACTTGGTCTGAAAAAGTAGACAGATGATGAAGATCGGTGCAGCTTGATACGAAATGAGACACAACTGCAGAGTGTAAATCACTGCCCTTTTCTGAGGCTGAATTGTCTTTTATTAGAGGACAACCATTTCCTACTGCGAGTCTTGGAAGCTGTCTAGATTTTGTACAACTGATACTCGTGTTTAGACTTTTTTTGACGGGAAAACATTGAACTCAAATGAACTGGGAAATCCTTGGACAGGGTTGTGTTGTTTTGTCTCTGTTAAATGTTATCCTTGAAAGTTGTGTTGTGCTTGGCAGAGCCCTGCAGACACTGTTATCCTGTGGTGCAGAGAAATGCCCTTGTAACACAGTGATACATCTCCCGTCTCATCGAAAAGGATTGAAGAAATGAGTCATATAGCCTCTGGCTTGGAATAACACGTCTGGGATCAAATTTCACTTTTTAAAAATCTATTTCCATTTCCGAAGGATGCTCACTGAAATGCATGTCTTTTGTTGCACTATTTGGTGAACATTGTTGTAAAGTTGTCACTTTTGATATGTCATTTTTATTGAAAACTCTGTGGTTTCAAATTAAATGTGCCTTTGGAGAAAAAGATGAACATTTTCTCAGTGTCTTTTGTCCAAAATGAGTGGCTTCATTATAACAGCAGGGGTAAGTTAAGACAAGAAGATTTCTATATCTATAAACACATACTGTCTCATCAGTTCAAAAAGTAAAGTCCTTTTGGGATTCTACAAGATAAATACAAGTACTTGTTTGAAGGTCACAAGCATTATCACATCCAGCATTTGAACTTGAAGAAATCCTGTAGGTCCTGATCGTCCTCCTGTCTGTCATGGATCCCTGCATAGACACTCTTCAACAGCTTGGTCATGCACTTCTCATCCAAGATGTCGATGTATTTGTCTATGCAACCTAAAAAAACAAACAACCACAGATGACTACATTAAAATTATAGCAGTCACACTGACACAAATGCTTTAACAAATTTAGCAGTTTAATTTTAAAATGATGTCCAAAATGTTTGTCATGTTATTTCAAGTGTTTTAGACAATTGTTATCTACTCTGAGACTTGATCTAAAATATACTGAACATCTTAAAGTAATTAAATGAACTTAACCTAACTTGCCCTGTGCACATTCAGTTATTCATCTGACATCATGCTGCATTCATGCACTCTATGTAATATGTCATGCCATCTATCTGGCCATCCCACCAGTTGAAAATAATACATCTCTATAAATAGCATGTCATGGCATGTCACATGTGACTGGCTGCATGATTTCAACAGTGTATTTAAACAAGACATTTGTTAAATATAGTCAAGGTGACCACTAAGAACATCGTGGTTGGCAAATAATAGTAAATGGAGTTTATTGCCTGTCATTCAAAACGGGTGGAGTTTGTCACATAGCGAGGTATAAACATGGCACTGGCGTGGCACACTGGTATGGTATTCTGGACTTGCCTAAGTACAGCGGCCTTCGTACAGCTCCTAGAGGAGTGTGGTATAAACGGTGCCACCATTTTATTTGTTACAGAAGAATATATTGTCAGTTTCTATTTTTCTGTGGCTGACAATTTTAATCTACTACTACTTTATTTAGGTAAGTATTCATTTGCTTTAAATATTTATTCCTGCTAATAACTTCACTTTAATAACAGTGCTACTTCTGCTACCAAGACAATGAGCTGTTGAGCATCGCACAATGTAGCGCGCAGCGAAGCGCAGCTGTCATTATATTTTTGACTGACACAGTTTCCTGCCCACCACCCATGTTGTGTAGGCAGTAAATGTTCTTGCACCCATCTGTGTGACCATGGGTGTGTTGGTCTTAAAATGAAGTGTGGTCAGGCTCATTGTAAGCGTATTGTAAACTTGACAAAGAAAGTAATTGTGCCACTGACCAAAAAAAAAAAAAAACTGGTCTGAAGTCAATGGCGCAGTATTTTCTTGCTATTAAAGGACACATTGTTCGAACAGTAATACACCTACATAGGCAAGTTCATTTTACACACCTGCAACCCATCCACTACTAATCAACATGTTAAAATGTACGCGTCCCGCCCAACCTGTGGATTAACCAATGACGCCATCGTGGATTTATCATCACTATGCAGTAAGTGAGTCATCTCAGGATATCTGTTCTTTTCTCCAACCTGCCAAATCCTTTAAATAGCAAAAGGCAGGGATACCTGATTCTTAAAGTGAGAATCGGAGATAACATGCTGATTGGGTTCATTCATGTTATGCACAAAACACACCTATGTTTAATTAAGACACTAAATACAACCCCTTTGCAACTTGTGTCTTATTTAGCACCCAGATATGTGCCATTTAAATAGCAAAGGGGAGGTTGAGGTACACCATGCACTTTGAACCATGTGTGATATATGTTCTAAATTGGGCCCTAATATTACCATGTCTACAGTGTTTATAATAATAGTAACAGTACTCACTTAGGCCCATAACTTTGGCATACGCTGTGAGACTGGGGCCCAGCTGTGGGTGGTCGTACTGCTCCAGCCTCATCAGCATACGGACAATCTCTCCCGTGATGAAGGCGTCATCAAAGCTTTGCTCGGCCACGGGCTTCAGAGGGAATCTGCAGTACAGCTCCACTGCAGCCTGAGGGTCTGACGGCTCCAGCAGCCGCACAAGCTCAATGTAGGCATCATGGACCTGGACAGTCCGTCGATTCATTAACCACATCTTATCTGCCGACTGCTTATAAATCTCTTCAGATAACTACTTGTCAAAAATAGCTGGGTTGTAAAATGCTGAAATGAGACCAGTCACTGTAGTTCAAACAGATTTTTTTTCCCCTTGCCTCTCCTGTTCTGTACAGGCATATCACCTCTTATCACTTATCACCATAATTTTTCCAGAACTTGGCACAGGAGGTTTTCCTACTTAAAGCAAAATATGCAGGATTCTCTCTAAAAACAATGTATAGACCTGTGCAAAAATATCACCCACGACCCAACAGAAGTGTGACGGTGCCTGCATCCACTGAGACTCTGCCTTCTGCCTATATCTTCTTGTCTTCCCATCATTCAGGATGTTTCAACAACCCAAAACCTTGGGATCTGACATCCTTGGAATGAGACTCAATATTTAGCTATCTTTCTAGTGTGTCTGTGAAGAGAAACTGACAAATGTTACTTATTCTACTCTTCCCTTCCTTAAAAAATACAGTTGTTTCTTAGCTTTGTTACCAGAGTGCAAATACATGATGTCCATGATTCTGTAAAGATCCCAGTAAGTTTTGAAAATGTTTTAGACAACCAAAGGCTGTGTAATTTTCTAATCCAACACACTAGCATGTGATCATTCCACTAGAATTAATCACAGACCCATGGAGTCATACAATTGGGTGGGAGTGAAAATGGAGAAGTTATCTTATTTTACAGCCATTGTAAGCTACATTGTAAAAGCAGTGAGGAAATGCATGAAATCTAAATGCAACAGATAACAACTGACCCCTGGTGCCATGGAGATAACCTCTTGGTAGAGCTGCTTCGCTTGCTCCTGGGTGTTGGCACAGCGGGAGAGGGCGCGGGCCAGACCCAGCCGTGAGATGTGAGACGTGCGGTTCACCGGACTGGACACACTCACTCTGTCTGCCACAGCAGGCTCTATGACAACAATTAATACACACATTAAGAATAATTACCTCCATTGACAAAGACAGGAAGAGAAAGATGTTAAAAAATGGGTGTTGCTGGTGTAATTTCATGCCATGTCATAGATTAGGCTTCACAGTTACATTATTATTATTATTATTATTATTATTATTATTATTATTATTATTATTATTATTATTATTATTATTATTATTATTATTATCATTATTATTATTACAATTGCAGTTTAAAGTAAAACTGGAATATTTTTCATTGCATACTTGACTGGACTTAATGAAAAGAAAATTACTGCAACTGAAATAGTGTGTCCTTGTCAAGAGTGATGATGGAAAAATAATTAACATATTTTCTAGGGTGAATTTTAAGTTGGGACATAAAGTGAAAGGATAGTTATGTAAAACTCATGTTTGAGCATTCATTAGGGTGTATCATCTGAACTCAGTGTTTCAAGTAAAATGCAGTTCCTCATTTGCATTTATAGATTCTCCTTCAAACATTATTTTGTTTGAACTCCTTGGACACACAGAGCACATGAGGCCTTTATTGTCATCCAGATTTCTTTTATGGTAACAACTTTGCACTTACAAACCCATTCTAACCTCCTATGCACAACTGCATAACACCATGATATTTGGTTGAAAAATAAGATTTACATCATGAGAAACTGAGTCTTTGGAGAGGAAAGGATGTCACTTGACTATGTTTGTCATTGTCAATGCTTCTGTCATGCCTTACCCTCTGCTGTCTCAACAGTATCGGGGCAACAGTCCTGTTTAGACTTGCTGGCAGGGAGCTGTGGTTTAGTACTGTTGTTGGAAGGTTTAAGGGATTTATCTAGCCTGGTTGCTGCTCCAGCTCTCCCCCTACAGGAGAGAAAATATAAGGCAAAAGGTCTGAAATGAATAACAGAATCAGAGACACAAGTCTATTTATGCTGATTATTATGTTACAATGAGTTTCATTTATGAACACAGAAGAACACATTCCTGTCGGTGTTAATGCATTTTTTAAATATATCTTTTAGTGTAGTCCTCAAATCTTTTAAGACTTGTAAATGTTTCCTTAATGAAGCCTCTGTGTGGAAATAAACTGCAAACTTGTTCCAGTGAAGCCACTCAGACAGAGTTAAAAGATGTTTTTGTTTGTACTTGACTTGAATATGAAGCAGGATATTAGTGAGAAAGGTAAGCATCCACAGGAAATCATTCATGAATTAATAAATGCAAGCAAACATCCACAGACATAGCAGTTCTGCTCAACGCTTGACTCTGGCGGCCAGCATGACTCACCTGGCTGCAGGGGTTTTGGCTGCAGGTCGGGCAGCTTTCCCTCCCCTGGTGGGGGCTGGGGGAGGAGGAGCAGGAGCTTTGGTTACGGCTGCTGCCACCCGCACTTGTCCAGGTCCTCCACCCCTGCCCTGCTTAGCTCCTCTCCTGGCCACACTGGTGTCAGGAAGCCCCTGTACGCCTGCTGGTTGGGTGATCGACTGCTTGGCAGCTTTCTTGTTTTCAGCCTCGAACCAGTCCTGCCACCACTTCTGATCTGTACAAACAGGGAATGGTTAATGTAGGGGTGAGGTTCATTTCCAAAATGTTATCAAAATTTTAGGGCTGAATGATATGGGTTTAAAATAGTATCTCAATATTTTTAGGTTATGCCGCGACATCCAATAATATACACATTTTCTGTACCCAAATATTGATATTGCAAAAATAATCATCAGTAATGTGAATGTATAGACTATATAATGAAATTCTCTTCTTTGTCTTGCCATATTATATATAGCCTGATTTGTTATGAAACTAGGGCTGCAACTAACATGATGAATTGTTTAGTCTATAAAATGTCTAAAAACTGAGAATTGCTTCTTTTGTTCAATCAAAAGTCCAAAACCCAAAGACTCTTCAATTACACTCATAGATTACAGAGAAAAGCAGCAAAATCTTACAATCAAGAAGCTGGAACCAGCAAATGTTTGACATTTTTGCTTGAAAAATGACTGAAAAGATTAATCAAGTATCAAAATAGCTGGCAACTTTTTCTTATGATCAGTTAATTGATTAATTAACTAATTGTTGCAGCTCTACATGAAACCAATGCCCTGCATAACATTTTAACATAAGTGTAAGATTCTCTGATAGCCTGCTGTGATCCTGAGTAATAACACTACACACTCACTGCTCAGCTGTTCCAGTGGCTCTCCACTCTGGGTCTTGTGTTCCAGCTCAATGCTGGCCTGGAAGCTGAGGCAGGCATCAGCTATGGCTTCCTTTGACCTGTCTGAATTTGGGTTGTTGTCATATTGAGCCAGTTGTGCCAGACCCAAGAGACACAAGGCATAGTTGTCCCGGGGAGTGGTCACCACTGCGAGCTGGCATGCCTGTACACAGCAGTGGGGATGGTAGGCAGATGGTACAAGTGATTTCTTTGTCACACCAGGCACCAACCGACATAACAGCCAATACATGGACTAGTGTTCTTTGCAAAACAGAACAATGAGAGCAAACCAAATATACTCATATTCTGTATGTTTCCTCGCTCAATTGAACACTCATACCCTCTCCTGCATGTCCAGCAGCTCCTGGCAGGGGGCGATAGAGGTGAGACGTATGAAAGCTGTGAGGGCCTGGCACCTCTTTGCCACCAGGGACTGCCTCTCCATGGCCGCCTTGGCTTGGCGCTCACCCTGCTGGATCAGCCTCTGCAGCAGGGCAAATTGAGCATCCAGGAGCACCCACTCCAGCTGCCTGCTCACCTCGCCACGACACACACACTGACTCACACTCTGGGCAGCCAGCGCTGCTGCACTGGAGCATTCCAGCACAGAGACAAGCACACACAGCACTTAAACACTTATTAAACTGGGTCATACTGGTGTGAATGTTGAGACTTTTCTTTGAATCACACATTGATGATGGAGATGAGTGAGACAGCTAATTGGAGATGAGATTCATCACAAAAACTAAGTACAGAGATGTACAGTCAAATTATTACTTAAAGGTTCAGTGTGTAGGATTTAGTGGCACCTAGCAGTGAGCTTGCAGATTGCAAACCCATCGTCTCACTCTCCCCTTCAAAGCGTGTGGGACAGGGATCATGAACTGGCAGCTGCAGGCCACACCTACTTGCTAAATCATATCATCTGGCTAATGACAGTATTGCAATATTTATATATCTGCTGTATTATGAACTGGCAAAATTCCTGGAAAAATGCTATATCAGGTTACTGCTCATGCAAACTGAACATTTCCTACTGCAGCACACATTAAAAACATCAAAAGCCATTAACTGATGAAACACAAAACACAAGGAAACACAAGAATTACAATGTATAGAATTTGTTTATCAATAGATCAATTTAAAATATTCTAGGAAGTAGGGGAAAGAGTCAGGAGCAGCCACAGTGAGCTGTTAGATGAGGAGCTGCAGGAGCCAGGCTGCACAGCTACAACAACACAGCCAAACAACCACCTCCTTTCATTGTGTGCTATGGATCTCAGATGCATGCTGTTTCTAATAAAGTATCTAGTCATCATAATGGATTTTCTATGTTTTAGGAGCCTGTAAATCCCTGTAAATCTTACACACTAGACCTTTAAACAAATCTTTTGGTTTGTAACATACGTGTGATAGACCTGTTCCGCACTCATGGCCTTTCCAGACAATGTGTTCCTCTGCTGCAGCTGGCCCAGAGTGAGAAGGCCTCGCAGGAACTGTGTGCTGAGGCTGGACAGAGGGTCGGATGGATCCTGCTCCACCCAGCTGGAGACAAAATCATGAAAATCAGGACAATAAAAATATCCAAGACAAAGAATTATAGCTCTAAATCTTCACCAAAACTTTCCCCCCTTTTATGGAAGTTTGTTTTTTGCCCAAATTTGGATTTTGTGGCTGTGAGATATAAAGTCATAGTTATGAGATAAAAAGTCAAAATATGAGATAAAAATTCATAATTATGATCAACTGATATTGTCATGCCCTCACACTCTTGCTGAATGCATCCATCTCTACCAAGCACACACACACACACACACACACACACACACACACACACACACACACACACACACACACACACACACACACACACACACACACAAACCTCTTGCTGCAGCGCTGGCTGACAAAGTGCTCCAGTCCCTGCTGTAAGAACAGAGCAGCCTCCTTCTCTGTGTCCTGGGAGGCTTTCTGCTCCTGCTGCAGCAGAGCCAGCCCTGTGAAGAATCTGACAAAATGATCACAGGAGAGACGTTGAAGACGAAATGAACTCTGCCTCTGTAGTCTTACAGGTTACTTTAGACCTCTGTTTAGGCCCCGTTGAACTGCCAGGCCTCGTCTCACAAATGTCACTGCACTACTCATGGACATCTGAGGGGGAGTTTGAGAGGTTGGTCTTTACAGTGTTAGAGTGACAGAAAAGCATATGTATGCTTTTAGCTCCTTATACTTCATCCCTGCTTTAGCAACAAGTCAATACCTGAGCTCTAGTTTGAACAAAAGGTTGCCTTCAGCATTATAGCAGCAGGTGAAATATATGATCACATACTGCTATCTTATTTTTACTTTGGCTGCCTGTGAGAATCAATTTTGAGATTAATTGTTTGTCAGACACAGCATGGTTCCTAATTATGCTGTTCACTTTCAGTTATAATTCAGTTTTTTGGGTTTTTTGCAGTTATTGAGCCAGGCATAGTGTGAGATCCTCAGGCAATAAACCCTCTAGCTCTGTGGATAACTTTTAACTAATTATGATTGTTATTATTACAATTACAGCTACTGATAATATGATTTCTGCTTTTACTACCATCTAGGGTTGTCACAACATACTGGTATTGATGATAACAGTGACAAGGAAATATTGATATCATGTAAATAATACACATATATAAGATTGTGTAAATAATCCAGTACCTCTTAAACATACTGTACACTATGGATGCCCATTTCCGCCAGTAAAATACAAAAAATGTCCCCATGGTAAATTAAAATGAAGAGATATAAAGTCACAGTTATGAGATAAAAAGTCTAACCATGGGAATGTTTTTTAAATTTTACTGGAAGAATTGGGCTTCCACAGTACGCTCTTATATCAGTTACAGATATGGTTACAGATTCTTTCCAGAAAAGCACACCATACACAAAGTTTTGATTTGTTTTTTCTTAAGTTTCTGTAGATTGCAACAATAGTGAAAACCTGATATTGTGACAGTCCTACTGCCAAAAATACTTCTGTGACCTGACCTGAGTGCAGGATGCAGTGGGCGCAGTGCCAGGCTGCTCTGCAGGTGCTGCAGGGCTTCCCTGCTCCTCCCCTGCAGCAGCAACAGCCTTCCTACATGCAGGTTGTATTCCCAGCTGTGAGGACTCAAAGACCAGGCATCGAGGTACTTCATCAGAGCCCGGTGCATGCAGCTCTCCTCATCCTGCACAGCTGCACTGCTATCCTGCAGCAAGAAGAGAGGGAGTTCATTTGCATCTGCCATATATTGATTAGTAATGATTTAGCTGGGGCTGCCATCTAAACAGTTTTATAGAGCAGATATAAATATGTGTCGCAACAGTTTCTTACATTACAAAAGATGCGTAAAAACACATAACTTAAGTATTTGTAACCTGCAACAGTTTTTAGTGCTTCCTATGGCAAGTGTGGCACATGTAGAAACTTTTCTACATTTATCCTTTAATGTGTTATGTTCTTGGCTTCATTACTTAAACATGTAAAAAGGCCTTGAGACAATCAACAACCTGTCTTTCGGTTTTATTTTAATCTGATATCTCTCTTATTATTCACATTACGTTAAACTCAAGAGAAAAAGTCAAGAAAACAATCTGATTAAAAAAAACTCCCTCCTTGACATTTACTTTTTTAGGATTTTGAGTGAGTAAAGTAAAATTCATTCTTCAGCAACATTAGACTTAACTTCTGACATGCTTACCTTGCCAGTTTTCTTGGAGAGCCAGACATAGAGTGTCTGTACATAGTCTGCTTTGCTGGACTGTCCCTGCTCTTTGAGTTGCTGATACTCTTTATCCAAGGCCTGAAGCTGGTTCTGCAGTGTGGGCTTGCCATTGTAACCATGGAGTTTGCAGACAGCCAGGATGTCATCCTGACGTGCTGTTGATTTGGCATCACTTAATTCATCTCTGTCTCTGTCAGCCTGGAGATGAAGGTACAGGTAAGAGGTTGGGTAGCTTCCTGCTGCACAATTCATTGTTCTTAGTCATTCATTTCAGTCATTATTAGCATCCAAAAGTGTTAAAGTTAAACTGTTTAGATGAAAAAGCCCATTCTCATTGTATTTGCAAAGAAATACAATTCTTAAATTTCTGTAAAACATTGTCAGACTTTATAAAGCCCAAAATCTCCACATGGCAAAGGTGACAAGGAGTAGCTGTGAAAGGGTGAAAGAGTCTTTCAGTCTGGATCCTTGAAGGTTAACTAAAGGGGACATTCTGTGCAAAGAAACTGGCAGGGATGAATGTTTTGAACAGTTTCAGGATTTTAATAAACGTGTCCTTTAGTAACAAAGATTCAAAGAAGCTCTTTAATCATGCATGCAAAACCCCACAACGCATCAAAGAAAGAGCTTGTCTGACAGTACCTTCCTCTGGAGGCCGTACATCTCTGTAGCATAGTGCTGCTCCTCCAGAATAACACCCAGGAGGAAGTGGAGTCTGGGGTCTCTGGAGCTGAGTCTGATAGCTGACGCATAGTAGACAGCAGCCTGCTCCAGGCTATGCAGAAGAGACTGGCCGTCCTCACACTGCAACATGTCCCCTGTGGAAGTAAGGACTATGCTACAGTATATAGTATGCACACAAGACCAGAAAGTATTTGCATATATTTTTGAGAGAATTTGCATCTTTACAGTGCTGAAAAACATTTCACACTGACTGTATTCCCCTGCTTTGTACTAGAGGCAACACCAGGTTGAGATTTAAATTTACTTTAAATGATAAAACCCTTCATGTAGTCTGTGCACCTATTGTGCCTGTCAAGGGCTAAATTTAATATTACAAAAACATACAAATATAAGAGCCCATTTTGACATTTGAGATATGTTAGCTAACTAGAGCAGGAACAACTAGTGAAAAAGTTGTACATCAGACTGAGAACTGCTCTAATAGTTACACTTATTTGTTATTTGCCTTAATGGTTTGAGAATGAGGCGTATTATTTTTGGAACACTGGTTGCTTGCTCACAGCACTGTCATCCATCAATGAAAAACTACAACACAAGCCGAGCAGGGAGGTTTCGTTCCAAAAGCTACAAGCTGTAAAACAGGAAATCTCAGCACCTGGCACCATCATCATCATTAACCTTTAGAATCTTATTGTTGCACTGTTAATTGCATGGAAAATGAAGAAATCCAAAGTATGTCTGCCACAAAAAGCCCTGAGTAATTTAAAATATAAAGATTTCTGAAAGTAAGGTGAAAAGGTGACACAAATAAGCAGAAAAGGATAAAAAGAACTTTCAACTTTTGTGATTCTGAGAAATGTTGTTTGGCTACATGACAAACTTAGTTTAAAGAAACAAATCTAATAATTTGTAGCATGTTAATGAGCAAGCTGCTTGAGGTTTACCTTCTACAGTATGTATAGTTTTACTGACTAATAACACATTTGGACTAAAAACAAAAGAAAACTTCATTCAGTATTTCAAAACACAGGCTAGTGTGATCCTCTACATTCAAGTATTAACATGAGTTGTAGTTGTCATAATAACTGGCCACAGGTTTTATTTTCATTTCCGACTGTAGTGACCGTTAGAACAGATCAACAGCCACTTCAACAACGCGACTGTTTTCCTGTATTGCACATGCCTGAAAAAGTTTAACCTTTGTTAAAAGTCTCTCCCTGAAATTAAGCTCTTCCATGACTGTGTGAAACAGTGTTTCTGTTTCATTCAAACACATCACAGCACATTGCATGATGTGACATAAAATGATCTCCCATTTGGCCTCCTTCTCTCTTTCACTTACGAATCATTGCATGTATTCTTGCATAAAATATTTAGAGAGTGTAGCTTGCCTTTGCAAGAGTGCCCTTTGTCTGTCAGATGACACTGATGTCGCAGCTTTTATATTCTAGATAATATTACCAAACATACACAACAAACCCATTCCACAGCTGCTGCTGTTGAAAAAATTCACTTTTGCCAATCATTTAAAAAGTCCTTTAGCTAATATACTCTTGATTAAAAAAGTCCTCTCAGTAAATGAAAATGTTCTGTGGGCCTATATATGTATTTATATGCATGCACCTAATGCTATATATATGATACGCAGTATAGTTGGTACTCCTCTCTGCTTCTCCAAACTGGTTGCATATCAACCCACATCTATTGTTGGTAATAAACTAACTGTGGATAAGTACCTCATACAACCCACCATCAATTAATCCAAACTATCCCTTTAATATTGAAAATTAATTAACTTTCCTTGATAAGATCTACTCAAGTGATACAACATCGTCTTTGTGTTTTGCAGCAACACAACACAAGAGGTCAAACGGAACAACACTGTTTATCATCCTCCATGCAGCTTGATCCGGTATAACACAAAAACCTTGTTTATATTTCAAGAGGTGAAGATTATCTGTCTCTATCACTCCTTATCTCATACCAACTCCTCTCTCTCTCTCTCTCTCTCTCTCTCTCTCTCTCTCTCTCTCTCTCTCTCTCTCTCTCTCTCTCTCCTCTCTCTCTCTCTCTCTCTGTCTGGTGTTACTTGTCGGTTCGGTTCCAGTGACTTTCATTCAGTCCTCCGGGATCAGTCTCGAATGTCACTTCTCAGAGTCATCAAACAATTAGCAGGGCACAAGTAGCTGAGAAAAGATGAGCAGTAACTTGAGTATTTGGCACGTCAGATGGAGGAGGAAGCTCCAGAGGCAGCCACTGACAAGCCCATTTTCATGTATTTTTTAATGGCTGATGCTGAGCTGCTGTGCCAGGGCAGGGGAAAGAAAATTACTCCTCTGTCACCCAGGCAACGGTGCATTTAAATACTCACTAGGCGTGCTATTTAACAAGCCATGGAATACAAAACAAACCACAGAAACTCTCTGTTAAAGTAGATACAAATTCAGACAGACTAGGTATGATAATGGAGGATAATATCACAAGAGAATTGCTAACAATTTTGATTAATGCTGTTTTTGATTGTTCTTCTAGCATGCAGTCTATTTTTGGTATCAAATCATCTGAAAATTATTCTTCAAAAGAAAAAAAAGCAATTAACAAAGTATTTTTGTTATTATAGTACTGTGCATGGTGACTTATTAACAGTGTATAAATGTAGGAGGTGAGAAAGTTACTGAAGTCAGGAGGGTGTATCACAGATTTCAGAGAAAAGAAATAAGTTCTAATCATTGTTGTAACTGGTACTGGCTGCCAACAGACTGACAGATTACTTAACTTCTCTTTGATTTCTGATCCTACACCCTTGGTGCTATATACCTGGTTTTGGCAGATGTTGTCGGTAGAGCTTCAGGTGATCTTCAGCGAGGGCACACAGTTTATCCACATTGTCTTCTCCTGCTGTCATTTGTAATCTTTTCTCCCAGTTACGCACCTGTAGTAGACAAAGAAAACAATCACCTGCTCATCAAGCACAACAGGAGAAGCAGTAAGTTATATATGTAAATTAAATAAAGCTGAGGTCTTTCAAGGGGAAAAATGTTTGTATAGTTCACCCACTTTTGTTTAGTACAAGATGTCAACACGTGACACAAGGGAAGCTGTGATATACAGAACAGTATCAGAATCACTGAGGCAAATTCCTGTTTGACTACAGTGATTTTGACTCTGCATATGGATCTCCACTTTGCAAGACAGGAATACTTTGAAACATGTAGGATTAAAGCTGAACAACCCTTAAAAATCATCTTGATGTTAAATGTATTCTATGTAAGATTTAGTTTAAAAAAGAACAATGTATAAACTCATAAAAATAATCCCTTTCAATCAGCAGTTATCACTCACTAGAAGAATGTGGTGGTGTGTGTGTGTTTGCAGAGATCATTCCCTCTGCCTATATTTTCTTAATTTCTCATAATTTTGCTGTGTTCAGGATGTTTTTGGGTGTCAGACCTGACCTGTTTTGTATAACAGATTTCATCCAAAAAGTTAAAAGTTCTTTTCAAACTTGCACACCAAGTACCAGTCTCCACTGTCTAGCTGTGTCTGGCCAAACTGGAGATCCCGGGCGGACCAGAAACCAACACAGCCTCCGAGATGAAAGGTGACCACCAGAGGCCAGCTTTGGAGGGTATGTTTGCAGACAAAAAGTAACAAATCCTGCATATTTTACTTTTAAATAATTGTGGAGTTCACCATAGATGATCTAACTGATGCAGTTTAACTTGCATACTGATAGTGTAAAGTAAAATAGATGCATTACCTCCAAACTGTGTTTAGTCTCTATCTCAAAGCAACTGGACGATGCAAAGTGCTTCTTATACCAATTTGTCTCTGTGACGTCCTGAAAATGAAGATGAGCACAAGAGAAATGCATTTATCTGATTCAATTGATAATAGATCTAAGCAACTGGATGGCCTGGTGAGTCTATTCAATATAAAGTAAATGCAAGTAAATGAAATAAATGCAAAAACACTAACACACCTCTGCATCCCATCTTCAATGTCCACATGCACTGCACACACAAATAACTGTTTTCTCCACTCTTCACTGTGTAACCACCAGACATACCACATGCACAAACATGAGATACTTTTACGGTGGAAGTAAAACCAGCACTTAGTCGCTGTGAATTGAGTGCTGACTTGTAAATAAAGGATGAGTGGAGTCAAGGTCGATGGCAGTGATTCTGGCAATGCGGTGCACTGTTTAATCTTTCATACTGACCTTTGCATCCAGGTCTCCGGTGGGCTTGCGTGGACAGTCCAGAGAGTGTGACCCCAGCTCGGACAGTTTCATCACACTGTCACATCCTTTGTTAAAAGAAAACATCAAAGACACACTAAATCACACACTAGGATTATGTTGGTAGTTGATAATGGTAGTGTTGTCTTCCACTACTGAAAAGTGTGACAGAATAGTCCACTTAAACCTTTGTGGCTAGTTTAATCAAGTGATTGTGTCTTTTTTTTTTTAACAGAATGAATTGCACTGTCGGTTTAATTAACAACTAACGGCAATCAAGCAAATTAATAAAGTAAACATGCCTATTACATGTGGTAGTGATGCAATTTTCTGTTGTATTTAATTCTCCACAACTAACCTCTGCAGCTTCAAATCAATCAGACAGAGGCCTTGATTGCTCAGAAATCAATTACTCATTTGACTATGCAGGTGAAAGCCTGTTGGACTCAAAGGAGGCCTGATATAAAATGCAGCCTGACAGCAGCTAGATACATGAGGTTTTAGTTAAGTAATAGCATCCCCCTCCTTACAGCAACATAATAGTTGTCTACAGTAACATTGTGTTACATGATAGTGTAGATAGTGTAATCAGGACTGCTGAGAGGTAAGGCAGAGTGTGCCTAGCATATTAACAATGTAGTTTTATAAGCATTTCTTAGAGGTAGAGATGTTCCAGAGGTAGAAATAATTCAACTTATTCAACTAAGTCTCAGTGGCGAAGTCAAAGAATCCTTTACCCTGAATGCAGATTGACTGTATAACAACATGAATGGCAAGAAAGGTACTCTAAAAGGGAACATGTGATGGAAGTTACTTCTTTTTAGAATTCAATTAATGTGACATTCATTGGATTGAGAGGATAACAAGCTGTTACCTTCCTCTTCTCTATACTACTTGGTTTTCTGTGGCTTTAGGCAGAACTAACAGTGGATCTATTACTGTAACAACTGACCTTTAACTCAACCAATAGGAGCTTTTCCTCCACAGCAGCTCTGCTTTAGACAAATCTCATAGAGCTAAGATTCCAGGCTTCACCTCTGTAAGCGAAGAAACACTTGACCAGAGCAGCCGACATCTTCCTGTCGAGGTCCAGTTCAATGACCTTCCAGCCGTCTCTCAGAGGACAGTCGTTAAACGGGTCGACTCTTGATCTTCGTGCCAGCATCTCAATATAAGGCCTTGAGAAGATGTGCTTTGGGTCACTGCAAATCAATAAGACAACAACACAGATCTTGTCGGCTTTTGTTGAACCAATACGGAAAGTGGTATGTGCTACTGAGGTGCTACACAAAATATCATTTTTTTCATATTTCAAATAAATAAAAAAGATGAAGATAAATCTCAAAGGCTATCATTAAAGCTGCTACAAGGATTTTCTTAACTGATTATGAAAGTCTCAGTGTCTTACTGATGCCTCTTTATAATCTGAGACCATCCGTGAGAAGATTGGCATTTTTCTGTACAGTACTGTCGAATTCTCATTGAAATCAAATGAAACAAACCTAGTTACATTTTTCCTGGCAGATTTACAGTAAGTCATACATTCGCCAGTTAAAACGAAAGAGGAAAGAAGCAGCAGGAGATTTTTATTTAGATAATTTTATGTTGTTATATTTTGAGGTTATTACAGTGGAAACACTATCACTTTTGTTCACATGCACCTCTAAAATCTCCTTGCAGTAGCTTTAATCACAGTCAAACAAAAGAGCAATGCATGTGCTGAATTAGGCTGATAAATGGTTATTAGCAACTAGCAAACTGAGACTGTACATCCAATACTGACTGTTGATTTAATGCATTTTATTTTATTTAACACTTTTTATTTTACTATTACATCAAATGTAAACCACTTGTTTTGGAAAAAAATACATCAAAATGAATATGAATAAGACAGACGAGGTAATTGTAATGCTACAACTAGGGTTGCAAATTTTGTGGATTTTCCTTTATCAGTAGTTGAAAAATCAATAATTGATTAATCACTGATATTAGGGACTGAAGTTAGAAAATGCACTTTTTTTTTGGTAGTTTAAGTTTTAAACGATAAATGGTCAAGTGGTATATTAGTTATGTGAAACATTAATTTACAAAGTGCAAACAATATGAACAAACAGAATGATAAAACAACGAGGCTCTTGCTGGAGACAGCTGCTTTTGTCAACCTGTACTTATTAAACAAATGGCACTGTCAAACAACAAAATGTCATATGAGGAACAATTATTGCCATTTCTATACAGAAAACCTGTGAAATTTTACACAAAACAAATATTATTGTTAAATACATTTTTAATCGGTTAAATTCTTAACAGCAATTAATCAACTAGTGATTTATTATTAACATTCCTGTCTTCAACTGCTGATATTTTCTCATGTTAAGTGTCTTCCTAGTCACGTCTTACCTGTGGTTGATAGATACAGGTCTATAAAAAGCAGTCAGAGACACTGGACATTCATAGTCCAGCTGCTGTTTCTCATCAGTGAAGGTCACAGCCATGGGAATTAGCTCTCGAGTCACCAACACTGTGTACACCTGACAGGGTTAGAATGGCATCAGCTTTAACACCCCTGACAACAATTAAGCAGGGTGGCAAGAAAGTACAGCATTATGAAACTGAAAATGAGCCAAACACACTCATCTTTATATCTGACTTCTATACTAACATTTAGGAACATGGGACAACTGAAGTTCACCTTATCAGTACTTAATATCCTACCTCATAATGTATAGTAATCTACATTTTAAAGCTTCACACACTTTAAAAGCTATTATATTTTAAAAATGTAATGTCAATAATTTAAAGTAATGGTAAAACACATAAAGCCTCTACATGTCAGCAGCCCTCTTATCATGTCTCATCCTACCTGCGAATTACTGCCATCTGCTGAACAGACTGAGACCTCTACCACAGTGTCTCCAAAGTTCAGAGGGACTGGTTGAGAGCTGCCTTCCCCATGGATGGTAACTTTTATGTTTTTGTCTGGAACCTTGGGAATCAGGGTCACAGCATTGCAATGAAAGGGAACAGTACCTGCAGAAAGAGTTTACAGTGAGAATATCAAAAACAGATATATCTTATATGGAAATTTTACCAATTGAAAATATACTCTGCAAATCCCTAATATAACAAACATACAAACAAATATTTTACTGTTAATTATCATGTGTATTTCTGCATACACTGGCAAATAAATTACTCTTAACACGTTTTTAAAACAAACAGTATAACAGTATATTTTACAACTTTGTTCAAATAATGTACCAGTGGCATACTGTAACATTGATACAACTGGTTACAATTACTTTATCAAGCTGTATTGCAATACATATTCTGTCACATTAAGTCTTTCATACTTTTTGATGTATTTGCACTTATATGTTTGTACTCACTATTGTATTCATAGACTTTAGTGCAGAATGCAGGATGAAGTGAAATATGTCCTTCCAAAGTCAGGTTGCTGAGTTCGGCAATCTTTGCAGACAGCCTGGTGATTTCCACACAGTATTTCTTTAAGGTACCATCCTCCGCTACCACCTCGATTTCTACTCTGTTTAGTCCCTCATTCAGTTTTAAGGTCCTGGAACCGTCACCAAAGAGCTGGAATATAAAAAGACAAGTTACATTTAATGTGTATACCCAATAAAAGCGCCATTAAACTTGCAGCATAGTACTCACAATATTGTATGAAGCTCCACAATCACTAGTGGCCAGGTCCAGAGTCCCTTTGTAGACATTGCTCTCCACTGTCACTTTGTAGTCTGTGACTTCTGGTGTGAAAGCTGGATGGAGCTTCCCACCAGAGACAGAGAGCTTCTCCAAATCACAGTTGTCCATGTCTCAAGCCTCTTTCACGGCTGCTTTACTTGTGTTCAGCTGCAACAGTGTGCACGGTCCAAGTCCTAAACGCACTTAAACTGCTGTACATCTCAGCACACACACACATTCAGACTCATTTACCGCACTGACGCTCCGGGTCACCATGGTAACCTGAACACTTTTGCTGTCAGCTAGCTTAATGCTAGTTAACGCCATAAATTAGGCTAGGAGAAATATTTTAAATGCATAAATGTGAGCAGAAGGCGTCCCTTGAAGATTAACAATAAAAAAACTTGCCCCAAAAACGGTTGAATCCACAACTTAAGTAAAAATGCTATAAGCAGCTAGTGAGATACTTCGCTCTTCCAAACAGAAGACGGCAGTAGCGTATAGAAGTAGAAGCAGCAAAGAACAGGTTGTGAGTCATGTGTAGAAGGCAACCCCAGACCCGCAAAAGATCTCGCGAGAGTAGTAAATTAAACCCAATCTAGGATCTTGCCTTGATCATAATCAAGTGTTTTTTGTCTCTGAACCTACTCAGATTTTAACAATAATTCTGTCACATAATATAATATAATTAGTTTGTATAACATGCACAAAAAATAAACACCGAGTACAAATCCCGCGAGAGTTTTGCAAATTAATGGTTCCTTTCTAGACACGATCGAGTTGTGTTTTTCAACGTCACTTCCTTTCGGCTGAAGCGTGTTGCGTGCTAAAGAGGTAAAACATATATAGCTTATGTTAAGTTAGATGTCGCTAGATTCTGTTTTAAGGATAACACGTATTGCTGTAAACTAATAATAAGTGTTGCTTAAAAATAATCTATACTTGTTACTTTATTTCTGCTCATGTAACCTAAATGGTCGTCTGTTTTCCTGTTAGCAGCATGTGCAAGCTATCGTTGCCTAGCTATCACTACAGACTTGAATGGGAGCTTTATGTTATCACCCTCAGTCTAATGAAACAATCATGTTACAATAGAGCTACACTACTTTATATCGCTTTATTATTTTACAGGAGAATGGCAGGGGACAGCAGAACTGAAGACTACCCTCATGAGATAGACGAACAGCTCACAGGCTTCGACTCCTCAGTTTCTGCTGTAAAATCCATGTTGGAGAAGTTGATGTCGATGCCCAGAAATGAGCTGCTGCAAAAAGTAAGCTGGAGACGTCTTTTCACAAAGGACATGATGACTCGTCAAATATTTGTTAATATGCTACAAATAAGGCAAGCAGGCACAGCCGTGTAGACAGGCTACCGGCATAGGTTTATGGTAGTTAGTTGTGTTCATGAACTGTAAATTCATATGTGAAAAAAACATGGATGCTCCCAAGGGTAACAGACTATGTTACATGCTGAATTTAATTGTACCTGAGTTGTTGTCAGGTTTAAATGATGTTTCTAACTACCCCACGTCCCTGTGTGAACATTACCTGTTACATCCTAATATCATATTACAAATTACACGTGAACAAAAGCTTAATATGCCATATGTGAATTAATAAATGTTATAGACCAAGCATTTATTTTCACCTGCCACATTCTTGCATAATATTACATCAAAAGACTTACGCAGCTTAGCAAGTCATGTACCAAAATGTTTTCAGGTTTTCCCGGCTGTTGTTCCAACCTGAGAGGAAGCCACATTCACAAGGATTTTCCCAGTCAGGAACTAATATTTCTGATTATTCCAACATCATGTCAGGCATCTCCAAAAGTAAACAAAAACATGGCTGACTGTGACAAACTGATGAGTTTCATTGGCAACATTTTTGGACATCAATTTATGTGCAAAACAGGTTTCTACATGAAGTCAAGGTAGTTCACAAATAGGAACTGCGATTTTGAGTAGTGTTCCATGGTACTCTTTGTAGTGGGTAAATTTAAAGTTTAAAAATTTAAAATTTAAAGTTCTGAGTTGTCTAAAATGCAGCATAACCCCATTCAGACAGACAACCACTCACACCTATTTTTATTTCACATTTACCTGTTTCTGTGAAGAATAAAAACATGCAGTGATCTCATAAAATATAATTCTTAAGTGTACCAAGCAGTCTGTGAGTGCTAGATCAGCCAAGTGCCTTGTGCACGTTTAACACTTTTTTTTTTTTAAATTTTAGTTTTGTATACAGCTGGTGGTAATGAAACTACATCTGGTTTATTGACAGCTGGACCCTCTGGATCAAGCCAAGTTGGATCTGATGTCTGCCTACACCCTGAATTCATTATTTTGGAGTAAGTTAAATTTTGGATTCACTGTCATTATTTAATGTACTGAGGAATAAATGTGAGGCAGGTGCATACAAAACTGTGTTCTTGGAGTGTTTTTGAACATGGTCATGTTGATGCTGACCTGACATGTTGATTCGATATCTAGGGGACTCCATACAGGAGACATATCAAACATGTCTCCTTGTTTGTGTACATGCACCAAATTTTATTTCATTTAGATTACCAGTCAAAGGATTTGAAGATGCATGGCATTATGGACTTGTACCACTCTCTGTTTATTTGCCATAAAATAGTTATCCAAATATGTAATCAGAAAACAATGGAAAAGCATGTGTGGGTTTCAATGACATATAATTTCTTAAGCAAAGATTCTGTGAGGAAATGACAGTAATTGTGAGATATAAACTTAAATTCAGGTTTATTCATTATATTATGCATCCCAGAGAGCCTTGCACTGAATTTGTCTCGAGGCATTGAATCAAAGAGTGTCAGTATTATTTTTGACATAATCTGGGCATGTATTCTTACGGTTGTTCTTATTTTTTTAGTGTACCTGGTTACACAAGGAGTAAATCCCAGAGAGCATGGAATCAAACAGGAACTGGTATGTGTGTTTACTCTGTGCTACCTTTGTCATTTTTTCTGGCCTGCACCATTTCCACACAGGGGTTTTCACCCAATTAAAATATGTCTTATGTACAAGATGCTCCGCTCAGTGCAAGCTTTGAAAGTGGTGTATACACCTTTCTCACTCATATGGTTGATATGGACAGGAACAAGTGAAGGAAAATGTATAAAACAGAAAACTGATGAATGTCATTCAGACTTACAGAAAAACATATTGTGAACATTATTGTCCATGCCGGACACTGAGAAAGGCTATCATGGTTTTTTGCCTTAAGACTGACATTATTTCCATATTGTAAGTTTAAACTGTTGTTCCAGCCGTCTGTGTTACATATTAAGCCGTGCACTGACATGGAGAGGACACAGTCTCATGGCCTATTTATATGAGTTGTCAAATTCCTCTGTCACCATTCTGTTTTTCAGGAGCGAATAAGGGCATACATGAACAAAGTGAAAGAGATCACAGACAAGAAGAAAGCTGCCCGTTTGGATAAGGGGGCTGCTTCACGCTTTGTTAGGAATGCTCTCTATGAACCAGACGAGAAAGACTCTGGAAAAAAAGTGGCATCCAAGAAAGCAGCAGACACAACATCTGCCACCGTGCAGTCAAAGCGTCCAAAACAGAAATGAAGTAAAGGAGGACCTGTACAGTCTTGTCACATTGCATTTTCCACTATTTTTTTGGGGACAATGAACACTTTTTGCTCACAAGGCAACAAAGAAACTTGTAAGATTGTGTTGACAGGGAATCGCAAAAGGCAGCATCAGACATACAACAAACAAAGACTGGTGTGTCGGAGTTGTTCACCAGTCAAATAACCTCAGAGTCTTGCTGACTGTTGCCCTGCAGCAGTTTGACAAACACAAGAATAATTGCCATCTACGACTCACCATCCCTGGTGTTGCTGAACATAATTCTGCAGACTGATGCTGGCAACTGTGCTAAATTGTAATGATTCATTGCTGGAACTGTTTTGTAATGTTACTTTATCCCAAAGTTGTTGTATTTATCTGCAGGGCGCCATTACCAAGGAAAATTACAGTTTTATTTAGAAAAGTCTGCAAATTTTTAATTGGGTCTATCCTGGTATTGAAATGTCATTTGAAGATTGTATGGATCCTTTTTGTAGATATGTGAGAATGTAAATTTCTCTCTATTTTGAAAGTGATTCTATGAATCCAGACTGTTTTTGGCAGTTTTCAGTGTTTCTACACGTGCCATGTTGCAAACATTACATTGATAAAACATTTGTGGTGATGTGTTGCTTTTAGGATTGACTTGTGTATAAAAATACCAAACATGATGTTTGAGTTAATCTTTTTTTTTTCCCTGTTGTACAATATTTTATATTGCGCCTGAAACAAATTGGTAATTGAATTCTTATGTAAAACAGTGCAATATAAGCTTCCAGCTTTCCTCAGTCAGTCTTTTTTGCATTTTGACATGTCACAGTAGGAAAAGCACAGGTGTAACTAATAAAATTAATGATGGCTGAACTCAGTTTAGCTGATCAGTTTCATGTTTGTGGTGTTGTGCATGCTGGCTCACTGTTACATGGCCTGGCTTGAATACACTGGAGCCGTCATTAATGTTATTACTAACACCTGTGAGTTTCTTGCTATGACAAGTTGTAATGTCTCCTGTGAAAGGGAGCTTTTTTCTCTTTCCTCCAACAATTAAGTTACCATGTTTATGACAGTTTATTGGGGCCACATTAATTTTTTTTGTCTTTTTTTTACATTTTGCATTTTAATATTAATGTCAAACTTTCAGTATTAGTGCCATGCATAAGAAAAAGTAGAGTTTTTTTTTTTTTATTTTGCATTCCAAGAATTAAGTTGGACTGCTGTTTTGACTTGATTCTCATCATCTAGATTTATTCTCAAAAGTAAAAATAACCTTCCTGGCCTGGTATTTTACCCAAAAGTGTGAGTTGGCCTCAGACAAGAGAGAAAACAAAAACTTACGGAGTCATATGAAGGGAAAGTTCTGAAAATCCTTTAAATGGTGTCCTTTCAAAATGCCTTTTTAGTGAATCTCACACAAATTACAACAGGAAAACTGACAAATGTGTGTTACTCGTAAAAGTCCACTTTTACATATAAAATCTTAAGAGATCGAAGGTGTGGTTCAAAGGTGTTTCATAATACCTTTTTGCTTCCTAAAATCATTTGAATTAACATCACTATATTGGTATGCCATTCTATATAAATTAGCACTAATCCACATAAACATTGGCTTTGATTAGCATGAATTTAAAACAAAACTATTTAAATATCACCTAAAGTCAAACTTTTCTATTACTTTCAAAATACTTGTGACTGCCAAAATGCTACTAAACAACATACATTTTGGCAATGATGAAACCTGCAAGGAAACAAACCCACTGTAGGTCATTTTGACCAGACAGGAAGACATGCATAAATCAGTGTTTCACTTTGGTGACAGTGGGAAATTGTGGCATCATCGGGATCAGTATTTTTCAGTGCTTTGTCTGACTCAAAAAGACTTTTGATATGTTATAATTTCATATTTGTTAGACTAAAACAGTTACAATATTTTCTATTGGATGAACATGTTTACAAAAGAAAAAGTTGAGGGGAGAAGTTGCCTTTATGAACTTGTTAAAATTGTGTATTCGTGTATTCGACTGTTGCAACACGTCCCCAGCAGAGCATTGCTTAATTCATGGCAGCGATTTGGATCGGCCCTTGTGTGGGTCAATTCTGCGACCTTTTGATTGCAAAATGGCCTCTGTTACCATCACAAACACTGCCCTTGCTGCATGGCCGCACAGTATAAGCACAGGCCGTAATTAGACTTCCGTTTATAAAAACCAACGTCACATTTGATAAAGACACTCGTATTACTTCCTTTTTGTAATTCCCTCTGGACAGCCAAGATCTTAATCTTAATGCACCCACAAGTCACTGCATCCCTCTAATCAAGCCCAGGAAACAGTGAGGCAGTGAGTTAGATTCTCAGGAATGTATCTTTTCATTCTTTTCATCATCTTTCCTTTTCTCATCCTCCCTGCAGCAGCGTCCAAAAATGACATTTGTTTAGCCAAACCACCCTACTTTTTCCACCAAGTTGTTGTTTCTAACTTTTCAAAGACATGTGTCAAACTTTGCCTGATGAACAGCCCCGTCTGCATATTGGAAAAATATGGATTTTTCCACTTTTTTTTCCTCCCTCTGTAATGTTCGCCTTTCTATGCCCCTCTTTTCCACATGTGCTCAGTATAAAGGAGTTAGGTCACTGTGCAAGCAAATTTGAACAAACAAACTCTCATGTTGAAATTGTGCGCCCTAACAAGCTCCAAACCCTGGTTTGTCCCGGGGTTGTTTATTTATGCTGTTTGTGAGCAGCTTGTGGTGGGGAAGTTTATATTATGTGGAGTGAAAGGCATCAGACCAAATGACCTCCTTGGGTGCGATGAACGTGGAAACAGCCTTCTCTTCAGACTTCTCTAGCTCCTTAAAGGATGCATTAACCTGCTTGGAGTACCAGATGACTTCAGCACATCTGGTTAAATCATATTTTGGGTAAGTTGTCAGGTGCCGTAAATAGAATTGAGCTAAGCTGATGCTGAAAATACAAAATTCATTGCAAAATGAAAACCACGAATCAACAACATCCAGAACCACCACTAACTTCTCTGAGCCTGAGCTCATCTGAAATGAACTGATGCAAAGTGGAAAAGTGTGTTGCGGTCTGACGAGTCCACATGTCAGATTGCTTTTGGAAATCATGGACAACGTGACAAAGGACCATCCAGCTTATTACCAGCGCAAAGTTCAAGAGTCAGCATCTGTGATGGTATGGGGGCACATTAGTGGCCGTGGTATGGCTGACTGCCATGTCTGTGAGGGACACATTGATTCTGAAAGGCACATGCAAGCTTCGGAGCAACATAAGCTGCCATCCAGACAATGTTTGATTTCAGCAAGGTTACACCATGGCACTTTCTACATGTGTTTGAACAGTGTGGTTTCGAAGTAAAAGAGTTTGGGAACTCGACTGGCCTGCCTGCAGTCCAGACCTGTCTCCCACTGACGATGTGTGGCATATTATGAAGCACAAAATCCAGTGACCTAAGAGCTCATATAGCTGTTCAGCACTTGAAGCTGTATACCAAGCATAGAACAGGAAATAATTTCACTTTCAATACTTCAATAAGTAGTGTCCTCAGTTTCCAAACACTTACTGAGTGTTCAAAGAAAAGGTGATGTATCACAGTGGTAAACATGCCACTAGTCACAACTTTTTTTGAACGTGTTACGAGAATGAAATTCAGAATAGGTGTATATTTACAAAAAAACAAAGTCTGAACATTAAATATACAAGTTGAAAAGGATTTAGAAATCATGGCATTCTGTTTTTATTTATGTTTTAATTGGCATCCCAATATTTTTGGTATTAAGGTCTGCACATCATGGTTAAATGCCACTTTCAAGCACTTTTTGAGTGCTACAGTATCCCAGCACCTGAAAATCTAAGAACTTTCCATTTAATCACCAAATCGGCGTTTTTATTTGTCATGGAATTTCCTGAAGTCAGAACACGTACTCCCATCAGATAAAATCAGGGAATCTGATGGATTCACAGGAATAAACCAAAAATGTACACCTCAATTTGCCTCTAACATTCGGTGGTTTTCAGCCCGTTTGTAGTGGAAACCAAAGTGCTGATCTACTCGGGAAAAAAATGTTAAACAAATGAGATCATGTCAGTGTTTGCGTTTAGAAACTGAACATCATGGAAAACTCCAAGAAGGTTGCAACAGCAACACAACGCTATAGTTAAACAAAGAAAAGATGTAACAAAGTTTGAGATTTAAAGTTTATTCTTCATCTTGGAAACAGCAGTTGACCAAAAAATCTCTCCACAAAGTCCATTTAGCAGATGTTCCAGGAGCTTTTGGTGATTTCACATGGTCTTTATCAGCAGATGGAGCTGCAGATGTTCAAACTGACATGTTTTAGAGCACTTTAGGGACTTGCTCTTGTTGGCTTGTAAATTAAGATTGAAATTTAAGTGTTAATTCTGTTATATGTGATACACTGAAGTACTCACAATCAATACATCTTTGCAGTGTATTTTGGATATTTGTACTATTTAGAACTTAAACTGTGTTTTGTATAAGTGGGCACACAATATAATTATAGATATAAATCAAATGGTACATAACGCCTGTTAATGAGGTGGACAGTTTGCACATCCGACTCCAGCTGGGTACAGGTGCAGAACAAAAAACATCAACAAAGAAAAAGGAAACAGCATCGCTGCTGGCTCGATTAAAAGACAAGGTTTTTGGCAGGCAAAGACCTTGGATGTGGAAATATGGAAAAATTTGCAAACTGAACAGAGTCTGAAAAAGCTGGAAATAAAACATATCTTTTGCTTGTTGTATTTTTGTCAAATGTAGAAATAAACGGTGGAAGAAATACTCAGATCTTTTACTTGATTAGGATTACCAGTCCCTCAATGTAGAACTACTCTGTTACAAGTAATATATTATAATTAGAATTGTATTATATTTAGTGATACATCCAAGTGTACATCACTTTAATGCTGCAGCTGGTAAAGGTGGAGCTTTTTCTGGATAACTAATTTCAACAGGTCTTCTCTTTCTTTGTTGTTAATGTTTTCTATTATTATTATTTTTATTCTGAATTTTTATTTACAGTCAGATCTGAATAGTAGTAAAAGTATAAAGTAGCATAAAATGGAGAAACTCAAGTAGAATACAAGTACCTCATTTAACTAGTAGCAGTACTTGAGTAAATGTATTTACTTACTTTCCACCAGTAGGAATAAATACTTAACAGAGGCAAAACTTTAAAAAAAAGCCTGGGTTCGAATGGGACCCAGTTTCTGTCTGGTATATTATTTTTCACTCTCACTGTCGAACACCCAATTCATCACATACATTTTCATGATGGGGAAAAAAGAAAATACAGCATCTTATTTATAGCAGGTAATCCTGTGTCAGGGTGACGTATTATGATTTACAAACCTGAAGTGCAGCATCACCCATCGCAGACTTTAAAACATTTGATTGGATCCTGCACCGCAGAGGGAAGATGAGGTATTATGAAGCCCACTGGAACGAGCTTTGCTTTGAATAAGTGGGTGAAATTGAGAGTGAGTGAAGGACGGACGCTGCAGCTTTATTCTGTCTGACACACCAGAAATTCCATGCAGTCATTTGTGCCACTTTCTATTCACCTTGGCCTTGCTGACAGAGCCTCTGATTAATCATGATAACAATGTTTTCCTTTTATTTAGCCCTCACCTCCCAGCGCCGGGACAAATTACTTTTTTCAAGAGTCAGCAGGTGAGGCTGAAGCTCGGACCACCAGGGTGTCCAACAGAAACTGGGGTTAGATTCTGTTTTTCTTCTCTTTTAACTCTTTAGATTCTGTTTTTGCTGTTTTGAAGTCAGATGACCATGAATATGATGAACTGTAATACTATTATTATTATAAATTATTCTATTATTTTACTTAAATTTAATAAACCAAGCTAAAAACATGAATTTCTATTTAAAAAAAAGTAGTTTATTATGCAGCAGATTTTTTTATTCAGTGTCAAAAGGAAAATGTGGAAAAAGTTTCAATAATTTTCTTACTTTATCCACTACACTCTTAGAAATAAGGGCCCCGAAAGGCATTTTCCTGAAGGGCTGAGGTTCCACTCAGAACCATTTGTTTGTTAAGAACCCTTTTGTGAAGAAATGGTTCATGATAGGTTCTTTGTAAGACTAAGGCTTCCATCGAGAACCCTGTTCATGCAAAGAAACCTTTTTAGAAGAAAAAGTTCTTCAAGGATTGTTGACATCCACAGAGAACTCTTTTGTCAAGGGTTCTTTGTACCATAACGTATAAAAAGGTTCTTGGTAGAACTCAGTGGGTGGGTTCTAGATAAAACCTTTGCAATGTAAAAGGGTTGTCAATAGCTTTCCCTGGGTGGTTTCTAGATAAAACCCTTGGTATATAAAAGGGTTCTTGGTAGAAACCCCTGGTGGGCCTTTTCCACCAACATGGAACCAGCCCTGTTCCAGTTCAAGCACCTCATTTGGAATTGCTCCACCAGAAATCAACAGAAAACTGAAACAGTGGTTCCCTGCTTGGGAACCAAAGTGGGTATGTCCTATTCTAACAATGGTTGCGCATTGTGCTGCTCCCTCTGTTAATGACATCCTTGATTACAGTGGTTCCACTCAAAACTGGTGGAAACATGAGCTGGTTCTCTAGATAGCACCAAGTTTCGAGAATCTTGAATGGAAATAGTTCTAGAACCAGAGCCTATTTGGCGGAAAAGGCTGGCTCTTGTTAGCTCTCTCAGAGGATGAAAAAGGTTCTGAATAGAATGCCCAAAGAGGGTTCTGGGTGGAACCATTACACCATGGAAGGGTTCTCTATAGAACCTCTCACAGGGGATTCTGGCAGCCCTTTTCTACCAAATTAGCTCCTGTTCTTGAACTGGTTCCATTTGCAATTCTTGGAAACTTGGTGCTCTCTGGCCATCTTTGGTTCCCAAGGAAAATCTTTTGGTTCCAGCTGAGAACCAAACCAACCTTTTTTTTTTTTGATGGAATTTCTAATAACACTTCCTTTGTAGATAAAACTCACTGATGGTGTTTCAAGGGGAGCCTTTCAAAAGGTTTTACCAGGAACCAAAAGCAGTTCTCCTACAGGGACAAACTGAAGAACCCTTTATGGTTCTAGTTAGCACCTTTATTTCTAAGAGTGTGTTTCATTGATGTCTTTATTCCCATTTCAGGATCACTTCTGTCAAGTTCAGTGATTGTAATGACTCTCGGTAATATTGTGCAGAAGCACACCGGCAACATGCAGATTGTTGAAGCTCAATCTGACACTTTGTGTTGATCCTGTTCTCTTTTTCTAATCCCTCTGTGTTGAGTTTCTGCAGTGTGTTGCTTCACAATTGAGTTCCACTAACTCCCATTCACTTCTCTGGGATTTTTCAAAATCATCAACAATTAGTCGGAAAAAAATGGAGCAGCAGTACCTGGTCATCTTCATTACAAAGATCACAAAGCTCTAAACCACCATTCATAATTTTTTCATCGCTCTCCCTCATTTACTCTCTCCTTCCCTCTCCCCCACTACCTTACATCCCAGTGGGGATTGGCAGTATAAGAACATGACGGCATGCTGAAAACATGCACAGAACAAGGCCTTGAACCCTCCTCGCTAAACACGTCACATCATCATCACACTTTATTGAGTTTCCAGCCTTTACGTTACCTTTCTCCTGCCAGTGTGTTTCATCGATGGAGAGGGGGGAAAAAAAAGTACAAATACTCCTCACTGAACGACTTAGGGTTGGCCTGACATCTATCAGGCCTAAATGAACTATTAGGAATGAAAACACAAAATCAGTTTAGAGAGTCAAGTTTGGGTGTGGAGGGTTATAGGTTCAAATCAGGGGAATATCGCTGAAAGCAGTTTTGTGAGTGAGTCCTTTGTTTCTTTCTGTAGTTGTACTGATTAGATAGATGGTTTGACTGTGTGTATAGAAAGTTTCTGGCTGCACTTTATTAAAGTAAAATCACACATCTGCTACTTACCCATTTAAAAACAACATGAGAACCAGATCTATCAAGCAAAGGCCAAAATTATAGAGATAGAGGACTATTTTGTCTATGAATGTCTTCACAGATTTAGGCAGATAGTGTGATATGATCAAAGAAGTAGCCATCAGTCTTGGCTACTCTGCCACCTGTATGTTACCAGCCAAAGATGGTGTGTCTCAAGTAGCAGATATGTGATTTAATTTCAGTTACAGCATAGTTGTGTTGTGATATGTTCCTGGTTCCCCTCTAAGAAAGTGTAATAAGGGTCTAATAAAGAATCTACTACCGTCTAATTAAGAACATATTATTTATATTTTTTGCCTCAAGTGTGACCAAATTGTTTTCAATGGCCTGTTAATGGATAAATAACATTTTAAAAAGCATCCACATCTATATTAAGCAGGGATTATTCATCTGCTTTCTCCCATGTGCAGACCAGCTTTATGATGATGTCACTCTGTGGCCATTTGAAGACCTCATCTATTACTGTGGCCTGGTGTTTACCTCTGGAGTGAACCTCTCTTTGAGAGGGAAACATAACAGTCCATATGGCTGCAATGTGAAATCAGGGCTTTCCCCCTTTAAACTAGGGGCTTCCGATGCATAAAGCCTGCAGGATAACCGTTCAGCCATCAAAGAGCTGAACGCAAAACCATCTCTGAATCCTTCACGCACAAGCACACGAGCACATGCACACAGTCACACACACACACACACACACACACACACACACACACACACACACACACACACACACACACACACAAGGAGTTAGGCAGCTGCAAGCACACTGTGAAAGCAGGAAAATGCTCACCGATACACATGCTGATGGACGTACAAAGACACACAGAGAAAATGGCTTACACGTGCATGTACGCACACTCAAAAAGTCGACTGGAGGTGTGTAATGGATTGGATGCCCCTCATAATTCCTGGGACAGCGTTGTCTTCAAGGTCCGTACAGAGGCGGATGAGACCACAGCTGTTTGGACATAAATTTCCAGAGGAATGCCTTAAGTCCAAGCCCCCAGCATGAAGAGCATGACTGTAAATTCCTCTCCAGATGACAAATGATCGCCCTAAGGACTGTTGTGTGTGTGATCATGTGTGTTTGTGAATGTATGTGTGTGAAAAGGGGTTTCTCATGCAGGCATGTACAAGGTCATTGAATGCACGTTTCTGTTTCTGCTTCTGTCTTTTTTCCTCACGCATGAGTGTGCGCATATATACCTTTTGCAGGTAGGTTGTGTGTGCTGTATTTGTGTTGCAGGTTCAGAATGAAATGGCGTGCAGACGGGAGTGGGTCTCCTCTGTTGTATCAGGAAGACTCAACAGCTGTGGAATCCCACTTTTCTCTCTATACAGTAGCTAATGCCGTTGTCATGTTATCATCCAACTGTGCAGGTTTTACAGGAATATTTTGGATAGATTAGGTTGCATGCAGCTTGTAGTATGTGATATTGTTTTGCCAACAAGGCAAAGTCTCACTCCTATGTCTCAGTGGGTCATATGTCTTCATTCGGAGATGTTGCAAAGCTGTATAGACATTTGCTGCAGCTTTTGCTCTGTTTTTTGAGATTCTGTAAACACTTTAGTTCACATTTATCAAATTCTGGGACTTAATTCTAATATTGTATACACTGAAAGTACAGAGAAAGACATAAAATATCAAAGGTGAGCCGCTTGTAGCTTCTGATATTAATGCTGTTATAATTACCATGCATCTTTTGTGCAAATTTAAGCATTTTAAGCTCTTGCGGTGCACTGTATAAATCATACTGGGATAAGTCATTGTTCACAACAATGAAAACACTGTGAACATAGGTGCAGGTTAGTATTGAATTAGGTGACACTTAAAATTTACCAAGATTTACACAGAGCAATTTCACACTTTGTTTTTCTGGAACAAAGTACCTCCTGACTTTTTAAACAGAGAAAATGAGGAAATCAAATTTGTTCATAATGTTCATCAGTGAGTTGTTGGTTCAACTTAATATCTGAAGTTTATTGAACATGTTTTCTGAAGTACAACTGAATTATAATCAAGTTAATTTGACTAAAAAAGTTTATTTACTTTGAATCATTACAAAAGTACCTCAATTTGTCTTTTCAAATTCTGTCAACTTAAATTTTTAAGGCAGCCCAGACAGTTGTTTTAAATTAAAAAATAATTTATTTTCTACCATGTATGAGTGTTTTACACAAACACACATTAGATGAAGCACCCTTTTGGTATGTGGGGTATAATTAGGGGATTCACGATTCTCCAAATCCACAATTTCATTTTTACTTTAGATTTTTGTGACATGTGCCATTGTTAGACTACTGAGTCTTCATTTGTAAATATCAACAGATCATTCATTTTATGCCCTGACAACTATCATTTACATCTTCAAATTCTTCTTAAAAAATGTGTAAAATGTGATATAACTAAGCTACATGGGGTTATCTTTGATTGTTGTTTTTTCTTCAGACATGCGCTGGATGCCACAAGTTGGCGGGGGTGGAGAGAAAAATCGCTGATTCTGTCTTTGAATTAGGTTAATGAAATTCAAAGCTCATTTCAATTGATTTTCAATTTAATATTGCCTTTGTGACACCACTAGTTATAACATACCTAATGGATCCATTAATTCATCCTAAAAGAAAACTATAGTTGAATTTCCAGAATGAATGTTATCGTGTGTTTCATGGATACACTATCATGATGAAGAGCGGGTTAGTGGTTGATCTGAATCGAATAGCCTTTTCAATCACATTCTTGTCCAAACTGCAAATTGAATTCTGAGCTTGTTGCAGTTTAGAGGACTCCCGAGCAAACAAACATCAGAACAAGCTCATGCACAACATCACCTCAGTTTTCCTCAAAAGAGACACACCTCCTAGAAACGGGGAGCTGGAGCCGTCTCTCCCCACCGCACATCTAGTTTCCTCCTTCCCTCGATAAAATAACGGGGTTTATAGCACATCAATAACCCCTCTCATCTCTCTTCCCTCTTACACTCAGGGTGGAGGTTTACAGCTAGTGTGGGGCGGAAAGGCTGCAGGCCTTGATATGAGAGCCTGGGGCAAACGGTAGCGCTGGGTACTGTAAAGTGATGAAGGGCCTCCGCTTTTACGATGATGTGAATGATGTAGCCTGAGAGAGTAAAAGAGCTTGTGAGAGCAGCGCTGTGTCCATATACTGTACATGACTGGACTGCAGGGGAAGTGGAGAGATTATATGCCCTGCTACTAAATATTTACACCCCCTTTAAGACTTTTTTTGCAGATGCCATTATCCCAAATGATGTTCAGTAGGAACAATGTCGACTAAATCCGTGAATAGGCAACATTAAAAGGATGAGGAATGTAGCAAAACATGAGTGTTAATTTAACTTTTGTTCAAAAGAATCAACCTCATATCTGTTTTATAGAATTCGACATCCATCAGACGAGGATTTAATCAAACCATCAAGCTTTACTGACTAAGTTTTTAAAAGCACATTGTGATGATGTGGTTTTCTTGCTGGGTTTGGCTCTTGGCACCCTGAGGCAGCTAATTAGGCGAGTAACACAACAGCTAAATGAGCTAACTAGCTAATGTCTGCAACACATAACAGCAGGCAGTGCTTAGCCTTCTTAAGCAACAAATAAACTAGCTAACCACCATCTGTTGGTAAGTCAAAGTTAGATCACTTTGGAACTGTACTCTTTCATCAAACTGGCCTTATAACATTTAATGACATCTTTATGACAAGTCCAAAAGTTACCACTTCAGCTGAAGTCCAGGAAATTATTCCTGGTACTGTTACAAAAGCATTTGACAATGACATAAAACTTAATGACATCTTTATGACAAGTCCAAAATGTACCACTTTATTTGAGGTGAAAGAAAATATTCATAACACAAAATCAACCATATGACAGTTTAATGTATTGTTAAAACATGAAGCTAAACAGTTTGTTTAAGACCGAAATGTCAAGTCGTCATGAAAAAGACAGCTTACCTAATTTTGACTAATGTCAAGTTGCCATAACAAAGACATCTCAAACAATGTCAGCCTTGCATTAAGAATTATATAAATGACAAAATGACACTTATAATGACAACAGTCATAAACATTCATAAAGACTCCTTCATGTTCATGATGGGCATCATGACACGGTTATGACAGTGTAATGACAGTCTTATGCACACCCCTTCAAATAAAGTGGACAATAACCCACCGAAAAACAGCATTTAGAACTCTGATGAGCACAAATCTGCAAAATTGCAAGTAGAAGATCTTTTACTTTTTATGTCACCAAAACCTAAGAAAACTCCTTAATCTGTGCTACATAGTTCATTGATGTCCACAAATCCACACTGTTGCACTGAGTGACATGTTCTTTTCATTACAGTGAACATGCACTATAGTTTATTTTTAGTCAACCACACGTACACTGGCCTGCTGCAGTAAATACTTGCTCAAGCATCAAATGTGTATCAATCCACAAGTGAAAATAAAACAAATTCACTATAACATTTGCTAAAAACTAAAGTTCCCAGCTGTTATAGGAAATCATTCATCCTTTTTAAAATAAAGAAATACTAAAATATATATAGAATATCAAAAACCTTATCTTTTAAAAGATTTATAAAAAAAAAAAGAGCATGTATGCAAAATCAAGTTGAATGTTTTATCAAAACTGGAACTAATATAATGGACCAAAGGGGAAATCATTGGAATAACATGCCTTAGACTGTAACATGTAACATGTCCCACATAATTCAAGGTATAAATCTGTTTACGGGCAGAACTGCTTTTTACAAAGTCTTGCTTTTAAAACCTGTTGGGAGCCCCAGACAGGGCTCTTCATTCAGCATGAGGTTCAGTATGATCAAAAGTTCCTCCTCGCAGCCACAGGAGGGCAGTCTAACACAGCAGTACAGGCCTTTCCTCTCGGTCAGGCTTGAGTGGCAAGCTGAGGTTTGCTTTTCCTCCTACCGCAGAGCAGATTGGAGAAGATTAGCCCTCGCTTGGCCAGTAATCACCCTTATCACACGAGAAAACGACAACAATACGGGGAGTTTAATGACAGAAGTAATTGTTGTGGAAGTCCCACGTTATGCTGCGGCGGTGTGATGAATGACAACCGCAATGCACCGCGCTGTGAGGAGATTGTTGCTGCATGGTTGTTATTTAAACCCATTTGTTATGGTTGCAACTTTCCTCTGGGGTTGTTTAGCAGAGGGAAGTGACTTGATTTCAAAGAGGGATAGGAGGAAAAGTTTTTTTTGTTTCTGAATGAGAAAAAAGTTTTCATTAATGAAAATAAAAATGATACTGTGCAAGTGTATGAGAAAGTAGACAGCATGTGTGCTTGTTTCCATTTCTCTGTGTTTTTCCACAAACTTGCACAGGCAGATAAACATGCATAAAGTCTTTATTTACACTGTAAAAAATCTAACATTTCATAAAAATGCAGACATAAATAATCATGTTAGACTTTAATCCTTCTAATCATCCATATAGAACAGTAACTCTATTTACAGTACAGCTTATAAGCTTTGTATCCATCGACTAAACCCTAAATTGTCTATTCATGGCTGTAAATCTGCATGAAAAGTACAACGAAAATGTATTGAGCAGAAACAGAAAACTTGAATGACAGTTGATATAAGACTTTCAATAAAAGTTGCTGGTATTATTAACCGCATAAATCCCCTAACAAAAAAAAAGAAAGAAAAAAAAAATCTGGATGTTCTACGTTCCGCTTGCTGCAGGCGGTACGGGCTAATCATGATCTAATACACAGCCACTGCATGCTTGGATTGACATCAATTGGCTGTTTTTTCTGTGCATGTGGCTGTGTGCATACCCATATAATTGCGCGTATGTGTGTGTGGGTGTATTAGCATGGGTGTGTTTGAGTGCGTGTTTTCGCTTATGTAGCTGTGTTTGTGCTAACGTCCGTCCGTCCGTCCGTGTGTGTGTGTGTGTGTGTGTGTGTTTGAGGCGGAGAGATTACAGTGCTTTTCAGCGAAGCCTTGGAATGCTTCATACCGAGACAGCTGCAGTCTAGACTGTCATTCTCGCGTCACTTTATCGCTTCGGGCCTAAAAGACAAACGAGGAGGAGCACCCAGATATGCAGCCTCATCTGATAAGAGAGGTGGTAAGAGGATCTACTGATGACTTCTCCAAACTAGCATGAAAAGGCAGCTCTGGTGTCTGATACAGCCAGCACTGTCAAAGAGGTTTTAGGCAGGTGATGATTGAAGAGCATGAGCTGTTCAGTTTCTACCTTCTTAGAAATAAAGATACTAACTAGAACAATAAAGGGTTCTTTGTCTTGTCTCCATCAGAGATCCCTGTGTAGTTCCTGGTAGAACTTTTTTGTAAGGGTTCCACTTGGAACCCTTTTAGAGAGCATAAAGAACTTTTCCACCTTCTAAGGGTGCTGACAAGAACCGACCCAGGGGGTTATACTGTGAACCATTTTATATCACAAGGTTGTTAATCTAGAACACTCTGGGCATTCTAGAGAACCTTTTTATATGATGGTAAAGAACTCTTGAGGAACCCTAGAGTAAAGGGGGGATGAAAAATGAAACCCTTAGTCTTAGAAAGAACTCTTTCCACCTTTTGTGAACAAACAAGAACCAACCCAGGCGATTCTACTGAGAACCTTTTTATATTCTAAAGCTTTTATGTAGAACCAACCAAGGGGGTACTATTGAGAACATTTTTATATTCCAAAAGTTTTATTTAGAACACACACTCACATTTTATATTATGGTACAAACAAACCTTGACAAAGCCTTGATGTGTTTGAAGTGTTCTTCAAGGATTGCTGAAATCCTTGGGAGGTTCTTTGGCTAAGAAGGATTTCAATGGAACCCTTAGTCTTACCAACAACCCTTGCTTCAAAAAACGGTTCTTCAGAAGCAAATGGTTCTGGGTAGAACCTCAGCCTGTGAGGAAGAGCCCTCATTCTGAAGAGTGTAACATGTGACTAACACAGATACATGTATATATTGGTGTTACAGCGCTAAAGGTCAGAAGGGTTTTTACATGCATGTTCACACTTTTTAAGACCATCTAGACATCTTGTAAACACGTGTCCGTCTTAATTAGCTTCATAAAAACTGACCCTGTTGTCAAGAGCCAGAGAAAACTCTTCAAAACAAAAACTGCGATAAACTGATTTATTTGATTCGACCGGTGAGAGCTGTGAGAAACTTTCCGAAGCAGCCGAGCAGAGTAGGAAATGCCAGTCCTAATGTCAGAGGGCTGCTCTGTCCTATTATGGCAAATCGAAGCAGAATGTGTCATTAGCTAATCGAGGGCTAGTTTCTCCTCCTTTCAAAACAGCAGACAGAGGGCACCCTCTGTCCCCGGCGCTCCAGCCTTCAAAGGCCCCCATTATACTTCAATGGAGGGTAAACAGCAGCTCCCAAAAATGACGGTCTCCAAAGTTTAAAGCAACATCGTTTATCACCCCTGCCAGCCACTGCAGGTGTGACCCCATTCCCACAGCCTCATCGACAGCCCCGGCCAGAGGAAATATGCCTATGTGCGTGTGCACATGCATGTGTAGATCATGTGCACGCCATTGAACCAATACAGCAACAATATACTCAAACTTTGTCTTTATTCTTTTGTAAAATAAAACTCTGGGAACTCTGGAATTCATGTGGCATATATTTTAGATGATTTTGATCAAGTTACATGTTATACATATTGTACATACATTACATACACATTTTTTTGTGCAAACGTTAGCTAAGTGTTAGCTTTAGAGAGTTAAAACAGCTATGATGAAAGTTTTTAAGTTTTTATTAAATCAGTCATATACACAGTACTGTCTGATGATATCTTGCTACAACAGAATGCGTTGTTATCAAGCACAAAAAAGTTTTTTTTTCTGACTAGTTGTATTGGAACGTGGTCAACTTGGGTGTGACATCATTTCCAGCTACCGACTTCCAACTTCTGAGGAAAATGGAACGTACCAGTATTACAACCCCTTTTTATGCAGCAACCTCTAGTGGTTGTAGTAATCCCAAGAGGAGATATTAAAGATCGAGAGACTGTGTTGGTTGAAAAACTTTCAAATAAGGCTTGTATGTGTGTAAAGATTCTCTGGCCACTACCCATTTTTCCATGTAATCTCATTGTGGCAGATGAATACTTTTATTTCGTTTTATGCACAATTCATTGCATGTTGGAGCATCTTTGGGTGTTTCTGACATGCAGGAGAAAGACAAGTTCAATATCTACTCAAACAAACAGCAAATAAATAAGACATAATAGCATTGTTATGGCATTTGTAAAAACATTCTCCACGTCCCACTACTCTTCTCGACTATACAGTGCCACACTCAAGAGTTTGTTTTTCTTCTTGCCTTCATCAATGTCAATGAAAGCAAGAGAGCTGAAAACTTTTGGGTAATAAAGCCTGGTGTATTGGAAAAGATTTGTGGTGTTTAAGCTAAACGATGCCAGTAGCAGAACTACTATTGTTGACCAGACAATATTTATGTGGGTTCTGGATGCTCAACAACTATTACATGTCAGTGTCATTTGACTTTGGTTTGCATCAAGGGTCTGGTAGACAACTATGCCAAGTTGAGGAAGGGAGCCAAGTCATCCAGATTCTTTGCTAGTGACCTCAGTTTCCACCGATTCTTATGTCTGTGCATTTGCCATGTGGTAGACATTTAAATTCAGTGTTCCCACAGTGCATGCATTTTAGTACGAACAGCTCAAGTCAAAACAGAAGTGTTGTTCATGGCAGCGTGAGCAACATACAGTATTTGATACACGGACCAAATTTTTCACATCAGCATGTTTTCAGCAGTATTTTCATTCACAAGTATGAATGACAGTCATGCTCCACAGCTTTCTCTAATATCTTTCCAGAAAACCAGAAATGCCTCTAAGGAATGATCCAGAAGTGCTGAGACGGCTGAATTTGGAGACATCCAACTGATTAGTTTTAATCTGACATGTTTTGGTTTGTGTGCAACAGAGAAAAGGAGAGAGTTTGTGGGTTTAACATTTTATTGAAAGTCAACTAAGCGTGTATGGCCTCTTCTATAAACATCAACAGCACATTCACAAAGTTTTATGCATTCACACCTGTGAGCAGCTCTGCACAGTCTTGTACTGTCTGACACAGACCAGCTCTACAGGAGCAGTTGGTTTTGAGCCACCTGGCTCTCACAGACATGGGATAAATCTGATCCATGCATGACCGCCATCCTTTAGCCTCAAAAGATCACTGAAAACCTGTCTGTTAATCGCGCCTCTCATTGTGCAACTTGGTAGAGTTTACTTTGTATTCATACCTCGCTCTTTTAACCAACTAAAATGATGTCTTTCCAACTTTTTAATTTTTCAACCAGCAACAAATCTTAATCTCTGGAAATTATTTTCTTTCAGGAACTTCTGCAGCAGCTGTTAGTGGCGGTGTTACTCATTCACCTTCCCAACCCACATTTTCCCAGATGGTTCAAGGATTGAACTGGTGACCCTGCAGTCACAGTGCTTCTTCTGTAACATCTAAAATGTGTCTGTGCTAGTGAGTGTCTGTGTGTGTCTGCAAGCCAGCTGACTACAGCTGCACTCCCCAGTGTGTGTAAGTGACCGTGTCTTTATCTCTGCGTGTGTGTGCTTTATCAAATGCGTGTCCTCGTTTAATTAACAGAGGCCATGTGAACAGATCCCATTGGGGTCAAGGTGATCGAGGCAGCTGAGCAGGTGGAAAATCGATGAGATTGGCTCACACGGAGCATATCGACCACTGGTCAAACACAGCCATTATTGATTGACGTGTTTACAGCGGAAGTGTGTTTAATAGTGGAGTTCATGTGTTGAGCACACATTAGGTACAGATACAGACAGAGGAGAGGTACCAGAGTTAATAAAGGCCCTGCTAACACAGCACACCTTTGTATGCTTTCATTTTTTTCAGATTGATATGGTCCAGCATGTAAAATTTACAGGAATTTTTTGTGAGAATATGGCAGAAACTGTATATAACATTTCTAAGAGTCATTGGTGTATAATCACTTGAAAATAAGAATCATTGTGCTTTACTTACCTTAGAATGAACACTTTATATCTACATAGAGCGCACGTTGTCAGCCATGTTTCTACAGTAGCCAAGAATAGACAAACCAAACGCTGGCTCCACAGACAGCCTTTCACCTTTTCAGTTTTGTGGTCATCATAGGTTCTCCTTCACACTTTGAAGTGAAATAAGGTTTTTGAAAGCTGAAAGCTCACTGCTAGGTGCCGCTAAATCCTACAAACTGGTCCTTTAAAAGTTCTGGATCAATGTGATTTTGTCTTTGCATGTCCTCAGTGAATTAAATCTTAAAACTGTTTCTTTCAAATACATATGCGATGCCACTGACAGAGCCATGTTTAATTACATATTGAATGTTAATACAGTGTGAATGGTCACATGCCTTGCCATTTAAAGGACCAGTATTTGGGAGTGCAAAAATCTCAAAAGACCCCCCCCCCATGCTGTGATTGGCTACAACTATTGAGCTGTGATTGGCTGTGAGTGTGAGTGTACTGGCAGCTGGGAGAAATTGTTGTGGTGGATGATTTGATCAGACACACCCAGAAGTCTGGGATTTGTATCCCATGTGAAGCTAAATGTCATTGTCAATTTATTTTAGAATTGGCTGACTTATTATTTTATATTTTACAGTACATGGTCAGTTTTAGGGCTAAAAAACTGCTTGAGTGACCACTGTATTGGTTAAAGTAGACCCTTGCACAACTTTAGAGAAGCTTTCTGGCAATCACTAGGACACTTGTTGAGGCAACATGTACTAGCTAATAAAACAGCTGTCTTTTGGTGATCAAAACATACTTATGAATATAATATTAAATTTCTGACATACTCTGCCAACTGATCCCTCTTAGTTTTATACACTCGGGTCCCTTAAGTCACCCAACACTCACCATGACCACTGATCCTCTCTAGAATTCACAAAGCTTCCAGGAAAGAAGAGGCCAATGATGCAAAATCAGTGCCACTTCTCATCATTTTACTTTGCTCCTCAGATCAAATATGAGCTGCAACAAAAAAACACCTGAACTCTCATTCCTTCATCATGCAGGCCCTGGGCATTTGGAGAGAGACACAGAAAATAAGGTAGGAGGGGAGAGGGAAGCTATGGAGGAGATTAAGGAAGGGTGAGAGACAGAGACGAGGGGAGACAGACTAGGGAGTAGATTAAGTAGCCTTGAAAAGACTGGCTTCCCCACACACATATGAACCCCCTGTGAAAACACAAGCTAATTATTAAGAAAACAAAGGGGGAACTGCAGCGACGTGCCAACGCACACAGATCCCCGGCAGAGTAATTGTGCGTGAGCTATTTGGGCTGAAAACAGCACGATTTGGTGCTCTTCCTCAGCACAGCCAAGCAGAATGAACAACATCTGTTCCCCGGGATGGGGTTTGAAAACAAGCACAAGGAATGATTCTCTCTTTCTTCTGTTTTTTTTTTCATTGTGATTCAATGGTGTCTGACGAAAGACAATAGTTATTGAAATTTTTTTTATTCAGTTGCTTCCAAACAACAGAGTCCAAGTATTTTGTGGGTTTTCTGTTTCCCTTTGCTACGTCAGCATGCTAACGCTAAAGTAACCAGAGGTCATTAGCAAAAAACAGTCGTTTCTGCTATAAAGGGATCCTATCATCAACATGAAGGGCCAAAGCTCATAAAAGATTGGCTTCATAACAATGCTATCACTCCCAATGAGGCTCAGAAGTTGGACAGGGTTAGCAGCGGGTGAAAAAAACCCTCAGTGTTTGTGAATAGGCCCTGAATGTTTCTGTATTGCCTTCTTTCATGCATGATTAAGTTATACAATCTAAGAGGCTTTTTGTGCGTCCCCTGTGCTTTTGCAATCTTTTCACAGTATCAAACTGATCTCTGTCCTACACAGCTGAGCATATTACTTCCAATCTCTCTCTGCATTTTAAGCGGTGAGGGAAGTGTCGCTGGGAATTTGATAATACTCAGCAGCACTGTGGATGCCTTGGTGGAGAGCCATGTTTTGAATTGGCTCTGAAGCTGCAGCTTTAACCTTAGCGAGACGCCAAGAGCATGGTTCCATTCGATTTCTGACGGAGTCAAAACAATTGATGTCAGCTCATGAGAAATGGTGGTAATGGCTGCTCAAAGACTCATTATTTTTATTATGTGACTGGGCCTACTTGAGTTAGCATGCAGTGAGCTGGGGATGGAGAAATTAGTTTCAGTGGAGTTTGTAAATTGTCTGCTCTTCCTTATTTTTTTTACATCTCTTTTTATGCCACTGGGCCTCATGCAGAAACAGCCTTTTAAATTCCTCCTAATCCCCATAAACACTGTAAGGACAGGTGTTGTGCCTTATCCAAAAAAAAAAAAAAAACTGGCATTCACCAAAAAAGGTTATAAGAAGAAGAAGAACTTCAGCAGAACTGAACTGATCAGAGCTTAAAGACAAAACTTTATATTTCTGTTTAAACTTCTTTTTCAAATATTTATTTTTCTTATTATATTTGTACAGCATTTTGACTTGCACTACATTTTGTCATAGGCTCCATAGATGTCTTAAAAGTACTTGTTTTGGTCTGAGAACAAGTTTCCTTGTGTTGGACATACAAGCAGTGGACTGTGATTAAGAGATGTTTTTCTTTCTTATCTTGGTAAAAGTACTCTTAAACATTCATAATATTTTCTGTTACCTTCTCTCAAGAGAAGACCAAAAATGAGAAAACACCGGTCAATCCAAATGTGGGAAATCAGTGAATACAAACAAAACAATAACAAATCATGGATATGAACAAAACTTATTTCGTCAATGGCCTTCTGCACAAGGCCCATTGTGTCTTTTTCAGAGAAGCACTTTGCTAAAAGCACTTTGAAAAGGAATTTTACGCAACTTGACTTTACTTGACAGTGACTGATGATGACAGAAGGTTTTAATACTGTATCAAGGGGTCATCAGTGGGCGGCCAGGGGGAGGTTTTAAATGACAATTGTAGTAGTGTGACTGTCTCCCTCTCTTCCTCCTAAACACACCAGTTACCTCCTCACTGCGTGCCTTAATGGAAACTATGCCTGACTGCTCTGTTGTGTGTGTGTGTGTGTGTGTGTGTGTGTGTGTGTGTGTGTGCTGTAACACCTGTGCGTGTTGGAAAGAGAGCTGCCTATCACACTGCTGCTGATGAACAACTATGTTAAGTGCACCAGCTCACTGTGTTCTCACAGACTTGTAATCTCCAGACACACCACATTCTTCCCAAACATGCTCTGTTTGTTTAAGTCACGTGTACGCGCAGACACGCCGTGCAAACACACGCACACACACCAATGCATATACACAAACACAGACCCACAGACGTGCGTGCATGCTCAGTGAAAACTCATGTATATTAGTGCATATACACGCACAAAGTCTTTTGACAAACATACACACACTTTCTTTCCTGCACACACACGAACACACCCACACAAACACTTTTAAACATGCATACACTCTGGCCCTGTATAACTCTGATTATGTGAGCTATGGCAACAATTAGATATAATCGCCAAAGATAATAACGGCAATTTTTATACTTACGGGAATGATTAAACGCCAGCAAAATATGCAGTGAATTATGTTTTAAGAAGCATGTGGCGGTTTGTTTGTGTGTTTTATTTGACCATGTGTTTTCTTTATCGTCTCAAGTGTCAGTCAAAGACATAAAGCCTGACAATTACTCTCAGCTTTATGGACAAATAAAAGTACTTTTAGATAAACTTTTGCTAATTATGTGTACGTCATATAATACAACACAATGGCCATGCCGAGTGCATTAATTCTCTGACGGAATACTTTATAGAGCAATTTTGTCGAGTTGTTCAAGTCGATTTAGTTCTAAATTTATTCAGGCACTTTTCATCAAATGAATGAACAGATTTGCAATAAAATGCAATTCGCATAAACCCAGATAAAGTAAACGAAAGTACACTCAACAAATTGCTTATTTTAAGATAAGAAGTCTGTGAATGTGTGGTGTGTTTATCTTTACCTTAAAATAGAAATACTGCTTCCTTTCTCAATGAATACAGCAGCTGTTATGTTGGTCACACAAATGCCCACACCAACCAGAAGGAAGAAAGAATTTAGGAATTAGGCCCAGAGCACATATAGTAGGATATCCATGGTAGGGGCAAACACTGAATCAGGAACCCAAGACCTGCAGGAGATCTTTTGAGACCTGATTGTGTGATTTTAGGATCATGACAACATAGAAAACACATCTTTGTAGACCGCTTTGTAGGAATATGCTGTATCTTACGTACAAAAAAAGGTCATTTTTATTTTCAGCATAATATTCAGAACTGGGATTTGATTAAAGCCAGAACTGACAGAATCAGAACTGGAGTAAGAAAATCTGAAAACTGAAAAAATCTAAACCTTATCCAACCCTGCCAGATGGTCCATATTTTCATGTTTATGGTAGTTAGGTTTGAGACGTTCCTTACAGAAGGTAGACGCTCCAGCAAAGTGTGTTAACCTGACCCCAACACACTTCAAGACCAGCAGCAGCAGGAGAGTGGGGTAATAATTTATGGATGAAGGTGTGAGACCACCCAAAAAATGGGGGCCCCTCACAGCTGCTTACCATGATCGCATGGGGGAGCGCACGCACACACGCACACACTTGTGTATAAGTAAGTGAATATTTTTAAACATGCACACACACACGTGAAAAAATAGTACTTATCAACATACACTTGCAGTAGTAATGGTAGAAATAGTAAGTGATCTGTAACACCTCTGTCAACCTCTTTTAGTGACCATAACAATACTTACCTTTATCACTGGCGCTCAACCCAAAGTACTCCCAAACAGGGGTGGAGACATTTTTCTTTTTTATCAGTCTGGCAAGCAACCTTTATTACAAACCATTGCGACCCAAGTCACAATAAATTTTATAAATATTTTCTGGGAGGAGTTCATTCTTCATGTTCAGTGTATCAATAAACTTTCTTTACTATTTTTTGCCAGTTCTGCATCATGGAAAAATGTGGGACTAACCAGGCTAAATGACACAAAATAAGTGCATTTACACAGAATTAACAGGCTCTTGTTTTTCCCTCTCATCAGTAAAATATAGACTTTTGAAATGCTTTATAAAAGGTGTACTGCAGATATAATTTTAAATTTGCAGAATTTCCTCCATAGTTATTTATTTGGGGACCTGAATAAAATCTCCTGTGACCCACCTGTGGGCCCCGACCCAGTCTTTGGAATGACTGCCTCATACCATACCAGTATTTCTAATACCCATTTAACCAAGATAATCCATAGACCTTGTTGTGAGCAGTTTCATGTCTGAACTACTTTCTTTTCTACCAGAAAGAAAGTTGTTCCTTCATGAAACTGCTCACAACAAGGTCTGTGAATTATCTTGAGTAACCGAGCTGAAAAGCTTCAATTTGTATGAAGAGGCAGCAAGTATGAACACCTGGCAAAGTGGGACTTAATCTAATTAATATGAATGGGGTTTAAAGTTGAATAAAAGTAATTTGGAACATCCTGGTATACCGTAAAACCTTGATACCACCCAAGCCTAATTAGAGGTGTAATTAGTTATCATTAATTAGGGCCCTGTTCCATTTCATTGTTCAAATAGGGTATGCCAATCAGCAGCATGGACAGAATATGGCCATGGAACTAATAAACTAATTATTTTTTTATTAATCATGCCTGTGCTTTTCCTTCAGTGACATATCAATGTCATGCTTGCTGTGAATGGGCCTGTCGGGAATCTCTAGAAACTGTGAGAAGTAGGAATTTCTTTGTTCTGAAACAATGATACAGAGAAGGGAGTTCTTCATTGATCTGTTCAACATGGCTGCTTTATATAAAAAGGGTAATATGAAGGCCCTGAGCTGAGCATTTAAAACTCAGCTCAAGCCTACTGCATCGGTATTATCAAAGCATTTCAGCTCAAGCATTTTGTTAGGTGTCGGGTACAGGCTGCACTGCTTAGGCCAAAAAAAGCATGTTATCCATTATGATTTGTAAAAGCAGTACCCAGCTCACTTCTACAGCCTACTTATCATAGCAGAGACTCAGAAAGCGTGTTTGAATAGGCTTGTAATCTATAAGCTGTAAGCCTATAACAAGTGAGCATGAACACACAGATGTGCTTATTCTCACATTTCACCCTGGCACACACATTACAGGGGTACAACCAGAGGTAGGTTTCTGATCACTGGACCTGCTTTGGAAAAGATAGCTCTGCTGGCCCATGGAAAAAAAAAAAAAGGCTCATCTCTGTATTGTGGAATCCAATCGCTCCTCCCGTGATAGAATCCCCAGACAGTTCACCTGCTTCTATTCATGCAGGTAGTTTCCTGTGGACGAGGGATCATATCTGCTCGGAGAGGGACAGGGATTAACTTTTCAAAAAGAAAAGACAGGGACTGGCAGCTTAGATGACTCTTTTCTTGAAAACCAACTCGTTTTGGCTCCAGGCACCCTTCTCATCCTCTTATCCTCTCCTTCTCTATCGCTCCCATCTTCTGTCCCACAGGACTGCATTGAGGGAGAGCGGTTTTAAAAAAAAAAGACACATGTAATTGGAGTGATTTTGAGTCTGTGCAGGTGTGTGAGGGAGCGTATGTGGTCTTGTGTGTGTGTGTGTGGGCACTTTTACTTTCCTGTGCACAAGTGTGAATATGTCTGTGTGCAGCTGCAATTTAAAAAGATTACCTTTAAACCTCTCTTTAAACCATTTTTACTCTAAACCACTCTGCTGCACCCAAACTTTAAACTGCAATTTCAAAGCTGATCCTGCATTAATTTTAAGGTTTGATTTTTTAAATGGCTATCTTGTATAGATGTATTAAGAAAAAAAGTTACGTTTTTTTTGCTGTTTTTCAATGTATCTCTTCTTTCTTTCACTCCAGATGGTAATTTAGTCAACAAGTTTTTCTAAAAGGAGGACAAATGAGCAAGCAGTAGGCTAACTAGGCTAACTAACCTTTAGCTACCTTGCAAACACTGTAACATTTAATGAACTTTTTAGCTAGTTAACAACAATGTTTAGTTACCCTTTTAGTTACCTAACAAATGATATACTGTTTAGTTAACTGTGTATCTAGCTAGCAAATAATATAACTTAAATAAAAAAAACCCAAAACTTTTCAGCAAGGTAGCAAACAATGCTACTTTTTAGCTTCATAGCAAATAATGTAGTGTTTGGTTACTCTTTTATTTAGCAAGAAAATAATATAGGCCTAATGCTTAATTAACATTTTAGCTTGCTTTTAAAAAAAAAACAAAAAAAAAAACAAAAAAAAACAAAAACTTTTTAGCTAGCTAGCAAACATTCTAAGGTTAAGTTTTTAGTTAGCCAGCAAATAATATGTTTAGGTAACTTTTTACCAGCTCCCAAACAATATAACTTTAAAATAAATAAAAAACCTTTTCAACTAGCTATTTATTTATTTATTTATTTATTTATTTCAATTTGGATAAGAAAGCATCTCCATACCGATTAAATTGTATTTAATTTTGATTTACATCACTAAACTTGGATTTATTCAACTGAGATTAGTTTTTAATTGTGCAACAGAGCTCTGCCTAATTTTAAATCTAGATTTACTCATTTTAAACCTACTTTTGCTAAATCTGATAAGAACTAAACTTAGATTAAATGAATCTTGGTACAACCTGTTCTATGTCTTTGATTGCCCTTTATGCTCATTTGTCCATATCTAAATGTCCCTAGATATAAGTACACAGTCCACATGCATACGGGTACTGTGTGTGTGTGTACAAGCACTTGTTGTGTGTCTGTGTGTTCCAAGTCTAGGGCTTCTTTGATCCTTTAAGAGCCTGCTGAGATAGGAGCTCTAGTATCTGGCAGTATTGTATTCTGTATTTTGAAAGGTCACTGGGGAGGTGGAGGTGCAGTGAGGGGCAGGCCTGTTGTTCCCTCTGGGCCAGACTTCACTCCATACAGCATGTCTACTCCTCTTTTACAAATCCTCCAAGACCGGAGCGCCTCTACGCCTGAGGTGGCACACCAGGGGAACCGTGTCAGTGCTCTGTAGTGTTGTTGGAACTGGGTTACAAGGTGACGGATCAGAGCAATAGGTTTGTGCGCTGTGGGGTTTGTTTAGCTTTTGAGTTCAGCCCTCTGAGGGTTTCACTGTCTCGCTATCGTTTTACAATATCAGTGGCTTCCGTGTGATTGTTCTTTATTGGCAGGGATGGGTGCCTTTGTGCAACTTTGAATATTCTTTTACCGCAGCACCTGCTGGAAAACCTAAACGCACATGTCAGAATGACTTTTTTCACTCTCTTTCTGTCCCTTTTCTCTCTGTGCTTTCCCCCTCTTAAATATGAAACAGAAAATTTGTATATTTAAATTTGTATAGTTAAATTCTGAAAATTCCCTTAGTTTGACAAGTTGACAGTTTGACTTAGTTTTTTACTGCATAGTTGCATTAAAAGTGTGGTATATACACGACATCTAGTTGTACATCCATAAATATCATAAATACAATTGTATACAGTCCTCATGACAAACACAATACTGGCATAGGGAACAAAAAGTTTTTCCTTCATGTTAATCCCTCTCCTACCCCTCCAACATCTTGTGGTGTGGGCCAGTTGATGTCTCCCAGCTGATGGACCTGTACCAGAAGTTGCTTGGTGAGATCCTGAACAAGGGCCAGAGGCTCGACCTGAATTACCAACCCAAAGTGCTGCTATTTGATGACCTGGGAATCAGACTCAACAATCAACTATCTGTCTCCAGAACTGGTTGTAGCACCTTTACAACAAAAATAGTTTATTGCTCTGTTTTTGTTACCATATGAAGAATAAAGGCCATCTCAGAGGAAAAACTGTGATAAATACTTAAACAATAAAACTCTTTAGCACCTTCTGCTAATACCTTTCAAACTCTTAACCTGTATTGTTTTAGTGTGACTGGCTCTGTTCCAGCAGACCAATTCGGGATCATTCCTCTTATTGAATTTCTTCCAGAAGCGATATCATAACCACAAAAGACTGACTGCTACCTAGAGGGCTTAGATGAACTCATTCAGCTGTGATTCAATGACTCAGACATTTCCCCTCTCTCTGTGTTTGCTTTAACTTCTACTCTCTGTATCCCACTTTTCTTTGTGACTCTTTCTGGTATGGCTCTCCTCTTTGCTGCCTTTCTAAAGGCCTGCTCCTATTCAGAGAAAATATTACCTAGAGGGGATCATGCGATTGCTTGTGTGTGTGTGAGAGTGATCAACAGACCTGGAGCTTGTCTGCAGCTGATCTCACATACTACAGGACCGATCAGCCTAATTTCTTTAATGTACATTCAGTCTGGATGCCGAAGGACACCTGTAATTAACATTTTTTGAAAAACCTTGAAAAACCTATTTCATGCCTCCATGCCAGTGACAGCTGTGGTCAGACGAATTATGTTTTTGGGTCATCCCATTCTCATGAAATCTCTTAAAACACAAATGTTCATTTGGACACAAGGATGAACACCCTGCTTCCAAGTGATGGCAGTGTGTGTCTCTACAAGTGTTGTCAAGACAAACTGCAGTTTGCGCATGATGAATAAAATATTAGTTGTGCTGTTTGCCCTGCTTGAACACACTTTTCATAACAGTGAAGCTTATTCGTGCTTCACAGTGTATCATGTATATCAATCTGGAAAGCTGCTATTTGCAATTTTTAAGTTTATTTTAAATTGTTTGATCACAAACTAGTGCAATCCCAAGTAACCTTTGCACACCTGTATACAGATATGTGTGTAGTTAAACTATCAGTCGCCTAACACACGTTGGTCTGAAACCTCGCAATTGCATTTACAGTTGCTGTTGCTGTCGCAACTGACACTGTACTTTCATTCCAGTTTGCTAAAAATACTTTTTCATGTAACATGTTACTTTAAGCTCAGTGAACAATGATATTTTATTGTGTGTGGATATGTGTTTGTTTTTGTGGCTGTGGCCAGTTGTGTGTGTGTGTGAGTGCGGATATGTGGTGTATGTGATTAAAGCTGTTTATGTATATTAGTAGAAGTGTAAGAGCTATGAGCATGCATACTTGTGTATTTTCCCACAAACTAAAAGTGATTAATCTTGATACATTTACAAAGTTTTAAGCACAGCTTATCTTGACCCTTCTCCTTCACTCATCATCTATAGGAAGGAGTTTATTTTCTCTTCGCTGTGTTCCGATTAGTGCTGATTCATCCGAGCTGAAGGGAGATTGTGGCTGTGTTGAGGAGGGTAATATTTCGGCCTCTTTGACCTCTAACTGAATTCCAGCAAGCACTGCTGGATCGTGTGTCCCGATGGTCAGAAAGGCAGATGGAAAATGCATGTAGCTAACATGAAAACATGGTTGACCAATGCCATGTGCTTGTTTATGGATATGGGTTTGTAGGTATGCCTTGAAATATGAGTGTTTGTGCCACAGTGTGTGGATACATAAGAGTACATAAGTTTATGGGTTGCCACATTGTGAATGTTCTGTCACAACTTTGTAGAAGTTCCACGCTGACAGATTTTCCCCTTCAAAGCTCATGTACAATATGTTTCACATTTCACAATTTGTTTTCAGTGTTTTGACTCGCTTTTGCCTTCGGTTTCTGAAACTTTGTTTTTGCCTGCGTGGCAGTATCCACCATCAGTCACAACATGAAAGAGAGAGACAGAGTTAAAGGTGGCTTGACCTTTGTGTTTTTCAAAATTCATATAACGGTTCACTGACATCCTCTCATATGTAGTCGGTACTATTTTTTCATGTTTGAACATCAAATTGCAACATTAAACCTTTATTTATTTATCTACACGATTACTTGTGATAGCTACCTTTTTAAAACCTGTTGCTGTTTCACACTGTTGCTGTTTCTGTTATTTTGGAGATCAGGAATAAGAACAAAAGTGTAGAACAGCCTCTGGTAATTTGATTGCTGAACTGGGCTGAACTTAAGTTTGAATTATAACCATGGCCGTGCCTGTACCCATCTCAAAATTTCATCGTCCAAATTAGATATTCAAGTATTTGTTGCTTTTGTTTCATATAAATAATGCAACACTTTTTTGAACTGACAGATTTTTGAACAGGGTTTGGTGAGACATTCAAGGTTGTAGCAAAGTTAAAAAATATGGTAAACAAGCCAAGTTAGTTCTCCAAGCTAATGTGTACTAACTATGCTAATGCTGGATCAGAAATGTACAAGAACACTTATGCTAACTCTCTCTTTCTCTCTCCCTCTCTCACTCTTTGTCTCTCCATAAATAAAAATCTATATACAAACAGACTATAGACTACAGACTATATGTATTAAGATGCTGAAAGCTTCCAAGCAGATGGCAGGAGATAATGTTATCTGGGAGCCTTAGCCGGAAAGGCCTGTCTTTCTCTGGGCAGCTGCCTCTGTCTCAGAACTGTAATGAATCTGTGGTGTTCACAGCTGTCCGTGTTCACATCTGTTTGGGAGTATGATCCAGGCTTCACTCAGACTCACGCTGGATCCTGCTGCCTGTACCTGCTGCAGACATCTTTACAGACCGGATGGTATGGCCTGACGTCATGGAATGATTTTACTTTTAGTGTTGGGCAGTAACGTGTCACTCACTAATATATTACTGTAATATTATTACTTTACCCGGTAACAAAAAACAAGTAATTAACTCTGATTTATGGAGTTACTTTTTGACAAAGGTAGGCTACCTTATGATGTCGTCAGGTCAGGGCAGGTCACTTCAGTTGCCAGCACCAAAGCTAAGTGAAGGCTGAAGGATGAGGGAGAGGGAGAGAAGCAGTTAAATTTGCAGGCCACATTCAGAGGTGGACTGTTTCCACCACAGCTGACATCTGGACAGCTAACAACAAAAGCTGTCTGGGTGTTAACAGTTCACTGGATCAGCACTTAAGCTTTGGAACGCAACAAGGCTACAAGGCGACCGATGAAAGTAATGTAATAATATAACGAGTAATGTAACTAATTACTTTTGATACTGAACAATAGGTAGAGTAATATTTGTACTTTTTAAAGTAAAAGTAAAGCTTTGGCAAACCTATCAACAACCATCTTGCATATTTACAGTTATTATAACGAGTGACAAAGTGTATATATTAATAGCTTAATGATAGATGAGACATTTATGCGAGGAGGCATCTGTGTGCCTGTTTGTGTGTGTATCTTGTATCTTACATGTTGGAAGTCTTTAACCATACTGACCACGTCTAACTGAAATCTATCTTCTCTTCTCTCCTGCCTCTTCACAGGAAGCTGTCATCGGTCTCTTTGATGCTAACTAATTACGGACCCAGTAGCTCACCATAACCCCCCCGCAAATATCACTGCGCAAGCTTTGGGTTTCACCCTCTGTAAGGTCTCCTCGTTCACAGTGTTTACTCTCATTTCTGGTGGGTTAGCAAACACAACACGATGCCTGCCACTTCTTGCGTATCATCACATGAATGTTGGTTCACGCACTGCGTTTTATCTGTTTTTTTTAATGGCTTGAGGTGGCAGAGGGTGATTCAGCACTGTTAGCCACCTTTTTAAAATTCAAGAGATATCCAAAGGCCTGTAGGAACTAGTGAAATGCCCGTTCGGTGCGTGCCTGTTTGCAATACCTGTTCATTCAGATACAACAGGTATTGTTTGCAGTATACTCAAGAATCAACTTCACACTTGATGCTGCCCTGTTTTCAATTTTGTTAGCTTCAGTTTTTCACCAAAATTGATCAGGACCCAAATGGGCGTAGTTTATATCAATAGATTTGTCCAGACCTCCAGAATCCAGGAAGAAAGATTTATGTTGCAAAAGTTACTGGCCAAAAAGTTTGTTAATATAGGGCCGCCATCAAATAGAGCCTAACTTGACACTCCACTGGGTCCTTAGCAATTCTCTCGCCAAGTGGGAAGTCAGTCAGATGAACGATTCTTGAAAGATGCAAAGTACAGTCACTAGCAAGAAAATGATTGAATATGCATGATATTAGAGTATTTATTAGCGCAAGAACTGTAAAAACTTTGGCATGGATGGTTTTGTGGATAGAGTAGTTACATCACAGACAAAATTGGTCACAAGAAGTTTTCATTTAATATTTTCTATGCACTTTGCTGTTTTAAATCAGAAATGACACATTTTATGTGTGTATGCGTGCTTGTATTAGTTACCTCTTGAGAATTCATCAATTCCCAGGGCAGCTCTGCAGCTAAGAAACTTGCTTTTACACCGGTGCCTAAAAGTAAGATCATTTGTTCATCAGTCAGTGTTATTCCCTTTCAGTACTAAGGATTTGAGGCTAAGCAAAGGTGAGCATTTACACATAGTGAGTACCTGCCTCAGAAGTTTGAGAAAAAGGATGTTTTGAGATGTTCATAATAATCACTAGAGGAGAAAAGTGGATGAGCCATTTTCACACTGTTTGTCTGTGATAAATTCTAATCAGGCAGTGTTTGATGGTGCACACACATATCATTATTATGCATGTGTGTGTGTGTGTATGAGTTCAGTCGTTAAATATTCATCAGAGAGCGTCATTGTTTTTGGAGGACTACATATGGGGTAATTAGAGCAATAGTTTATATCTACATAAACAACTGCCTTCTGGTGCAGAGAGACTCGGCTTTAATGTCAAACAGACAGGGACACAGGAATTGTGTGTGTGTGTGTGTGTGTGTGTGTGTGTGTATGTGTGCATCTGTGTGTGTGTCTTTCTGCATGCTTGTCAGTTAGTGTCGGGTGAATGTATGTGTTGTATGCATGCACATGCATGGGTTTGTAATGTGAAACAGGCAATGTCAGTGTAAGCATTTACATGTGTGTAAGGGTGAGGTGGGGGGGGGGGGCATGTTAAACGTGAAACAGACAGTGGCATTGCCTCAGTGGCACAGAGGGAAAGGCGTGACCATCTAAACTGCCCCCTGGAGAACCAGAGAGTCCATCCCCATCGCACAGCACACCACAGCAGTGTGTGTGTGTGTGTGTGTGTGTGTGTGTGAATGCAGCTGCAGGGGATATGAAAGGTCAGACGATACATTAGTGTTAGTATGATATCAGTTGGATTCTTACCACTGAAGAAGAATTGTCTTTCCCTCTGATAATCACGAGGTCACCTGCATCATCACTTTCTTCAACGCAAATTGCATTTTGTCCTGGATGTTAAAACATAGACAAACAGTCCAGCAGTATGAAAATGAAGGTGAGGTAGAATCAGTAGGATGTGTTCCTTTTCCTAAACACACCACAAGCTTTGTGGTTTTGTGGTTGGTTGTTGAGTCTCATTCTCAGGATGAACATTTTGGGTCAGTAAAGCCTCCTGAGCACAGCAAAATAATGAGAAAATGAGAAAAATGCAGGAAGAGTGCAGGACTCTGTACACAGACAGCACCACACACTTATGGTGTGTCATCAGCAAGGATTATGTCTATATGATTCGATAAATTATTTTGCAAGAAAATGTTGTATATTATGCTTTATTAATAGGATTTTGGCATACACTGAATTTGCTTCCTGGAAGAAATGCAGAAGAGAAAAAATATGTTTACGATGTTTTGTTCTGTTATTACAAGCATGCTAATAAAACTAGAAAAAACTTAATATGAGTGCTTTGAATGTAAGAACTGAAATATGTCCATGACTGTGCTTTGATACAATTTATCCACAAACAACTATTGTTATATTTTACAGAAGGAAACTGTGATTTTGAGAAACTGAGATCCCACTGGGATTTTAAATGTTAAATCGCCACAAAAAGTATGTTGTGGTTGCAATCAGTTCTGGGCTATTTGAAGTTACAGTGGTGGTCAAAGCTGGCGTCCTTACCTCATCATGAGTTCCCCACATTAAGATTGTTGAAGGTTTGTGTAAAATAGTGCCTCTACAAACAGTTCAGTCAGGGATTGCGCAGAGATTTGTATCTTCATCACAACAGGGCTAAATAACAGTTTCTGTTATTTGGTAAATCAGGAAACGTTGCGTTCATATCAGCAGTAACTTAACACAACTGATATCCTGCTATAAGCGAACAGAGAGCAGTAAAATAAAGCAGATTCATGAAAATAGAAACAGTGAGGCTGGAGAGACACTAAACTTCAAATCACAGAGATTCAGTCAGAAGCTGCAAAAGTACTGTGAGCTGAACACACAGAAACTCTTCTGCACAGACGTGAGTTCAGTCTCACGACACATACTTGTTTGACAGGGAGAAAGGAGGTCGTCACTGGTTGGCTGCAGTCAGCGAGGCGTCATCTCAGGCGCGACTCGACACAGCTCTGCGCGTTACAAGTAGTAACGGAAAAACAAATCAGCGTGACATGGTTTTACTCAGCATGAGCAAAACTGCCAAAGGGAAAACCCCATTGGTGGACCAGAGTCCTCCTCTCATATAAGACTAACAATTAATATTGGCCCCTTTTAACAATCTTTTCTAAGCTTAAATCAAGTTTGATTGAAAGTTCAAGAAAAGTGACTGAATAGACTCTATTCTATTCTTTTTTCTCTGAGCTTTGCCAAACAATTTTAATTGCCTAATGGTAGCAGCATGTTATACATAGTCAATGCCACAAATTTATATTGTAGAAAAAACACATGTGCATTCAAGATTTAATAATGTGGTTATTGAATGTAATCTGGTGGTTTTCGCAATATGGTCCAAAAGGGATCAATCAGTCTGTTTAATGTGTAGTTGAAGAGGACATTTTTTTTAAATTCTGAGAGCTAATACCAAAACCTGAAGTTGTGTTTATGTTTTAGGTTGCCCTAGCTTGTATCATAGCTGGACAATATGCTCCTTCACCAGTGCATTGCCTATAATATTTAGACTTAGGTGTTTTGATTCAATTTCACTGAATTTGTACTTGCCTTTCTCAGGTTACGATTAATAATATCACTGTCCTGGCTTGCTTTGTGTTTGTCCTGCCTGCCTGTCTGTCCTCTCTGCAGCGCCCCTCTGACCCCCCACCCAGCCTGCGGCAGAGTTGAGGTGGCTGATGAAGTGATGTTTGTGTCTGTGGTGGTGAAGGTCAGCTCTCCCCGCTGTGTGTTGTCATGCAGTTGGTGTACCACAGAATGAGGTGTTTCAGGGACAAAACATTGACTTATGGCTTTGTCTCCGTGTGTTGTATGAGTAAGTTATTTACTGGCACGTATGGATTTGATTATTTACACGCACATCTGTACACTTGTGGTTGCACTGCACATGCTAGAGTTCATTTGCACAACAGATGAACACATCCTTAAAATCCTTATGTCCTTATATTACAACCATGATTTGAATTAAATAAACATGGAGATACCTAAATATATGGACAATTCATTGCATTCAAACATCTGCCAGCTTGTTTTATGCAGTTCTTTCAGGATTTAAAATGTACTGTGGTGCACTGGAGTTAGTATGTTTGCGTGAGTGTACAGTATGTGTTTGTGTGTCCTATGAATGCATTGACATTTACCTTTGCCATCACATCATCAAACACCTCCCTAGGACTTTTCATCAGTTACCACTCCCCCGCATGAAACAAACTACAAAACTACAAAACCTATCCTCAGCTGGGAAAATCCCACCACGGCAGCATCATGCGTGAACCTCACTGACAGTTCATGGCTTTCCAAAAAAACGTATCCACAATAGGCAGAGAGAGGGTGTTGCTTTGCATCATCAATCTTTGGTACGTGCTGTGTTTATGGGCGGCAACTTGACCACTACAAATTAAATTAAAACTGGGGAAGTGAGTGAAAGAGAGAGAAAGGGGAGAACTGTTGCAGTTCAGGCAATAAATCAAAGCAAAAGTGGAGTTTCCAGTTTGTCGTAAAAGTTGACAGGGTTGTGGTCTTGGGGTGGATGCACGCAGTTCATCTATTTTATTATGTTATGGCATTTTCTTTCTTTGTCTTTAACACCTCACCCCCCCCCCCCCCCCCTCCACACGCTTTATGCTCTTTATGCTCTCTCCAGTATTTCATTTGCTACCTGCTGTGTCATCTACTTCCCCATTATTCTCGGTCTGTCCTTCTGACTTTCTTATACTCCCAAACTGCAGTCCACAGATATGAATACAGCAATTTGTGATTTTTGCACAGTCACAAACACATCAAGGGAAAAAAACAGTTCCTATATTAATTAATTAATTACTGAGAGTGTATGAGGTTTGAAGACATACAGTACAAAGGCTAACTTACCTGGGCTAACCAAACTAACGGCAGATAGTGGTTAGCTACTTCAGCAACAAGCAAAGCTATCAGGACGTTCAGAAAAGCATCAGGAAACTCAGTAAATTACCTTAGTACTGTATTTTCTGTTGATCTCAGAGGTGGTCTGGCTGTGTTCACTGCAGGGCTGATGAGCTCAGTTGCCAATGAATCTTCTAGCCTCTGCACTTCTAAAGGTTGAATATTGATGGACAGGTGGATGTCATGATATTGTAGTTTGAAATTGGTTGGTTCTATCTTATGTAAGCATCACATTGCATCATGTTTTTCATTTTTCATGACTTTGATATAAATATACAAAGACTTTTTTGTATTTTATTGTTAATTAGGTGCATAATATACATACTTTAAAATGGGATGCAACGGCATGTTTAAACCTGTCTGTTTCCTCTTTTAGCACATGTTTTGGTTTTATTAGAAGTCTATTGTTTGACAGAGTTTTGGCTCCTCACATTAACCCCCTGTGGGCAGCTACTTCTTGCTAAAAAGCAGTGATGAACTCACTGAACACTACCTGCCAGGTACCAGATGAAAGATGGACAGATTTAATAACATGTGGCTGGTGAAAATGGTTGAGCAGCAGCAGCCAAAGACCCAGATATTTTTCTCGGGAGCTGAGACCAAATCAAAGCGCTGGGTTTGCTGGGTGTGAAAGTAGGCAATTTCTTGCCAAAATGTTAATCACACAACTTCATAACCCTATGAAATGTTCTGACTGTGTATCTTTGAGCTTCTTCTGATGTTTTTCTGACCCTATATATGCTTTTTTGGTGAAGTTTCCAAACTTTTCAAGGAAATTTGGTTGTGTCTGAATAAGTGTATTTGATACCTGTGCATGCTAATCTTGCTGTTGCTCTTGTTCATTTACATAAATTATACTAAGGGCTCAAAACTAATATGATAATGAGTAGTTGGTATTCTATCTTTAAAGCTGTCCATCCTGTCTTTTCCTCTGCCTCCGTCTCCCTCTGTCTCATCCGACTAGGACAGTAGAAGGTGAGCAGAAGCTTCCTCTCAAAGAGCCCCAGGCAGACCTGCCTTGCCCAGAGTGAGACCGGAGCGAGCCCACGGCCAGATGCACACAGAGTGGAAACAAGGGGAGGGGTGATCCTCGGCCTGGAAATGTGAGGTGAGACAGAGAAAGCTAATCTGAGAAAAATAGTCTTGAAAGCTAGAATGTACATCAGGTTTCTTTTTAACTTTTGCTGAGAGAACAAACTTTGGATCAGACCCGTGGCACCATATGACTTCCTTCAGATATACTTGTCTGGTCGTCTAAAAGCACTTCACTGGCAAGACTGAAATAAAGACTCACATTGTTATCACACTGTTATGAGAGATTTATCTTAGTACAAGGAAATCATTGTTTAATGGGAACTGAAGTGAAACCTTGATGTTAAAAAATTAAATGCTATACTCTAAATTTTAATCAAAGCACCTCTGAAAGGATTAAAACAGCTCAGAAGAAGTTCCACAAAATCAGAATATGTAAGTTAACCAAATCGTGCATTTGTAAAAATGTTCATATATGTGTAAATATGGGTGTGTGTTTGTGTATCATATACCATAAATTAAATCATAAGTTCGATTGAAGAACTTTTGAATTACTTTCCAAAATGAAGAGGAAATGGAAAATGTGTTCCTTCCTGGTTTGTTTGCATGAGAGGTTTTGCTGCATTCAAGTGCTCCTCGGAAGTCATTCTTCCGACTTTGGTGTGTTCATGAGCTTTTAAGGTGTAATGTGGACACTATAAAAGGTGGGGTCGAGTCGGGTTATTCTTGTTATACTTTCTGTAGCACTTCGATGATGGGATGTCTCAGGGAAGAATCATGTTGCTGTTCAGGTTAAACAATTTGAAACTTTATATTACAGTGATTTTGTTCTAGGCATGTTTCTGCATTATTACATTCCCTATTGCTTTAAATTACTTGTTCAAGCTTAATAATAATTAATAACTTTTCTAACTAATCTAGGTAATGGTTGCAATACAATACTATAATAAACCAAACATTTGCTCTTGTCCACCATTTTTCTGTATACACACACACACACACACACACACACACACACACGCACACACACACACACACACACACACACACACACACACATATATATATATATTTATATTAATATTATATGTTGGTCTGACTTGAGGGGGCATTCATGTGAATTTTACCAGTCGCGAACTACTTTCCCTCAGGACTTTCTTCAAGAAACAGCAAAAAGGCTTTAGGAGGTCAGGTGACATAGAGCAACAAATTTCTCTGTGTGTACGTGTTTCTGTGCTTTTGTGTTTTTTTCCCTGTATTTTAATATATCATCATCCTGCTAGGGACTGCAGATGAAAATTTTAATTTGCAGTTTGTTTAGTTTTATTATTTTAAAAAAGTAATAGAATTCCCAGCTACTTCAGTAAGTTAGAAATATTTTTTACAGTAAAAGCAAAGACTAAAAGTAAACATAATCCTGAACATTTGACAAGAGGATACTGAGGCAGTGCTGTGCAAAGAGAGAAAAAAAAAAATCAGATTTTATAAGAGGGGAAATGCCAGTAGACAGAGAGCAGTTATTACTGGATAAAATATCCAGACCAACTGTCTGAAATACTGCTTGTCTGTCTGCACAGTGTACATGTATGTAGTAATAAGGTATATTATAAAAACACATAATTCTTTTCCAGCATTATGGCTCAGGCCCTGGACTTTTGATTATGTTAGTCCTGGAATTGAAGCTTCACTCAGCGCTTTCCTTCTCTGTATAAAAGCATCAGCAAAATACATAAATGCCACAGTGAAAGCTTCAGTCAGATATTCAGAGGCAAAAAAAAATCTCTCTATATATATATATAGAAATTATTTACAATTTTTTAAGGTTAACATAATGAACAGCCATTAGCCCAGTAAAATACAGCACTAATGGTCAATTATGCACTTGCATAAATGCAAACACAAAAAATGCTGTATCTATCCTCCCAGTGCCTCCCTGCACAAAAAAACACACACTCGTTCTCCTTCGTGGTTACGGTGATGATTTAAGCAGGGAGTTTTCATGCCAGAGGAAACACTAGCCCTCACCAGCTGGCCACCCCGCCACCAATCGGGTCATCTGCCTCTTAACACACACAGAAACACACACTTGTATGTAAATCTATGCACTGCAAACGCACAAATGCACGCACACTGGCTCACACCCTGAGGCACACACATACGTGAACGTACAGCGAGCAGGCACACACACAGAAAGTATACATTACCAACACTCTCACATACAGAAACTCAGTATACATACCCACATACCTACACTCATATACTTCCCTACACCTGTGTGGACATACATACACTCATATCAGGGTAATATGCGTTTCGAGCAGTGGTGGTGAAATGAGCGCGGCACTGTAGTGCTCTCTTTCTGGGAGTCTAAAGGCCACCAGGGAGCTCAGTGTGGCTAAATGGCTGCTAGTAACAACTACCACACTGTCAGCATGCAAACCTTAGGGACCTCATTATTTATAATAACACTGCATTGTAAATATATGAGGTATAAATAGGGACTTCTTGTTTCGTTTCTCCACGCTGGTACTGAAAATTCAATTCAATGAAACAAGCGGCTCTGCAGCTTTTTAGTGGAGCTGCATTTTAATAATTTTTCAGCACTGATAAGAAAAACTACAAATCATTTAACAGTAATGTTAAAAGAAGACTACACTGTTAAACTGTAAAAATAGCCATTAAAGATGCATTTTTTAATCTTAAGGGCAATTCTCTTGTTTTGTGGTGTATTCTCTGTGTGGATAATAGGCAAAACATAAACAAAGCTAATTTCATGTATAAATTAATTGTAAATGTAAGCTTTTGGCCTTTCAGGGGTAGTTCATATTATATGTGATGAAGGTTTTATGGGGTATTTATCCATAGTCACTGTATTACCTACAGTAGATGGTAGCCAGCACGCTCCCAGTTTGGGAGAAGCAAAGAGGGTCAGTTTAAGTATATGCTATATTTAGAATATTTTTATTGCTTTACTTTGCTTTCAGACAGCCTTTTCCACTGCAAACTGCTGTTATAAAGCCAAATAGCACTCACTCCAAACCAACCAAACTCCACTGGCAAAATCAGTAATTTCTCCTCACAGAACACAAGAGTTGCTGGTCTACCGCTGCCTTGATTATTTAGTTTGTTTGTGTTATTGTGCAACTTTGGTGTTTTAAAATGATTCAGATTCACCAAAGTCACACAATAACACAACCAAACTAACTGATTGAGGCAGCAGCAGACCAGCAACTCCTGTGTTCTGTGAGGTAAAATTACAGATTTCATTAATAAAGTTTGGTTGGTTTGGAGAGAACAAAACTTGGCTTATATATTGATTTTTTTTAGGTGAACCTTTTTTTTAGTCACTAAAATGCCTGTTGTCACTGAACCTGTCCTGAGCAGTTCATTGCTTAGCCTCTGTTCTGGTACTCCTGTCTGCTTCTCCAAACTGGGGGCATCTACTGTAGGTAATACACTGACTATGGCTAAGTAGTTCTGTGTATGACAGGGAGAAATCATAGGCTGTGTAATGGGGATAGAGAAAAATGGGAACAGATAATTCACAACATGAGTTCAACAAAAAGCATTGTGTTTCATGAAGGCGCTCCTCTCCTCTTTTCTCTGCCTGTTTCTGTCTGTCTTTTGAATGTTGTACGTCAGATTTAGAATTACTCAAAACGCCAAATACAATAAAAACACAGGAACCTGTCTCGGTGACACGGCACCCAGTGACACACACGGTACAAGGAAAATCAACCTCACTTACTGTATGAAGTTTCACATTGGTGAACTGCACCGTAAATTTCACTGGCCGCTTTTCTCTTCATCCTGAAACACTGTTTTGACTATGCAAAACAATGGGTGAAATTCAAGCACCGCATAAGTCACATTAAACCGAAGAGCTGGTTTCTCAGCATTGCTTTTCTCTCTGTTTTGGTTCCAAGTCTGACCAGAGTTCTGGGTCTGATTCCAATCTCCAGATACTTTTGCAGTGGCCAGGGCTTTCAGTTTCAGGGGGGAAAAAAGCTAAATACTGTACAAAAAAACATTGCAACACGTAATCAGATATGCCATATGACATTTTCTTCCCCCGAACTCAAAGGGCACTCACTTTCTTTCACACACACAGACGCTCACATGCACGCGTACGGATGCAGACACAAAGTATGCTCCTGTAGTCTCGCATAAAGCGCACACAGACAGACACGTACATGCACGATAACACACAACCGCGCACACTGTCTGCCTGCCTACCAGAAAGTCATAGCCCTTTTCCGCAGACAATCCTTCACTGTTTCCTCCAGTCTCCTAATTGGCTTTACCCGGACCCAGCCCACAGACCTGAGTCAGAAACAATTAAAAACTCCATTTATATTCCTGCAGTGAGCGCATGGGCTCCCACGGCGTGTGACTACACACATTAGCCCTCATCATCTGTGTGTGATTTTAAACTTCAGGCCGTTTTCCATATTTATTTGAACGTGGCCCGACTTGAAAGCGTTATGGGCTGAACGGGGAAAAGTGCTTTTTGATCACACAAATAATCTGCAGCTCGTCCAATGTTGCCTTTTAAATAAATATCTGATTCAGAAAATATTAGCTTTCAGAGCAGCCTGTTTATTGTTTGAGCTTTCTGAGGCTTAAATTGACTAAGAAAACACTTTCGCTTCTACATCGCCATCACTGATTCAAAAGCCCGGGATTTCAAAAGGGGGCCTGACAGAGGTAATAACCACGTTTGACAAATAAACAATCCCCCCTGCTCTCCATCCTCCGTCCCACTGAATTGGCCCAAGCCTGCACAGGACTGGAGCTTTCCAGACAGGTAATTACCTTTTGCCCTAACAGCCATTTTTAGAACATACCGCAACTGTATAAATGACCACATACGAAGGAAAGAAAGGGAAATACATGAACTAGCAAATTTCTGTTTTGCCCATGTAACCAAATCCAGCATGTGGACATAGATTTTTATCAGAGTCCATTTGGTTTGTATTTGTAATGTGGGCAGCAATGGACTGATTTAACAACAGGGGGGGATCGAAAATAGGACGTGGCATCATTCGAATCAGAGATTTAAGATTAAGCTGTCAGCATTACAGTGGTGATAGTGATCAGAGTCTCTGGTGCGCCGTCCTGGTCCGGTGTTGTCACTTTATAAAATGCAACTTGATGCACAGGCGGGCTGAGGCACTCATCGAACCTCATGTCATGTCAAAATTATCATCACCATCATTGTCTCACACGAGGACATTCATTTTGAGGACAACATGAAGTACTTTTACTGCATTTATAGGACGTTTTTCTTCTGAGACTGCTGAGTGAGTTATCCTTAATGATACCTGGGTATTTCTGTAGCCGGCTTCCTGCTACCACTACATTTTGTTATTTGAAGGGGTGTGCATAAGACTGTCATGGCACTGTCATAACCATTATGTGACAGCTGTCATGAACATCAAGGAGTGTTTATGATTGTTGACAGCAAGCTGACTCTGGCTGGAGTGCCATATCCTGGTAAACACAGACGGTGAACAGAGCCTCTGAGTTGATGATAGCCAGTTTGATGGCAGGGAATACAGAACCAAGGTGGTTTTCTTGATGGGTTTGGCACCTGGCACCCCGGGGTGGGGACAGCTAATCCGCCAACTGAGCCAACTAACTGACACCAGCTACCAGTGTTGGGTAAGTCACTGAAATTTAGTTGCAGTTACTTAAAGTAATTAAATTACTTTACCAATTAACATATTCTGAACATAATTAGTTACTTGGTAAAGTAACCTTTGAGTTACTTTTAAATGCCTGCTTTAATTCTATCATTAATGTGCACATAACTATGGTATTTTAGTGTAGCTATATTATCTTATTGTGGTTATATTATTATAGTGACAGCTCTTAAATTTACAATCTATCATTGTATCCATTATCACGAGTAGGACTTTAATTAATACTCCCCACCACCAGAGGGTAGGAACAACTAGAGTCTACATTTAGGCTACACTTTTATTACCTGTGGGTTGAACAGTAGGGTTTAGTAGAAGAAAACCCACAGGAAGTTGGATTTGTTAACCAAGCTTTGCTACAGTAGTTAACAAATAATTATATGAGCAGTTTATATTATTCTGTGATGAAAAGTAAACTCTCATGCACTGTCATTTCAGGTGGCATTAGATCATAAGTCAACGTAACTGTGTTATTAATTCGAGAAAAGTAATTAGTTACATGTTTAGTTAATGTCAAAAGTAATGGAATTAGTTACTCCCAACACTGCGAGCTACATTTCAGCAGACAGGGGTTAGCCTGCTTCAGCAACAAGTAGAGTAGCTAACTTCTATTTGTCCATCGGGTAACTTTGTAAGTTAAATCACCTTGGTACTGTACTCTGTCATCAAACTGGCCCTGTAACATTTAATGACATCTTTATAACAGGTCAAAATGTTATCACTTCACTTAAAGTCCAGGAAATTATTCATGACACTGTTACAAAAACAGTTCAACAGTTAATGACATATTTATGACAAGTTAAAAATGTTCCACTTTATTTGAGCTCAAGAAAAATATTCATGACACACTTATAATGGTCTCATAGCAGCCAGTGTCAAAACCAACCATGTATGACAGTATAAAAACATAAAGCTAAACAGCTTATTTAAGTTTGATAATGTCAGGTTGTCATGACAAAGAAATCTCAAATAATGTTAACTTTACATTAGAAATGACAAAAGTGACAGAATGACATTTAATGACAACAGTCATAAACATTCATAAAGACTCATGTTTATGACAGATGTCAGGACATGGTTATGACAGTGTAATGAAACTCATGTACATCCTTCAAATAAAGTAATTTATTTCTCAGGTCTCTCTTGCAAATAACAACATTGCCAACTAACTAACTAACTAACTAACTAACTAACTAACTAACTAACTAACTAACTAACTAACTAACTAACTAACTAACTAACTAACAATACAGTCATACAATATCAATATGACAGGCTTAAATACATGTAGACAGAGTGTACAGCCAAAATTAGAATAGCAAATGAAGACACAAAATAGAAAGTAAAGAAATGAGTATGGACAGACATAAATAAAGTTGGTGTGTGTGTGTGTGTGTGTGTGTGTGTGTGTGTGTGTGTGTGTGTGTGTGGCTTTGAGTGTGTATGCGTGTCTATAATATATGAGGTGTTTGTGGAGATGAGCCTTGCGTGCCAGGGGCCACAGCAGGTGCAGTACGTCTCTGGAGTGCCGTGTCCTAGTATGTGTTGGGTGGGTGGGTTGGTATCTTTCCCTCTCATCATCTCAGCTTTCTCCACCTCTCCTCCCTGTCGATATAAATAAAAACAGACAACTCACCACAAAGCAGCAGGGGTTCTCTGCTGCAGAGGAGACAAATTTTGGGGGATGGCGAAGGGCTTATGGGTGGTCGGTCTGGGACTCTCTGTGGTTATGTAAGGATACTTGAACACAGCCATTCTGATTAGACTTTTGAACTTGTTTGATGGAGCTTGTAATATGGGAGTGCACTTTTTGATTATGAACTTAAAGCACCTATATGTTACATTCATATTAGTGATCAAGTCTAATACATTTGTCTTGCTAAATTACAAGATTTAGATCAGGAGTTTATGAAATATTTCTCATGTATGCTGCTCTACAGACTCACCATAAAGTTCATCAAGCAACTCTGTGTCCTAGAAATTTTATTTGTATATTAGGCAAATGGTGGATGTGGTTGGAGTGGATGGTGGATGTACATAGTACAGGATTTTAACACCATGTTCCAGGGTTTTTGTCAACATTCTTGCAACAAAAGCACTTTCATTTAGGTAGAAACTGTGATTTTAGATAGGTTTAGTGTATAAAAGCACTTTGGTTAAAATATGATATGATGCAATACGATACGAGACAATACAACACAATAAGATACACTATTACACTAATATAGATTAATTTTGTATGTATGTAGTAGGAGACAGGTTCTAGAAGACTGGGCTGCACTAAGACCTCAAACAAAACACAAAATGTGTTGTTTGTTAGTATATTGTAAAGGGAGAAAACGAGTTCATGTTCGGGGCATACTCTACAGCTGCTGTGTGCCTTTTTCTGAAATCATAATTTAAAATGGAATTTAAAGAGGGATGTGAAGAGTTACAGTAGATGAACTGTGGTTCCAAAAGCAGAAACAATATGTCGAGCATAGACCTTTTTCACAGTAGCCTCATTGATATGAAATAGCAGGTTAAACACAGGCGTATCCAGTTCAGTTTAGTGTAGCAGAGACTTTCCAGTGAACCAATATTCACAATAGCAGCACCCTGACTCTGTTTGACCAGAATTACACTGAACCTTAATTAGTATCATTGGTAACACCTGTGTTTACCCGACTATTTCATGTCAAAATGGCTGCTGTAAAAAAGGTCTGTTGGCAGGTAGTTTAGAAAGGTCTTTACTGGTTTACTGGCCCACAGTTGGCAGGTCAAAAACCAGGAAAACAAACAGAACTGGCTGGCAGGAAGAAAACCGGCAACAGGTAATCAAAACAGATTTCAGGCAAACAGGAATAGCTGAACATGACTCACAGGCAAAGGTAGCCATGTTGTTTCCTGTCCTCTATAAATACAAGGACTGATTGCTGATTAGGAGCAGCTGGGCAGGCAGGTGACTCAGTCAGGTGTTCTACAGAGCAGACAGCAGAGGCAGAGGGTGAACAGGTGAGGGATGGCAGAAACTGGGTGGCAGAGAGTCAGTTGCACATGGAATTGTCTGAAGCTCAAGGAGACGATGCAGGAGAAACCGTGACAGGTATTTGGCAAGTAGTTCGTGTTGATACGCTGAAGAGAGCAGGAGAATTTGGTGATGGATGAGGCAATGCCCCCTCTGTCATGGTCAGGACAGGAATGTACAACACCACAAATGACAGAACGGGACTGTCAGGACAGAACTGCGTGGCAACATTTCCTTAATAAAGCAAAACTGAATGGAAGGGCCTAAAATCCAAATGTGCATTTTAGAGGATATCAAGAGCTTAAGAGGGACAGAACGAGTGGCAAGTACAGTTGGGTACCGTTCACATTAGTATCAAGAGGGTATGGGTACCCAATGTCACCTTTACTCTCTCTGGAATAACATAAATAAAATTTCAAGGTCCAAAAATTAAAAAATTTTAAACCCCACATGAATTAAAGTCCCTCTCTATCTCTGTCTCCACTTCCAAGCTTATCTCTACAACCTCCGGCCTGTCACTCTGTCATCAGAGCATGTAACGCTGCTGTTTGGGTCTTTGAGGAAGTACATATGATAACCTTCCTGTTGCTGTTGTACAGTGATTCCCAGAATGTGGGCAACAGCTAACTGGTGGGCTCTGAAAGTACAACAGATTAGCCATGAGAGGTCATTAAAAATAAAGTATTTTTAAGTTTGAAATGACTATAAAAGAAGAAACAACCACAACTAATAAAACAAAGCCATGGGGTTTAATTACCTGTTATTCTTTATTTAACTGACCTAATTTAACAGGTGTTACAGGTGACCCATCTAATTAACACATGAATGTATTTTACATCTCAGCACCGGTACGATTAGTCCCGTGTTGATCAGAGTTGTGATTAAAGGTGTGGGTGGGCCATGGAAGATTTACAGACTTCAAAATGGGCTGTGGCAGTCTTAAGTTTGGGAATGGCTGCTGTAGTATTTTGCTATTAGTAGGCTTTTACGTAATGCACAAATATTGGTTTCATACAATGGTTTCGGACACACTAACACATACTGTTGTCAAGGAATTTCAGAGGTGGAGGATTAGGTTACACTGTTTAGAAGCTGGTTGTAAGCATGCTAACATTAGGGATTTGGCTTTCAGGCTATGAAAAAAAGTACACAGTTTAGCTTTTACACAGTATTTTGTGTTTATTAGACGTGTTGACCTCGCCAGCTTTGTTTTCGTATATACTGCAGGCAGTTTTGTCTCGGTCAGGTTTTGAAAAGCTTAACCACACTTTTGACCGCTTTCGGCTCACTATTACCCTGACTCACTGTGACTTTGGGGTAATGTCACTTTCTCTCTTGCTCGCTCTTCTTTATACTCTCTATTACTCCCTCACCCAGGTCAGGACAAGATGGTTACTTGATCACAATAGTACTTTTTTAAAGTCCTCTTTTTCCATCCTTTTTTAAAAAATGCATTCATATCCCATACCACTATTGAACTTCTGGTGTCTTGTATCAGTTTTTTTTTGCACATTTCTTCAGCCTCCATGATGGTGCCAACTGTGGTGGTTAGAAAACATGTAAGAACTGTCCTGGTGTTTCTTTAAATGCTCATATCTCAAAATCATGCGCTGAGAAATGATTCCTTCGAAGAAACGAAGACATATTTTACTCTGCTCCACCCTACCCCGCCCCAGCATCTCCACTTCGCCTGTGGGAGTCCTGTTATGAACTGTCGGAGACTAGCAAAATCCCCTTCCTCCAGTCCTTCATCCCACATGTCTCCTGCCATCTCCACTCCTCTTCCACCCCTGCGCCCTATTCTCTGTTCCCTCCTCTTCCTCCCCATCACCCTCCGTCTCCTCTAGTAATGGATTACATGTCTCCACTCAGCCTTTCCTGTCCTCAGTGAATCATGGGGCCGAAGCCAAGGGTGGACCTCTGAGGTGGGTGGGAACTCCAGCAAACCGAGGGGAAACTCCAGATATTGGGTTACTGTGTTCTTAGCTCCAGATATGATGTAGTGAGTGTGAGTACGGGTGCATAGTGGTGCCTTTCAGTGTCCTCCATATTCATTGCGGGGTGAGGTCAATGTGGAAATATGGGATGAATCTGTGGCCAGAGGGTGATGCTGGACGGATTGAAGAGGGAGACAGATACTAGCTCCGATGCTATAAATATTGTGTAAAGTTGTAAATGTAATGTAAAGTTCTTATTTAATTTGTTTACAACTTTATATAAAATGACACTTCATTTTGCAAAATTAAGTTTCACTTTTACTAAGGCTTAAAAATCCACCATTATCTGTGGTGTGATTTGTCTGCTTCACAAAAAAAAAAAAAAGATCTGTTGTTATTTCGCAGCTAAAAATGTAACTTAAAGCCTTTAGATTAGAACTCTCTAATTAAAGCTTATAATGGTTTCATTTGTGGATATTCTTTAGGATTATATACATTGATACATTGAACAGATTAGTTCAAGAACCAGAGCTAATTTGGGGTTCCCTTTTATATTCCAAGGGTTTCATCGAGAACCCACCCAGGGGGATCTAAAAATATTTTTTTTAGAGTTTCACTCAGAGTCCTCTTGTCCTTTCGGGGTTCTATGAAGAAACACATCATATTGTACAGATCAGGAAAAAAAATATTGAATCCCATAAATTGTATATTGTGGTCAATCATCATTTCAACAATCTATTTGGACAATTACTGATGTTTAAACTGAGAAAACATTCAAACAGTTTTTGATGAGTTAAAAAACTGTTTTAAGAACAAGAGAGGCTATGCAGGTCTTGAGGGAAAAGTCAAAAGTGAGCACAGGACATGGACATGACATGGACACAGGGCGTGACAGATGGGACGCAAGTTTTCTACAGTTCTGGAAGAACTCTCTCTTCAAATAAGGGTTCCTTAGAAGCAGATGGTTCTGGGTAGAACTTCAGTGCTTCAGAAAAAACCCTTTTGGAACTTTTTGTTTTCCAAGAATGTGGTGCATTGACACAGAGATAAAGAGTTTAACAAACCAACAAAAACCTAAATGAGAGCTGAAGCAGACTACTTCTGATTCGACTGTTTGGAGATCATGAATGACTGTTATATAATTAACATCAGAGCTCTTTGTCATGTCAGATGCTAATTATTTGCTTTGTCTGTGTGCTGTTAGTTGTGTCTGCAGCGGCAGGCTGTGGTTGTCTGGGACAGAAGGACTTTGTTGGCTTTGTTCCGTCTTTGGCTCAGGCTCCTGCACATGTCAAGCCCAAAGCTAGATGCGGCGGTAAATTTGTTGGGCGGCGGTAAAATACTATTACGGCGGAGTGAGGACAGCGCTGAAAGCTAGCATAGCTGTAGTTCATCGACTAACATCTTAACTCCCCCTTTTTCATCCCTGTAAATCAGACTAGTCAGGGGCTTAAGTGCCTGACACAGCCAAGGGACACACCAGTCAGACACTGTTGAGGAGGAGGAGGAGGAAGAGGAGGAGGGGAGGGGGAGCGACTTGAGAAGACGGAGTTGTTCCATTGCGCAGAATAACCACACTGAGCTCTTCTGGGGTACACTGCAATATGAAAACTCTCTAGTTTTCCATTGGAATACTGAATCGCTTCTGAATGTCATCAAAATAACGACAGCATCCCATAACCTCTGAGAGTGATCCAATAGTACAACTGATTCAATATTTACGAAGACAACTGACTGATGATAATCTTGCAGCAGGGGATGAAACAATAGTTTATATTACAAAGTAAAAGATTAGATTAGTATTAGTTTGCCAGGCAATCTGCATTTGTTTACTTCCATTGTTTCTCTAAGTAAGGGGAAATAATGTTTTGAATTGCTTAAAAGTAATATTTTGTTCCTTTTGCTCCTTCTCAGAGAATGAAGATGATAATGTGGTTGCACTTCATTTAGCAGGAAATGCATGAGATGTAGCAAGCTGTATTTTGTATAAAATCAGACAAAAAGTTTAAATATTATTCTTTATTAGACAGTAAACTAACTCAAATGTATATTAATTAGACACTATATGGCCAACAGTTCAATAAGGCCAAAAATATACTTGCCCTGTAACCCTAAGCTTGGCATATGGATATATGTAGCGTCAATTTGTGAGGATGGACACATCACGACAGAGCTGTGCCGTAAACTGAAGTGAAATCACATATCTGCCACTTCCCCATTTAAAAGCAACATGATCAACCAAGTAAATGTAATGTAATATAATGTGATTTCATCAAAGAAGTATCCACTGGTCCTGGCAGCAAAGGGTCATGAGGAGGAGTCAAACCTATGGACACTGCTGAGGACTCACAGCCTGTTTATATGGGGCGCATGCTCTACCACCTGAGCTATACAGGCACCCCTCATTAGCAGTGTTGAGCAGTAATATCTTTCTCAGTAATATATTAGTCAGTAATATATTACTGTGATGTTGTGTGTCTGAACAAGCACTCAGCTGCTATAATTTTATCTTAATTTTTATAATTCCTCTCTTGCAGTAAACACAGTGTTATCAAGTGCTGCAGAAGATAAAGAAATGTTGCATTGCCATGTGCAGCTTCTCACAAATAGCTCCTTGTAACGCAAGTGATAATGTAGTGTATTATGTAATGAGAGCCATTACTCATACAGTATGTCCTTTACCGGACTCTACCATCTTTAAAGAGTGGCGGAGGTTTACTACAGCTGCAGGGCACAATCAGGTGATGCAACCTCTCATACCGCTCTGATGAAAAGGCTGCAGATAGTCGGCTAATTATTTCACATGTTCCACAGGTAATAAAAAGCGGAGAGTCAGGTGAAAACGGCAACTCTGAGCTCATTAAGGACTCTGCATTACAGAGATTTTGGCACTTCAGACGCTTTCTGTCCATTTGAAGTTGGGAAGGAACGTGGTGAGTTTCATTAATTCCAAGCAGGAGAACAGACAACCTTTATATAGGTGGATGAGTCAGAAGCAAACTGATGTGGAATCAAGCATGACTCCTCACACAGGTGGCCAATTAAAACTGCGCATGTTAGCTGCAGGACGGGTTGTAAGCCGTGGTGTTGCATGTCTGCTGCTATAATGAACAAGTACATGGTTTGGGTTTCAAAATACAGTATAGTATAAACTGTCCAGCTTTTTGTGTGGATTAGAAGTATAAACAGCTGCATTACATGGAAATGGTTACATTTTCAATCCACAATAACAAGTTGTAATCATTATGTTAAAAAAAAATAAATAAATAAGAGGAATTATATGAAAATCAGTGATGGATCTCTGTTTGGCACTGTTTGGTGACCTTAGCCCAACATGCTGGATTCATCAGACTGCAAAGCACATTATTTTGTCCTCTCACTGTCTGAAGAGAAAATAATTTAAAAATCATTAGACTGATGAAGAGCTTGGATCAGAGTCCAGAGTTATAACTCCTGAGCTGAAGTGAGCTGATGTCTGTGTCACGTTGACCCAGTGCATTGCCTGCAGCAATTAACAATCATATTAAAGTCATTATTTTGGCTTTCTTTTTACCTCAAGATATATATATGAATCTGACAGAAAGACACTCCTCTGCTGTCTATGAATGTGAGCTGTAGACCTGCCAACAGGTCAGTGCTTCAGACTCAGACCTCCTGTCAACAGTTGAAACAGATATTATGTTAGGGAGTCGGTTGATGTCTGACTTTGAGAGACTGTAATAAAACTGTTTTTAAACATAGTTCCTACATGACTTCATGGACATACTTTATTAGAATAATTGTATTTCTTACTTTTTAAACAAGATGTGGTTGACGTTTCTAAATTACTATATTACCGTGACTTGGAATAATTCCGCATATATATTACATTTTTAGTCGTAACAAATGTTGGCTGGTCAAGAAAATGAAATTCAAATAGTGAAATCTAGTTAAACTGTTAAAAAAATCATACAGGAATGTGAGAGAATCAACTAATCTTTTCTCATTCACTTAATATAAATATACAAGTTTTATTTTATCCATGTTAATTAAACTTATTACTTAAAGTATTATATATATAAGTACTTATACTTAAAGTATTGCACAATTTTACCAGTGCGTTTAGTCAGATAAAGCCAACCAGTAAATTAAGGATTAGATTTCTGAGAATGTTTAGTAATATCATAATCAGAATTTGGTTAATATATAAGTTAATACAATTATTTTGAAAAGGTAGAATTTTTATCCCTTTTTATCTGGATATTTTCTGATATTGCTCTTTATTTATACAGGAAAGCAGCACTGAAGGCTGAAAACAAGAAACACAGGCTTGAAATGAAGTGGAGGAACTCTTGCAGCACGTACTGTACATAAAAACATTTAAGAGAGCATCAGACTAAAACCAAAAGCTTTGTCAGTAACTTTGGAAGGCTGTAAAGTGGACGGTAATGAATTGTGTTTTCCAACTTGACTTTCTTTTGCAAAGCCACGCAGCACCTTTACGAGGCAAACACTCACTTTCTCCCCTTCATTTCCCAGATTAACTGGCCTGCACGTTAAAGTCTTGGCTTGATGTCAATGACTCTGTAAAATAATGAAATCAAGTAAATTGAGTTGGATTTGCAACATCTGTCCTCTACAAAATGAACAAATAAAAACTCAGTTGGAGTAAATTTGCATTTCTACAAATTGTTCAGCGCACTCTTTGAAATTAAAAGTGAGTGTCTTGCAAATATACTCAAAGTACTCTAACAAATGCATTTACATTTCAGGCAACTACTGCAATGCTCTTCTTCAGAATGGTAGTACAATATGACACTGTAAAAAACGTTTTAACTTTAAAAAGTTTGTGTCCGGGCTGCCTAAAAGTTGACTGAATTTGAAAAGACAAGTTGAGGTAATCTTGTCATGATTTAAAACAAAAAGTAATGTTTCGAGCCAAATAAACTTTATTATCAATTCATTTGCTTTTGAGTGAACATTTTCAATAAGCTTAAGATATTAAGTTGAACCAGCAACTATTCAGTCACACTGATGAACATTACAAAGTTCTCAGGAGAGTTTTAATCCTCACACAATGCATACTGGGAAATCTGCAAATATGTTGATCATGTTTCTTTAGAAACTTTTTAATGAGTTAGCTAACAAGTTTAATCAACTCGAATAAATAAAACTTCTGTTTATATTGAGTTAATGAGTTGATTTTAGTTGTGTCCCCTAAATTTCTTTATATGATTTTTAAACAGTGTGGGACTCAATTCTGAGCCAGTATTAAACCAAAACAGAACTTAATCTCCAGTCCCATGAGTTTTATGACAACCATCCACAAAATTCTGCATCAACAAACCACTGAGTGAGCGAGTTCCCTGCCGCAGCCCAGGTTTGGTATTCCCCCTCAACCACCATGGCCTTCATACGGTTTTATTGTGAAGAATGGGCAGTGTGTGAAGCCCTGATGTTTCCTATGTGCCGCAACCGGTTAAACAGACAGATGCGTAGCTGTAGTAAATGAGGTGTTGAAAGAAGAAACCCTTCATGTCCCTCTCTCCCCTACTTTCCACCACTGACATATTAGATCCTCCTTTGGTTTCCTCCTCCACTTCTTGCACTTGATGATCTTGCTGTCATGCTCACTCTTTAATGCCTTTTCTCCTTTTAATTGCTCTTATTGCCTGTAAACACAAGAATCAAACTGGCTATTGTGTTTGATGCTGAAATTAGATATACACCTACAAACTCTCAAAAGGTTAGTGTTATATTATGTTTTATTATTGGTTTTAAACACTAAACCAGTAAAAATTAAAGGGATAGTTCTGATTATTTGAAATGGGGTTGCATAATCAGTGTATTAAAGTATGGTAGATGCTAGTTGGCTGTATTTAGAATATTTTCACTGCCTTGCCGTCAACGGCCTTCTCTTACAGGAAACTTGTTATATCAGCCAAATATTGCTTTCTCCAAACTGACCAAACTCCATAGGAAAAAATGAGTAATTTTAACTATTTGAACACTGGAGTCGCTGCTGCCATCTTTAAGTTAGTTTGTATTACTGTGTAAATTAGGTAAATCGAAATAATCCGTACAAATCACTGAAGTCACACAATAACACAAACAAACTAACAGCCAGCGGCAGAATAGCAACACCAGTGTGGTGCAAGGTTAAAAGTTCCTGATTTTTTTTCTATGGAGTTTGGTTTGTATGGAGAGAGCACTATTTGGCTTACAAAACAACAGTTTCCCGTAAGAAAAGGCTGTCTTCTAAATACAGTGTATGAATACAACTATCTTACAGTGGCTGAATATATTCTGAGCTTTATTATTCCAGGAGTCTTTTTAAGATAAAATTTATAGCCAAAATTGGATGGCTCTGAATGGCTGGATTACATGCCTCATTCACTCTGAAGTTGCTAAGTTTAAATGTTTTGCATTAAACAAAGTCACATCGCTAGAGAAACAGGGAATGAAGCGTGGAAACTTGACTGGCCGTCGATGGCGGCTCTGAGAAGTTAAGCTACTGTGAACATTTCTCAGACAAGCTTCACTCTCCACATGTTGGCCAAGTTTTCCTGCTCTCTTAGTTCTATTAAGGAACAATTCGGTTGTCACCCAGCATCATATATGATCACTCTTTGGACAAGAAACAATGCAGTGATTGTCACTCCTTACCACTTGTTGCATGGAGATCCATAAAACAAATATCACAGAAAAGTTGTAGATATGAACAATTGCGTGGAACCTCTCTACACCTCATTTTTCCTAACATGGGAGTTCTACAGTTCGCTCCACTAAGATGTCTTTTTATAGAAGAAACTTTTTGCAATATTATCATCAGTGAATTTTTTTCCCCTTTTGTCTGGCTCCTCTCAGATATGCTCAGAACCTGCCTTTTCTCATCAAACCTCACTTTACTAGCAGCCAAAAGTGTACTTAAGACCTTCAAGCTTTAACACAGAGAGGATGAATGTTCCCAATGTTCTGGTGTGAGTGTGAATGCTGTTTGATTGAAACAAGGTGGCATGCACTTGATTTAACCCCCTGAAAGGCGTGTCAGTTCAAATTCTCCCCTAATTTGACTAATCAGAGTCTGGCCTGTCACAATGGCCTCCAAAGCCAGAGCAGCCTGAAAAATATGTGCCTTGACTGGCCTAATGACATTTTACACGTAATAAACTTACTCTTGGACACCATTTACCACTACAGGGAGCCGGTCTGAGAATTTGACATGACTTTTACAAGACCCGGGGTGGCTGCCTTTCTCTAAACTGCTTTTGCCTGGGGTGAAAATTATACTGATTATACTTGGTGATTAAACCATTGCTCATGTGAATTGTCAATGCAGCGTGTGCAGCTGATGGGTGATGAAAAAATAGGATATTGATACAATATTGTGTGCTGTTTTATGAATTATAGATCTTCTGTTCACGCTTAGGGAGTGAGAAATGCATCTCCATTTCCCCAAAAAAAAGATGTTTTAGCGATTTGCAAGTCATTTTTGATTTGTATTCAATTGAATGCATTTCAAAGACAATATATTAAATGTTTAAACTGATAAACTATATTGTTTTTTGTCAATATAAACTCATTTTGAATTTGATGCCTGCAACACGTTCCAAAAAAGTTGGCAAAGGGGCAACAAAAGACTGGGAAAGTTGTGGAATGCTCAAAAAACCCACCTGATTGGAACATTCAAAAGGTAAACAGATTAATTGGTAACAGGTGACAATATTATGAAGGTTAACAAACATGGATGGATCGAGGCTCACCACAAAAACTGCATGGGCAAATAGTCCAACATTTCTCAACACAAAACTGCAGGAATCTACAATCCATAATGTCATTGAAAGATTCGGAGAATCCAGAGACATCTCTGCACATAAGGAGCAAGGCCGAAAACCAACATTGAATGTCTGTGACCTTTGACCCCTCAGGTGGTAAAGGATTAAAAACCCCCATAATTGCATAAAGGATACGACATGAGCTCAGGAACATGCTGCAAAGGGAAGGCCATATGTGAACAACATAAGGAAACACTGAGGGCTTCTGTGGTGCCCCAGCTCATCTGAGACAGACTGATGCAAAGTGGAAAAGTGTGCTGTGGTCTGATGAATGCACACTTCAGAAATCCTGGACATCGTGACCTCTGGGTCTTAGGAGGAGAAGGACCGTCCAGATTGTTACCAGCATTTCCAAAGCCAGTATCTGTGATGGTGTGGGGGTGAGTTAGTGCCCATGGCACATCTGTGAAGGCCCCATTAATGCTGAAAGGTACCGACAAGTTTTGAAGCAACATATGCTGCCATCCAGACGTGTCTTACCAGCTGATTTCAGCAAGACAGTGGCAAGACACATTTTGCATGTTACACAGCGTGCCTTTGTAGTAAAAGAGTTCAGGTACTAGACTGACCTGCCAGTGGTCCAGATTTGTCTCTCACTGAAAATGTATGACACACAAAATACAACAACAAAGACCCTGGACTGTAGGGCACCTGAAGTCTTACATCAAGCGAGAACGGGAAACAATTTCACTTTTAAAACTTCAACAGTCATTGCACAGTTCCCAAATGCTTACTGAGTGTTGCTAGAAGAAAAGACGTTTTTTTCTCAAATTCAGAATGATTATATATTAACAATAACCAATAAAGTTCTTCAGTTTGTATATTAAATAATGTTCTACTGTAATCAATCGAATATAAGTCAGCAAATCATTGCCTCATGTTTTTATTTATATTTTACACAATGTCACAACTTCTTTGGAATTGAGGTTGTAGTAAGTTTTTTGCTCTTGTTCACGTTAGACTTACATGTAACTTCTGCTAAAACAAACACAAAAAGATGCAGTTTAATGATGTTGTGAAGCAGACGGATTATGGGAGTTGTTATCTAGACTTCTGAACAACCACCAGAGCTGATGAAAATCTATCTGACGTGAATCTTGTTCATGGATGACGTAATATTAAACTTTTATTCATGTTATGTTTAGTCACATTCACCAACTTCCCTCCTCACTGACATATCCTATGTAGTCTGTCTTTTTCCCTTTTTAGAGGAAGTCATAGCAAGTAGCTAGCAACGGCTTGCACAATGCAACAATAGAAAATTTCTAGACAATTAGACACTGAAAACATGCAAGATAACATGACTAAATTTAACACAATTTTTGTGGCTTATCTGTGATTGCTATTATATCAAATACTAGACAAGAACAGAGAAATTACTAATAATATTGGTGAGCACTGTTTTAGTCATTTGGGGAATTAAATAACTTTGTTAGTCAGTTTGTATCTTGTATAGTTTCTACTTTGCTCCTAAATCTAATCACCTCCTGGAGGTGGTGTCCACATGAGAATTTAATATAGGCAAATATGGCTGCTATAAGTATTACCTCTATATTAGAGGCGGGTTTTAGCCTCATAATTCAGTGTGTTGATATAGGTGTATTTTTATATAGAAACTTTGACTATGGCAGCTTTAACTGTAACTGTAATAATGATCCTAATGACAAAAAGCATGAAAACTGCAAACAGAGAAAGAGAGTGAGAGTGAAAGTGACAGAGGGGAAGAATCGAGAGCACAGGAAAATTGACCCCCCAAAAAGCTGCCATTGTCGATGATGGATTCCTCCCTAATCGAAACAGTTTGCCCAGTCGCCCAGCTGGGCTTCATGTGCTTTTGATTACTCTCCGCCATTTAGTTCCACAAAATTACATGCTGCCTAATGGTCTTTTAATGGTTATAGGTTTCTCTGCTCTTTAATGAGCCTGCACCAGTTGGTTGCTAATGCCCTATGGAAATTTGGCAAACGTCCAGTGTGGTTAAGTATATTTCCCTCCAGTTTACAACTTTGTTGTGTGAAATCACAAACAACGAGGTCGGGTGTGAGATGTGGAAATGCGGCTCGTGCTTCTCCTGTTGGCTTGTTTTGTTTTTACTGTGGAGGCGATCCACCACAGCTCCATAATTGTGCTATTAGGCTTTTGATTGTTTGCACTCTCATGCTCCCTTCAATTTTTCTAAGGTGATAATGTGGCAACTATTCCGTCTTTACACACGTGCAACACACATCCACTGCTCACATTAACACACACAGGACTGCCAGAAATCTCTAAACTGGGTTGCACAAAGAGTAATTCTAATCAGAGTTTTGCAAAACTACGTCTAAAATGACTAAGTCCAGATTAAGAATTAAGTTCGGTTGCACTATTAAAAACTAATCTCAGTTTAGTAAATACAATTTTAGCGATGCAACCTGAAATTAAATAAAGTTAAATCAATATGGAGATGCTTGCTTACATAAAATTAAAATAAATAGCCTCAATAAATAAAAAATACATTTGAGTGCTATTGGGACCTATAATTGTGTGTTCCATTTGAACAGGGAAATTGTAATTTCACCTGAAATCAGATTTCCGGAAGTCAGAGGAACCTTACTCATCCACACCGTCAACATCCAACATGGCTGCTCTGCATTTCAACAGTAGTGAAAGCTGTTTATTAGCACTTGTGTCTGATTAAACCAGTCTTGCATGCAGTTGTGTCTGTGGATATGTTGCTAAGGTGTTTGTATGCACAAAAAATGTGGAATGAGTTGCTATCCACAAAAAAGTTTTTCATGACTTGTTGTGTTGGAACACCGTCAATTCAGATGTGCACGTCATTCCTAGCCCTGATTTCAGACCTCCGGGGTAAGTGAAATGCACAGTAAGCATAAAAGAGGTGGTAAACTGTTAATTTTGGCTGCTCTGTATTCCTCAAGATGACACATTGTCTGCTAGCCAGCTAGCATAAACAGCACGAACAGTTTGCATTAACAGTATGCAATAGCATAAACAGTTAACAAAATGTTGCATTGTTTGCTAACTAGCTAAAATGTAACAAAATGTTGCGTTGCTTGCTATCAAGCTATAATTAAAAAAAAAAAAACCCTGTTTGTTATAAAAAAAGGTAATTAATATTATATGGTTTCCTAGTTAGCTAAAAAGTTAGTTAGCCTAGTTAGCCTATTCATGATGAGTCTGCAAGGAAAAGTTAATTTCTCTTCCTTTGAGAAAAACTTGTTGGCTGAATTATCAAGGGGAGTCAAAAAAAGAGGCGACACATCATAAAACTCAGGCAAGGCTGAGCCTTTTTTTAACTTTCTTCGAGGAACTTGATTGTTAAAAAGGCAGCCATTTTAAAAGTTAACCTCCTCAAGTATACATTTAACGTTAATACTGGATCGCAGTTTAAATTTAGTTTAACATTTTGGTGCAACAGAATTGAATGTACTCTCAGTTTACAGTAAAAACTAAACTGAGGTTTAAAGAGAGGTTTAAATTTAATCTTTCTTAATTTTAAGCTAGTTTAGTGTAACATGATTTAATTGGTTTTAAAAATGAATCCCTGTTGGTGGAACCCAGCCTAATATCTCAAATTTGTAACATGACACGTATACAGTGGGAGGCTTCCTGTTTGGGTCAAGTGGTCAAGGTGACAGAGTTCACCCCCTGAACTGACCTTAATCATCGCCACGGCCATTACTGAGGTGTTTGTGTGATTTTATCTCTACGGCACGTCTGTTTTTGTGTCCTCATGTATCTGTGTGTGTGTGTGTGTGTGTGTTTGTGTCTTAATGGGGACGTTAGCAGCTGCTTTTTGATGAGTGCCTGTTTACTGGACCTAATTAAGCAGAAAACGGCCACACATCTCCCCTGCTAAAGTAGGACCCCAAACAGATGGCCTGAGGACCCAAGAGGCCGTCTGACACCTTGCCCGCCCTGGATGGCCACTCAGCAGCCAGTCAAAAAAAAAGAAAAAAAAGAAAAAAGAAACCAGTCCACAGTGTCCCTGTTAACACCATCCCACTTGAAACAAGGTCATTATCATTGCAAAAGTTCTCATCCAAAGAGGTTTGCCAGTTCAGTGGAGAAATCGACGGATAGACAAATACATTTCCAATATTTCATTTCAAGTCAACTGTAAACACATCTGATATGATTAACACTTGTCAGGGCTTTGGGGTAGAGCACATTGTGCATATTTCCACTGAAAAGTTATAAAGCTGAACGTCTGTTTTTTGTCTTCCGCCATTCGCTCATCTCTTGGGGTTATTCCCGTCTTTAAGCTTTTCTTCAGAGTTTGACAGGTCTTGGGCAAAAACAAACTGCCCAATCGCCTCGAGGAGGAACTCTGGGATACGTCCTCCGCTTTGTTATTCTTCATATTGCTTTATCTGTCTGGAGTCTGACAGAGGCTTACCTGAGGGGACGTGCAGGACTTCTGCTGACACTAAACGGATCACGGAAGCAGCTCGCTACACGCCTCGCTGATGAAGACATCACCACATAGCTATGCAAAGGGAGAGATGAATCCCTAGACCGCAGGCACCGTCATGTTTTAAAGAGTTGTTTTAACTATTACAAAGGAGAACTGAGGAGCCACTCATGGACTGTAGTTAACTCTTCGGTGCCTGGATGCATAAACCACCTTCAGTTTCAAACTTAAGTTTGTTCCTTAAGCTAAATAAGGGTTAACATAAAGCTTCTTACAGAAGGTTGTCTCCTTGCCCAAGTATTAAGACTAAGGCTTTCATGGCAGTCACTGTCATGTGCACTTCAGTTACCTTGGTCATGCTTCACTTACATAATTCTTTAATGTTACTAGACAGTGTTATTCAGTTGTTGGCTAGTTTAGCTACACAGTTAGTCAGCTGTGTCAGCTAGCTTCACCAAAATGGACAACAAAGCCAAGAATAGAATAAGAAGATGAGAATGTTGCTCTACTCAAAGAAAATGAAAAGCACCAGCAAATAATCCAAATTAAATTTAACAAAGCTGTTAAAAAATCTGAAGATGTGGTAAGACAAAACTGATAAAATCAGTGTGAGAAACCTGTTGTGAAATGAATTTTAGAAGAAGTCAGAAATATAAAAATATTACTGTAACAACACAAAAGGAGACAAAAATTGACAAGAGTTGACAAAAACTTTCAAAAGAGTTTCAGTAAAAGCTAACGTTAATATATGAGACACAGGTGTTCATGTCAGCTTGCTTATTACAAAGTTGGTAACCCTAATGTCAAACTCTCTAACAAGTTGTTAGCATCACTCATAGTGTCTGGTGGGTTTTCCCTGTCCTGAAAAAAATGTGTCTTTGTATGTCCTCCTTGTTTTCAAGCACCACAAAGCCATTCCACACATTATTTCATTTTTTAGGGAATGGAATGGGTCCCTTAAAAGTTTGTGAGGAAAACGGTAACTAAGGACCTTCTAGCACCACATAAGGAAATACTCAAGTAGCTAAGGGCAAATGCTGAGAGATGAAAATAATCACCTTATGGTGATTTTATGCAACTCATTTCTTCTTAAGTCATCCTCAAGGGAAACTTTAGCTTAAGTGATTTTATGCAACCGGACACTGTTAAGTACACTCGGTTTAACCTTCCACAACCAGTGTTTGTATTACTGCAGCTACTTCTACTCCTACTACAATTGCTGTTACTGTTTTATGAATATCATGAATATCATGCCTGTGTTTTTTTGTGATTATTCTGAGGTTGATGTGGATAATATATCCTTCATCTCGTGGGTTATGTATCTGAGTGCTGTCATATTATTTTTATTGTCATTCAATATTTCCTCATATTAGATTAGCAGGGGCGCCTCCAAAATAGACAAAGTTGCATTTTCTTTATAATTGCATTAAAATATGACAGTTTAAACCTGATGCTCTAGTCATGTGAGATTCAAGTTGCTTTGACTTTAGAGATATGTGACTTTTTATGTACCATGAAGCTATTTACACCAGTTTTGTGTGAGTTACATATGCATATATGGTACATCCAGATTTCATTGTGTATTTTCACTATGACTCATATGTGTTTCTGATGTCACCAGTATGCTGTGTTGTTTTTTTTTAACCTCTCATTATACCACAATAGCACGATTATACATAAAGAATCCATCATTATTGACTATTTAACCATTTCATGTATTCCTTCCTCTTTTTTTTAGTTTACCATGTAATCATGTAATGTGCATGGGAGCATTATATAGTGTGCAGACCCTATTTCTCTCTCTCTTTTTTTTGACATGTACTTCTGTCCAAAACCTAGTATTTATAATGTTGGATGTGCATGCTGTTGTAAACTTTTTGCACAATATCACTCCTCACTCCTTACTCATTTAAAAAAGGAAAAAACCAAAACAAAACACAACCCTCAACTTCCAGGTGAATCATCCGCCTCTGTGGTAATGTCAAAGTGCTGCACGTCAGTGACTGCACGTTGCAATTCATGACTTCTTTCTTTGCTCTAAAGGGGGAGTGCTCTGGAACCCCACTGTGACTGAGAATATACTAAGTGCGTGTGGGTGTGTGAGTGTATGTGCGTGTGTGTGTGTGTGTGTGTGTGTGTGTGTGTGTAAGAGGGAGGTGTAATAGTACTCTAGAGGGCAGCAAGAGACCATGCAGGATGAGTTGCAGCTTCTGGATTTTTGCAGTGAGGTGGGCAGGGGGGTGTAGAAGTGCTGGACCCTATTTTGGTGTGACTGCACATGGCACACACTCTGTTTTTACTTTTATTTATTTTTTTATTGCATCTTAATATTTCTACCAGCTTTGTTATATTCATACAAAGACAGTAGTAAGAACAGCCCTGCAGGGAGGCTGCTCTGGGGCAACCAATCTTTTTCCTATGATGCAGCATTTGTGAGAATTCATTGATTAACAAATAGAAAGTAATTAAATCATTGTGCTAGAGGCCTAATCATGACTCAGTCATGTGAAGCTCGCTTGAGAGACAGAAACAAATTATAGACAAAAAAGGTCAAATGATTGTGAGTGACACGTCAATATTTCTTATTAATTAAAATCAATTATACTGATGACTAATGATTCACTACAGTTTTTGATTTACAGCTTTTACAGTTAGAAAATGACTGTAATCAGCAAAGCACACAGTAAAACAGCAGTTTATATAGCATGTGTCAGATCAATCCATAGATCAGATGTGATAAATAGGTTGACATTCCATGTTAGTCCATGAAAATCACCTTCATACAGTTTTACAGCATGTCAATAATAAGAGCTGAACTCTATTACAGGATTGTCCCCTGTCATCACAGTCCCAGAGTAGACTGAGGAGGGCCGGAAACCCGACCCTGCTGTTTGTGAGTCCAGGGACGAACAAGCAGGATTAGTCTTGGAATGATAAGGCCGCAGAACATTGTGATACCGCACAAACAGTCTTTGAGTCTGTATCCCCTGCCGACAACATGCTATGTTTTAACATTATGTTCCTACACTGTGTGTACGCCGTATATCACCCTATCAAGGAGGCTGGGTAATGGCTCTGGGTGAGATCAGGCCTCATCAGAAGCCTCGACACAGTCAGTTAAGTGAGCGTATGAAGCTAGTAGCACGTCTGTCTGCTAGTTTTAATGGGAATTAGCTGTTGGTGGCTCATAGTGCTACTGAACAGCTATAATTTAGATTTTTCTTTTTGAAGAAATCAGATTTTTAACATGTGTAACATCTGTTTAATTACTACACTGTAAAAATGTTTTAACTTAGTTAAGTTAGTGTCTGTACTGCATTAAAATCTTAAGTTGACTGAATGTGAACAGACAAGTTGAGGTTAGGGTCAGAAGTTACCAGTTAAATAAACTTGCTATGAGTTAAGTTGTACTTAAGAAAACATGTTCAGTAAACTTAAGATATGAAGCTGAACCAACAACTGCTCAGCTACACTGACAAACATGCATAAATAAATTAGATTTTCTTTCTTTTGAAAAGTAAGTTTTTCGTTTCACTCAAAGAACTCACAGCAGCAGCTGCTCCTGTTGGAGCTACTTTGTTCCAGTATTGTCACAAAAACCATATGTGAAACTGCATCAAGTGAATTTATTCTAAGGTGTTATTGTAAAGAATAGGAATGTAATGGGGTAGAGTGAATCTAATGCACTGAAAAAAAGAGAATTTTTGAACCATTGTCATTGTTTTTTGAAAAGGTTAACAAGTTATATGAACACAATAGCTTTAAGTCAGGTTTACTTCATAATCTGATCATTTTCAAAACAATAATTTGCATGAATGCAACTTAATTTAAAGGCAAGGCACCTTTAAAGTTTACAATTTTCCAGCTCAATTATTTGTTTTACCCAAAAGGGCTGCTCGTTCACAACCTAATAGAATGGTTTCCAGAAAGTATGTCTTTAAATAGTAATCTTAGCATTTTATTTTAGTTAATATAATTAATACAATTGCTAACATTTCCCTGACTTAATGATACCTGCTTTCTTTTAGTGAATTTAAGAAAAACTTAGAAATTGAACCCATTCAGGTGGAACATTTTATATCTAGCACAATATTTTTTGATCACAAAATATAATATCTTCCAAGTCACCAAGAAAGAATGGTGGCTCAACTGCCGGGGCTGAATCTGGATAAGACATGGACCCACAATACTACCAGCAACCCAACCAACACCCTTTTACTGGAATAACAACAGTGGGTTAATGAAATAAGGTGTAATTTCAAGTTAATCCACAATAATCCACAAAAGTAGACCACTATCACCAAAGCAAAAGGCTGAATGAGACTCATTCACAACATTACATTACAACAAAAATACCCTTTTTATAGTGCACTAACCCTCATCATGGTTTGCAGTGTTTTCATTATTGTCAAAACAAGCAACCAATGACTCATGTTCCTTAACAACCTAATAGTAAGGTTTCCAGAACAGTGGATTTTTAAATAGCAGCTTAGTGTGTTATTTGGAACGGTGAAAACAAGCAACCAGTTACTTATCCTAGTGTATTAGAGACACATAGTTTTCATTATTTATGTTTTCTATAAAAGAAAAAAAAAAAGGTCTCAGGAGAGGTTTGACTCACAAACATGAGGGGAAGTTTGATAGTATTATGTTAGATCATGTTTCTTTAGAAACTTGAATACATCAATTGAACTTTGTACAATAGATTCATTTAAACTCTAACTTTACATTAAGTTAATGACTAAAGATCAGTTGATTCCAGTAAATTCCTGTATGTTTTTTTTACAGTGTTTTTGCGGTCAGTAGAGTGACATTTCTGATTCCAATAAACCCTTCAGTGCAGCGTATATCCATAGAGATTACTTCAAGTGTACATCTGACCTTTCCTGATGTAAACGCTGCCACTGTTGCACCAGCCCTCTCACAAGTGCAAAGACGCCAACATAACTGACTATATTTGGGAGAAAAATGGGTCACTGACACATGTCGAGACAACAGCCGGGGTTTGGCAAACGCTGTTGCCATAAACAGGGTGATCAGTGTGTAAATGTCACCAGTCTTGGGAGCTGCACAGGGCTTTTAATTTGTTAGCTTTTATTACCTATCACAGAGACAAGATGCCTGTTATGTGCTGCCAAAACCACTCGACATACCCAAACGGCCCTTGACCTTTTTATACCAGAGTTTACAGCATGGAAAACCAAGCCATACAGGCCATACACAGGCAGTATACAGTAGCCCATAACTTGGCTTATAATAAATGCATGCCCTGTCAAAGGCCGATGTGGGGCCCTGTTAAACATCTCAATTTAAGATTCAGGGCTTTTAACAGGGCAAGTGTAAAAAGGTGTTTGGTGAACAATGTCAACCTTGTGCTGTCAGTGCCAGTGTGTGTGCACTTCATTGAACTTGTCTGCACTGCCTAAATATATTTAGCGTTGCTAATACTCAAGCATGAGTGCACCACAAAGATGATCAAATTTTGTAATGCTATAATATGTAACATTGCATGCAAAAATTTCTAAAAATGTGCGGGCTGTGTCATATACTTTGTTGAGTTGTATACTTCTATTATCCCAGATGTTTTCAGCGATGTTCAAACCAATTTTATTCAAGGTAACAGTGTGTTTCCTACTAGCTGCTAGTTGCTATAACTTCCAGCCTGTCCTCACCAGAAAAACATGTGGGTCGCACGTGCAAGCAGCTTATTCCAACTGATATGTCTGTTTATTGTTAGGTAGAGCCCCCTAGCGGATGTAGTAAGTATGACAGGAGAAGTGTAAGGAGCAAGAAGGAGCGACAAATTCAGTATTTTCATCCAGGAGACCAGGGTTTGACTCGTATTACAAAATGAGTAATTTAATTTTTTTAGAAACAAAAATTTAATTATTGATATGATGTCCATTGTGTCAGTTATGTTGCATGAGTGAGGTCACCTCTGTCAAACTGCAACAGTTTTACAACGTAAACAATGTGTGTAATATCATGTGAGATATGTCCCATGACTTATGTAACATAGGTAAGTCCAGGGGTAATACATGTATTTGGGGAGAAACTGACAATCAAGCTATTCTGGCGTTTAGGTAAGAGGATTTGTTGTACCTTCTGGGAAAACACAGGAAACAACAGATAAGTCTAAGAATGAGGAACGAAGCCAGCTAATGTGACAAAAAATAAAGTGAATAAAACTTGAGCCGTGATAGATTTTCTCAGATCAGCTATGGTGGCTGTTGATGATCCCACAACACTTCAGATATCATCAAACAGTTTTTTTTTATTATGGTTTTAATGTGAGAGAGACCCCCAGTGGCAGAAATGACATATTGTGTGTTTTGTATAGGAGAACCCCAATGTATAAAGCTTACACTGCAGCCATAACAGTCAGAGATATTGGCACAGTGAGGACATTAACCATCTTCTTTCCTCCTCTCTGTAATGCACAACCATGTCTTCAGTCTCTGACATACTGGATGTGGTTAAAACAAATGGAAAAAGGTGCATTAGCACTGTGGAATTGGACATATACCCTGCTGAGAATCTATTACAATCGCACAGAGTCAAGCACACGTGCAATCTTCATTTCATTTTACAGGCACAAATTGAGCAGAGTCAAGCAGAACAATGAAATTATGTCATATATTTATTCACACACATGCACGTTAGGCATATGAATAAAAAGCAAATAAGACAGATCTAATTTCAAGAACATCAGTGCACAGCAGCAAATTTCTTGGATACACTTTAGATTACGTCGGGGCTCTCTTATTAAATAATAGATCTTAGCAGCCCCAAACTCTGATTGTACATCTTTTTTTTCTATTTGATTTGATAAGTTGCCCAGCTAAATTTAGATTCCTTGTAATCAAATCTCGCTAACCTCGTTACATACTTGTAGATGAGCCGAGGTACAGCTTTCATCTTACGACCACCAAGGCAACTCTTAAAGCTAATATTGCTTTATTTGTGTTGATGGCTTCCTTCTGTGTACAAGCCTACAAATGAAGCTGTCAGTTTGATGGCTTAAAAATCACCATTTAACCCTTGACATAAGCTCAAAAATGACATAGTTTGTTTATTCATTAAGACAAAAAACTTACATGTCCTTTAATTTGACCATTAGCTGAAAGGGACGGTTTATTTGAAGTGGGTTGTATGAGGTACTTATAGACATGTATGGAGAGGTGAAGTCATGCCTCTTCAAATGTGCTACATGAGACCTTATGCTGGGAAAAATATGTATGGTAGTCTTTGGCAAGAGAGAAGTTTGCTTTTGTTCTTACTTCAATTTTGCCATGAATTACACATATGATCTTTGTCAGTTCAAAAGATAATTTTACAAGTCGAGAAAGTTGCAGTTTGTGGTAGGTTTGTCATAGTTTAGTTTTGTGTAAAACCACTCAGTGAAATACACATTTTTTCTTGTACAATATATGTCACCAACACCAATGTTGCTATCCGTTGTAAAGTTATCAAGTGTTTTATCCAGCGACTCCTGGTCCTTTTATCAGCTGGGAAGTGAAAACACACAAGCATCGTAGTTTTAGTGGCTAACGCTAGCTGTAGGATGGAGAAAGTCATGACATCACTTACCCAACCATTGGGTGTGTAGTCTTCCTAAATATCTTCGCAGCCTGATGCTTCAACAGATTAACAACAGATACTTTTCTTTCTAAAAGACAAAATCTTTTAAATTTATAGACATCATGTGTGTAATCCATGGCACAACTCAAACCAGCACAGAAGCTAAGCAATGTGCTGTTGTGGACATTAATACAAACAAACTAACAGATCGAGACAGAGGTAAATCAGCAAGTCCTGTGTTCTGCAAGGTAGAATTAATGATTTCAGCAATGGAGTCTGGTTTTCTTGGAGAGAGCAATATTCTTAACATAGCGTACACTTAACATTATATTGACTTTTTCATTTGCCTTTTTTAAATGGCTAAAATATGTAGCACATTGCGTAGCTTCCTACAAGGTACTCCTGCTGCTTCTCCAAACTGGGGCTGTGTCGACCGTTAGTGCCTCATAAAACCCCAAATCAAATAATCTGAACTATCCCTTTAATTTGAGCATTATCTTAAAGTCATCAAGTGATTTCTTGTTAGAGCTCAGGTCACGAGTCACGAGTCATGAGTGTGTCAGAGCCATAATAAATGGATCTTTTTGCATATTCTTCCGACCATCTATCTAATTCAAGACTTAACTTGTACGTGCTACTTTTCAACAAGCCATTAATAACTTGTGTATCAGTATGTGCTAGTAAACACATAATACTCTTGAAAAGTGACACAAATGCGTGCTATCTGAAAGGAGACACATGCAGTGTTGAAAACGACACCTTGTGTTTTAAGAGTGTATCCTTATTTAGCAAGATGCTTTCCGTGGTGGCTTTATGGGACGAATACTGTCTGTCTGAATCACCCCTTTTTAGTTAGAAGGGCCATTAACAGCTAATGCTATCCAGCGCTAAACTGTGCGGGAGGTAATGAAACCTTGGAGTCACGACACTTATTTCCCTCTGCAGTTACAGCTCCAACATGGCTGCCAGCCCGGCATCGTATAGCCTGGGAGGAAATCAAGACAGTGTGAAATATCAGAGTCTCAGTCTCTGCTCACAGATAGCAGCGGGTTTAAACACCACCATCTTGTAATCTAGTGAAAGGTGGTCTAGTTGTGGTCCGAGCGGGTATGCCTGGCACTGTGTCCCCTCATGCCACGGAGTGTAGTGGGTATACTTACACCCATTTGTCTTCCAGCACATGGAGCTGTAAATGCGACATAGAGACAGACCTCACAGCGGGTCTGCAGGGTCAGCGCTGTAGCTGGAAAAATGGATGGAAGGAGTGATGAGTAATGGAGTAATAATAATGGTAATATTAATAAAACTTTACAGGGCACATATCTAAACCAGGAGAGAAGAATAACAAGAATAGCAATCATGTGTCTGTCACAAATCTTAGATTAACCATATCCGGTGATGTTACTGAGGGCTAAACCAGTCTAGTCCTGCCAAAACAAGTCGCTGCTCTTTTGATCTGAGGTGAGGTCATAAATTATGTTACTAAACCACACAAACCCAGCTTGTGCTCAAAAAATGTATCCTGGTCAATAGCTTATTAAGCATTTATAATAAACTGCACCTTGTGACACAAACATTGCACAGGCTGGTCTTGAAACATTTTCCATTTCTATTTCCATGTTTTTAATTTTTGCTTTGGTTTTGTCAGAAAACGTTTGGGAGGAGATGCAAATGCAGAATGTTATGGTGCCTGTGAGATTTCAGCAATATTATAAGTTTATTGCAAGCCACATTGTGTGACACAGATCTAATAAACTTGGGCATAATATCAAGTTTGATGTATGTAGACTGTATGATGATCACACCTACTGAATCATAGACCACTACAACATAAGGCAAGAAAATGTCAGCAATATATAATCCATCTGTGCTTCTATAAAAGTAAAAAATGAATATCTTGTCCATGCAATAGTGGTATTTATATGTATGGAAAAAATCCAAAGAAGAGGAGGATGAGGAGAATGTGGAGTTTAAAATGGCTTAAAACAGATTCTTTGTGATGGCACCCATAGGCTCTGAAGAGCCATTGGGAATTCACAGTGTGGTGGCTTTGGCTGTTGCCGTCTTGGCAACTAATTCTTGGCTAATCCAAAAATAGCAAAGAGGTGGAGCCTGGGTGGAGCTGAGGCCGCGAATGAAGTGACTACCTTGCAGCTAGCCACTTGAGACTCCACCCATCTGTCACTCAAGGTGGCCACTCCCTCACTGCATAAATAATTATGCATAACTTTAACCCTTAATATAATTTAAACAGTTAAGTTGTATAAAAATTCACTGTTAATCAGGAGGGAAATTAGCTCAAGAGACAAAACAGTAACAGGCTGTGAACATGTAAATTATTGCTGACTAACTTTTGGAGGCAGCCTCTAGTGGCCATTTGAGGAACTGTCGGCATTAGCACTTTATGGTTATGTTTATAACTATATATAAAAGTAAAAAACACACAGACAATATCTTTAAATTTGACAGTTTGTGTTTTAAAATGTAACTTCTTTTTGATTTATTTGTCACTGAGAAAAGCCTGGAGATTAGAGTTTCACAAGACAATTAACTTTTCCTCCTGCAACATTTTTTAAATTCTTTTAGGTCCTTCCAGCAGGGTTATACACAGTATGTACTGAGTGATGGATTACATTTCATACCTTTCCTTTTTAAATAAGGAATTATTTAACAATTGTGAGCATAAATGTGTAAATATGTGTGCCATTAGAAGCAGCTGTGGTGATAAAGGCCAAAGATACAATGGCTTATATATATATATATATATATATATTATTTAAAAAGAGTCCATAGTGTCATGATTCATCAACCCGCCCACACTATTTGACAGATTAAAACGCAGTAACATTAAAAGCGGTTTCATTTCAGCGTAGCCCTGCTGGCTCAGCACTCTGACCGGTCAGAAGAGGTGTTAAAGAGGGAAGGCAGATCTGTGCTGGCGAGAGTTACATGAGCTCTGGTACTTAGTGCGGCTGAGGATTTGGATGTAAGTAGGAGCAGAATGATCCAGGGCAAGGGTGATGACTCAAGATGGATTTGTGACACAGAAAATAGTTTATGTTCATCCTCCAGGTGTTAGTTCAGGATTTCAACCACTTTCAGCATGAAGACTTAAGAGCTACCAACAACTTGCCCTTTCCCTTTTTCGGAGCGAGTAATAATTTGTTCACATATTTCACTTTGGTAATACTTTTACATTACTTTGCTTTTCATTTCATCACATTTCAAATAATGTGTCACACAGTATCCCAGAGGTGGCACTGAGCTAAAACATTATAAGAGGTGCAGCTGATTGAAATCATGCTTCATGTAGATACTAAGACTTTCTCAATAATAGCTTGGATGATCTTTGCTGGACTGATCCACTAGAAGTGTCTAGTGTCGGTGTCACGTTTTGCCTCCCCAAGGCATGAAAAGTACATGTATGAAGGTGATAATGACAGGAGCAGTGGCTGAATGTAGCATAAGGACTGAGAAAGTCCATGAAGGGTGGGCGGTTTAAATATGGGAGACTGTGGTTGAGCTCCCATTTGAGACCAAAAGTCAATGTTGATTGTTTTAAGGAAGTTGTTATTTTTAAGGATCGATGTGAAGGATTTAGTGGCATCTACAGGTGAGCTTGCAGATTACACCTGTCTCATCATATGTTTCCAAGCGTGCAGGAGAAACTATGGTGGTTGCGAAACTCATACAAAACAGTCAGGTGTTGGCGATCAGAACAGAGGAAGTGAATGAATGAATGAATACATTTTTATCATTGTATCATGCACAAGCAATGTGCCCAGCCCAAACAGGTTTTCAAGACACCATTATTAAGCAAAACAGACCAAAAACCAGAGTAGCAACATAATTTCAGTTCACATAATTTGTCGTCCTCCTGGATGTTTTTAAATCTGCCGACTTCAAGGTTCAGAGGGAGGGTTCCTGTTCTTAGCTGTGCAACTAAAGACCTCATTAAAATTGATGTAAGATAAGATTCAGGGCCATAATTATGTTTGATTTGAATATTCATTCATATTTTTTTAAGTTTTAACAAAATATCACTTAACCACCAGGGATTAAAGTTTAGCAGTGAAGTTGTCTTGTGGCAGTAAATGCACATTTTTCTCATGAATAAACACTTCAGATAGAGTTCAAGAAATTCCTGTGTATTGTTTCCCAGCTGCTGGGTAAAGTGAAGTGAGCTCTCTGGCTGAAGAGCACACCCTGATCCGTCTTGGCACAAAATGAAATAAGATACTTTTTCAGCACCTTTTTACTCATTAATCTTGCGCTTACACACTTATTGTCAAAAACATTGGCTTGAAGTCTAAATAAACACTTCTGCACACATTTATGCCTGATGCATGGAGCTGGTGCAGGTGGCTGCAAAGACTAAATTGAGAGCGTCTCTGTTGCAGCTTTGTGAGGTACATACTTAAGAACATTGTATTCCATCTCTGCCACATTCTTACAATAAATCCCTGTAAATTTTACACACTGGACCTTTTGCCAAATAGCTAAGCTAAACCTAATCAAGTTGTGATTATCAGCTGATTGTTAGCAGGCTTTATTTTGAATGAATTGATTGTTCTTTATTTCATTTTACCAGATTTTACAGAGTTCATCTTCAGTTTATTTTGGTAGAAGCAGGGGTGCTGATGGACATTTAGGTTCACTAGATATCAGCTCAGCAAATGTAATATATCGATTGATTCACCATTGTTTTACAGCACACTGAAATGAACACAAGTTGCAAATCATTTTAAATATAGAAAGTATTCTATAGAAACTACAGAAGCTTATGTAGTACATCAGTTTGGCACATCAGCTGTCAGTTTGGAAGAAGCTCCTTCAACACTTTCATCACTATGCGTTGTACTTTGGCACGAGGCAACAGCAAGACAGGTGGCAGGAAGTTATTTCAATAATTAGTAATAACATCATCAGCTCCCACCCCTGCTACAAACACGCTTCATCGTGGCAACACATGCTGATCGACACTCATTGGTCGTCAGCGTATCCCAGCATGCAGTTCAAGTGTCTAAAATAGGCCCCTGCACAGCTGGGGCTGCAGGAATAGAGGCAGAGGCAGATTACCAGCTAGTTCCTGTTTGCAAACACTCATACCGAAGCTGTCTTGTGCGGCTGTCATGCTTCATGTGGTGTCTTCCTGGACTGATTCATGCAGAACCCCGCTTTAAGTTCCTTGGCAGTGATCAAGGACAGACGTTGGCTCAGTGATCAAGGGCAGAAGCTAGCCTTCATTGTGTGCTTGACAATGTTGCACCTGTCTAATGGTTATGTACGGACCATCGCTTTGATCTACATGTGCTATTGTTAGTTACTGCAACTCCACAGTAACTCTTGCTGAGTAATTAATTTGCTTGTTGTCTAATGAAAGATGTGAGACTGGCTCTGGTCCCACTGGGAGGCAGTGCACACTGTAGTTTAACTAAGTACACTCTTAGAAATAAGGGTTCCAAAAGGGTTCTTACTGAAGTGCTGGTCCGTTTGTCATGTTTTTTTTTCTTTGAAAACGAAGGGTTCTCTTTCTTCCAGAAAGAGTTCTTCAAGGATTGTTAAAAATCCTTTTTTGTCCAGGGTTCTTTGTACCATAATGTAATAGAGTTCCTTGTGAAAACCCCTGGGTGGGTTCTAGATGAAACAACTGGAATATAAAAGGGTCCTAGGTAGGATCTTTTCGGTGGGTTCTTTTTAGCACCCTTAGAAGGTGGAAAAGTTCTGAATCAAATCCATAGAGAAATAGGTTTCTGGATGGAACCATTACACCATAGACGGGTTCTTTGTAGACCCTCTCACAGGGGTTCTAGATTAAACCTTTCACAGATGGTTCTCAGTGTAACCCTTTGTGTCAGGTTCTAGGTAAAGTGATGAATATTTCCAAGTGATTTTATTTCTAAGAGTGTTTTTATTCTTTGTTTTAACTCATATTTAACCAGGTTAATCCGACTGAGATCACCTTTTCAGTGGAGACTTGGCAGTGTAGTGTGAAGTAACTTTAAAAAAAATCTTTGTTCTTTTTGCTAAAAACTAATATTGCTTTTACTGAAAGAAGAGACAAATAATTAAGAAAACCTGTTGTCTAAATTTGCAGCCTCCTTTCATTTCAGATGACACTAAAAGTCTTGTCTCCTCCTCCCCCCTCTCGTCATATTTTCTCATTTCCTCTGGAGGATTCCAGTATTCCCACTCTCCTTCTTAATACAGTATCATTCTATTGATTTAACCCAGGGAGTCGGGGAGAAAAACTTTTTTTGACACTTTTAAATTTTCCACTTCAGATGTGGTATAATTTAGCGAGTGACTTCAACAAAGGAGACATTTTGTTTGAGTTAAAGAAATTACAATGGAACAATTAAAATAAATCTTGAGTTGAACTTCCATTAACCTCGGCATGGTTTGGGTTTCAGCTCTCTGGGCCCGGAGGACGGAGGCCCTTCATTTGATTTATATCATCCTCCTCTTTGCCTGAACTAGAAGAAAGGGAAAAATTACATAGTTTCACTAAAAATACTGCAGATTTAGTCCCCTCCCCTTTTCTGATGGGGGGAAATCTTTCCTCCCTGCTTCAAAACTTCCATTAGTTTGTGCTGTAAATCTCCCAACAACAGATTAAATCAGCAGTAACTGGACTGATGCTTGTTTTGGTCGCTTTTGCTCTTTGATAAAAAATGTATCAGCCTGAAGTTTGCAGCTCTATATTCCATCATAAGACACCTTCAAGCAGCATTAAGGATCCTAAAACATATTTTCTACTCAAATACAAGTTTTGGTAACACTTTCTATGACACCAATGTCTATAATGCATTATAAACATAATGCATTTTACTGTTTTCCTTTAATTTGTCATCCTTCTGTAGAATGCTATCATGAAACAGATATGTGATTGTCTATAGTTGAATAACATTTAATGTGATGAAGAAATTAAATAATCATTTTGAGCACATACACATAGAAACATAGAAAAGCTTGAAAATGCACCTTGAAAAATACTTGAATTGGATTTTGCAAAAGATGTAGGAATCCTGTATATTACAACTTTGAGAATTATAATACAGTGTGATCCTTGCAAATGCTGCTGTTATAATTACTGCTATAAAGCATAATCAATATTTATGCATACGGCTATAATTATAAATGGATATTAGCACTGTATAATGCATTATAAGTTTGTTCATCTTACATTATAGACATGGACATCATAAAAAGTTACAAATATTTAGTGGCTCTGCAATTTTCCATCAGGTTACATATCATTCTTAAGTTATTCAGTAAAAGATTTAGCAGAGTACACAGCTTGGTTTGTCCTCTTTGATCAGAAGTGGGAGACGGCATTTACTTATTTCTAAAGCTGTAATAAATTTTGGTTACATAAACTTGCAGTATAATACTTTGTAGTGACTACATTTCTGCACAAAATGCCTAAATCACTAAGAGGATACAACATATAAGAGTGTAAGAGTTTGCACAGAAAATATTGTAGGTGTAAGGAAAAGTCACTGCGAGACAAGAGAGAAAATAAAATAAAATAAAATTCCCACAAGACATTAAAAACACTTAATTTAGATCTAAGCACAGCTGAGTTCACTGCATGGATCCCTTGGTTAAATTAAGTGATAAATTTCTTTAAACACACAACAGTTCAAACAGTTACTTCCTGCTGCCATTTAGAGCCTTCAGAGTACAAAGTTGCTGAGTTCAAATTAAAGCAAAAAGTATAAAGACATGATGGCTTTTTGCCTTCCGGTGATCACTAAGAGAAATCCAAAACAAATGTCACTCTGGATAAGATTGCCAGCTACATGTCTAAAGGGCAAATGTAAAATGTAGTTCATCCACCTTTTCATAAGTCTGTATCAGTGCTTAAATCAACTGTGTTTATGTTTCGAAGGCCACACTGATGTGGTCACAGGCGAGTCTCTTGGGAAGCTGGCTCCTGTGATTGCTGTGTACTGACGTAAACTCTGCTCTGTTGGTTCATGTTTCAGCCCCGGAGGCCAAAGTGGCAGGTCTGTGTCGAAACATATAAACACTCACATGCCGACACACAACGTGGAGGAGCGCACATCTTTGAACGCGAACGCAGAGGGGCGTGCACAGAGCAAGATACACAAACAAACACGCGCACGTATCCATGCTGAAATGAGCGGACGCACACTGACCACGAGGAAAGAGATGGGGTGTGGGTCATGTCGTCAGAGTTGGTCCAATTTAGAAGGCTGAGTTAATGAGTGTGTTTACTCGTCTGTTTGTGCAATCCCAGGCGAGAATAACATCACTGGATCTGTGCAAACAACTGTGCTGGTGGCTTTGTGTCCCAGTGGTTCCATATCTTTATTTACTCCTGTATTCTACTCTGTGAATCTTGTGATAGTCTGTTCTCACTGAGAGCAATGTGGGCAAGAAGAATATGTGTAAGCTGTCATATAATGTTTTATCTTATTGCTAAAGGTGGGATTTTTATATTAAAATGTATAAATCTGATCCAAAAGCAACAGAGACATACTATAAAAAAAGCAAACAGAAATATTGTGGAATTAACTCATCTCAACTTAATTTTTTATTCAGTTTAGCTAAACTGCATTCCCAGAACACATTAGTTCTTATCAATTGAAGTCTTTTGTCTTGAACACTGTAAAAACAAAAGATGAGAAAACTCAACATTTTAAAGCAATTTGTTTCAATATATTTTTGAGTTTTGAGCTTAAAAAAATCTATTGAAGCATCTAATGAATATATCTAACTTTTGAAAAAGTTTTAAAAACTCATAATGTTTTGTTGAGATATTTTTTTTCTTTAGATAAACTGGAATCTCTAAGTTTTAGAAACCCAAAAATTCCCATTTCAAAAATTGTTGAGTGAATTCATTGAAGCGAAAGTTAATAATTTAATATTTATAACTGCAGCCATTTCAGTTTTAGGTACTCAAATAATGACAAATCATGTTCACAGCTAACTGGGAATATTAAAAGTAAATGATCTCAACATGAGGTTTTAAGTTGTTAAAACTTTTATTTATTTCAAAATCTAAAAGTTTAAGTTTGAAATGTTGTGAAATGAGTTTTCTCTACTTCTTTAGAGTAAAATTATGAACTGAATGAATTACTGTACAGAGTTTAGTAACTCAATAATGTAAGTTTCTCAAGAAAGTATATGATGAAAACTAGCTGCATGTCTCTAATCCATTTCATGATTGATTAGTTTCACAATAATGAAAACATTTTGAACTGTGATGAAGGTTGGTATTGAATTCTGCACATAAAACTTGACAAATTCACTGGGCTTAGTTTCACATGTTGTCTTTGGGCCAATGCTGGAACACAGGAGCTCCAACAGGAGCAGCTGTTCTTTGTCTGAAATGAAGAACTGACTTTTCAAACTGAGAAAATCAAATTTGTCTGAAATGTTCATCAGTGTGACTTAATAGTCGTTGGTTCAACTTCAAAGTGTTTTCTCAAGTAATCTTGAGAATTAATATTAAGTTTATTTGACTATAATTTTTTTTTTGAATAATTACAAAATTAACTTGTCATTTTAAGTTCAGTTAACTTAAAACTGTATTTCAGCCCAGACACTAACTTGTTTGAGTTAAAACAAATAGTTTATTTATATATATGTATATTTTACAATTCAGCATGTTAAAATATTTGCCACCACAAATTGACAAGTTAAATATTCATCCAGTTAAAAGATTAAAACAATGTGAAAGAATGTCAAAAAACCCTGTTAATACAAAATGTTACTACTTTGTCTCAGTTCATGTTAAACCTAAATATTAAATTATAAAAGTAAAAGAAATGCTGTTGCACACATTATATTTTGTGTAATATTGAGCATTTATTTAGAAAGGAGCAGCTCAGGACAGGTTGTTTGTATCTGTCTGTGTTGATCTCTGCAGCTCCACTGCTGTCTCCAACTTGACACTTGGTTCAACTTTCAGCATAAGTTTCCTAATGTTAATCTCTCACATCTGATAATTGTGCTGATCCAGTTCTTTTGTTTACTTTGGAAGCCGATGCCTACACCAAACTGCCAGACAATTCCTCATTAATGATTCCTCCAGCTTCACTGGAAACCAGCACACCTCCTCTTACCTCATGCTGTCATATGAAAAAGAAACTGATAGACATTTTTCTTGCCAAGTTTAGTGTTTCAGCATGTCACTCACCCAGTGTGTGTGTGTGTGAATGTGACTTAGTGAGGCACAGGTGCAGTTGAGTAAACCGTGATATGGTGGCCCACAGGCAGTGGAAGGGAGTTGTGTTTCAGCACAGTTAGACAAAGATGCAAATGAAGCAATAAATCGACATTTTCTGTAATGACTTTATCTGAAATCAGCACCTATCTTTCTTTTGCAGTTTTGCACTACTGTTATAAGCAGTAATGACACCTGTAATAATGCTGATACTACTGTAACTTCTGTTGATGTTAGAAAAACACTTCCAATCCCTACTAAAACAAACCAGTCTAACATGAAGTGTGTGTGTGTGTGTGTGTGTGTGTGTGTGTGTGTTTGCATCCCAACTGTATGCATCATCTCTTAAAAGTAGCCAGCACTAACATTTTTACCATTTTAATTATTTAATCAGGACTTCAATAAAGTGAAAAAATTTGTGTTACAGATTTAGGGTATGAAATTTGAAAGCAGGCCACAACCAGGCAGGAATGCAATATTTTATTTCCCATGATGGCGAAAGCATGACCCGCCCTGCTCTGCCTCTGATTGGCTTACCCTGACGCTACCCAATCACACTCCTCATGCCTATACCAACCCAAATGAACAAAGGCAGTGAGTACTAGACTTGTCAGAGTAGGGCAGGTCATGACTTCACTCTCTTGGGGAAAACGTTGCAACAGGGAGGGTGCAATTTAAAGACACTATAGAGTTGCATTATGGGAAGCGTAGGAATCAGTATTGTTAGAGGCAGTCAGGATATCTTGCCCTCTAGTTTAATTTTAAACACCAGTTTTTAAAATCTTCTTTGTCATATCATAGGAAAAATCAATTACAAAATCCTGGCAGTGAACTTTTAACATAATGTTTTGTCTGATAAACAGAAGGAAAACCGTAATCCTGTGGCTTCACAATTCACAATAAATTTTGTTTCCGCAAAAAAAGTTGTATACAAAACTTGGTTGACTACAACTTTTACTCACAACTACTGCTATTAACTGTTGAAGCCATGTGACAACAGCTACAACATCCAAGGCTTTGGTGTCAACTTAAATCTTACCATTACTGCTGCCACCGAGCTACTTTTGTTACTTCTGCCGAGTGTCAGATGTGGTGGCTGTGTGGTAGTTTGTTTCATGGCTTGTCATGTGAGAGGGAAAACATGCAGACATTATTTTTGATGTATGGTCTCTGTGATCATGTAGGCTACAGCATACCTGTCATACATTCATACGTTGGTATGAAGACACCTGTTGGGGGAACATGTATGGACTTCATGATATTTTTTCTGTGTGGCAGTAGATCAGTGATACAGTCCTCTAATACTGCGAGCTCGCAGTGAACGATACAAAATGATTTAAGATGGACTGCATATTGTGGTTAGTTATGGTTTGTGATTTTGTTATTAGAGTCACATGACATGGACTGGACTCAGACCCAGTCATAAATTTGATTACTGTAGATTCAACTTAACAAAATCTGAAAAGACTTGCAACTCGACTTGGACTTTAACGCCAAAGACTCATGATCTTGAGACTTTTGACTTGAAAATACCTGATATCGTACACCAAGCACAAAGATAATAAAGTAAAGTATTTAAAAAGTGTGAATCCACAAATAAATGAATTTCCCTCTATTTCCTGAATTAACTAACATTGATGTTATTCAATTTTGCAATTTTGACTTGCAAGTCAAGGCTCTGTTGTTAAATTTCATATTTTGACTTGTTTAGGACTTGAAACTCAATGTTTAGAACTTTGGACTTGACTTGGGACTTGAGTGCAAAGACTTGAGGCTTACGTGTGACTTGTGAAACAATGACTTGATCCCATCTGTAGTAATTAGCATAAAACTTGTGTTGAAACAAATTCTGCCTGTGCTGTTGTCTCACCGCTGCTCCCTTCACATTTCAGTGTGCAGTCTGCACCCTAAAATAGTCCACATGACAGATGTGCTCTCACTCAGCTAAGAAAAAAAAAATTTTAGAGGATCATTTTAAAGCGAGATGCATTTTTGCATATCAGTGCATTTACTTGATTTACAGCCGATGCCTTGCTTCGCCTCTGATGTTTTTGGAGGGAAATAAGTGGTCAGAGGGCAGTGTGAAATTTAGTGGCTTCGACTTGGGTGCTTTAGCACTTATCCCTCGTTTATCACCGATAGTCTGGGCGCTGCAGTCGCACAAACTGTCTCCACTCGCATTTAGCAACACAATTTACCTTTGCCACTTTGCATGCAGACTCTATTTGTCATTTTAATCTGGGTACTGTGCGTTTATCTTCCCTCAGTCAGTTTAATGCACACGGCGCTCGGCTGAGGCAGTCTGTCAACTCATGGCTACATTAGAGCTCTAACGAGAATTAGAGGTACATTCTTCACTAAGATACATGAGCACACATGCACATTTGCATGCACAAACGCACATATTGACCATTTCACACACACTTGTGTGCACTCACAGACATACAAACAGATACATAAACACTGGCATGCTCATGAGACATACAGTAATAACTCTTATCTAATGCAGCCATGGTGGAGAAGGGCCACGCACTCACCATTACCTTCATCTTCCAACATCAAAACCTTCATATACGCCTGCATAATTATCAGTTTTTTCCCCTCCACTAGGAATCGTGATAAGTTACTGTACATCCATTACAGAGACTCAAGAGAGACCTTTTCTGAATAATAAACACTTTTGCATACACAAGAGCATCTGGCCAGTTGAATAAAAGTTAACTTATTCATACCTGTTATGCCTGATTGTCTTTATTGTCTACAGAAGAGGAGTGAAAAAATATGTGAGCTCTGATTTTAAAATCAAGATTCCCAAGAATAAAGGCAGAATTCTGATTTTAAAATGTCAAAATTTGGAGATTTAAGTCAGGATTCTGAGAGAAAAAGTCTGAATTCTGAGAATAAAGTCAGGATCCTGACATGTATTTTTCACACATAGCCCTTTCCAGAATTCTGACTTTAAACTCAAATCAATTTTTCACATGTGGCTCTAATCCTCTTCTGTGCTCTAGACTCTTCACGGGACCTTTCACGTTTTTCGAGTTTCACAGCCACTGTGGGTTCTACACACTTGGAAGAGGAGACAACAATGACGTGTTCGCAATCTGCAAATCCTACATGCTGTTCCTGTAAGCCTCTCCTGTGCTGTATATATGCCAACGTTATCACCTATAGCCTTTGAAACAATTCCACAGATATGTTCTTGTATTTCACATCTGTAAATTTTGCCCTCAAAGTGCAGCTGCCAGGCCTGTGTGTGTTGATAGCAGCTGTCTGCTGTGAAGGTTGTGAGTACTCTGAATCCAGGTCAGGCTGCTCCACTGATTATGCTGTCTCCTGCTCTTTGATTTCCTGTCTGGGACAAGGAGTCAGTGATGATTTTCACCGGCCTCTCAGTCATATAAATCAACCAGGAAGCCCAGACACCGGGACTAGCACTAGACAATCTCTGTCCAGAGAGCGCCAGGAGTGGTTGCAGCCCGGAAAAATCATGTGACTTGGGGTTAAAGGATGATGCTGTAAATTTAGGGAATCTCCCCTACTTGATTAGTCAAAGTCAGAAGGGAGTTAACGACAAGGAAGAGATCGTACCATTTTAATCGTGGACAGATGAGCATGCTTGCTCAAGCTGCTTTGTTTCACAGTAGTTTAGAGATCAAATGCAAAGACACCTTATGTATTTTCTTTTTTTGTATCTTCGTGAATGTTATTATATTATAGCACAGCAGTATCCCTTTAAGAGTTGTTGGATTTGTTCATGCTAGCCTTGATCGAAGGCCTTTTTGGGCAGGTGCAGCAAGTGGGCCAGGGCTGGAACAGCTGCGATGGGATCAAGGGAGGAGGGGGAAAAGATAAAGAGAGATAGAGGAGAGAGAGAGGGGCTTCTTCTGAGCTGCTGCCATGTCATGTACATCCCCCATAAATCTCTGTCCTGGGGAGAGAGAGCAGCTAGCGTTTAGCATTTCATTCGCTGGCCATCCCTCCACTCCCCCCACCCCCCACCTCTCCCCTAGTGCTGTTTATTTTCAGCCCTCAACATACTCCGAAGGCCTGTGAAGTAATTATTTCATAAAGTTACACCTCCGCTGTCACAGATGACCACAGTTGGCCCATACTTAAAAGCCTGGGCCAATGATTAACGTTCGTAGGCAGGCGGCCAGGGAGAATAGCACGGCTACCTCAATTTGTACAAGTACCTTCTGCATGACAAGTAGACGGAGGGCGGACTGAGGGCATCAGACGCAGGAACATTTTACCCTCCTCTGCCTAAGCTAATTAATTAATTATTATTCTTTCATACAAGGAAAAGCTCTTCCTTTATGGGAATGATTTTTAAAAGTTATGTACATCCAATTTTTTTTCATTTGTTTTTATTTTTTTGACATGTTTTTTTTAATGTGTTTTGGACTGGTTAACTTCAAGACCCTAGAGGTTGAGGAAGTCAGAGCTGCTCTTGTCATTGCAACATCACCCTGGCCTGAAAATACAGCAGTGCTCTTCTTTATATTTTGCAACATACTATTGCCAACTTATAACACAATAAACTGCTGATTAAAGTGTTTACAGTTTTCTAAATGTTCAGTGTAAGCCGAGGTCCTCCCTGAAAATACAAACAATATGCAAAGATTTTGTATTGGCACTGGTCAAAGTTTGGTATGATTTCAAACGTATTTCAAGTTTACACCTGTTTTCACTGATTTCAGATTTTTCAGTGTATTCTGAAAACCAGAAATGTCTTGAGTCTGTCTCACATTTGATGACTTTAGACTCAACTTAACAGAATCAAAAAAAGACTTGCAGTTCAATTTGGACTTTAACACCAATGACTTGTGACTTCACTTGGACTTGAAAATACTTGATACCTTCTCCCAAGCACAAAGATTAAAAAGTGTGTAATTTAAATGTAATATTTAAACTGTGCCACAAATCAATTAATTTCCCTCCATCTCTTGAATCGACTAAAAGTAACGCTATTCATTGCGAGCCAACACTTAATTCCCCAGATTCACTTTGTCTGAACTGACAGCATCTAAAGACGTTGCAGAGAACCATGAAGAACTAACATTATGCTACTGAGCCCAGAAAAAATACTGCTAAAGATAATCTTGTCTGTGTACAAAAACTACAAAAAACATTTAGCTAACATTTGCTTAACAGCAAAATAAATTTGTAGCTAAATTTGGGGCTGTAAACTTTATGACTTGATTAGGACTCAAAGTTTAGGACTTGCAGGATTTGACTTGGGACTTTCCAGTCTTGACCTGGGACTTGACTTGGGACTTGAGAACAAAGACTTAAGACTTACCTGTGACTTGCAAAACAATAATTTGGTCCCACATCTGCTGTCAACACACTGGTACAGTTACATACTGAATAATGCTATGTTCAGTTCTCTTAAGATAAAATACAACTTGGGGAAAATCTCTATAATACTAGTCTAATCGTAATAATAGTAGTACAAAAATTCTGAAAAATGCTTTTCCTTTCAACTTTTCTCCAGTCTTCTTGCCCTCAGCGAGCAGGTTTATCACTCCAGTTGTACATATCATCTGTCTCACATTGAATAATAATGATAAAAGTTAAACTACAACAAGAGCGTGAAAACTTCTTCACATGTTGGGCCAAAGGCTACACCACTCATGTTACAATAGTAAGATTAGTGGTGCATAACACATACTGTAGTTAAACACAATGGAGGGCATCATTTTATGGTGTCTTGCTTCTGTAATGGATGTATGTTAGGATGGGATAACAGTAGGCGGTACTGTTAAAATGATCATCTTAAACCATATTCATCTTTTTTTAATTTCAGCCTCTTCAAATTGAATAATCTCACTAGCATGTGACCTGCTGTGCAGGAGAGATTAACAGTGCCTTGGGGTTGAACACCCCGAATAATAAATCACTGTAGGCACTATATCTTTAAGTTGAAAGCTGTGAAGTTGCATGTTGTGTTAAAATGTTATAGTGATACTACATCTAACCAGATTTCCTCCTTTAAATTGATAAAAAAAATATATTTTTAGCAACAATTCCTCAGTTTGTCATTGTCATTTAAACAATATAAGATAGAAGTTTTAGAGTATTAGAGTATTAAAGAGTATTAAATTTACAGTGAAATATAAAAGTTAAATATATCTAATGAGAAAATGTTTAGAGAATAAGTTAAGTAAAAAGTACACTAAAATAAACTAAAATAGAAAAAGTGGTATTGGCAATGACACTGAAAGTAATATTAGCAATGATATTGAAAAGTAATGAAAAGTAAAATTGGACATGATATTAAACGTGATATTGTAAATGATGATAATAATAATAATGATGAAAAGTAATAGTGCACATAAGTTTAAAAATCATATGCCAGTGACACTGAATAAAAATAATTCACTTGAAGCATTAGCCATCTTCAATAGACATGTGAGAGTGAGTATTTCCTCTTCTTCTTCCTTTTTTAGACTGAAGCGGAGCCCCTTTGGCACTCTGACTTTCAGGTTGTTTTAAAAGGTCTGCTTCCTCCTGATGTAAAGTCATGCTGATTTACACACTCGCAGATAAAAACCTGTCATAGCTGTCCATCTTAAATCACATGCCTCTGCAGAACAGCTGCGTGTGTGTGAAAGACAGACCACGGGTATGTGTGTGTTTCACATATAAAAGCATTATGCGTAGGAGTCCTGTTAAAATATATACATGCACACAGATATACTGTAGGTGCTATTAATTGTATATGCAGACACTCACACGCGCAAACACACACACATACAGTATGTACACAAAGCTCCCTGTGTGCTGCTCGTCCGGGTATGTTCACCCAGATCATAAAAGTGCAGATACACAAGGGCGTAGTCGTGCCCATCATGATTTTCAGAAGTTATAAATAGAGGAAAAGCTAATAAACATTTATGGAGCGACCGTAAATCGCCCGCAGTGTAAACGCTTGACAATAAGTTCTGTTATCCCCACAATGTCATTTGAGTGCCCTTTACTGGTGAGGCCATTACTCATTCAGTCCCCTCTGTGATTTCAACCAGTGCTCCCATTGGCTGCGGCCCCAGGGTCCTCCAATCAGGCGACCCGATGGGGCCAGGTGTAACATCCACCGGACCCCAACTGTTGTGTCGATGACATCATGACGCCTGGCCATTAATTTAACTTTGTGAAGTGTGAAACGCAAGGGAAGGGAAATGTTATCGTCTCTTAAATATGTCAGTGTTATGGGTGGGATGGTTTGTGTGTTTGTAGAATAGGGATTATTGTTGTCACCGCTGTAGATTAGCTGCGCTGCTTGGTGTGATGCAGGATCTTTGCGCAAGGCCTCAGCATCAACAGCTTTCGCTGTGTGGGGCTGTGGGTGGTTAACAGGAGCTCAGCCCTCAAGAGGAGACTCTCTCTTATTTTGAAAAGAATACTGTACATGTTGTGAGCATTTACATGTTGTTTACCTTCTTTAAAAATTTGGTTTTATTTAGTTTTATTAAGTGCAGTTACTGATTAGATATTAGCACATGGTCATCTTAAATATTCTGCTTCTACCATGGTGAAACTTAAAGGGACAGTTCACCCTAAAATCCAAAATAAATCTTTTTTGTCTTACCTGTAGCGTTGTTTCTCCATCCTAGATTGTTTTTTTGTGAGCTGCCAAGATGCAGAGATGTTTGCCTTGTCTCCAGTATAATGTGAATAAATGGCACTAGACTTGTGGTGCTCAAAGAACCAAAAAACAAGAAAAAAAAGAAAAACTCAAAAGCATTGTTTCTTTTAAGAAATTGTGACCCATTCACCACATGAAACTGCTCACAACAAGGTCTGTGGATTATCTTGAGTAACTGGGACATGATTTCTGGAAAGAGACACTGCTGTTGAACTTTTCAAATGTATTTGAAATACTCAGCAACTCACACCAAAACAATCTGGTATTACAGGCCATTTTTTCGCTTTAGGGCGTACTGTCCCATTAGCACACATGCTGTTAGTTAAATGTGGTTTTGAGAGGGTTTGATTTAGACACGGAGTTATAGAATTTCCCAAAGCATATAACACACATGTATTGTCTACCTTAAACATATAAACTGGTGGTGGTGGTGGTGGTAGCTTTTATCTTTACCGTCATAGCAAAATATTGGTAATATTGTCTGATAAAACTAGCAATACTACAATTTAAAGAACAGAGAATTTAAATGTGTAATATGTAAGTTCTGCTGCTGGGGGTTTCTCTCACAATAAAACAATAACAAGACATAGTTTGCTAGTATGGAAGTCTGACACGACTCAGAATTGTGCATTCACCATGTTCACATGGCGGCCATGTTCATCTGACATTACACTCGAGATGGGAATCTCAAATGCTGTTATCAAAAGGATGATGTCATTCTGCTGTGTCCTAGGTTCTGACAAATTATCATTTAATTTCAATTTTATTGATGTGCAATTGAAAAAACAATGAATAGTGAACATACAAGTGTCATAGGGCCATATTTCCAGCTAAAACAACATGAGTTAATCAATTCTGAATTATCAACAGAAGAATTCACTTACTATCGTATTGTGTAACACTATCAGCTTGTACTGTTAGCTAGGAGGTGGTTGAATGCTAACGTTAGCTGTTGTCTAACTGTAACTATTGGGTTATCAAATATGTTGTTTTAGCCTGAAATATGGTCTGATGTTCCTCCAGATTTTAAGTTACGATTGTCTTCTCAGTTGATAATCAATCAGAAAGCAGTGAGATGATATTGATTTGTCAGATTTGACTTGCAACCTGGAACACAGCAGTATGACATTATCCTTTATATAACAGCATTTCAGCATCTCAGCCCGACAGTGATATCAAAGGAAAATGGCAATTTTAATGCAGAAACGTAACATATTATAGCTTTTAAAATGCACAGAACTGCAGTCCACAGCTATAAGACGTTTTATAATGTTTTATTGTATTAAATAATAATGTTGGCAGTATAGCATTGTGTTTTGTAATTAAATGTATACATGCATACAACATATGGTACAGAATATCCTTTCTAAATCCCATTTGCTTGACTGTCCTCTATGTTAAGACAGGAGCAAAGGATGATGAGATTGTTCTCTAGTTGCTGTACGGCTCCTGAGCAGTGATGGAGTGTGTTATGTTTTAAAAGCTAATTAGCGTCACTAGCAGTATCAGCAGCCATCAATCTCAGGCTCAGTAAATAACCAAAATGGACCAAATAACCAAGTTTGGCTGATGATGGTGGATGTAGCCTTTGTTGCTAATGGTGGTCATTAACCTCTCAATGGCTAAATAATAGCATCTTAATTAATTTGTTTCAAAGGGAAAGTTTGTAGTAGAATTTAATTATATTAATGGGGGAGAGGCCACAAGGTGCACGGCTGAAGGATTGGCCGATGTGTGCATGGACCTAAACTCGGATGTGATTACGGCGGTCATGGTGTGTGCATGTGTGTGCCCACATATGTGAATCTGCATGTGCTCATACATGCATGTGCACACACGCACACACACACACACACACACGCACGCACACACACACACACACACACACACACACACACACACACACACACACACACACACACACACAAAACACCCTTTACACTAATGTTGTGCTGTCAGCATATAGGCTTTAAAGCAGGGCCTGTGAGCCAAAATGGGGCTTGTGTGCGGATGTTGGCCTGCCATTAAGCTCAGTTTGGCCCGCCTCATGTTTTTAGTGAAAGAAATAATCATTTTTAAAAATTATTATATAAATCGCTGTTCATGCTGTTTTATCTTTTGTGAGGTAAAAATGGTCTTTAATGGTCTTTGATTACCAATCAAGGAAATCTGGGATCCAAGTTACATTTTGTAACTTAATACAATGCGCAAATCAGGTCACTTATTTAAATATCACCAAAGTTTTGTCAAGCACTTTTTTTTTTTTTTTATAGAAGGTCTCTTTATAATATTATTTAGAGATGAAATACAATACAATATGTTTTCCTTTAGGTTTCAGTTTTGGCTCTCTAAGGGAAAAAGTCTGGGCACCCCTGAAAGGATATATTTTTTTTATTATCTTAATATATAATATAGCTGTTTTAATGTTGATAGAGAGAGGTTCCATTTAAATACATGGAGGTATCATTGATTAAACACACAAGCATATAATGGTCTGTCACACATTTTCTCAGTTTGCATTTACATATTTTAATGTTGCTCTGCCTCCTGTAATGCATCTTCCTGATATACTGTATATAGATATCTTATTTTTCTTGGTTTCAACTCTGAAGAAAATAGCAGGTAGCATACTGAAAATCTATACTCAAGTAAAAGTACAATTACTCCCATAAAAAACTAAAAGTAAAAGTGAAAATTAACATATCAAAAACCTCTAGTAAAAGAAAAGTAGCTTCTGCAATTTGTTTTGAAATTATGAAAATAATGTTAATGTTAATGTTAATGTATCCCAAAAAAATAGGAAACCACTGTGGGCCATGTTGGGCCTCTTTGCTGTTTTAAATGGACTCCAGTTTAACCAGTCCTGTTTGAGGTATGCGGATGATGATTCTAACCGCAGTGATTTGCAGTGAGAGTCACAGCAGATTAAAGCCTATTTTAGAGCAGAAAATGTTATGACCACCGCCTGCTGTGGTTTACTATTCCTGTCGCTCTGCTGCCAACCAGATAAAGACGTCCTAATTCAGTAAATTCAGCCTCAGTCCACACACACTGAACCCCACACATCCTGATTAACTTTCTATATCTGCTGCTCTTATGCTCTCCATTCGACTCCTCTCTATATCCTCTTCATCTTCTTCCTCTTAATTCCACTCCTTCCTCTGCTTGTAGTTCTCCTCCTCTCCTCCCTTCTCCGGATATAAGTACAGCCAGATCTATTACCAGGCCCTGCAGATATACTGAGACAAAATGAGAGACTTTGATTTTCTAATACCATTAGACTATATATGTGTGTGTGCGTGTGTATCTCTGTGTGTGTGCATATGATTGTGTGTGTTTGGGTGGGGGAGTGTGGAGATCCGATGGAGGACTCAATAAGAGAAGAAGAGCTGAGATTTATTAGTGGGACACAAGTCCAAAATCAATCAGGTGATTGAATCAGGATATTATTGGTCGTAAATTAGAGAGTTGTTTATGTCAGAAAGGGGAAGGAGGAGAGGGGAGGAAGAGGCTGAGTGCAGAACAACGAACAGCAAGGTAAGCTAGTTGGTGAGCTTATCTGATTCTTTATGTCATGACCAATACATGCCCCCAGTAGTTAGCCTCGCTGGAATGCTTTTTTCAGCAACGTGGGCCATATTTTACATTCTAAGTAGTGCAGCAGGCACTTTCTTATCCCGGTTCATTTCATTTTGGACGTTAAAACCCTCTTTATCAGAGGAAACACGAGATGCCATAATAAAATCAGGAAAGAAGGAGCAAAACAAATCAACAAACATGGATGAAACCGATGAACTTCTTCAGAGGGGCAGAAAAGTTTCAATAGCTAAATAAAATATGCAATAAAACATTAATTGAATGAGCCTACAAATGTTGGCAAACAGACACACACTTAACCAAGTCTGCAGAGTCCCAAAGAAGACATGGGGGAAGAGAAAACACAAATGAGTCAAAAAATATTATCGGTGCAAAACTTGCAAAACTTTTGTGTAGTCTGTGTTTATTTCAACTTTTGTTGTTGTTTAACATTACTTGACATGCTAAGTAGCTTACATTAGCAAACTAACATTTGTGTCTGTATCATTAGCTTTAACATTACTTAATTCTCTTTTATACAACCTGTTTAAGACAATAATTAAAATCATACTTTAAACCTATAAAATGTGCCCCATAGATTTGATTAAGTGTCTGTTTGCCCACATATTTGTAGGCTTATTCAGTTAATGTACTGTTGTAAATTTTATTTAGCTATTTGAGACTTTTCTTCCCCTATGAAGAAGTTCATCCATTTCATCCACATTTGTTGATTTGTTTTGCTTGCATTTCTGATTTTATTACAACATCCAAGATTTTCTTAATGTCCAAAATGAAATGAAAATGTATAAGAAAGTGACTGATGCACTGCTTACACATCTATTACGTTTTTGCAGTTGGCTATTCAATCTATAGTTATGATGGCATTGTATATTCGCCAAAGTAACTGCTAAGATCTGGAATCGCCACTAAAGTGGAGTCAGACAGGGCAAAGCCCACAAAATCTAATGAAGTAGAATTATTCTTAACATGCAGTGTTATTTTAAATGGAATACCGTATTTGCAAGTGAATAGTATTAAAATCATTTGTTTAGTTTAGGAATAATAAACAAATTTAATATGAGACCACTAAAACAATGAAATCTACATCCAAGTGAAAAACTGCTAAACTTGCAGACTAATGATAATTACTGATCCATTAACATACTGAGTGAATGTGTAAGTGCAGATGAACACACACACACAGCATATGCCTCCCTACAGGTTGTGAGTTGTAGTCATATGATAGAGGCTATGTTCCCATGAAAAAGAGAAATGTCCATCGTCCAGAGCTCCAAACACAGTTCACAGTTGAAACAACATCTAATAAAAAAGAAGAGTGGTGATATAAAGATAAGGCTTCATGAATATAAACTGGCCCAGGGGCTGATAAAGAGGGACAGAGAGAGAGAGAGAAATATAATGGAGGGAGAGCAGACTGATAAACATGAGTAGACAGGTTAGACAGTCTAAAAGATGGAGGCTTCCCTTCCACCTGAAATGAACATGAATCTTGTATCCAGATTGTGTCTGGATCTGATATACTGTAAGTGGATTATATTTACCAACATATACACTGACATATGAATTTGTTTCACTCTATGAAACACAGATACTGAATTCATGCCATCATTTCCTCAAACAGTATTCAACCCAGATGCATCATAATGATGCATGATACATTACCATGTAAAGACATGGATTGCTGATCTACCTTTACTAGCATTGTATTAATTTGGATAAATGTGTCTGCAGCCACCTTCAGAGACACATTTGGCTCTTGGTCAGTTAGGTAGTGAGCTTCTGTACATGACCACAGTTCTCGCACACAAGTTATGATCCCTGCTATGATCAGGTTTTTAGAATATCCTGATGGTTTTCATATTGTGGTTTCAAGAAACCTGGATAAGCCTTTATCCCGGTTTTGAGAAATCTGGATATGCTACCTGGAGTATTTCAAATAGAAACCAGATGATTAGAAATCTGGATACTGTTAGAATCATGCAGGGATATGAATAACCAGGTTTCTCATGTTCCATGTAAACACCATATCCTGAAGAAGAGCAAAACCAGGATATTCGTGTGCATGTAAACGCAGTCAATGTGACATTAGTTTTGCAGTGTAGTAACAAGAAGACAGTTGTTAGGATAGTATGTCAAAATTACTACATATCTCATATTATAAAAATGCTGGACAAATGACAGAAGGTTATAGTTAAAGATGATATCTGGCAACATTACTGTAGTGGTACCTCATTAAGTTTTTGACCACTAGTGGTGCTATGGAGCAGTGTGATGAGTGTATCTTATGCAGTCCAGGGTGCTGTCAGTCCTGTCAGTTGTAGAGGGTGATCATATAAATGTGTAGTGCATACAAGCCATTAAACATGTATAACTGAGTAGCAGAAACAAGGAAATCCTGGAGCTTTGTTAGTTGCTATATATGACATATGGCTCCTTAATGCATAGACTCCACCTCTGCAGTCATGTGAACAATGCCATACTTCATCTACCACAATGTGCACTCCTGTATGTGGACAGAAGGTCCAGGTTATTGCAGTTTCTAAATTATACAACTATGATGAATCATTTTCCTAGAAATCCTTAAATCTGAGGTCCAGTCACACGCTGACTTCATAAATCAACGTCTCATCATGCAGCAACATGCTGATTTTTGTTTTAACCTGCTCAGTCTACCAGAAACTGCTTTAAGTGAAGCATCAGATATGTGTTTTTGTGATGCTGAAACATTCTTATACTTTTTCATTGTCATCTGTGGTGAATCTCACCATCTGGCACTCACAGTGAGTTAAAACAAACCATCAATAGTGTTTGGAAATACTATTTGAACCAGGTCTGGGTCTCATTTAGAATTTCCCATGTCTGGATCTCTCAGATGTTGGGAAACGTCATCTTTCTCTGCATCAATAGAGCAGGAAGCAGATTATTATTACAGAAACAATTTTCCAAGAGCTTTTGAACCCAACTCTGCTTCCCTCCTTTCTTTTCTCTTTCTCTCGTTGTCTGACTTTAAACTAATGCGCTTTCTCTGTCCTTCCACACACTACCTGTTCATATTTTCTTCACTGTTCCTTTAAATTTCTCTTTTTTCCCCCCATTTTCCTCTTCACATTGACATCATCTTTGTTTAATCTTCGAAAACACCCTGTTTTTGTTTTCTTGTGCACACGCCTAGTCATTTGATGGCGAGACGTTTCAATAACGAAATCATGTCAAACAGTCAGTCATTGTACTCCATCATAAATCAAAGCACATTTTTTCTCTCTCAGGGATATTATGTGTTTTTTAACCACAGTGCCAGCTTTGTAGACTGGAGCATCAGCTCGAGGTTATCTGGACTTCTTACATAAACATGTTCTAATGTTTAAAGAGTTCAGCATCTTGTTCATGTTCACAGCACTGATTTTGTGTCCAAGACAGACCAAAGGGCAAACCAAAATCTCAAGGCACACTTTTATTCATATCCATGCAGAATAGCCTCTATAACCAACCTAGCCAACCAAGGCAATGAGTAGCCTACTAGCCAATCAGAGGCAGACTTCCTGCTGTGTGGGTGGGAAAAAAAATGAGGCATCAATAAATCATGGCCTTTGATGTGTCACACTCTAATAATTCCCACCATCCGGCAAGTGTGCGAACACTGGGAACTGTGGTTTGCTTTGATGGAAGGTTTATAAAGGAACTTGAGGGTACAGAACTTCCCTCTGTAAAAAGTACTAATATAGTAAATCAAAAATTCATTCAGAACTTTTTGCATATTTTTATTTTGTAACAATGATTGTCACAAAATCCCAAGGCACACCTGGACTTGCCTCACAGCACAAGAGTATACCTCGGCACATTGTTTGGGAATCACTGGTTCACAGCAACACACTGTATTTTTTCACCGAGATTAATGATTAAACAGCTCCTTCATGTTGAACAGTACAGCAGTAGTTTTCCATTCACAGCTTTACCGCAACGTGTATTAATATTTGTCCATTTAGTAGGACATAAAATGTCAATAAAATTTGCCTCTTCATGGAAACACAGGAAGCAAGTATGTACACCACATGGCCCAAACTATGTGGACACCCCAACAAGAGCATTTGCGAGGTTTAACACTGATGTTGCATGACACGGCCTGGCTGTCACACAGCGGATGGATTTGAAGTCAAGACAGTTAAGTTCTTCCCCACCAAACTCAGAAACCTGTCTTTTGAGCACTTGGTCATTGTCATTTTGAAACAGAAAAATGTCTTCACCAAACTATTGCCACAGACTTGATATGTTGCATTACTGCAAGATTTTCTTTAATGGGAATGACAGGGTTTCAGACCACATTTAATGGGATTGGGGTGTCCACATACTTTCAGCCTTATAGACACACTGGAATCTACATGGGATAGTTCGGATAATTTGAAGTGGGGCTGTATGAGGTACTTATCAAGAGTAAGTGTATCACCTATAGTAGATGGAGGTTGACTCACCCCCATTTTGGAGAAGCAGCACAGACACACCAATGTCAGCAGCAAAAAGTATTTTATATTTTAAGCAACTTAAAAAATGTCAACCCAGGAAATGTTTAAGAGTAAATATTTTCAGTGCTTAACTTGCCTTCAGACAGCCTTTTCTGATGAGAAACCGCTGTTATATAAGCCAACTGTCACCCTCTTCAAAGTAACCAAACTACATAGTCAAAATCAGCAGTTTTACCTGGCAGAACACAGGGGCTGCTGGTCACCACTGCACTGATTGGTTAGTTTGTGTAATTATGGAATTTCAATGAATCTGAACTATCCTTTTGAAACACAAAAGTCACCCGGTAACACAAACAAACTAACCAAGTGAGGCAGCAGTGGACCAGCAACGTCTGCGTTCTGCAAAGTAAAATTACTGATTTTACTACTAGAGTCTGGTTGATTTGGAGGAAACAATAACAGCAGTTTCCCATTAGAAATGGATGTCTGACAGCAAGGTAAAGCAGGTAAAGCGGTGAAAAAATTCTAAATACTGTGTACGTTTAAATTAATATTGATTGTTTTTGGGTGGACCTTTTTTTAAGTGGCTGAAATACATTTTGCTGCTGATCCTGTCTACAACAGTACATTTCTTAGCTTCTGTGCTGGTAGTCCTCCAAACTGGGGGCATGCCAACTGGCATCTATTCATGTTTGTAATGTACTGACTATCAATTAGTACCTCACACAACCTCACTTCAAATAACCACTACCTGAGCAATTTAAGTGTGAAATTGCACATTCATGTTTTTGTATTTTGCTGTTGCATTATGTGCTTGTGTATGTTGCAGTCACTGAGCGGTAGGATCTCAATTCTTCATAGACAGAGGAGGTCTTGTTCTTCCAGTTACCCTCACACTGAATGAGTAACGTCTGTCTCTGTCATTCCTTCCATCTTTCTCTCCTCTCTATCTCCTTCCACCCCTGTTCTTTCCTGCCTCCCACACTCCCACGGTCTCTCATCCATCCCCCTGCCCCTCCTCGTCTCCTCCCTTCATCTCTCCTTTAACCTTTCTTTTTCCTCCCTTCCTCATCTCCCCTCTTCTCTCCCTTTCTTTAAACCCCCTCACCCCCTCCCTCTCTCTCTCCATCTGTAACCAGGCTTTATCAGTCACAGTAGGGTTATTTGTCTATCAGTTACAAGGGCACGTCTTTGCCAAGAGTGAGATAACAGAGGATGAAACCATGTGGTGGTCCTCTTTCTCTCGTACTCTCTGTCTTCCACTCTCCTTTGTCCGTCCTCCCTCCTTATCAGCCCCCATTTCCTCTGTCTTCATTTTCCCCCACTTTCTCCCTGTTTGCAAGGGCATGCACACATGCACACACACACACACACACACACACACACACACGCACACACACACACACGCACACACACACATTCATATTCTCCCTTCTTTTTCTCCTCTTGTCTTCTGTTTGTGTTCATTAGCCCAGTTCAGCAGGCGTGGGTCTGGTTGGGGCCTGAATAGAAGAACACTGGTCTGGCATGGAGCCTGGCATTGGCCCTGATCCCCTGTAACACACACACACACACACACATACATGCATGCACATGTATGCACATGCACACACACATCACACAAAAGGCTGCCAGCACGTACATATGGAAGAAACACAAGCGCTTAGAAACATAAACATACATGTAAGTACAGACACAGGCGTATGTGCAGACATTAAATCCCCTACACACACTCTCATGCACACATGCACACATGCGCACACACACAGGCCTCCCATCCATCCATCTTAGTTCCTTGATTAGATTAGGCATTATTAATGGAGGGCCTGTGAGCCGAGCAGACAGCGGGGTCACACCGAGTTTAATTCCATTCTCAGATAACTTCATTTGGCCTGATGCGATTGTTATTGCCCCGGTGCTAGATGTTTATAGGAAACAATAGCCCCCATAACACATCCAGACATCCTATTTAAAGAGGGTCAGCCAGGGGCATTGGATACAGCAGCTCCTCTTCCTGCCGCACCGAGTCCGGTGTTGTGGCTGATTTAAGGGGTTGGCCATTTCCCATGCTGGGGAAAAGAGGATTAACTGGCGTATTGAAATGTATTACCTTAGCCGGGCGAGCATGTGCACCGTCAACGTGTGCCTCCGTCACAATATGGATAGGCGAGCGAAAGCAAAGGGAGCGGTGCTGGAATTTTGTGATAACCCTCCGCGTGGCTTTCAGCGAGCAGTAAATCTAGTTTTTTATTGGTTCGTTGCAGGGAGCTCTCTTACAAAGAATAAACATTAACCGTAGATGGCACAAATTTATTATGTGCGGTCGTCGACAAGGCGAATAAAGCTGTCGAAGGGAGAGTGACAGAGAGGGGAAGAGGAGATTGATATGCACACTGCATCACAGAGGAGAATGTAATTAAACTGGAAGAGTGGAGGATTTTGGTTCTGAGCACCATAGATAGATAGATAGATATCAGTCTTGTCTATTGGCGATGGCCTATATTTAACAGTTTTAGCCATGTTTAAAAACGGTAATTTTATCATCATTATCATCAAACAAAATCACCACACGGTCTTGGTTTGTCGTTCCACTGTTCCAACAATCACTAATTCTAGTTTGGTCGAAATAAAGCCTTTATTCACCACATTACATATTGGGAGAGAAGCAGGAAGGAGGCTGGACATCAGAGAAACAGCCATAATATTTTCATAGGGTTTATTTCGGCCAGACAACCAGTGTTTGTGATTGTTTGAACAGTGAAAAGAACAGCCAAGACATTTTTTTGGTGAGTTTTATCATGTTTCTGTTATGTTTGAATGAAGTGGTTTAACAGTGATAAAATTACTGTTTTTGTAAAAGTTTGGTTAAGTTTGGCAAGAACAATTAATCAGCTGTTTCTGGTTAAACTTTACCACAAGGTTGTGGTGCCTCTATAGCTCAGTTGGTAGAGCATGCGCCCCTTGTATTGGCTGTCAGTCCATTGCAGAGGCCGCTGGTACAACTCCCGCCTGTGGCCCATTTGCTGTGTCATCCCCCCTTTCCTGTCATCTCTTCAGCTGTCCCTATCGCAATAAAAGCAAAAGCCCAAATAATAATATATAAAAAAAAAACTACAAAAAGGTCTATCGTTGCAGTGATATAAAACTAACTGTGGTGGAAGCAGAGAGGAGTGTCAGCCACTTCACTTCAGAGTGTTACTCTAACTGACAACATTATGGATCAATACATTTTGTGTAACCAGAAACAGCTGTTTTATTGCTCTTGCCAAACTAACAAGACTCCCTTTGAAGTCATTTTAACATCATCGTCACCAGCTACATTCAAACTTGACAGAAACAAAATAAAACTCACCAAAAGTGTCTTGGTTTGTCTTTCCACTGTTCCGGCGATCACCAAGTGGTTTGCTGGGATTTTATATAGCTGAACAATCAAAAGGACACACACTCTTACTTCCTCTGACTGTGTGAAAATTTGATGTTTTCAAATCACGGATGATGAAAAAATGCATTAAAACCAGTCTTACTGGTAAAACATACTCATGTCGCACACTAAAATGAAAAATAAAGAATGAATTGTTGAATATTCATATATAATGGCCATATCTGATAGATAAACACATATAGACAAACTGCTTGACAGCAATTCAAAATCTCATGCTTATACCATGTAGGAAAAGATGACAAACCACAGTCACTTTTTTTGAAATCCATCTTCAGTGATCACACTGTTCGCTGCGACTTTGACCACATGGAAACGGCACCCTCAAAAACATCCAAGGGCTAAACCAACTTGTCTGCGTTGCTGCTCAAAATTGATTTCCACCCATTTAAAGTGAACGAGCGAGAGAGCTGGACATCAAATGAGCCGCTCACTTCGTTTCAAAACACAGGCCACATTAATGGGAGCCGGGTTTCATGTTGAAACATTACAGCCTGCGGAGTGCCATTCCTCGGTTTTCATTTAGAAATTTTTACGCCATGTCACGTTAATGTTACAGCCACTGACATTTCAGTCATCACCTCATCGAGGGGCTGAGGTAATGCCTTTTGGTTTGTAACCAGGGGGTGCAGAGAAAAAAAAAAGAGTGAAAACAATGAAAAAGTACTGGAACCAGTCCAGGAGCTGTTAGGAGAAAGCTTATCATGTATCGTATTGCTGCTCTGTAGTCCTGTTAGTGTTAGCATGCTGCTGATGGACCGTTCTGTGCGGGTGGGTTGGTCAGTGCAGAGCCAGAATGGAGGCCCCCGCAGATCCAGTTTCCCGTGATGGATGAGTTTGGCTGGAAACTGTCGGTGGAGCTACGACCTTGTTGATTGCATGCATGTTTCATGGGGTGATGCTGTGGATTGAGGCTGCAGCTCCCCTCTCACCCGAAATCTACAGTGTCCTCTCCAGGCTCCCTCTGCTTCTCTGATACAATCAAAACTGCTTTAATTGCCAAGTATTATCGTAAACATGCAGGAATTCTCACTGACGCCTCACACAGTACACACAGTGCACACTAATACACCTAATACAGGATCAAGAGGGCATTTGCAGTGTTGAAGAAGCTTAAGTATTTAAAGGTTTAGACATGAATTAAAGGGATTGTTTAGACTGGGATTGTATGAGGTACTTATTTATTGTCAATGTAATACCCACAGTAGATCAACACACATTAGGGTTTGGAGAGCAGGGAGGAGTACAGCACGGAAGCTAAATACTGCTGTGGACAGGGTCAGCAGCAAAATGTGTTTTAGCCACTTACAAAAAGGCCCACCACTTTTAGTCTACACTATATTTAGAATATTTTCACAGCTTTAACTTGCCGTCAGACGGCCTTTTTTAAATGGGAAACCACTGTTATATAAGCTAAATATTGCTCTAGCCAAAGTCACTAAACTCCTTTAGCAAAATCAGCAGTTTTACCTTGCAGAACATCTACCACAACCTTATTCTTTTAGTTTGTGTGTTTCATTTTCTCTGTTATCAACACTATATTACAAGTGACCAAGGAATGCAATCATGGAAACCACAGCTCCAACTGGAGCATGAAAACTTTGCGAAAACTGCTTTGTTAAATGGCCATCTACAGCAGATTTTTTATGCACAGTAACAAGAGACAGGAACTGAGGGTAGAGAAGTTTTTGTTCTCATAACCTACACAGGTGCAAGTAAATAAGCCCAGTTTATCTCCTTGTGCATTTGTACCTGATGAAAATAAAGTGATTCTGGCTCCGAGATCCATGTGGTGGTACAGGAAGGGGGAAAGGGAGCTCCAGTTTCTCCTCACACCTGGTGCTAGCTAGCAGCAGTGCCCAACCCTCTGTGCGCTACGGGAGAGCAGACTCACCGCGGACCGTACAAGCTGTCGGAAAACCCTAGGTGGCCATAATGAGAACGTAGTGTAATGTATCACACTGCCGGTGCTATTGGAACTAGACGCATGCTGGGCCTGCAGCAGACGGGAGGAAAGTTAATCACTGACTTAAGGGCTATTCTCAAAAGTTTTTGTCCTCTTTGAAAGCGCAGGGAAACTTCAGCTTTTATTTGCTGTGGATGAAATGATCAGTCTGAATCTTTATATGGCTCTGTAACAGGTCAGCCTGTGTGCCCAAAACAAATTATGATATTAAGAGTGTTCACTGAGTATGTTATTATATAAACTGTAACTGTAAAACTGTTCCCTATTACAGTGAGCCAAAGGCCATTTTCTTCTTCTGTCTGAGTGCCTTTTTCAGTTTTTGAAGAACACTGGTACCCTTATGTTTATACTGTAGCTCCATATTTAAAAACCAGATGGTTCCTGTTTTTTTTAATAGCACTTAGTGTGGTTGCGCTTTATTTTACATTACACTACGAAGACACAACAAGCTGTACTTTGTATCAAATTAGACAAAACTAGAAATAATATGTTCTCTATAAGGCAGTACTCTTTATTAGTGCTTATTAGAGTGTATTTAGGGACACATTACACAGGAACTGTACTGTAAACTGTAAAAAGTGAGATCACATATCTACCACTTCTAGACCAATGCCTGCTTCTTCAAATCATATCATCTGCCTACAGTATATTATAATAAATCTGTGGAGTCACCCATAGATAAAATATTCCTAAATTAAAGTGAAATCATATATCTGCTACTTCCCCATTTAAATTCAGATTCAGATTTAGATTACTTTATTGTACATTAAATCCACATAAAATGGAATTTCATCTTTGGCACCGGTATATGGCAAAAACATATGGCAATACATTGTAATCAATTGATGTGATGTAAATAAAGTAGAAGGCTTCAGTCTAGATTTGTGATTTCATTTCAGTTTACACTGTGTTCCAAATTACACTGTAAGAAAGTCTAATAAAAGTGTAATACAGGGTCTAATACAAATTGTGTTTGACTGCTGTAAACTCACCTGTGTTATAATTGGTTGTTGTAAAACTCCCCCGTGCTGTGATTGGTTAGTGTAAAAACTACCTGTCTTGTTATTTACAATTGTAAAAACCACCCTTGCTGTGGTTGGTTGTTTTAAAAAACACCTCTTCTATGATTGGTTGTCTAAAAAAAAAAAAAAAACTGTGCTGGTTGTTAAAAAAACACATGTGCCAGGATTAGCTGTTGTAACTGGTTGTTGTAAAACTCCCCTGTCTTGTAATTGGCGGCTGTTAAAAAAAAAAAAAAAACCTGTGTTGTGACTGGCTGTTGTAAGAGTCCCTTCTGAAATGATTGGCTGGTGTAAAACCACTATTTGTGATTAACTGTTGTAAAAATACAAAAAAACAAAACTGTGTTGAGATTGACAGTTGTGAAAGCTTCCTGTGTTGTGATTGGCTGCCGCAAACTCCACCTATCTTGTGAATGATTGTCAGAAAAACCACCTATGTTGTGATTGGCTTCTATCAAAAAGTGCAAGTGAGGGTTTGTGTTGCCAGATTTTTTTTTTTTGCACAACAATAAAAAAACAATCCACTACAGACTCAGCTGTCTGCTATATGCATTTGTATGTGTATTTCTGTATAACACAACAACAACCACAACAACAACCACAACAACAACCACAACAGACGAAAACAAAAATTCCACATGAGCTCTTACGTTCAGCTGTTTGCCTGTGTGTCTACTTTGCAGTTTGATCAGATACCAGGCGAGTTTGATACTGTCTACTTTTACGTGCACTGTGCCATAATTGATGGTTGTATTCCAATCAGGGGCTGTAAAGCTGTCATCATCAGTCTGGGCTGCCAGAGGTCGCTTCCTCACGTCTCCCTCTGTACTGCCTTGCGGTTTGTGCGCAAAACAAACAACTGATAACAACCAACGCCAGATAAAGGAGTGGTGTTTTAACCGAGAGGGAAGTCGATAATGACACTCTGGGTTTTTTGAATGATAGGTTACAGTGTGTACACTGTTGGGATGATCTCGACTTGGCACTGATTACAAGTCCGGAGATAAAGAGGATACTGTTTGGTTTCTGTGTGTGTGCGTGCATGAGTCTGAGAGAGAAATGTCTCCATACTCATGGTAAGGTTTTTATTGAATGACAGAATCACTTGGCATGCATTGATGTCTTGGGTGCATGTAAGTGTTTACTGTATTTATATGGGATATTTGTATTTATGTGCAATGTAAATATAAATAAAGTTTATTACGTGCATGCAGACGTCAATGATGCATGTGTGTGTCTGTGCACATGCACTGTATGTAATTGCGTATGTGTGCTACAGAGAGAGAGGGGGGCCTAATGTAGCCACATAATGGAGTAGCCGTGCTGAGGTGAATAATTCATGTCTGGATGGGAGCTCAGATGAGGATATCCAACCTTTTTTAATATATTAATTTATTGCATGGCAGATGAAGGCTAAAATCTGCTCGAGTGCTTTATTAGCTGCAAATCTATGTCACTAAAAGGCTTTTGTTTCCGTGAGGTTACAGGGGAGTTTGGCAGGTTACTGGCATTTTTCTTCTCTGTCTTGCTGGATCACAGCCAGAGTCACTTTATTTTGATCGGGTGTGAATGCCAAGATTATTCGTCTTTATTATCAACACATCATGTCATCTCCTTTTTATCTTACTCTGTAAAGAGAGAGAAAAGCTCTTTATATGTATATCTGGCATTTATTTGACTTATACCCAGAACCTCTTGATTGTTCACTATCATGCTGGGAATAACTGAAAGTATAATGAAAAAGCTTTTTTCCACTTAAACCCCTTTTGAGTATTTGCTCTGCCCAAGTCCTCTTGAACAAGACACTGAGTGCTGCATATAGTATTCAGATTTCAATCAGTTCAGATTGTATTGAAGTGTCAAACTGGGCCTCAGTTGTTTGAGCCAAGACAGTAGTTTTTCTCTTATTTGGCAAAATGATTGTGCAAATCAATACTATATTTAGGAAAGCAGAGAAAACTTGTAATTTCAAGGCAACCGTCTTTACCAAATCTTTGAGTTTTGAAACTAATTAATTCAAAACAAATTTTGAATTAAACTTCCAAACCATCCCAACCCATAGAGGGTGATGTAGGTAAGTTTATTTTGCAGCAATGACTCACTCACCGTACATTATTCTGCTTAGTTACTTACAAAAAATCAATAATTTGACCCAAAATATTAATGTAAAGCAGTGATTTTACTGCTTTTTTATTGTGTATGTTCAGAACTGTATCCATAGTAAAGGTCTGTTCTGCTGACCAATCAGAATCAAGTATTTAACAAAGCCAAGTAATAATGGTCAATATTTTAATATTTTCAGTTGGAAACATTTAATTTTCGAGGACCCGAATAATGACAAAGATTCAAAGATTCAAGTTTATCTAAGGAAAAGTAAATTATCTCAACAAATGATTATAGGCTGGCAAAACCTGTTTTAATTTAGTGTTGTTTGTAATTTTATTTGCATGTGCTTGCCAAATAAATTAATAAATATAGCACAATTTGTAACATAAATAACATTTGAATAAAAGACACAAAAATGACTATTAGTCGTGCTTGCTGTCGACACTCAGTCAACACTATGGCTTTCTGACTTGGTCGTTATAGTGAGAAAGTAGCTTTGACTGCTTAACTTAAGTAAATCCATACCTATACCAGCAAGCACTAAAGATGAATTTTTAAGTTTGATTCGCGTCCATCTGTGGCAAAACGCCCTTGGGGAAAACAACAGAACACTTAACTTGCTCTCCATAGCTCTGACCTCTAGTTTAATGTGTCCATGTCTATCAGATAGGTATGTGAAGAAACAAATTCCTAATTACCCTCTGTGGGATAAAGTGATCGAGTGCTCTGAGAAAATCTCCTCCACGTACACTTTAAGACGCTTTATAGAGACATGTTATGTGCAAATCCATTGCTTTGGAATGGAGGAAAACAGCATTAGCCCAGAATGAGCATACATGAATATTGCATCAGAGCTTTGTTATGCTCAAGCTCTCCTCTCTCTTAATGGTGCACTTTACCAACTAGCTATTTCCATTAAATGAGTGTTCTTAATGTGGATGTATGTGCATGTGTGTGTGCATGAGCGATAGTGTGTGCGTATGTGCATGAATGGTGGGGGGGAGGCAGAGGACAGAGCCCTTATTTACGTGGATAAGTGATGTGTGCTTGGTTTTCCTTGTGCTTGTGCAAACTACTTTGGGTAAAACTAATGCAAACTGTCCAAAAATGATCCAGTATAGCAAATTGTTAAGCCATAAAATTATTTTAAAAAGCACTTTTTGGCATCTACTGGAAAAAAAGACATCTGAGGTGGAAATCATCCATTTCATGTCACCTGTGTTGAGCGTTGCACAGTGAGCTCAGCATCGACTGGACCTGTGAACAATCAACAAGATAATTCCCAGCGCTTATCTTCTAAGATAACAGCTATGGCTGTTTGTTTAACTTCGACAGTGACCTCTCCGTTGTTGCTTCTCCTTTTTTTTTCCCCCGTTACCTCTTCCCCTGTGATCAAGGTCGGGAAACTCAATACCCCCGATGTGCTCTGTTTTCACCTGGTCGTCACGGTAACCCAAAAACACGGGGCGGCCGTGAATGAAATTCCTGTGTGTCATCAATCACTGGCCGACAAAGACGTGATTGTTGTGGTCTTTGAGTGACGCGGGGGGAATGTGCTGGCTGAGGTTGAGGCTGGGGGCCTTGTGCGGTCTGGAACGGCAGGCCCTGAGCTGAGACCTGGATGTTTACACTGCTCTCCTGACACTGGCACCGATTCAGGTTCACCTCAGAGAGACAGACAGAGACGGAGACAGAGAGAGACAGACAGACACAGACTATCCCTTCACTGTTAGCGCTGGATCAGACCAACAGATTTTGACAAGGAAGCAATGGCATTAATAAATCTGGCCATTGTTATGAAGTGATAAACTGTTTAAGAAACAGTGCGCATGTCTGTTTTTTAGTATATTTACTGCACACTTATTCACATGCATCCATAACAGCATTGGAGTTCAATATGGAAACAGGATGTTCAGGTGATTTGCAGCAGCCATGTACGAGGACACTGCATACAACATCTTTTATTTTTGTCTTAAAATGTCAACATTAAAAAAATGAATATGAACTTATGGTTAATTGTTGTGTAAATGTTCTAGATTTTGTTGATTTCTGCACTTATATTATCCCAAATATTCAAACACAGAGAAATCCATAATTTATTCAAGTCAATGATGCATTTCCTGCTAGCTGATGCTAGCAGGTTGCAAGTTGCTATAACTTCAGGGAAAACACAGCCTATGTCAAATATATCAGAGACTGAGGAATGAAGACACAGAACGTGATTACATATAATGTGAATAAAACTTAAATACTTTACTTTGTCTATGAACGTGATTTCTGCTTGAGTCACATCTTGTGGCAGTCTTTATGCTAAACTAACCAGCTGTTGCAACAGAGCTACTCAGTAAAGTCCACGTCAAAATGAATGCCTATCTGGCCACCGTATTTTTCCTGACACATGGTTGCTTTTGAACAAAAAAAATTGTTATGATAGCTAGTTAGCTAGTTAGCCACAAGTTTGTACCAAACTATGATCAAACTACAATCTGTGCTTTGAAGTGCAACAACATTAATGTACATTAAAGATGAAATATGCAACACTGTAGCATTAAGTGTTGAATAAATGTGAAACAGACATTCTGCACAGAACCATTGTTGTTGGAGAAGCCAGTATTTCAGCTGAGTATGTTTTTGTAATGACTAATGACACATTATCAATGTAAGACTTCGTATAGTAAATATATTACATATTTCTCTTTCAGTTGAAATAAAGTTCCATTTAAAATACAGTCGATAAGTTTTAAATGCTAGATCAAGTCACTGTCACAGTCTAGACCATTTGTGCCCAGGCTGAGTCTTTTTTTAGCCTATTGTAACTTTGATGATAGCAGCAGGTGTGACTGCTTGCTTTGTAATGAAAGTACTAAGCCTATAGGCTTCTCCTTCAGCCCACTCCAAACAACCTCCAATCTCTAAATCTCCTTTCTCAGCCCACAGATTCATTACAGTGTCAACACTCAGCCAACTTGTCTTTGCCTAATCATCCATGCATCCTAAAGCCAGTCATTAGCATGTATGCATGCTAACAAGGCTATCAGAAACGGGCGGCCATGTGCCATAATCCCCCTCAGCATTCCCACTCCGTAACACTGGGAATCTGGTTCACATTTGTGCTGCTCGCTGATCCGTCTTGGAGCGTTTGGGTTCAAACATGGAGGGAAGGAGGGGGTCCTGAGATCAAAGGAACACTTTCCTAAAGCAAAGTTGGTATTTTATGGTGTATCTTACCAATGAAAACTGTTTAAAGCATGACAAAGGATTTATTTCTCAAAATTCTTCTCAGTGTGCTCAAGTAGCAGGTTGAGAAATCAATCATTAGCTGACATTTATTATTCTATAGTCTACTTATAAAATGTAATATAGTAAGAGTATATTTTTAACAATCAACCAAGGACTAGTTAGCTTCCATGCTAGTCAATAAATTCAGCTATCATGTTCCTCTCCTCTACTTCTAACTTAACAGTTTTTTTTAAGATTACTTTCTGTATTGCCTCATGTTTCTTTCCCTGTAATGGTTATACAGTATTTTTGTATTATTGTGACTTTTTAAACCTAAATTCAAGTTCACCAAGAACTAATTAACTTCCCATAATACCACTAATTAGATACATGTTTGCTTTAGAAGTGCAGGTAGGCAGTTTTGGTAACTTTGGACAGAGTCAGGATAGCGCTTTCCTCCTGCTCCTACTCTTTATGCCAAGCTAAGCTAAACATTGGCAGTCTCAACTTTTAACACGCAAACATAAATATGATATCCTAAATTAAAAAAAAAAAAATCTCTTGAAACACACAGTTTTTAAATTCAGCCACAAGGTGTCTCACATGAAAACAATGACAAAAGACACAGTGTGATGGTGTCTTAAAGCAGCGTGGGATCATGGGAGTCGTTGTCTTGCTCAAGCTTCCTTCCTTTTCCCAGAGGTTATAGCAACTAGCAGCTAGCCTTACTTTAAATAAAAAATAAATTAATAAATTATGCATTTCTCTGCATTCGAGAGTTGAAACTTTTTTGATAATCTAAGTACACAACTCAATAACATGTACATATCTAGCATTTTTAGAAATTTTAGTAAAAATGTTTTACATATTATGGCTGACAAGCAATCTGACAGTGCCAACAACTTGTAGTCTGTGTTTTCTTGTCTCTTGCTCCACTGTCAATGAATGCACAGAAGCAGTTATGCCTGCTATACAAAACACACACACACACTCATAGCCGTAGAGAAGGTATTGCATCACTGCAAACATGGTATCAGTCAGCGTTCTTTGTCTTCCAATAACAGTGACCTTTCCTCTCACAGCGGGTTGTTTTTCTAAAGTTCACGGTCAATTTAAAGGCTCTGAGCTCCATTTCCTCTATTTCCTTCATAATACCACGACAAAGAATAGGGGTCAACACTTGCGCTGTTTTGCTCCTGTACCTGCTTAGCTGAACTTTGACACAAATTCTGTGCACATATGCCGGCACGAGCACACATGTACAGATGATACAGACACACATATTCAGACACACACATATGCTAAGACTTCTATTGTCAATGGTAACCTCTCCTCTGCTCTTCTCTCCTCTCCTCTCCTCTCCTCTCCTCTCCTCTCCTCTCCTCTCCTCTCCTCTCCTCTCCTCTCTGATTTACAGAAGCCAATATGTTCAGGCTTCCTTGTTTTCTCCAGCGGGACGTGTAGCCCTGACAGTAAATCTCTATCACCAATACTCCTCCATATGGCTGCATGAAAATTTCATTGTGGAGAGCCTGAGGCTAAAGGGCCTAGCTGGTGGAGAACAAGTGTGTATGTGAGTGTGTGTGTCTGTGTGAGAGAGGAGTTTCTGAGATGCAGTGATTTGGGGTTGGTTGACATTTGTAGTGGTGGGGAGTTTGTTGTCACAGGGGTGTTGTTGGTGTCTCTGCATATGCAGTCCATGTGCAGGTACCTGCAGATTGTATGTATGCATGTGGTATGTGCATAAAACCAGGCCACAAGATTTATGATTTAGTGTGATGCCATTTATTACCTTGAAGGAAATTCAGTTTTCAAGGCTACTGTTTCAATGACTACTGCCCATCATACAAAAAGTACTTTTTAGGAGATGATAACCAGTTCTCATGCTTTAAACTGCAGTCTGTAACATGTGTATGTATGCCAACATGTATGTATGTATGCATCTGCTTGTGTGTGCAGGGCCAGATTCCATTTTTAAAGATAAAATATAACTCAATTTAGAGATGAAGACTTCCATCTCATATCTTTCTGAGCTGAAAAAAAATCATGAGACAGTCATCTGCACTGTAAAAATAAACAGTTTGTGTGAACATAAAAAAAGTAAGTGTCCGGCCTGTCTGAAAATTTTAAGTTTAGTTGACTCAATTTGAAAAGATAAGTTGAGGTAATTTTGTAATGATTCAAAATGAATAAACGTATTCTAGTCAAATAAACGTATTCAGTTGTACACATTTTCAAGAGTACATTTTCTGAATTTTGACCCTCAAACAATGCATGCTGCTAATATGGTAATGATATTTCTGTAGAATTGATTTAATGAGCAACTTTAAGTCTGTCCAGTACATTCATTCAATTCATTTCAAGTCAAAAGACATCAACATGGAGGAACTTGTGTTTCCAAGTTCTGAAGTTTTAAGTTGACTGGATATGAAGAGACCAATTGCGGTAATTTTGTAGTGATGCAAAACAAATAAGCTTTTCTAGTCAAATAAACAAAACATGTTGAATAAGCTTAGAATATTAAGTTGGAGACCTCTTCAGTCACACTGGCAAATATTTACTATAATTAATTTACGTTTAATTAACTAACCTTTATCATGGTTCACAGAGTTTTAATTTTTGTGAAAATGGGTAACCATGACTTATTGTAAAGTGTATCTCAAACTCTCAAACAATGCATGCTGGGAAGTCTGCTAATACGCTGACCATGTTTCTATAGAAACCTAATTTAATGAGTCGATTGAACCTGTACAGCACATTAATTCAGCTCATCATTTCAAGTAAGAGTTAGAAGAATTCATGTTTGTGGTCTGAAAATAAATAGAAAGTTTAAGTTCAATTAACCTGAATATGTTAGAAACTATGTTAAATTAATAAGAAAAGATTATATGATTCCACTAAATTCTTGTATGATTTTTTACAGTGTATGTGGTTCTCACAAGTATTTCAACACATAATTGCAATGTTGTACTTTTACAAATAATGTTTTCAATCAGTGCGTGTGCTGTATTGTTTTTAAATACCTTCCAAGGATTGTCTAAACTTCCTGGTGTCTGTTGCCTGTGTTGAACTCCACCCATCTGGTTTTGCAAGCAGAGTAAAACAAACATGGGAAATTATTTTGAAATCTTGTTCTGACTCATGTGGCGCTGCAACAGAATCACCTGCAGCTACTGAGGAAGGCAGCGGGTTTGAACACGTCGCTGCCATCACTCAAACGATATGGCGCGTTCACTAAACAGAGCAGAGTGGAATAAAGAGTCAAGTGAAATTAATTTTCTGTCACTGAGGTACACGTGAATCACTTAGCTGTAATCATTACTGTAGTGAAGGCTTCTGTAGCTGCAGAGTGAGTGTTGCTTTCAGGTCTTCAGGGGAAGCAGCCTCACTAGAGGTCACTGTTGTAGTTCCAGAGGAAAGACAGGGACTAGTGAATGGAGGATGTGAACCATAAATTAACTTTTTCCTGCTAAACGGTTTCATTTCATAAATTGTTGATGTCACTTAATATTTGTTGCCATGTCACATACATATCAAATATTCTGTATGCATGTGACATGACATGTCTTTTGTGATTTCTAATTACGTCAGACACCTACAGGCAATCTTACTGCTGAATAAACCTGTTATTAGCGTCACTTTTTTTTCATTCTTACAGAACTTTGTTTAACAAATGATCTTTTCTTATGTAATGCTTTTTTACAATGTGCATTACATTCATACTTTTTCCGTTTTCGCTCCCAAAAAACTTGTGCCCCTGCATTGTGCCATTTCTTGCCGGAGAGGAGAGAGGAAGGTCTTTAATATTTTAAATGAATATGGAGCAAATGTGATGCATTACGTGGCCTCATAAATATACAATACACTGCTCTAATATGTCCTTTCTCTATTGCAGTTTGCGTGTCTTTATGTGAGTGTGTGCACATGTGTTTTCGAAAAAAAAACACCCGTTGTGTTATGTTTCATAATGCATTTAACCATGCTGGAGTAATTATAATTAAAAGTAGAATACTGTACAGTAACCAGCAGAAATTCCAGCAATGTCTTGATCCTGCTGCAGAAACTGTAATTCTAATAGTCAAAGTTCTTAAAAAAATCATAGACCTAAAGATAATTCATTATTCACATATTACACACCTTGGAGTTGTGACTGGTTGGCTGTGAACTACATCACCTGTGATTAATCATTCATAGGCTCCATCTGTGTCCTGGACATTTCAGTCAGCAGCAGACTCCAGGGCTCTATAATACAGCGGGAAACAGGGACTAAGGGACACACTTTTCATCTCCATAAATAAAGGACATATAGGATGGACACAAGAAAACATGCCTCAAATATTGTGTAAAAACCTCATGAGACTTGCATTGTTTATTGTTTTACATTCACTCAAGTCGCTGTGGTTACAGACAGCGCATCATTATCTGTTTCTGTAATATTAGTAATATTCATTGGCTATGCATTTTTGTGCCTTCAAAGCATCAAGTTGAATTAATATTGGCATATAATTATTCAAACAAATTTCCACATCCTTGTACTGTACTTTTCATCTCACTTTTACTTTTATTTTTTTTTTTACTAAACAAAGTTTTATGAACTGAATCCCACCACCACTCCTCCTTTGACTGGGGGATATTGTACAACAAGAAACTTTGAAAGCATTGGAAACAGGAACTCTTTACAGTAAATCTATAACAAGATATAACAAAACGTTCCACTGTGGAATTAACTTAATATTCTGCCTGCCCTCATTGTGATTGCCCACTGGCAAATGGACACATAAAATACAATGTTTCAAAATAAAATGTAGTTCTTTTCAAAATAAAATACAAAGCTTTTCAAACTTGACACATTCACTGGGCCATATAAAAAACTACTGAAGACAGTTTTCTTCCCTTTTGTTCTTCACAAATTTGTCATAATGATCAGGATGATTTAGTTGAAAGAAATAATCTTGAATTGCAAAAGTGATGCCTTTATGTGTTGATAAATATTATAATTATATTATAATATTAAAATTAAGTACCTGTGGAAAAATGTACTCAGATCAAAATAAAAAAGTAGTGCTCCTCACATTACTGTGTTAAATTTTAGAAATGATTTTTTTCTGAATAATAATGAGCAACTTTGGGTAAAAGAAATATCTGCTTCTGTGACAGTACGTTCGCTTTCCCAAATAATGTATTCGGATTTGGGTGCATCTTTATTGGGTATAATGATTGAGCCAAGTTAAATCAATGTTCCACAATAGTTGTTATTTTATACTCTTCTGTAAAAGTCAGATTATGAAGGCAAGCTGTGGAATGGTGTGTCTCTCCAGTTCAGGTTTTGTGAGGACAATCCTTCAGTATTCCTTGTAATTTCTCATTACAGAGGATTTGTTTTGGGTTTTGGTTTCATTTCTTTCATCTGGTTTTGGTATGATTTTGAACTACAAATGATTTGGGGGGATCCCTGAGGACTGTTTGGGAATTTAGAAGATAAAAGTGATAATTCTGAGCATGGGTCTTTCCTTTTGCTTTGTGTTGTGGCTGGAAGAATCACTGAATTTGGTTGTTCCATCATTCCATTATGTCTGTTACAGTGGTGGCAATTTCCTTTGCTGACCCAACAGTGCTGAATGAAAGCAGAATATGGGAAAAATCAGCGTACAGATCACATAAAAACACAGATGCAGGCATGCACACACAAACATATACAATCTAGCACACATACAAACATAGTCATAGTTGACGAACACACACACACACACTGAGCTGCAGTTCTGTGCTTGATTGTCTTACCATCAGTCATTCTACCAAGTGGTAATTGAAAACACATCTCCCCCGGCCCCTGGCACCCATTACAAATAAGACACACTGGGGCTTTTCTCCACACAAAACAAAGCATAATAACAAATAGAGTCAGATCGACCAACAGAGAAAGAGAAGCATGCTGTAGTTTTTGGCACAACATGAAGAGAACACGCTTCCAGTGATTGGTGGACGGCCAAATCCATATTTCCAAAAAGGGAAAAGAAGAAATATATGTTTCCCTGACAAACAGACGCAGCACTTGTCCCGGGCCGATTCATAAATCGTCATATTCTGAGCTCAAGTCTTTGGAAAGTCTATTAGTTCCGGATGTCTTCTTATCCTCCGGTTTCTCTGAAATTTTAAGCATGAAGCACACAGAAGGTCAGATGGACACAGAAACAGACAAATGGAAAGAAACAACCATAAACACACATATTGCACATTTTTAATATACACTAACAGACTGCAAAAAGGCTCCATTGCATTGTTAATTTTTTTTTCTATTCTTGAGCCTTAAATGTCTAAACCTGTTTTGAATCAAGATACTTCTGGATTTTTTTTTTCTTTTTAGAAATGAATGTGTCTATTGAAAGGACAAAAGAAGACTGGATCGCTGGACTTGGGAATCAGGAACATAATGGTGCTGCACTGACAGATTTTTCTTAAAAAACACAAACAACAACAAAAAAACTGCTTATTTTAAGGAAATAACTAATACTTAAAAATGGACAATTAATATACTACTCCATCAGTTCAGCATTGTACATCTGTTGCATTGTTGGACTCACAATAGACAGTATTGTTGCAGCAGAGCCAGACATACATCTTTTCCTCTCCATGTATTCTTCTTCCTTGTCAAAAACCATTACCCACAATGCAACTTGCTTGCCGACAGTTCAGTCAGAGATTTGCATGTGTCATGCTACGAGTGGCAAATGTAACTTTGAGCTGCTAGCCAAAACAGAGGTGTGCAGGCCATAGAGGTCACATTACTCCAGTAAACTATGCTGACTCAAGTGCAGTTTATCAGACTTTGTGCAGCTCCCCCTGAAAAAAATTTTTTTGCAGTGTGCTAATTTCACTCAAGACGACAAGGACAAAATAGCTTCTGAAGGCCCAGCTGTGTTCATAAAAAATCTTCAATAGCCTAACCTTCTCTTTTTCTTCCACTCTACCTTTGGATAATTTTCATGGGATACTCAATGCAACTGCAGTAGGGTAAACTGGGGACGGTAGCAACAGGGGATGGTTGCAACAAGTCTTATTTCACCTATCAGCAACTTCGTAAAATGATAATACTCATATTGTACATGTTCAGGTAAACTTTCCACCAACGAAGACACATTGAACATCTGCTGCTGCATTTATTTATTGTCTTTGAGGTTTTATGTGTTGTACTTTTGTCGTATTGTTTCTGTATGAGTTAATCAATACTTAATTAGTTTAAATCTTTGTTTTGTTGACTTCTTAATGACATGTTGGCATGTGTCAAGGTCAGTGTATCTAGCTAGCACATGATGTTTTGTCATGGCAGAGGGTTGCAACAAGCTCTTGCAACCTAGTGACCACTAAGCAGTATCTTGTTTTGTACATACATGTTTAATAAAGGTTTGTGTTTCAGTTTTCCTGTATTCCTTGCATAGTGCAAATAGTCTCTGAGAAACAGAGAAAAATGCAAAAAGTGCTGCAACTATCCCCAGTCTCCCCTGTCTACCAACAAATTGTGTTCTCTCAGCTTCATTATCCAAGTTATTGAAGGTGTGATTAGCATTTTTCTGCTAATGTAGCTACCTTTATGCTGAGCTAGTTGTGCATGGCTAAGCTTTGTTTTTCTTCTCCTCCATCATAAATTGATTTGGCTGCTGCCTTATTTATTTATGCTGAATAACACACTGAAAAACAAAATGTCAACTCATCAATATGCATATTTTTCATTCAGACTACAGAAAAGACCAGGGGGAAATCGCTAGCCTAGCTCTTGTTTTAGCCTTTAGGCTACTGTATCTCCTAAGCTAGCTTTCACTTGATGTAGCCCTCTTACTTTAGCTGTCTAGTTAGCTTTCTTTATATGGCAGAGAGTATAGCAACTGTAGCCTGTTCAGCAATGGACTACATCCGCCAGAATACAGTAAACTACACTACACAGTTTTTAGTTGTTTTTGTTAGTTTTGTGGTCCCTGCAAGTTTAAAATGCTGTTTTCATGGAAATGACACATTTCTATGCCATAGTTCTTCCTAACAGATGTCAGAAAGTCAGATACAGGTTGTAACTCAATTTTGACCAAGTATGCTGTTACTTAATTTTGTCTTTTTCAGTCAGACCATGTCCTTATAATGTCTATCACATGTAAAACTTATTAAAATGCATCGCATTTGTCATGACCTGGAGGTACGAGAGCAAACGAAACAAGACCTAATTGGCAGCTGAGAACGGTAACACCTGCGAACAGCCAGCATCTTGTCCATGTGGTCGGACTGCATTCTCCACACACACACACACACACACACACACACACACACACACACACACACACCACCATTCAAAACAAAGGCTGATCAGTGAAGCAGAAGAAAAGTGAGAGGAGGCGGAGGGGGGGTTGGGGTGGAGAAAAAAAGGCAAGGCTGACAAGCAATGATTGATGTTCACCCATCACGCTAGGCCTGACACTCATCCCTCTCCCTCCCTCCATTTGCAACAAAGTCACTAGTGTGTGTGTATGTGGATGGATGTATGTTTTCCAGTGTGTGTGTTCCAGACTAAAACCCATTCAATCAATAAAGTGAGGCTCTCTGAATCACGGGGCAATAGCCAGATTGCTGACAAGACAGAAGAAGAAGCGTAGGAGAGCACATTTCACATGTAGATTAAAATCCCGGCATGGTAACCTTTAGCGTGGGTGGTGTGTGGGCGGTTGGGTGGCGGTGTGTGTGTGTGTGTGTGTGTGTGTGTGTGTGTGTGTGTGTGTGTGTAGGGGGGGTCAGTAGTATGTAAACAGGCCTTATATGTCAAGGTGGCATGTTTGACACGGGACAGACATGTTTCAACACTATTGACAGACAAACCCAATGTCGAGGTGAGTTGGTCACATGTTGTGTGTCTCTGATAGCTGTTCTGGCATTCCCTGATGCTCACACATGACCAAAAACATCCTACATTAGCGCCAATTCTTGAACTTGGTCATGTACTTTTACTATTTGTTGCTGCCATCCTCCATATGTCCTTGCTTAGATTTACTGGTGACAAAGAACTGCAACTATATAATCTGCTGAAGTAATGAAATACAACACATATAGCCACTTCCCTTGTATTCAATGCACGAGACCACTAGTCTGTGGTCTGTCCTGGCACAACCTCTCTGGTGCCCATGAAAGGATACCCTTGATGTTGCTGGCAGCAGTGACAGCAGTTTGGTTGGAGTAACCAAATGATGTGGGAAGTTAGCATCCACAACATTTATGTTGAACAGACAAAAGAAAAACACTTCTTTAACAGCAAATGTAAGGAGAATATGGCCTGTGGAGAAACATCACAGTTGTGAGGATTAGTGGCAGAGATGTGGCCAAAGTAAAAATAAAAGTAGTAACACATTTTGCATATTCCTTCATAGCTCACAGACTACTTGAAAAACACTAGTCATTTTTTAAAATAAAATACTCATGTATGTACATTAATTAATAATACAATTGATATATCTTCACTGATAAGGAGAAGACCATACTTGGTCACACCTTGGTGGGTGGCAATTAACACACTTTAACACTGAAAGAACATTAATAATTAAATAATAATACAAGTATTCCCCACTATATCATAATAGTGCTATATCTGTGCACTCTACCATAAATAAAAGTTTATTTCTCAGACCTTTAATTATTTATTAAAGGACCACTAATGGGTAGAACGAGGGGTGTGGAGGGACCCATGCCTGGGTTACTAAAGTAATTTTACATTCAAATTTAGAGAAAAATGTTCATTTAAAGTAAAGTATGTCAACACAGACAAACAAGGTGCTTAGTTTGGGCCATGTGGCTCAAGGGCAGTTGTAATACTGTGTTACAACCATTATTGTGGCCATGATCAAATTGTGTTAGCTAGGTAGCTGCTAACACCTATATTAGAATAGTTTGTTCAAGTTTATTTTATACCAATAATCTAGAGATGAAATTGATGTAAGTTTAAATTCAGATGAATTTAAACTTTGGACAGCAGAAGAAAAATACTGTACATCTAAAAAGTAATGTTCATACCCTAGTGTCAGTGCAGTCTCATCACTCTAGCTTGTTTCTAATTGGAGGAATTGAGTGTCTTACAATTGCCCCCTGTTACAGTTGCCCCCGGTCTCTTCAAAAACACTCTATAAATTTTCTTGACTTGTCATAAGGCTCTCCTCCTGTGTCTGCAGTGCTGTAGGGCCAAAATTGATTCATGACTTTGTTGGATTTGTTACGCGTGCAGTTCTGTCTTACCCATCAACCCCCACGCTGTGCAGTCTGTCAAAGAAGAAAACAACCCAGACACCAGGATAACCTCTCTTGCATTATCATAGCATTAAAGAAGTCCAGTATAACTCATTGTAATGACAGTTTGTATTTAGAGGTCCTGAAGTAACCACCCATTACTACAGTTAACAGTATTTTACCATATTTGTATTATACCTTCCCTCCTAGTTAAATGAAATGGTTCATAAATCAAACATCACTCTTACTACATAAAAAGCACCAGTTCACACAGACAGAGGAGCAGAGCGTGTTTGCAAGGGAATGATAAATTCCTTCAACAACCGCCAAATGCAAAGTGTGGGGCTAACTCACCCTGGACATCTACTACCAACCTCCATTCTGGAGCGGAGCGTATATTAGCTGCAGGGATGAACCCTCCATCTTGGCTCAGACGTCTCCCCTGTTTCCAACCTCTCTTTACATACTGCAGACTTGGCGACGAGCTAACCCAACAAAAAATGGGACTGTTTCAGAAACTAAACGCGTGGTGAATTCCCATGCTGCCGGGAGGGCCCCGGTTCCTTGTGAAGACTTTCAAAACCGAATCTTCAAACAAAAACATACAAATCTGTTCTCTGCGCTCTCAGCGGAGAAAACACGGGGCAAAGCCTTGATGGAAATGTTTCATTTCTTTTCCTCCCAACAGATGCTAAACGAGCAGCACGGATCTCTTGATTTGCATCTTTAGTTGCTTTGTTGATTTGATAACACATATTTGCATTTGGAAACAGCTCGAGTAATTTGACTGGGGACTCCCAATTTGCCTTTGAGGAGAAGACTGTGCTGCAAACATTGCTCTGCTTTGAGCTGGCATTCCTTTCCTGTGCTTTCTACTTGGCATACATTTTGTTTGCGAGTGTGAGATAGAGAAAGGCTGTATATTAGTGAACATAACAAAGAATTATGGTCTTATAACTGTGTGAGAGAGTGTTGATCTTCTGTCCATATGAGCCTCTTTACACCTCTTCTATCTGTCATACTTTATCAGAGTCAGGAAATGGAATTACTGACAATGAGCAGACCGTGCTGAGGGCTGGACCTGGACCAACCTCGGGCTCTAAACCGGGGTGTGTGTTTGTGTGTGCTTGTATTTCTATAGTTACAAACAGAAAATGACTTCACAAGGCTCTTTTAAGGTCAGATGTCATTTTAGGGTCAAGATTGGAATTAGGATTTGGACTGGACTGGAGTAAAAGCTTCTGTGCATGTTTTACACAGTGTTTACACAGTATATTCCAGTTAGGAGGCCTTTTACATTTGCTGTTTGGAACATTTGGTGCCCAGCAGCATTTTGCTGGGAAAAAACATAAAGGGAGGGATGCGTGAGGCAACAACAGAATTTTCTTTTGACACTCTGAGTAGTTAGTTAGCATGAGCAGAAAAAGGAAAGACAGAATTTCAAGCCATAAACATTGACTGTAGAGTTAGTGGACAGAGTCACAGTCACCCATCGGTTTGCGGACTACTGTTTTGAAGCCTCGACTTTGGCATTAAGGGTTTGCCATCTTTTTTTTGTTTTTTGCCACCAGGGCATGTGCAATAATGATGAGAGCATGGAACTTGTGGGTTATATACCGCAACTTGGGCAGTGCTTGGTGTAGCTTGTCCACTCAGCAGGAAATAATTATTGCCTGCCTGGTCTCAAACTTTCTCGTATTACGACTAAATAGTGCACTAAAATATATTTCTGAAGCAAGAAATAGAAATAGGTCATGCAATAACCGAATCTTGATCCATATTTGATCAGCACTGCCTAGTTCTACCTAGTTATACAGTCTGATCTAAGTTTCAAGGATGCGCCATTGTGAGCTATAAACAAAATGGCAGCCTAGTCACCTGGTCACAATCTTTCTTGTATTACAACTAAAGAGTAGGCTCATTTTTCTCCAAAATTGTCTGTCCCATCTTTGAAAAAAGCTGCCTCTCTCTCTTCTTGCAACCAGTCTTAAACTAGAGCCAGATGATCTAACAATACAAAGACCAGACATCATCAACTACTCACCATCAGCATGCAGGCACAGACAGGACCCAGCACAACCCGCAAAAGGTCACAATGACCAATGCATGTGTGTATGTGTAATGGTTGTGTGGGTTTGGAGCACTGGGGAACCCCGGGGCCTCCACCCCACAGGAGATGGTCAGCTGGCAGGTGCTTGTGGATCCTCTGTGTGTGTGTGTGCGGTTGATCTGCTTTGCACATTGCTAAGGGAACCCCTTGGCCTCAACAGTCTTGCTTTGCCTTGCATTTTCCATGGTGTGTCTCTACATTGCATCTGTGAGTGTGTGTGTGTGTGTGTGTGTGTGTGTGTGTGTGTGTGTGTGTGTGTGTGTCTGTCCAGCAGCTGGAGTTCCACTCAGCTGGCCTCTTTATGCAGTCCTGCTTCAAATAATGAACTGTGTCTCTGCACAGCGGGAGCCATTTTAACTCAAGAGAACACAACTCGCAGGAGCTAACACCACTTAACATTTTAGCAACCAGCTAACATATTGAGTCTCTTACTGTACAACAAAGCAACAACTAATCCTGCATTTACCTCAGAGTCCTTAAAGATGAACCAATTATGTGAAAGCTCTGATATAAAAATGATTTGCAGGCTCTTGCTTCCCAAACTTTTATAATAACAACTGGCCAATAACAAAGTGCGTATTAGAAAGCTAATAGCTAGCTTCCCTGCATCTGCTGTTCCCTTTTTTCCTCAGGGGAAGATTTGGCACCTCACTGTAAAGCCCAGCAACAAAATTACCTCAGCCTAAACCTGTCAACAGACCATTACAGCCCACGCTGACTATTAAGGGCTGGGGAAAAAAGGGCCAAAGCCATTGTAGCGCAAAGGTGTTGGCAGATATAGGCCGGAGGAATGTGGCAACAGGGATATTTGTTGGCTGTGCGCGAGAGAGTCTTGTTTCTCCAAACACGGTTAAGTCTGCAGACCCTTATCAGCATGCTTAATAAAGCGTGGTGATGCTGGGATATCAATACGGGATCAGTTTGGATGGAGCAGATTTAAAAAAAAAAAAACAGTGATAATCCGGGGTTGAATGGTGTACAAGACATGGAATTCTAGAAAGCTGAATTGATTGCAGAGCTTTCAGTGGGCTAATAAATCCTTCAGGAGAGGTGTTTTACTGTTACTCCTTCCATTCCAAAGAAATGATTTAGATTCTAATAACAAGAGTTTGGTAGACAACCCTTTACTCCTTATCACTGTTACGTCTGGGTAACTTTGACCTTCACATGACTTATTTTAGGAAGAAAAGATGTTCTGCCAATTAGCTAGCTGTAAATTTATTGGATAAGAGTGTTATGAAAGTAAGGTTTGCCTCAGGTGGGTGAAGAAAAAATCACTTTCAGACTTTCAAAATCACTGATATTGGAGGTATGTTGTTTTCACACTAAATGCAATATATTAAGTAGGGCCCGACCGGTATATCAGTCAACCAATATCATCAGCCCGATACAGGCCTATCAAAGCTATATTGGTCTATATCAGTAACAGCATATATGTTGTCCAGTATGTGCTGATAATAGACCAGAATTAGGGCCTGACTGATATTGGAGTTTTGGGGCCATTGCCAATACCAATATTAGGGAGAAAAAAAAAATCCAGTATTGTATATCTGCTGATATTCTTTATGCAGAATATAAAATATACATAAACACTGATTTTTGCAGTTATCCCCCAAAAGTGATTAAGACTCATGATGGGTATGTAATGGAAGCAAAATATTTTATAGGTTAATTATTATATTGATTAATAAATAAATAAGGTAATTGATTAATAAATCACTATAGAAAATACACAAATAGAGCAAATATATGTACATATTAAACATGAATTATTAAAAAAGGATCAAGTATATATAAAAACACCACTGAAAACTAAAAACCTGGTTCACTGAAAAGGCATAATGTATATCCTGCTTTAATGCCTGACACATTCTTCTCCCTATGAAGCTCCTAAAACAATGTGTTTCTTAAGAGCAGAACATGTTTAACCAATAAATATTCAATAACAGTAAAATGGTTCCAGAGAAACAACATCAGCAAAAATGTGTAGAAAATTCATCTGAACAATGATCTCAGAGATGATACTGTTTTTCTTGCAGCGCTCGACTCCCCAAGCACCCTGAACTCTACTCTTGAGCATTGCCCCATCATGCTCATGGGCTTTCCATCACTGTCCTCCACAGAGGGAGTCGGGGAATTTGGCAACTCCCCTGCCCTCGACTCTCCCCCACCCCCCTAGTTGGGAGGGAAGTCATACCTGGGGGCCCATGAATGGAGCCCTCAGGTAAAGCGCTGTTGAAACAAATCTAAAGCTGCCTAATGACACGCACCGTGAAACTCTTCACAGGTCATTTACGCTGCTGACAGGCTGCTGCCACAGCGCTGCACACCTCCTCCTCTGCACGTGTGTGTGTGTGTGTGTGTGTGAGACGAGGGACACAGATACAAACAGATGAGAGAGAGATAGCCAGAGTAAGAAAGAGTGGAAAAAGGGAGCTGATGTATGTGTGATATGTATTAGTCATACATTGGGAGGTAATCTGTGAGCTATGAAAACAGTGTTGAGCCTCACTGCAGCGTGGCCTCACAGCATGGGAAAGCGATTAGAGATGCTATCTGCAATGGCTTCTCTGCACTTGGGTTAAGGAGGCAATAGCTACCTCAGGTCGTATTTCTAAAGATGTTTAATTTATGTTTGCTGTTCTTGGAGTCTGTTTTGCGGAACAGTGGATGCCCTTGGAAAATTTTGGCTCGTATGAATCTACTGCAAATGCATCTGTAATCCAGCGCACTAGTATGCCTCCAGGGCTCATTACTCACTTCCGCCACTTCAACCCCATACTGGGATGAGTGTAGAAAGACGGCGGTGAGAGGTAACAAAAAGGGGAATAAAGGCTACTCTTTCAGCTCTGGTTGCTAAAACAGTATCACCTTAGATTTCTATAGTGGACTGACAAAAAAACATAGAAGCTATCCACTATTTTACCCTGATATCTAGTTAAAAGGCATTACACAGTAACTTTACCCCCTGTGATTTCTTTCCTGAGATATTCCATACTGATTTCTAATGGGACTTTAGTAATCATGTAACATATCTTTCAGGTTGCCACAGGGACACAGCTTTTAATTCAATCTCTCAAGCGCCATTAATACCAACAATCTTCCTTTGTTCAAAAATCTTGCTTGTTTAATTGACCCAATTTCTTAACGAATAGCCTTTCTGGATGTAACTTGTTATTACTAGACTGTCCTCCAATCTCTGCAAATACTTTCTTTTTCTTCCATCTCATTTCCTGTCTTTACTGTTTTCAATTCATTCTTAGTTTCTTCTGAGATTCTTCTTCTTCTTCTGTTATATTTCAGGTAGATTAGACACTTTAATGTGGATTCAGATGTAAAAAGTAAAACTGCTGAGTATTTTAACATGAAACATGAAATGAAATGATTACAAAAACTGCTAAACACATATGCAAAGGCCAGTTTGAAGGGATTGGAGGAATATTGACTGAGGAAAGGCGGAACACGCAAACATCTCTCCAATTGCATTAGCAGGATAACTGGATGCTTGAACAATATTCTTTTCACACAAACCTTTAGCAGTTTAGTGAAAGCTGTCATGCTAACTCACTTGGATCATTGGGGTCATTCAACCAAATGACATTTGAGACACAGAATGCATGAAAGATGGAATCTAATATGATTTCTTTCATCTGCATTTGTGGCTAGTGGATTATCACAAGTCAGTACTGGAGCACTCTTGCTGCCGGAGGGTTTTATAGTCCATTTTTCTTTTGCTCTCTGCTTAGTTTGGCATAGTCATTGATATGGCAACCATTTTATACAAATGTTCAAATAAAGGAATGAATAAGGGGAGGTTATAGTGGCAGGAAACAGTTTGAGCTTCTGATTCAGTTCTGCTCCTTTTTTGTTGACCCTGGTATCTGACTTCCAAGTGCGGAGGAAAAAACAAAAGGTTTCATACTTGAGAAAAGTTCCACCACTTAACGAAACAATTCTTAACACAAGGTCCAACATGTTTTTTTAAGCTTTCGCCCACATCTGACGGCCTACTTTAGCAGATGCAATTGCTCTGTTGTCAGTGAGATTGAGACTTGACCTCATATAGATTATACCTGTAATGGCAGGTCATTTCTATTCAACAGATCAAAAGACTGGGCTTCAGGTCGGTTCACATGCCAACACATCCCTGGAGGTGCGTGTCTTCACAGCGGTTTTTGAGGGAGAGCTCATTTAATTTACCTGTTCAGAGGAAATGTGGATTCGTCCTACAGGTTATTACCCCCTATATCCTTCATCAGTGCAGACTTCTGACTTTCTAAACTGTGACACAACAGGGCTTCAACAAAGATACTGTTTTGATCCATGAAGTAGAAATCCTCTTTTCATTCAAACACCTACACAGGGGAGGTCAAAGGTCAGGCTCAGCACAGAACAACAGGCTCTAAGCTGTCATGCCTCAAGTGCACTGTCCCTAAGATTTTATTTTCTTTTTTTGGACAAAATACAATAACATACTGATATAAATGTCCAAATTATCATCAGTAAGTAGAAGTACAGATACTTTATTAAAGACATATTGGTAAAAACAAAACTACTAATTCAACTTCTTTATTCCAATAAATGTGAAAAAGTACAGACTTTGAAATAAACAGCATGAAGAAGAGAAGCAGAGAGGGGCACCAGCACAGAACAGGACAGTATTTATGTATTTTAACTGCTTAAAAAGGGTCCACCTAAAGAAAATCATTACCAGTTCAACTGTACACTATATTTAGAATACTTTCTCCACTTTAGCTTGCCGTCAGACAGTCTTTTTTGATGGGAAACTGTCATTATACAAGCTTAATATCACTTTCTCCAAACCAACCAGACTCCACTGGTGAAATCAGAAATTTTACCTCACAGAATACAGGACTTTCTGGTCTACCGCTGCCTTGATTGGTTAGTTTGTTTGTGTTATTGTGTGAATCAACACCAAAGTCAAACAATAAACCACATGAACTAACCAATCAAGGCAGAGGTAGACCAGCAACTCCCATGTTCTGCGAGGTAAAGATACTGGTTTTGTCCATGGAGTTTGTTCGGTTTGGAAAGAGAGATATTTGATTTGTATAACAGTAGTTTCTTGTCGGAAAAACCTGTCTGATGGTGAGGTATATTCTAAATATAGTGTACAATTAAACTGATATTGATTTTTTTAGGTGGACCTTTTTAAGTGGCCAAAATATATTTTGTTGCTGACCCTGCAGGTCATTGCTTAACTTCCGTGCTGATGCCCCTCTCTGTTTCTCCAACCTGGGGTTGGCTGACCATGATGCACCTCCTACATTAAATAATCCAAACTATCCCTTTAGGCACAGTAACCTAAGTATTTGTCCTTTGTTACCCCTGATATTATTAGTACACATTTCAGTGTATGTATCATACTTGCTGAATAGACTGCTTCTGTCTTACAAGTTTAAGAAACTATTCAAAGGTGGATTGTTTTAATAAACTTTACCTGATATATCAGAGAACACAGCACTAATCTGTCCATCACATTCTCTCCTTTTCCCCTAAATTACTTCCACACCATCCCAGACCCTTTCCCAACTTCAATTAATGTCTCCACACATCACTTTCAAGCTGCAAATTCCCTTCTTCCAAAAATGAAAACATTCACATAAGAATAGACAGTTTAAACAGGTGCCATGGTAACATAATCGTCACTGCGGCAATTACTGCCTTCTGCCTGACTAACAGCCATAAATCATTCTTTCTCTACAAAGAGGACGTTGTGGCGCTCCACTCCCATCCAATAATCAGAAATTGCTCCGTGTATGGCGTGACGAGTGGGCGCTGAAACAGCCCATTCTTCTGTTCGGCGGACGATATTTCGCTCTCTATGGCGACATTACAGGGATCCTTCAGCGAGCACGATATTGTACCTGCTCGACACCTGTTAGCTTTAGCCAAGGGTTTCATCAGATAGTTGAAATAAATACTAGTCATCATCATAACCATAATCATAGTCATAAAAACCAGGGGCCTTTATGCTGTTGCCAAATTGCCCTGCCATCTGATTTACAGTCGGACTGTGTGGGGAGGGGAAACAGACAGGGCAGGGAGGAGGAGTAGGATGGGGCATATTACGTGCTCGGAATGGGATAAATACTCAAATATACACACCTGCAGACCACCCGTCTCACACACACACACACACACACACACACACCTGGGAACTCACAGGCATGTAATGGCTGGGGATGGGCTCGAGGGAGGAACACTGAGGAATTCTCTTGGGATTACAAAGAGGAACATTGTGTTACCCTCATACACACTACAGCAGGTGAGTAGAGTGATAAGAGGCCAGAGGACAAATTAGCCCTCATATTAAAATAATCCCTCACATCTAATAACAATAATATGCTCCACACTGAGGCTATTGCACGTCCACAATGGTTTTCCTTCTCAGGCAGCAACTTGTTGACAACATGTTTGAGTGTTTTTGCGAAATGGGCCCGTCATATCTGCTCGACCTGTCAGCGGTCCTGAAATACACAGAGGTTAGAGTAATGGACGCCAATATCTGCCGTCTGTGTGCACTCGAAATCCTGACCAGCTGTTTGATACAAAAGTGGGAGCCAGTGATGCAGCAAAAAAGACAGAGACAAAGAACTCCGTCAAATTTAACACAAGGTCCAGCTCGGAGTCGGCCTGGGAAAACAGCTGTACATCTTCTGTGGCTCTAAAGGGACTTTTTCAAAATGTGAAAAAAACAACCCTGATGATTTCATCGATGCTATCTTGGCTTGGATTTAAAATCTTAATTTGATATGTTACATACTGTAGGTGTGGGATTTAAAAAAAATGGGGCATTTGGGAGGCATTAGGGGTCATCTGTACAGAAGCTGTCGACTTGCATTTTGGGAAGTGTAGGACTGAGTGCTTATACTAAGAACTAAAAGTCAGGATGTCTCTACTCTTCTGCTGCTTCGGTTTTGAACATATTTTTTCAAGTGCATTTCTAAATCACCTCAGTACATCTTTAAAGACTGGCAGACACAGACACAAAATTATAATTTAAAAAATAAAGCATTGGGCCAAATTTCTATCAGATCAGTCCCTTGACATTCAGTTAGAGCTGGACACCAAATATGACTGAGACAGTTTATTCAAAGTGTGAAATGTTTATTCCTTTGTTTCAGGTTTGGCAGGTGAGAGCAAATCATAGAAAAAGAACTACAAGACACTTTGAAAACAGAACTAGTCAGAATAGTAGTCACTCAAACTACAATTAAATGAAACAACTACATTTAAGTGTGTTTAAGTAGCAACTGCATTCAGCTTCAGCTTTTTCATACAAGGCACAAACATCATGAAAGATAAATTATGAGGAGTCCATCATGCAGTCAAAGACTGGGGCAGGAGTCAATGTCGTTATGACATAGGCCTACTAAGGCACTCAGGTAGACCTTTATAAAAGCTGATCAAAACTGCTAGGAACTGTAGTGAGGCCATTTTCCTCATTTCAGTCTCATCCTGTGCATGTCCATGGTTGTTGGATTAAGCTTTTCTAAAAGGTGCATAGCATAGCTATCACAATAAACTGTGCCTACAGAGGAGGGCCATAACACGTTCTCTATAGTGTGACACTTGATTCTCTCTTGTGCAAAACTGGAATGATAAAAAATGGCATGCATAAACATAAAATACAGAGCAAAACCAAACAAGAAATATTAACAAGAGCGACTGAATGATGGCATGCTTATTTTTCATTAGTAAAAAAAAAAGACATTTTCTCATCCATTAATTTTACAGTTTGGCCCCAAAGTAAAGTTTTCTCTATTAATTTACTTCAACTGTTGTGAGAATGCCAGCTATTTCAAGTATCATCAGTAGAAGTTGCAGGAACATAATGTGTCTTATCAAACTCATACGGTAGAGAATACAGCAGTCACTGCCTGTGTTCACTGTAAACTGTAGGCACCAGTTTCTGGTGGATAACATCTACAACACACTGTATTTCAATGTTTGCTGCACTGCAGTTTGAGAAGTTACAGCTGGAACTAATTACTTAATAGAAAATAGTGTAAAACGTTTAGAAACAACAGAAAAATGTCAGCATGTGGAAGAACTTTAAAACTTGGTTTATGTTAAGAATTTGTCAAAGTCAAAATGTGAAAAAGTTCAAGAAAATCTCTTTTAATGTTATCCCAGCACCAGATCTGAGACTTGCATCAAACGGCGCATTCAACTCCCTTCTCATTAACATTAGCAGCGATAACAACAGGCATCTACTTGTCCTTTCAGTGCAGAGTCAAGCAGATCATCCAAAACCTGGTGATCTAATACTGAACTATTAAAACTATCAGGGATGATAACTAAGTATCTTAGTAAGCAGGTACTACTGGTATGGAATGACGAGTTTTGTAAAGGCTTATTACAATAAAATAATGTCCCTTCAGTTAAGACAGAGCTCTTCTATGGTTTTGGGGTGTTCTGCATTCGCAGTCTCCTCCTGGCCAAAGCCTCCTGTTTCTTCCTCTCGATCTCGGCTGCAGAGCACTTCCCTGTCATCTGGCTTGTGACAAAAACTGGAAAGGAGGAAGGAAAGTGAGAAAAATGAATGGAAACACTGAATATGTTTATACTGAGAATCAAAGCACTTGCAAAGACCTGAAGAGAAAAGGGTAAATCAGCCCTACGTCAGAACTTGTGTGTCGTTGCTATGGCTCTGAACAACTTAGTTTTAATTTGGTAACATAAAAATAGTGCTACCATAACTTAGATCAGGGGGTGCCCGTGGTGAAGCTCGTTTAGAGGCACAAAACCCCCCTATCCCTCCATGTCCAGAAAAAAAATCAGTCTGCAATTCATTGGAAATGAAGCTTCCTGAGGTTTGGCCTCTTGACAGCACCACAAATTAAAGCCATGGCACTGTGTTTACTGTCTTTGGGGAAGAGTTGTTCATGTGCACATGCACTGAACTGTCAGTGATTATAAGAACAACATGTGACATCTGTTTTACTTGTGAGTTTTCACTTCAATATCCAGTCTTAAAGCAAAACACTAAAGGACAGGAGATGAGGAGAACTGCAAAGATGCATTGAATTAACCAAAATAGACTTTTACCAAGAAGAATAAAAGCACTGAACTTTATCTTAAAGGACCAGCGTGCAGGATTTAGTGAAATCTATCTGTCAGCTTGGACACTGCAAATACCTCGTCTCACCATCCCCTTCCAAGCATGTAGAATCTATGGTGGCTGCGGAACCCATGCAAAAGGCAAAAGGCCATTTCAAAGGCCAGCATTTGGTTTGTTCCTTCTGGGCTACTGTAGAAAGAAACATGCCAGTACAACATGGGGGTCTTGGCATTAGAGGACCCTCTCCCTCTATAGACATGAACTATCATATTCTGCTTTTCTTACCCTCAGGTGTGCAGAAACTACAGGTTTATTTTGCATTTTTAAAATGCAAAAATGGGGAATTGTCAGTTATCTTATCAGTATCAGTCATGTGAAGCAGGCAATTCATGGTGTTGGCAGGGAAAAAAATAGATGCTTCCCTAATATAATTTTTAATATTGCCAAGATGCAAATACCAACATTCTGACAGCTTACCTTTGTTGCTTATAACTGCTGAGTCCGACACATTTCTCTTGAAGGCTGTGTGGTGGGACTTCTGTGGTGCTCTGGCTGTCACTGTATGTGGCTTCATGTCCATATTCCCTGCCCGGAAAGTTCCAGAAGAATCCTTAAACTGGCTAAATGTGCCCAGACTCATGTGGCTTCCTGGGAGGCTTTGAGACATCCGTGATTTGTTGTTGGCACCTTTCATGGGAACGTTCCATCCTTGGTAGTTCACAGCTTCACAGCTAGTCCCCGGTAATGAGTTAGAACGAACAAAAGCACATGCCGACTGTCTGTTAGCGCTGGCATTGGCGTTCGTGGACCGGGCTGTGTCGATTGGCAGAGGTGCGGTGATTTTCTGCTGAGTGTGTACGACAATATCTTGTTTTTCTTGGAAGTTGCTGGGGCTCACTTGTTGTGGCTGACTGTTGGAGATCCTCTCCACACTGTCACATACCTGGTAGAGCAGCGCGTCGTCATCCCCATCGTCCCATAAGCTGTCTGAAATGCCTTTAACAGAGTCTGCAGGCTCCGCCTGATCGTTAGTGATCTTGTCAGGTTGAGGAGTCTTTGTGGTAGCAGATTTCTGCTCAGACATCTGTGGTTTGGATTGTATAACAGTGAAGCCGGACTTGGAAACGTCCTTAGCAGCCATCCTGGCCTGGAAGTGAGGGTTGGGCTCTAACTTGAAAGTGCTTCGGTTGGTAGTCTTTGGTTTGGGACACAGTTCCTGGAGTGCACTGCAGCTTGGCTTGGAGTGCAGGTTTGAAGGCTGATGTGCAGAAGGTTTGGTCGGAGTAGTGTTTGTCTTAGTGTTTGACTGCAAGGTGGTTTTAGGGTTGCTGTCATGTTGCTGGTCAGGATTCTGAGTTATCGCCAGCACAAAAGAGTCATTAAGTAGGTCATCATTCTCCCAGTCGTCATCAAAGTCATCACAATTGTTGGTAGTTAAACCCCAGGACCCTTTTTCTTCTGCAGGACGTGCAGCTGTAGACTTATCAGCTGATTTGAGCTCTGATTGTCGGGGTTCAGCTGTTGTTGAAGTCACAGGCTGGTCTTTTACTTCCTGTGAAAGGGCTGATGTTGAGGACCCCTGGCTCAGCCGGCCGCTGACTTTCTGAGTGGAGCAGTCGAACAGAGCATGCAGTTCCGCCTCTATCTGATCCGATGAGGACGGACACTTTAGGTCCTTCACATTGCAAGGGGATGACGTCTCTCTCAGTTTCGTTTTGGACCTGTTCCAACGTTCATTGTGGTTGTAGTTAAGAGTGTTGAGCTGTTCCGAAGTCTCCTGGTCTTGCTGCATGTTCTCGTCAAACTGCCTGGCCAGTTTCATGAGGTCGTCCACACTGCTCTGCCTGTAGAGGGGAAACGATAGACAAGAAAAATAATTAGCAGTCCAAAAAGGACAGGAAAAAAGAGCTGTACTTATTCAACTCTTTCCTCTCAATACTGATTCCAATAGCTGAACCGATCCCATACCAGTGCATTAAAAAAAGACATATGGAACGCTGCTGGGAAGTAGCAGGGTCCTGTTGTGGCAGGGTTTCCCCCGGGTGTATTGGAAGCCTGGTGGCATTTTATTTATTAATTAAGTACTTCTAGGATGTTTGCAATGTTGGGCCCAGTGAAATCTGTGTTATGGCTTTTCTTAATTTTAATGCTGCCAACAGTCTGACACTGGCACATGTAAAAAAAACAAAAATAAAAACACTTGGCTGTCAGCCCCAGTTTAAGATACTTGCCAGTCGGCCTAACAGCTTTGCCGGAGGAAACCCTGCTTTTTGGGGTTATGTATTATTGGAATGGTTGTATACTTGCAGATACCAGCATTTTAAGCAGCATCAGGGGCAATTAGGAACAACTGTAAAAATAATATAGTGCTACAGGTAAAATTGGGTCAAAACATTGATTACGCACCGAGAGGACTTCTTCCTGACTCTGGGCTTGGGAATGTCTGGTGTACAGGGGATGGCACTGTCACCGATCCACTGCAGCAGAGGAGATTCAGTTGCCTTCCGTTTCACATCCTGAGTAAGACACAAGCAAAAAGTTGTTTAATGTTAAAATAAATTCCCATCACTCAGCACTCAGACATGATGATTGAGTCAAATCAAATATTTCTGAAGAAATAACTGACCTTTGGAGCAATTCGGTTGACAATATCTGATATTTCAACAACTCTGGTGTTCCTGAGCCCTGCCCCAGAGAACAGATTAAAACAGATGTTTGTTATGCTACTAACAGTACTAAGAACAATGCAAATCACACATGATAATAAATAAGACCCATGTTGAAACATTTAACATCACAACATTTAAATGCACAATAGGACCTTGTTTTTTAATTTATCTTTGAAAAGCATTCAAGACCGTCAGTTTTTCAGTTTCTTTCAAATGCATGGTAATGTTCCAGTTAGTTGCATCTATGTGATAGTTTCCTTCACAATGCCCAGGGACAATAAGTAAAACAGCAAGAAGCATGCTGAGCAGGTGTGTATGTTGCCATTCATGCTGTGCTGTCAAAAATATCGACTTATCAATACATATGAATTCTGAATGTCTGAAATGGATTCAACACTCATATTCCACCACAAAGGGGTTAGCTTTTTGGTTGCCATGTCATAGCCTCGATATATTTGTCTTAAAAAAAAAAAAAAAAAAAAAAAAAATTGTGCCCTTAATGTTGTGTCATATTTTCCCCATAGTATTAAAAATAGTATTGAATATTGATATTGCAGGGAATTTATTGTACTGAAGTTAGAAATTCCCATATTGCGACAAGGATACATGTATAACCTGTCATTCACATGTGATTTCTGAGTATCAGTGTTGTTTACCAGTATTAGCTGGAGTGGGAGACGTGGGATCCCAGAAAATGTCTTGTGATGGTTCCACATCTGGAGAATTTCCATCATTCAGTCCTGGATATCTGCTGCAGCCTCTGCGATTAGGACTCTGCAAATCTGTATCAAACAGATATCAAATGTTAGATCATATCACCTTGATGAGAACATCCACAGTTCATTTGCTATGGTTAATTATCTTAGTGTAGTTAACATCACGTTATACATAATTAGACTGTTATGCATGAGTTTTTATAGTATAACAATGTTAACATTTTACCATAGAAGCAATCCAAATACCATCTCACACAGATGTTTTTCTCAACAGATATATCTCATTTTCGTCTTTCTCACAACATCATGTAGACAGTGTCAATAACTCATATGTGCTGGTGTTTTTTAATAATAAGTTGTGTGTTATGTGAAATCAGTTGAAGTAAAAAGTCATCCAGCATGTTGTGACTGTTTTCTCGCCTAATGGCCGCCGCCACTCCTCCTTCGTGTCCGCAGTTAGGGGTTAAATGTTGCCATGCCATCAGTTTGTTCCGTTATTCGGCATCAGCGATGAGCAGCAGATCGTTGTGTATTTTAATCGATTCGCGGCCTCACCTTTACACACTGGTGATGTTGCTGTGCCTGGCATCTGCTTTCCTGTGATGTTGTCTTGTGTTTTGCTGTGACAAAGTTTGGAGACACTCCTCCACAGGTCAGAGAACTCAGTCTTCCCTGCAGCAGCAGGCTCTGACATGGTGCTTTAAAACAGCGGGAGCGACGCAGCCATTGTTCAACATTATTATATTAACTGCTTCCTGGATGCTCCGTGGCTTAAAACAGCGCGGCCGATACTTTTTTGTTCAAAGTTTGTTCATGTTTTCGCCAACACTTTTGTTGTGTTTTTGCCTTTCGTTCATTCACTCGGAGCAAGCCGCCATGTTTGTCTGCGACGTCATCAAACTACGGGTGCCGGGCGGGGTTTGTCGCTGCGCGTTCGATGAAGACTCAACATGCAGACAGACTGGAGCACCTTTGGCGCAACTTAGACAGAGCTGCTGGAAGGTATGTACGGAAGTGTGCGTGTCTGTGAGTCGCTCTCATGGTCTCATGGTTGTTGTATGAACTGCATACTGAAAAAAGTGTTGCCCAAACTTTATAAAGTGACTGCAAGCCAGCGCTTTTCAAACAGGGGTCCTTGACTGGGTTGTAGGGGGTCCTCACTTTAATAAATATTTTGGAAATTGAAACATCAAGGGTAAGCCATTTTGAAATTTACAGTGAGCCTAGATTAATCATTGATGGACAAACTTTATCATCTTCAAAGTTAAAAATAATTTTAAAACAACTCAAAGGGGATTCCTTAACACAAAATCCCCTCAGTTGGCGGTCTTTGGTCTAATGTGCATCTATTGTGGGGGTCTGCGACATGAAAAAGTTTGGGAACTCCTGCCGTAAGTTCACATTAGTTCACAAAGACATCCTGTTTTGTTCAGCAAAAGACAGTATGAGAAAATATTTGCAGTGGTTTTAAAGTAGCTTGCATGACTGTTACTGTTGACATTTTTAACATTTTAGTTTTATGCTGCTTCATACACCTCCTTATAGGGAAATACTGGGGCCTAACATGACTTTTTACTCCACTGCATTTATTTGGCACCTAGTCAATGAGCAGATAAACATTCTTTTAAACCCGAGTATATAATGAGCATATAAAAGACAATACATTGTTAGTAAATTAAACAAACAAAATAACAGGCAAAATAAAATGGGTAAAATTTGCCACTCCAGCTAGCTAAATTATTGAAATATTGCTTACATGTTAATGCATAGGTAACAATAAACCAATGGTATAATTGATAACAATTTAAAGTTAAAGTTAAGATTATTTTAACAGGGTTTAAAAGAGTTACTGAGCTATGGCTTCCTGGATCTGCTAGTTTGTTTGTGTTATTGTGTGACTATGGTGAATCTAAACTAAGCTTTTAAAAGACATAAGTCAAGCAGTGTAACTGATTGAGGCAGCCGTCGATCAGCAGCTCCCTTGTTCTGTGAGGTAAAATGAATGATTTTGATAATGAGGTCTTGTTGGTTTGGCGAGAGTGATATTTGCCTTGCATGACTGTGTTTCACGTTGGAAAAAGGCTGTCTGAGGAGAGAGTAAAGTAGTGAATTTATTCAAAATATTGCATAAACTTGAACTGATAATGATTTTTTCTTTAGGTGGCCCTTTTTTATGTGGCTAAAATACATTTTCATGTCAACAGAAGTATGCTGCTTAACTTCCTACGCCAGGATTCCTGCTGCTTCTCCAAACTGTGGGCATGTCACCATCTTTTGTCAGTAATACATTAACTAACGTACCTCTACCATAAGTACCTCTTACAATCCTACTTCAAAAAGCCCAAACTATCCTGTTAACACTGACAGAGCCCATTTTGACTCTATAGTGAGTACTATTACTTTTGTTCTTTAAATAGCCCACACTTTGCTATTAATACTTTTGTTCTTTTTATTAAGTAAAATTTTAATGTAAAATTTGTAATTGATTATTTGTAATTGTGGTATTGATACTTTTACTTAAGTAAAACATCTGAACATTAGTGGCTGACTGGTTGAAAAAAACTATGAAGAAGGCATCACCACACATGTCATTATGATGTTTACCTTGGAAAAGAAATAAAAGTGATAATGATTGGACCCTTTGAAACTCCTTCCAGGATCCCTGACAGTCCCTAGACTTTAGCTGTGCACTAGTTCTTCAGACTACAAAGCCCCAGTAAACATAACGCCAGAAAATGTGTCTCATCATGTTTTCAGGTTCTGGCAACACAACTGTTGCTCTGAAAATGCAATTATCACTACAGTTTTTCCTTTTCAGAGTTAGTTTAATTGAAGTGGAAGCGGCAAATCAACATGTATGTCTCCAGACTCTGTGCTTTATCTGGAGCTTTCATGAAATACAAACACTCAGTCTGAGCTTGTATTATTCTTGGCTGGTTGCAAACAATACGGTGAATATTCCAGCAGACAGCCTGGTACAAGGTCTGCCCATGTGTTCTGTTGTTATTCTGCAGGCTGCATTGGGCCTGAAGCTTGTTTGTTTGTTGAAGCCTTGTTGTCAAGTGTGTTGTTTGTGTGGTTTGCATGCTTATTATCAAGCAAATCAATCACACTTTTCTCCAGTATTTACTATATGATTCAAACAAATTTGCAGGCACAATTCATATTACATGTCATGTCAAAAATGCAACAAATTTCTCTTGAGGTTACCATGGTACTAAGGCTATAAATGTGTCTGCAAGTAGTTTCCCTTAATGACTGTCAGGTGAGGACCAGCCCTCAGTATTGTCTTTTCAGCAACAATCAGATATCAACCATTCTGATTTGGTAACTTCTAATATAGTCAATTTGAGGATGTGAGATTACTCAACAGCACAATGTAGTTCTTCTATGTATGTGCCTGACTTGATAAAGGTTGTTGGACTTTTAACACCCAGTGATGTCCACAGCTTTATCATGACATACCCTGATATGTTGTAGCCTAAACCAAGACCAAAAACTAAAAAAAGTAACAGGAGAAGGAATGAAAATTCTTTGATGAAACTGGTCTCATCTGCTTCACAGTTTCAAGCATAAGAATTTCATTTGCGTTAGTTTTAAATCAATTTAGTGTTCCATCTTGTTCTCAGTCATTCAAATGTGCAGAAATACTGGCACATAATATCAGCTATTGGAATTCTTCAACCCAAAACAATCAGCCTTCAAAGAATCTTTTTTTTTTTTTATTTAAAGACCCCCTTGAGAAGCGAGTGAAGACATATAAAAATACTTTTCTTGGAATAATAATTTGTGCCTGATACATTTTTTTTCCCACAAAACAATTCAATTATCTTTTTAAAAAATCCTTAAAATTACATCTCCCTTGTTGGAAAACGCTGAATCCATGAATATGCAAATACCTCTCATTTCTTAAGCTTTATGACTGAATACAAGATGTCTCCTACTTCACTGAAATGTCCAATCTCAGTGTATGGGTGGTAGAGGATTTAAATTTCCACATCACACTTGTAAGCTGCATATTGGACACAATTCTTCCTTCTAAAATGTTGTGAAGTCAGAAAATCTTTCCTGTATTTATACGTCTTAAACTCAGATTTTAGATGAGTCCAGATAAACGGATGAATCTGAAACAAGCTTTCTAGTGTCAAACTCTCCTCATTCATCTTTCTGCGCAATGAAGGTCAAACATCCAAGTGAAGTTACTATAAGCAAAAGACATTTTTGAGTGGAGGAGGACTTTAATCCTCAGTCAGAAGATACGCTCTCAGTTGTAACAGTCAGAGTCTTGACTGCAGCTCACTCAGGTACATTAAGGCAGGAATTTCTTCCTGACCAACCTGAAGTGATAACTGCTTCAGAGCCTTAAGATCAAAGGTCAGAGAAACTATTAATACAATGCACTTAGGGGAAGTATGTCTGCAAGGCTTTTTTTTAACCAAGGTGGCTGGTGGGTCAGCAGCTTATCTTTTGTTTTAGTGTGTTTAGGGAGTGAAGAACATCTTAGTCTCATACAGATTTACACTTCTTATTAAAACACATTTGTCAAACATGACATTCAGTTTTGAGAAGTTTGAACATAGTTGCCATAGCCACACCATTCTTCTGACATTTATATGCCAGATTGTTTGGCATTTTGAATTTGTCATTGATTATGGCTGCTGTTGGGTGTCATCTTGAGCCTGTAGAAAAATCTTAGGTATACATGTTTTCTTTTCTTTACTCCGTCTGCCTTTGTTTGTTTTCTCTGGAAGTTTGTGCAGTAGTGTTTTGAATAGTTAAAGGTAGAGTCAGTAGGATTTGTCAGGGCTGTTCATAAACACACTTCATTCTTGAGTCTCATTTCCAGGAGGTCAAATACTATTTGGGTTGATAAAGCATTCCAAATACAGCAAAAATTAAAAAATAAGGAAGGAATAAGTGATGATTGAGAGGGGTTATGTGTATGTGAGTATATAAATTGTTTTTTTCTCTTCAGAAAATGTTGCAAATTATGCCTTTAAATATTAAAACTTCAGGTCTTGGAAACTGTTTGGGACTGAGCGAAACCTTAGTAATATCATTCCTCCAAACTATATTTGGCATTTTGCTGAGTAAACGTTCAGAAATCTGGCTTCTTGCATGCATGAGTCAGATGAATAATGCTTCTGTGCTAACAGGTTAGTGAGACTGTTGTTGAAACTAGTCCATGTTTCCACCGTCATCATCCTCTTATCAGTGAAAGCTGAGGAAAGGAGGTTCATGACAAATGTTGCTGTCATGTATTGAGCTATGTGATGCATACACACACACACACACACACACACACACACACACACACACACACACACACACACACACTCACAGAAAGTATTCAGAGTTTCCACTGAACACACTGTATGACTCCTTTGATCAAGACTGAAATGTTTAATTTAAAAAAAACAGAAACTTAACTCTCATATTCCTGAAAGGAAACCAAACTTTTGATAAGAAATTGGCAGAGATTACTGAATTATAAGTCACCTGTTGATCGTTCCATTACACATTTTAGGCAGAATGTGTTTATCCCCCCTACCTTGTGAAACACGTATTTCACCAGAGGTCAGATGTCAGGATAGTGAGGAGGAGCAAGTTAAGATTTGAAATATAATTGGTTATTGTACTGTTTTTCTGCAGATTTGCTTAATGTGATGGATTTAGACTTCATTAAGTCTTGTTCTCATTTTGTGATGCAAAATTAATTTGCCACCCTTCTGCATGTAGAGGTTTGGATGTCAACATCAAATTAATTATGAACAAATATTCTACACTGAAAAGAATTAAAGACTTCAACACATTTCTGACGTTCTGCACAGCAATTTCCAGAATAAAGCACTAGATGGTGCTTGTATACCTCCTTAGTACTGTGTGTGTGTTTGTGTGTGTATGTGTGTGTGTGTGTGTGTGAGAGAGAGAGAGAGAAGACAGAAAGAAAGAGAGATACAGTGTAAGTAAAGTCACTGTGGACTGGATGCAGAGAGATTTGTGCAGAAAATGTTTTACTGAGATGCTGTGTTGCTGGAGTTTTGTAATAGGCAACACACACACACTCACACATGCATGCACACACACGTGCGCGCACACACACACTCACACACACATACACACAAGCTGCAGTGAATTACTATGCTTGATTATACTTGATTCTGCTTTGATTGTTTTCATTTGGAAGCGGTTTATCAATGTAGAGAATTGGGTAAGCCAATCAACTGTGTTTCTTTGATTGAACGCCAGAAACTGTTACGAACAGACGACCTGTAGCCAGAGCCTCCACTTCCCTGGTTAAAGCATAATTCTTGTTTCATCAAAACATCAGCAGATATTTAGCCACCGCTAACGATAAATGCTTGGGAGTCGAGGGCAACTGCAACATGTGTCATCTTTCGGGCAAACTCATTTTCATGTCGTGAATCAAAAACGTTGTTGTTGCAGGAAAGAAATATGAAGGAAAACATTCAGGTGCCCCAGATCCTCCATGCTGATAGAAATGTGCTAATGTTTTTTGTGGTGACCACGGGGAAACCAAATGTAAGACATTGACCATACAACCGAAAACAACCAGCAGAAAATTGGACAGACAGACACAAAATTAGAAATGATATTAATAAGTGTGTTGTCATAATGATTGATTAATACTGATTTATACATATATGTATATAACAGTTTTTTCGTCAATCCTTCAAAAGTTGTTAAGAAAAAAATCCAAATTTTCTGATTTCAGCTTCTTGAATGTTTTCTGTTTTTTTTAGTCCATAATGACAGTAAGCTGAATATTTTGCATTGTGGGCAAAATAAGACATTTGAGGATTTTATCTTAGGCTCTGGGAAACACTGATCAACATTTTTCACCATTTTCTGACATTTAAAAAAAACAACTATTTCATTTTTTACTGATCAGTTAAACTTTAAGCCCAGAGATATTTAAAAATGTATTTCATTTATCCGGGCATTTCTTTCCTTAGATAAACATTTATTTTGTGAAGCCATACACAACAAACATCACATTTAGGCCTATAGGCCGTTGTCATGTTAGTGGCGTAGCTGTTGTCAATGTTAAACAGGTTAACTGGAACTGCCAGTGTGGATATAACAGCGATTTAATCAACAGTTAGCTACGTTTCATGCCTCTCTTTAATGCATTCAGCTAATCTTGGGGGTATCCCCATTGCTCTGTCAAGCGAGTTGTGTCATATCACGCTGCCACGCAAATCCACGCCCGGGGGGCGCCGTCTCCTGCCCGTCTAAAAGTCACCGTAACACCCTCTGTCACACTGAATGTTAGCATTTCTCAGAAGTGATAGTTAGACCACAGAATAAAGGGCATGGATGTGTCACTTTCAATTTGAATATGAGGCATCAGCCCTCCGCTGCCTTGTGTTTTTACCCGCTCTGTCTTTCCTCCTCTACAAGCCTTTCCAAGCCGTGTCACGGCATAAAAAAATTGCCAAAGGCTGCACAGGAGGAGAGAGGAAGAACAGTTTAGCCTGAATTCTCCAAGCTAGCTTGATTCCTTCCCAGAAGCCTGTCTCTTCACCTAACTACCTACCGCCTTCTTCCATTTATTGGTTACGCCTGGGTTGTTTAGAAGCAATTAAGGAGCTAATTGTGGAGATTTCTGAGGACCGGGTATTATAGTAAAAAGTAAAGAGCTAATGGCTAATTGCCCAAGCAGCTGCTAGTGTTTATGAAGGAGGAGCGAACATGCCAGGGGATCTACCAGGCGTAGACAGCAATGAGGACAAGGAGATTTGTGAGTGTGTGTCCGTGTGTGTGTGTGTGTGTGTGTGTGTGTGTGTGTGTGTGTGTGTGTGTGTGTGTGTGTGTGTGTGAGGTAGGGGGGGTGATCATTGCTGTGGATCCCAGGGATGGTTCACACTGGGCAGATGCCAGGTGAGTGAGACAAGCAGGAGAATATGGGGCTCAACTCAGAATAGTGTCTGCATAAATAATGATCACCTCCGATGGCCTCTGGTGCTGCATCTCCAAGGAGTCCATGTTGTCTTCCATGTTTGTACGTGAAGAGTATATCCCAATGTTTATACCACCCCCCCCATTCTCTCTCACCCCCACACCCATTCTGCCAGACCCCCCTTTGGGCTAGCAGTGCCTCATGGATGACAGTTAGCATGTGGCAGAGCTCTCTGAAGTGGAAGAGATCCAGGATGCCGGGTTTCTGTGCCAGCTTCACCAAGCTGGGATTTCACCCATTTCACAGTGTTTGCCAATGGCTGGGACTGTGAATGAAAGCATTTGAAACAATGCCTGGTTCTGCAGCGTCAGATCAGTGGGCTTCAGCAGTGGTTAGACGCAGCCTACGGTGGCTTGGCGTCCTTCTGAAAGAATCCCAGTGGCCGCTTTTGGTCGCATGGGGCGAAAAGGAAGCGCTAAAGGGCGTCCAACTGCACCCTCAACCAACAGTGGATGGTCGAGATGAAGAGAAGGAAGATGAGAGGACATCAAAGCGGGACAGTTGTGGTGTCATTTTGATTTGGCTTTCTGTGCCATTATTTTGCTGGCCAACATGACTGGTGTGATTTCAGGATTCTGAACAAGTCAAACATTTACTGAACATGTTTTCCAGTTCCCAGTTGGTTTGAATGTACCATCAGGAACAGGGAACACGATGAGGGTTTTTAAGATAGCAGTGTCAAACTCATAAAATAAGACTTTAATTTGTCACAATAGAATTATATTGACCTCAGATATTTCTTTCCATAAGTACTGCCTGCTTGCCTAGGTCAAGTAAAATGCCATGTTGGGCTAGTACATCTGGCAACTCACTTGTCTGATTAGGCAAGTGGTAAGGCAATTAAACTATTAAACTATTTTGATTAAGAGGAATTGCTGATTTTCAGTCTCAAATGTTGAGATTCCCACTTCTCTCTGTTTATTATCATATTAAACTGAATATAATTGTGTTTAGACTGAAAAAAAGAGATGTTTAAAGACCACACCTTGGACTTTGAAAAACTAGTATGGACATTTTTCATTGTTTTCTGACATTGTATAGATGTTGCAGCCCTAGATTAAACATGACAGTTAACTTTAGTCTTTGTTTTTATTTGAGAACTGTCATGTAGAGATAAGGCTATATTATATTTACAGAGCCCTTCTCTCGACTGGTGTTCATTTAGGAGGCTTGTTATTGATTGTCTTAAAATGTCAAATATCAGTAAGATTTAGAGGGTGCAAGCAGGCTGCAACATTTTTGTTGTGAAAATTGGGGTGTCATAAAATCTCAATACACATGAGAATTGCAGTATTATGTTTTGTAATACTGTATGGATTCTCATAACACTATTGTGATACATGCAGAGATTTGTGGCTGTAGTTCATTTTGTGTTGTGTTTGAACCTTTGACTGCTAGATAGCAGTACAGTGTTTTTATTGTATTGTCTGACTGCATAAAAGTAAACTTTTCAGATCACAACAGTAACTTAGGACTTGCTTCAGACTTGCACGTGTGTGACTTAATCCCACCTCTGCTTTTTTTTTGTTTTAGGAAAACTCCTGTATAAAACTCAAACTTCATCCTCAGAAATCCAACAAGAAAGACATCAGTAGCACCATCCAAACTATTTGATTGATGGCTGATCTCTAGAGAGCGCCGCACAGAAGGCAATGATTAGCTTAGCAACAAGAATAGGGAAAAAAGAACCTCAGTGTTAAGCAATACCTTTATTTTAAAAAAATCATCTTTTTTATTAGGCTAACCTCCAAAACTTAGTATCTGTAATGAAATAACATAATTTTAGTATATCCAATTAACCTCTGTCTCGACCCCCTTAGGGCTTCACTTAACATAGATTCAACTAAGGTTGTCTGTCTTGACTGCAGCTCTGCTTTAGGTGTTACAGATTAAGTGTAAGACCTTCCTGTCATGATCTCCATAGTCAACATTTATGGGCCTATACCTGCAATATAATGCGTTATGGTAAATCCTCATCCATATGTGTTGGGCGGCGTCATATAACATGCAAAGGAGACACCAAAGAGGAAGCCATTTCACAGAATTAAGACGCAGCAGCAGTTGTGGAGGAAGGCTAAAGCGGGAGAGCGCAGAGGGGCGGTGTGCCCGCATACAGCACACTGTAGCAGCAGCCTACTTTGACTGCTCATTTATTCTGTTTATAATAGCAAAGCCGATGATAAATGTCCCGCAGAGTGCACATGTGCTAAAATATTCATCAATTGGAGGCCCCCTAATTTGGAGGAGGAAAACCAATAAATTCAGATGTGAGCGGCAGTCATGTTATATTTATATGAATATGCAAGACCATGGGTGGGACATTAAGATTAATCTGGCATGTACGCGCTTTTAACCAATTCTATCGTTCTTGTGTGTGATAGGAAGGTGAGAAGGTGCCAAACAAAGTGCGGTACGCTTTCATGAAGGACCTTGATGTAAATTCAACCACAGTTTCTAATGATGTTTCTGAATTTTCATGGTTAATGTCAAGCTACAAAAAAAAAATCCAAACTTAATATGCGCAATTGTCGCTGATTAAAGGAAAAAGTGGGGGGCTGCTCTTTCCAATGCCAGATTATCAAATGTATACTAACATAATAACTTCCCCTCAGCGTTTTGCTTGTGGTCAAATTTGATTTGTCATTATCATGGCATCAGATTTATTTTTTCTTCCCAAACCACATGGTTTAAAATCATACTAATCAATCACTTTTCCTCGGTGCAGCACTAAAGTTTTGCTTGCAGGTTTTTCTAATGTTCCTCTCTTTCTTCCACCATTTTTTCTGTCCTTATCTGTTTCTTTACCACTGTATTCTTTGTCTTGCTCTTTTCTCTCTGTTTTTCTCCCTGTGTGTTTTTCTCACCCTTTCTGCTCAGGTGTGCGGCAGCCTGGAGGAGGAGGAGGAGAAGGTGGAGTATGGGGGGGGGGGTTCTCCAGTCGTATACCCTGCAGAGCCACTCTCTCCTGGGGTAAGGATGACAGGAAGTCAGCCAGATGGCACAGAGCAGGTCTGCAGCATGTGACCTCCTCTCTTGAGAGGCAGGAAGCAAGGAGGAGAGGAGGGAGGAGCGAGGAGGAGGAGGAGGAGGAGGAGGGAGGCACGGGGGGGACTGAGATTAAGGAAAGGAGGTGAAGAGATGGAAGAAAGATGTGAAGAGTGGAGCCGACCAAGCCGTTCATATATCAGTGTTAGCGTTTGTTCCAGGAGTAAGATCAGGAGCTTTAAGATTGTGATTCATGGTAATACACATTGTAAGTCAATAACATTTTTATATAAATAAATCTACGCTGTTCTGCTTTGTATCTGTGAATGATATAACACAGTGATATAGCATGTAGCCAGATCTTGAAAGCATTGCCAGTACATTAGCTGTTCTGAGCATCCAAGTTGTAGGATTTTCTTACTTGTCAGCACATCCCATGAAAAGACCAAAACTAACGGTGAATTGATCCTATGAACAAATGTTACATGTTTAGCCAAACTCTATATCTTTTATCTTATGTCAGTATGTCGTAGAGCTCCATTGTTGTCCAAAAACTGTTATACATAGTCTGGGTGCCATTAGTTCCCAATAGCACACCAAATATGTATTTATCCACAACTGAAAATAGTCCCCATGTAATGGACAGTTTACTTTTGTATGAGTAGCATTTGCTAAAAATGTCAGTGCCCAGCTGTAGGGCTGCCACTATTAATTATTTTCATTGCCTGCTCATCATTTTCTTGATTAATATAGTACTTGTTTGGTCTATAAAATGTCAGAAAATTGTGAAAAATGTCAATCAGTGTTTCTCACCTGCCAACTCGAATTTAGATTTGTTTTTCTTAAAACTTACTCCTAGTCAATCAGAGTAATTGCTATTGCAAATAAGTGTCAGTTAATTTTAATAGTTGACAGCTAATCAATTAATTGTTGCAGCTTTACGCATTTGTTAATATTTGGTCCTTTCTAAAAATGAAATGGTTTTATGAGCTGTACAAGAGCCAGTTAGTCTTGGATTAATTGCCACAGACAGAGTAGAGAAGTCAGAAACTAGCATTATCCTTTACAAAGACACATTTTCATGCCAGCCACATTATTTTATTGTGTGGTCTCTGGGAAGTGTAGTGCAGAAATGCACAAACACTTTTAGTATTTAGGTTTAAAAGGCAACTTCATCTGCTTTCTTTTTAGGGATTAATTTTCAATTGGAAACTCCTACTCAGCTTAAAGTGACATATGCTAGAGTGTCGATGCCCTCCGCTCCCCTCCCTCAACATGCCGAGTCACATGGAAAGATTTTTTCACAAGAGCTTAGGAAAATAGCATCTTGACACCAAAACATACTTTTCGTCAGAAAATGGTGAAAAATGTCAATCAGTGTTTCTCAAAACTCAAGATGACGTCTTCAAATGTCTTGTTTTGTCGACAACCCAGTGATATTCAGTTTACTGTCAAAGAGGTGTAAAGAAACCACAAAATATTAACATTTAAGAAACTGGAGTCAGAGATGACTTTCATTTTTAAATGATTACCCAATTGATTAAATTGATTATCAAAATAGTTGACCATTAATCCAATAGGTGACAACTAATTGATTAATCGATTCATTGTTACAGCCATACCTATTTGTCAATACTCAGGCATTTCTAAAAACAAAACAATATATTTGTGACCTGTTTTTTTTTTAAATTACATCTTCAGTTAGAATGCAGTAAGATGAACTAGTTAGTTTTAAGATTGTCAAGGAATGTCTGTCTTATACTACATGTTTTGGAGTCACCCACGCTGTTTGGTTGACATGAGATTTCTAGTCCTTGTAGTGCAGAAATGCAGAAACAGCTTATAAAGTATCTAAGTAACAAAAAAAGAACTGTTAATGTAATCACAAAGTTTCATTTGTGACTGCATGTACAGTAGATATTTGGGAGGAAAAAAATAACTTTTAAATGATTAAGGAATCATTTATATGTGATCATTTATTCAAGAGATGGGTCATAATGCCTTATAAATAATTATTGCATTACATCAGCTAACAGCTAAAGCTAAATTTAGGAAACAAACATACTGTAAGTCAAAACATCAAAAGATAATTTGCATCTCTTGCTACACGTCCCGTTCTCTAAATTCAATCCTGTACAGCGTCTGTACAGTAAAAGTGCCAGTTTGGTGACCTGGAAAAGACACAACTTCATTTCACCCAGCTGGAAGTCACATCACAAGTTAACAGCTCCAATTTGGTATTGACATCCTCAGTGTAAAGGGGAAAAATAAATTGACAAATTTCCCCATTTATTATTATTAACATTCCCATGCACACACAGATTTGCTCATCACATTGCACAAACTTTCATTTCATGCACAACTCCCCCGTCTGCCCCAAACCAACCCTGTTCCCCCTCCCTCTGTTCCCCTCCTCCTGGGCTGCCTTTGATCTAAATTTGGCCTCAGTAGAAGTCTTGTACACAGTCATTTTCATATGGAGGCTTTGAACACACTGATGGAGGGCCGTTGCCGCCGCGCTCACTTTTATCCTCTGAGCCCTTTTCCCTCGGAACCCGGCGAGCATATGGCGAACACCCCTCACCGGAGTTTCCTACAACAGGGGGGACCGCCCACTCTTAACATCTCCTATTCCCCGAGTCCTTCCATCACTCTGGGTTTAGAGATGTTGGAAATTAGTTACACTGTTGTAGCTATGACAGCAATGCTTACGAGGCAAAGTTTTTTTAATAGACTCAAGAGGCTTTTAAATATCCGAGTGTCAGCGAACCTGAAAAATGAGCGACATAAAGATAAATGCAGTAAATTGATATCTTGATCTCACCCACCTGCTCTCCTCTCTTCTGAACCATGATCTATGTAGGCGGTCGTCCATGTGAACCACCAGATGACACACCAGTTTAAATATTATATATTGTAATATTAAATATCTTTAATATAAGGGGTGGAAAACTGGATTTGCCCATCAGATTTTTCATTTTCTGGGAGTGTGTTCTGGGACATGAAGATCACCTTTCTTGCTCTGTTCTTTCGCTTTGCTGAAACAGAAACCTGGCCATTGTTTGCTAACAGAGAGCTACAGTCTTTTAGTCTCCTCGTCTCGAGCCGAGGAGCCATCATCTGCTGCCAAAACGTCCGTCAAGAGACAACGACCAAAGCAGATCCACTGTATCACAGGCTTTTCGTCAAAGAGCTCCGACTGAATGAATACCTTTTGAAAACCGATGTTCCCCTGATGCTCGCTGAGAGTTCAGTCTGAGAGTTGTGTTTCCCCTGTGAAGGTTTCTGACAGTCACCACTTGCCGCAAAGCAGTTAATGAAATTTCAGGGCTTAATTGGGAGAAAACCCTTTCATTCACCTTCAGTTGATGTCAGGGAAAAGCAGTGGGGGAAAGAGTACTAAAAATACTCTACTGTTACATTACTGAAATATTACTCAGTTACAAGTAAAAGTACTGTTGTTAAAAAAAAAAACAAGTAAAAGTGCAAAGTATTGTTCTCAAAAACTACTCAGAGTATTAGTTTCACCCTTCAGTCTAAATTACTGCCAACTCCTGCACTGTTTTGCTCAGTGGACACAGTCCCGCCCGGGGTGGAACAGTAACAATGTACACCTGGGATGGAACAGCCAATGTGGCTATTTAACAATGAAAACTTAAATAGCCACAGTATAGACTAGCATGGCACAGACAAGCACCCATGTCTCCATAGTCAACAATGCCATTTGCTCCCAGGCTGTAAATAGCCAGCGTTGCTATTTACACCCGGAGTGGAAGAGCCAATGTGGCTCTTTGCATTCGGGGTGGAACAACCACTGTAGCTATTTGCACCTGGGGTAGAGTGGCCAATGTGGCTCTTTACACCCAGGTTGTGAATAGTTAATGACTGATAATAAAAAACCCTGATAATAATAAGTAAAAAACAAAAGTCTAAAACTTTAGAGTTAACTCTGACTTCACTCACCCACCATAACCTCCAATGACTGAGAATTTGTCATTCCTTTTAGTTAAACTAAGTTGGTTAGGTGTAAATAGCTGAAAATCTGCTGCCTGCCTCTTCTCACTTTGGTGAAAATACACTTTTTTAATCTGTCCATATGTCATAGTTTTCATGAGGCCATTTCACAATCACATAGTCTTATTGGCTACAAATATGTAGATCAAAGATTTAGATATTAATTCAAAGTGTACTCAGTAATGATTTTAAAAGTAACTAAGTAGATTAAATAATGTGATTAATACTTGAGTATGAGCACAGTCACAGACCTGAAAAAAAATGAAAGTACAAAAATGTCTTAATTACAGTAATAAGTGTAAGTAGTTAGTTCCAAGCCTGGGGAAAAGTCATATTCATTTAGTTTGATTATTTCATATTTCTCGACTGTGTTTTTTGGCTTTTATCAATGCTGCAGACACTTAATAGTATTTTTGGGTTGGAATAAAACAAACATGAATGATTTTACCTTCCCCTCAAGTGAACAGAATGAACTAACAAAATCATAAACTTTTAATTACAATCAAATCCTAATTAGAACCATCTAGACAGTCATTTTATTTACTTGGTTTCTGGGGATAAAGATTTTAATCTTTCCATTGTTAAATCCTTTCCTTGCGAGGGCTGTTACACTCTACGTCTATGAACAAAAATACATGTGTACTCCGGAAGGGATACGGCATTTATCTCATTACCATTTCTTAAATGTTTACAGCCATTGTCTTCCTTTACAGTGCAAACACCATGCTGTACATGTAAAAGCGCTGCCGGGGTTGTTTTCATGCTTTTATCTTAAATACATTCTTTCCAGATTGTTCAGCCCTAGAAACTGGTAATTACCATATATTATCACCTCCACAAGCTCCACCACTAGAGTTGCCATGTTTGAGGTAATTATATCACTCCCAAGTTGTCTGTATAATCACTTAACAGAAGAAGCAGCCCTGCATTCGCGGGAGGTTTGACGCAAACAGTGAAATGTTTAAAAATCTTTCCTTTTCGCCTTGGGGATAATACACAGATGACAATGTCTGGAATTCACAGGAATATGGGAGCTGTTGTCTGGGCATCTTTCATTGATCCCTCTCCTCAGCCTGGTCTGAGGAAGTTTATGACTTGCTCCATAAACTGCTCCATAAACATGTTGCCCACAACCAAAGGGTTGTATGGAGGAGATGTGCAGAAACAGGCAGGAGTTGAGAGAGTTACAGTTACGATGATTAGCTTCAACTCAGTTTCAATTCATAAAGGCTGAATGATACAGTGCAAAAATTTCTGAACATTTTTATGTAAAGTGTTTCATTTTGATTTTGATAATTATTTTTTATCCATAATGGCCTATTTTTCATAAAGACCAGGTGAAAAAAGGTTGAATTTAACCACTTTATCAACACACACTGGTGAGAGACAGTTTTCTTATTGGTGCTGATGAAGTGTCTATTGACAGCATATCATTATTGTTTTATTGCCCAGGCGAATAACTTAACTTTAAAGGATCAGTGTGTAGGATTTAGTGGCATCTAGAGGTGATCTTGCAGATTGCAAACACCTCGTCTTACACCCCTGCAAATGTGTACGAAAATTTTAAGTGCCCACAAAACTTGTGCGAAACATGAATGGCCATATTCAGAGCCAGTGGTTTGGTTTCTCTGTTCTGAGCTACTGTAGAAACTTGGTGGTTCAACATGGTGGTCTCTGTGGAAGAGGACCCCCATCCCCTGTAGTCATAAATGGCTCATTTTAAGGTAACAAAAACACTTATTATTTCCAGGTGATATACTGTATACTGTAATGAAAACATAGATAAAAATCTTCCATATTGGACCTTGAAAAGTTTCCTGCAACATGACATTTGTATTTTCAGTTAACAGTATAATCATGACCAAAAATCCTTCACATGGCAAATTGGTTAGTCTGCTTGAGAATTTCTTTTTAAAGGTAAGTTGGAATTCTCTTATTTCACCTTCTTGTATCTGAATAGTTCTGGTTTCTTTACTTCTTTGTGACAGTAAACTGAATATCTTGATTGTCATCTTGGGTTTTGCGAAACACTGATTGACGTTTTTCTCCATTTGTTGAGAGTTTAGTGACCAACCATCTTATGTTTTCATTCATCCATTTAAACTTATCATCCGTGACTTACTGCCAATGTGATGGCTTATGTCAAAACACTTTGGTTGCAAAGTTAAAGCATTTTGACATCATGGGAAGACTTTAATATATTCACATCTAAGATATGGCGTTCAGGCAACAAATATTTTTCAGAATGAGCACAGTCTTGGAATGAGACTCCAGCCTAACATCTATTCTTATCACTTAACCTCACCCTTACCCCAGGACCATTTGAGGGCTTTTAGACTGTAAACACCACAACCATGTTGAGACACATCGGACTCTTTGCGTGCACCACAGACACCATTATCATTCCAATGCTTATTTCAGCTGACTGTGATATTGTGCTGCGTTTCCGTGTTTGGTGTTGTCTGGTTCCATCGCGCCAGCTGTTGGGTTATTTATAACTGTGGTTGCTGATCTAAATGAGCTAGTAATTAGGCAGCTATGCTTTTGAGGAGACATCCGCTCCTTCCCATCCGTCCATCCATCTATCCATCCATCCCACCCGCCGTCCCTCCCTCCCTTCGCTCTCCATCCCTCTCTTTTGCCCTCTCTCTCGCTCTCTCCCTGCTGTCCCCAAACGCGCCAGGAGACAAGCGGGAGATAAAGGGGAGACTTGACTTCACTGAATAATTGAAGGGGTTTTTACAAGTGAAACAGCTCGCTATCTGACCCCATAAAGGCACCACACGGGGGCCTATCAGAGCTTAACAGAGATACACACATGCATGTGCACACAAATGCACAGTAGGCGTCATCAGGTCAAAGGGAGAGCCTAAAAAAGCCAGACAGCTTTTAATTGGCTGCAGCCAGCAGCATCACCAACACTCATAGATATAAGGGTTCTTCCTGGTGGGCTGAGGTTCTACTCAGAGCCATTTGCTTCTGAAGAACCTTTTTCATTAAGAACGCTTTTCATCCAAAGAATCTTATATAATTAATATAAAAGGGTAGAACCCCTGGGAAGGTTCTAGATAAAGCCCTTGTAATTTAAAGGGTTGTTGAGAGAATTGCCTAGGTAGATGCTAGAAGAAGCCCGTGGAATATAAAAAGGTTCTTGGTAGGGAGGGTTCTTGTTAGCACTCTTACAAGGTGGAAAGGTGTTAGGTGGAACATCCAGAGAGGGTTCTGACTGGAACCAGTACACCACAGAATGGTTCTTTCACAGATTGTTCAAGTATAACTGTTTTGCTGGCTTCTGGGTGGAACTCTCTCAGAGGGTTCCAGGTGGAATCTTTATAAGAGGTTCTTCCAGGAACTATTAAAGGTTTTCCTTTGGGGACAAGCTGAAGAACTTTTCATGGTTCTGGTTAGCAGCTTTATTTGTAAGAGTGTTCTGCCAGCATGTCGCAGACGCGCTAAAACTTCACCCTGAACCTCACTGAAGAGAACAACAAAGCTGAGCTACTGTTGTGGCTTCAGCAGACACCAGAGGAGTTGTGTTTGTATGTTTTCCCTCAGCTTGAACAGCTTACAACCCCCCACCACCTCCCAGTCATTACAAAAGAAGGCAGGAACATGCCTGTAAGCTGGGCCCCCCCGCCCAACCTCTCCCCGGTGAGCACCCCTTTACCTCATGCTAATTTCAACTTTCAAAGCTTGTAAACTTTATCTAATTATACACAAGTCGATAGACTCCCTCGCCCAGATTTTTGGCAGGTTGCGGTGTTAATTTATGAAAAACAAATCTGAAATATGCAGATGTCTTTTGTTTGAAGCAGCTGTTTGGTCCTGTTGCCAGGTTTCAATCAGGCGGTCTCAGGGGACGCCCGCGTGTGCGATCTGTGGCCAAGGCCCCCTGTTTGATGTCTGACAGGGACGGAGGGACAGGGCTTAAGCGCGAGTGCTCACCCACAGCCAGTCCACAATTACTGTACAGGATGTGCGTGTGTGTATGTGTGCTTTTACTGCTGTTGACCAGAGTGGTATTTTTTCACAGTGACATAATATTGCAGGATATTTTCCATTATTTACAAAAGTAATGAGGAATAATGAACTGTAATATATGTCATGAAGCAAACTAGATGATTATTTCCATAAAAATAGTAACTATTTTCTGCAGTATGTTCTCACTGTAATATGACTTCTTTATGCAGGCGAGTCAAGTTTAGGTCAAACTTGTATTTCTTTACAAATCAGTCATGAGGACAAAGTATATTTCTCATTTTAACCTTTTTAATACAAACTTTTCCTCCACTGTAAAAATAAGCTAGTTGTTTTAACATTAGTTTAAAGTTGGTGTCCAGCTGCCTTAAAATTTCATGTTGACTGAATTTTAAATGATAAGTTGAGATAATTTTGCAATATTTTCTTCTAATTCATAATCAGAAAATTCATTTAAGTTGAACCAACAACTGTTCAGTCACACTTACAAACGTAACAAACACATTTGATTTCCATTGACATTTTCCTTTCTTAAGAAACTTAATTTATTGACTTAATTAAATTCTGTGCAGTAGATTTATTAATCACTTAACTCATTATTTTAAGTACTTAGAAGAACTTATCTTTACAAGTGTAAATACTAAAATACTAAATACTAAAAAAAATACAAGAGTAAGTGAACTCTGTAATGAACTCTCTGTTTTTTAGTTTTAATATTTTGAATTAAAGGACCAGTCTCAAGGCTGAAGAAACACAGACAAGAAATTTTAACCATCGGGATGCCAAGGCGCATTTGCATCGAGCGTGTTCTGACAAACGCTGTCAGCCGTATTCATTGCTAATTTATGGCGCTCATTAAGTGACGGGGAACACACAAAAAATCTGAGCAATTATCATTTATCTTGATATATTATTTACTAGGGATCATTTTCCTGCTTGGTTGGGGACTTGGGGGTGAGAGAGACGGAGGGGAGGAGGAATGACGGAGGGGGGGGAGGAGGAGGGAGGACCACAGGGGTTTGGAGACAGCTGGCACGAGAGAGGCAGAGAGAAAGAGACAGGGAGAAGGAGCGATGGAAGACAAGAAAGAGACAATGTGATGAGCGTGTTTGAAATAAGTAGGATTTTTATGACAAGTATTTATTTAAGGCTACACCGGGTGTGTTGATTGTGTTTTAAAATATCTTAAATCACAAAGTTTGGCTACAGTGGAGAAAGAGAAATTAATTTCTTGGTTACTGACAAGAAGAAGCCGATCACATCATTTTCTGCTTCCATATTATACAGTAGATTTAGACTTTATTGCACAAGTGTAATAAGCAATGAAATATGCAAAATAATAGAGCCAGTGTTCTTATTGACATAAAATGTCCAACATCCAATCAATATATGGAGAAAATGACATCTGTCATGACATATGTATGATAAGAGATGTGGCGAAAAGAATGTGACTGCCCACCTCAACGTGTTCTGATTGATCATTATTAACTCTTTTAAGGTGCACTGTCCTGTAAAAATTGACACCGTGTCATGCTAGCAATCGAAATGAGGCTGATATTAATGTTAATAAGAATAATGTGTTACCACATTCATTTTTACACCAGATCAATTTCCAGGAACAGGCATGACTGTCACTAAAAAGACGCTGCGATTAACAATCTGCTGGTTTACTTTACAGCTGAATCAGGTAGAGGCTTGTGGAGTGAAAAGAGCTGAGGGTTTCAGAGTCTCCTTCAGTGTCTACTGTATGATTAAAGAAAAACAAACAAGTACAACCACAACTCCCACGAGTGGAGACATCCTCCTTTCAGCAAGGAAATGGCCTTAATTTTGAAAAACATAAACAATACCACTGATGTGGTAAAGAGGCACCCAGCTGTCTTGAGTGATGGTCTCATCTGTTTGATTTATATGATGATTCCCATGCGGTATATGTTTTAAAAAATACTACAGTGGAAACCACTTGTGATCGTGGTTATATGATCATCTACTTATATGGATCAAAAAGCTTGGGACAGAATAATTCCTATACAGATTTTGTTTAAATAATTTGCTTTTACTTATCAAGTAGTCTGTTTTATAGTGTTCATTTTGGGACTTTTCCTACATGACAACATATTTAAAAAAAAAATTAAAACTATGATGATTAAATATTTCTTTAATTAACACTCCCATGATACTTTGCCTCGCAGTAACCTGTCTGCTTGTGGCTAGCTTTCTGGCTGCTTCTGTGTGCACTTTAAAATCATGAAAGTCATTTCCTCACAATGTAGCAGCAAAGCTACAGCTTTATTTTCTATACATTACTCTCCTGTGTTGCAGTGTATTTGAATTTTAGACAATATGGACATTTTAAGATACTCCAAGGAGTTTTAAACTGGTTATGAAGGAGTCTTCATTTATCACTGATGCTTCTGTATGACCTACATAAATTAACATAAATTAACAAGACCATCTGCAAGGAGATTGACTATTTCTATACAGTTACTCTTAATGGCTGCCACTGGGTTGGAGTCTCCTTGAAATCAGTTGAGCTTTTTATTTTAAGATTTTTATTTCATTATTAATTTTATTTTTGACATTATATTGTGTGGTTATTACAGTGGAAACACTACCACTTTTGTCCATAGGGGCCTCCAAAAGCACCAAAATATGAAAGTTCCCTGTAGTAACTTTAATTTGTACAGTAATTTGAAAAGTATTGAAAACAACTGTACTGAATTTTGAAACAGTCAATAAAAATAACTAAATAGTGAAGCTTCATAACTTTATTTTCATGTAATAAACAAATGCCAATTAGATAATCTGGATATGAAGAAAAAGAAAGTCATAATAATCATCATAGTGACCAATTAGCTTTAAGTCGCGATAGCTATCACTGTCAGAAACTCTACTTTACTGCCCAATCTGCTGTTCTAAGCAGCATTTTGTATTTCTGTATTTCCATATTTTATTAAAAAAAAGATGAGAGTGGTCTGGAGAAAAGTCTTTGGAGGCTGATTACAGAAGAACTTTCCTGAAACTGTTGATAGCAAAAGTTTTTATGATAACACGCACAGCAGCAGATAATCTCCCTGATCTGTCTCTGATGTCCTGATATGTTGTTTTTTTTCTGCTCCTCATTACACCAGAGCTAGCTGTTAGTCATAACAATGTCACTGCGATGGCACTGTAATTAACATTATGAATATTCTGCATCCCCGCCTTGTTTTTCTTTCTCTACACCCTTTACATTTTTTTTTAACCTCCAACTCCACTTAATCTCAACCACACTTTCTCTCAGTGTTTCTTTCTATCCATCCCTTTCTGTGGAGGTCTGTTTATTTATCGCCTGCATCTCTTTTTCTTCTCCCTTCCCCAGCTTTTCTCCCCCTCTCCTGCTCTCTGTCTTCATTTCTGTCCCACCCTTTCTCTCTCTGCATCTCCAAGTTTTTCCCCCTTTTGTGGCGCGGTGACAGATGCCTAATTGAATGATGAATGTCCCTTTATTATGCTCTAATTGAACTGCCGGCTCTTTGATTGGCCGGCGGTCGTGCGGCTGGGCTTGTCCGATTGGTTGGACTGACGGTGTCGAGGGTTCAGGGGTGGGGTGCTGGTTGGCTGAGTGCGATTGGCGGCTGGCAGGAGTGGCAGCCCTACTCTCCATCTGTCTCCTCACACACACACACACACACACATTTACACAAGCACACACTCTTCCTAGTGATGAGCTACCAAACCCCCATCACCCCAGCCTTTCTTCTCACCTCTCACACAGGGGAATGATGTGGGTGTAACAGAGTGCACATGCTCTTGTGAATCTTAATAAATTATGCAAATGACTACTGTTGATGGGCCAAATATTAATTATAAGCATTTTTGGTGATTTAGTGTTTTCGGATTGATGACACTTTGCCCTTGTGGTCGTGTCATTGGTACTTTTGTCCAGCCTGTTACTTGTCTCTGAACACCTCCCCCTCCTGCTGTGCCTCCACCGGCCACACAAAAAAAAAACCAATATCAGTTTATGTATACGCTGTATTTAGAATATTTTCATGGCTTTACTTTGCTGTTGCCAATATACCACTGCCTCAATCAGTTAGTTTGTGTTATTGTGTGTTTAAAACATCAAAATCACCCAATAACACAACCAAACTAACTAATCGAGACTTGTATAACAGTAATTCCTCCAAAACCGTTTTACTTTGCCATCAGACAGCCTTTTCTAAAAGGAAACTATTGTTGTATAAGCCAAATATTGCTCTCTCCAACCCAACCAAACTCCATAGGCAAAAATGTCATTTTACCTTGCAGAACACAAGAGCAGATGAGCGATGTTTGGCGTCTGTAATGGCAGGTTCCCATCAGAAAATTGATCTGTCTGATGGCAAAGTAAAGTGGTGAAAAATACCTTTTGATGCTGACCTGTCCACAGCAGTACATTGCTTAGCTTCCATGGTGGTGCCCCTCTCTGTTACTTCACTCTAAACACCTCCCCCTCCTGCTTTGCCTCCTCTACCCAAGCAATGCGCTCAAACACACACATTGCATTTAATCTCACACACGAGCAAGGACACATACAGTACATGCACTTACACACTCCGAAATGCGTGCAACCGCCGTCTGAACACACACAGACACGCATTAAACGCACAAACATACGGACACACACTGGTGGGTGTCTTGGACCGGCCCTGACCTGACAAGCGGGCGATGAAGATTAATGCATCCTCTCTGAGTGACAGGCTGGGGAATTGAAGGGCAGAGGGCCTCGTTAATCAAGAGCCTGACAGGTGCCATTCAGGCCCTCTGAACAACCGCAGCTCCCACCACCCACACACACACACACACACACACACACACACACATACACACAGACAGCCATTAAGACACAAAACATAAAGCAAACCTACACACATTCCTCACTATCACAGCCCTCACTCTCTCTTTCCTCCTCTTCCTACCGCGTCCACTTTTCCAGTCGAGCGGTCCGGCGCTAAGCACAAGCAGACTTAATCATGCACTGCCAGAATTAAAACTCATTCCTCAGAGCCAGGCTGCCGGCACGAAAATAAGAAAATCAATCGGGCGCTTGGCAGGGCTGCCCATACTCACCGACTACGGGTCTTTTCCGTTCTCATTTGTAGGGGCCTTGAAGCTGAAGGGGCCCGAGCAGGGCCAGGCTTTATGATCATTCATTATAATTTACCAATAACGCCAAGTCCCAGGATCATTACCGGCCAACCATTAATGATTAATTCCTTGATTCTCTTGAATTTCTTCCTGGATTCAGGTCCAGTGAAATATAAGGGGAGGATGTATCTGTATTATCTTTGGTTAAATGAGCTGACTTTTTATTTGAGCAGAGGATGAGAAGCATTGCTGTGTTTTTTCAGTGTGGCTACATGAAGCTAATAGCTGGTTTCTAACTGATTTTTACATATTAAAGCTACAACAAGGTATTTTTAACTGGTTATGAACCTGTCTCAATGTATTACTGATGCTCTATATGACCTACATTAGTAAATGAGGCCATTTGCAAGAAGATTGGATATTTCAGTATAGTTGTTCTTAAAGCAGGTTGGATTCTCTGTGAAATCAGATAAAACAAGCCTGTGTTTACATTTTCCCAGGCAAAGTTACCATGAGTCACATGTTAGCCAATTCAAAGGAAGAAGGAGAAGTTGTTGTTTTTTTTAGATAATTTTATTTTTGACATTACATTTTGTTGTTATTTCAGTGGAAACACTACCAGTTTTGTCCACAGGGGGCTTCAAAATCAACACAATATGAACGTTCCTTGTAGTACCTTTAAATCAAATTTATTAGGTAAGGACAAAGTTAAAGAAACTATTTTAAGCTGAGAAATAATTGAGACATATTGTACAAAAATGTATTCATTTTTCATCATGGGTTCATCAGATTTCTAGGGCCAATGCTGATACAGTTGATGTTCTTTATACAGAATACAGAATCTGTACATAAACACATTTTCTTTGCAATGATCCCTCAAAATTGGTTAGCACTTGTGACAAAGATATCAAATGGAGGCAGAATATTTCACAGTTTGACAATAAACTTTATTGTCCAAAGTCATCAGGGCACTGAAACAGTAAACTTTTAGTAGTATTTTAAATAAGGCTGGGCAGTATACCAATATTATATCAGTATGAGACTAGATTTCTTTTGAGATTTTGGATATCATAATATTGTGATATAGCATAAGTATCACCTTTTCTTGTTTTTTAGTAATGTAATGTAATTTCCTTAACTTTCCTGTTCCTGTTCTATTACCCACTTAGTCATTATATCCACGTTACTAATTGATTATTTACTAAAAGTCTCATTGTCTTAATATTTTGTGAAAGCACCAACAGTCATCTCTGCAATAAAAAATATTGTATGTGTATAATGTGTATAATATGTGTACAACAAGATATATATTATATATTGCAGAATAGCCTAAAAATATTGAGATATTATTTATAATCCATACCCCTAATTATGAATGATGTATACAGAAAATCACAAATAGAGCAATTATATTAAACCCTATTAAACCCTAATTAAGAAAAGAGGTCAAATATACTGCTTACAGCTTATCGGATAACAAATATGCAGAAACCAATATAGACCAGTATAGCTGTGATAGTCCAATATCCAGCTGGTAACAACAGTCAACCGATATATTGGTCAGGCCCTAGTGATGCGTTCGGTTTTCATTGTAAATGAACTGTCAGTGAGCAGCACAGGGAGGAGAAAAAGGTGGAGTTAACAACAAGGATGAATGTAAAGTATCTAAACATTAAAAACAGCAAGTACAGTAAGAATCCTAATGTAAAACATTATTAACACCTCAAACATATATGTGACAAATTTATGTTTTTGTAATAACCAGGGGAAAGACCAATTTCGGCTCAGTCTTGATATCAGTGTGAAGTTGTAATAATGAAGAGGCACATTTCATCGTTTCTGCTCCCAGCGATAAAACCAGGACCTCATACTGTATCTCTTCACCAGCCTCCGAATGTTCCAGTGAGCCTGCGTTGGTTTTTGCAGTCTGCTTTTATTAGCTAATGGAACTTAATATTTCATGAGCTATTAATGGAAACTCAGCTTGTAATTAGTACTGTGTCAGAGAAATACGGGCATGTATCTTCATTAGGCATCAGAGCAAGTCTTTTCATCTTCATTACAACCGCACCGCATCATTTTTCATTCTCTTATTACGCCTTTGTTTTTGTTATCCGCTTGTCGCCGCATGCTCGTTATGCAGTGGGATGGTGGTCGACGGCGACGGGGACAGGGAGGAAAACATGGCCGCCTTTTTTTTTTCTTTTTTTTTTACAGATGTTGAATAACGATCCTGGAGGGGACGCTCTCCAGATCTTCACAAGGAGTGTCGCTTTCTGTGATTAAAGAGCAGCAGATTCGTCTCTTTTTCCAAGTTAAATGTGAATAAATATTGACGTCACTGAAGCGACTCATTATTTTATTCAGAGAGGGCAGTGAATTGGTACTCAGCTCTTTTCTCTGCTTCACATGGGTTGACAGAACCTATTGTGTGTTTCTGGGCTAAAAGAAAAGGCCTGATAGAGATGAGAGAGGTATTAAGCAAATTGTGTTCAGATCATTCAGCACATAAGCTCTCCATCTCAACGACGCAGCCACATAGTTAATGACAGACAAGACCATTGACCTTTGGACACTCTACTCACTGTAATAGTATTTGAAATGTCAAGCCCCCGTGTAATAAACTATGGATATGCCTGTAGATGGTGTTTTGACAGGACAAATTACTCCAGAGAATGTGAAAGAGACATTTTCTTTGACGCTTTTTGATTATTTGACATGTAAGGGTTTAATTCTATAATACCTGTGAAGGCATTATGGCTAGTTTTAAAGGGGGCATTTCACCCCCAAATCAAATATACATATTTTTCATCTACCTGTAGTGCTATTTATCCATCTAGACTGTTTTGGTGTGAGATATCAGCCAGAGACATGCCTGCCTTCTCTCCAATATAAAAAAAGAGATACATTTGAAAAATTGATCATCTGTGTCTCTTTCCATAAATCTTGACTCAATATAATCCACAGACAGTTGTGTGAAGTTTTAATACTTTCTTACTATCAGAAAGAAAGTAGTTCTGTAGAACCTACTGCAGAAAGAAAGTAGTTCTGGAAGATTCTACTAGAAAGAAAGTAGTTTCAGTAGATTCTTCTGCAGAAAGAAAGTAGTTCTGGAAGATTCTACTAGAAAGAAAGTAGTTTCAGTAGATTCTTCTGCAGAAAGAAAGTAGTTCTGGAAGATTCTATTGTAATAAGAAAGTAGTTGTTACATGAAACTGCGCACAACAAGATCTGCGAACTATCTTGGACTATCTTTCTGGAAAGAGACGTTGCAGAGAAGGCAGACATCTCTACAGATGTGAAAACTCACAACTCACACCAAACCAAGATGGATAAATAGCACCACAGGTAAGAGGAAAAATGCATATTTTTGATTTTGGTGTGAACTGTGCCTTTAAATTAAAAACAATGAAATGCTGCCTTAAATCTATGTTCAATTAAACCAACTTCCTTATTTTCAGAATGTCTTTTTACTTTGCAGCAGTCAGGTGTGATTGCCGGTTATTGCCGCTCACTTCAGACGACAGTTTCCATCCAGAGGCCTCAAGGGCGCGCATCATTGTAAGGCAGCCATTGCTCTTTACCATGGCGATTCATGGGGCCTCTATTTCCAGTTGTATTATCTTAATTGTCTTGGCAAGTATGTTCAGTGGTTATATTATCAATTTATGGCCCCTCTTGCCACCCCATTAATCCAGCCGTTAAAACACTGTAACCAGTGGCTCAAACTCTCTGCGAGAGGAGCATAAACCTGTCCCAGGATCGCCTGTGGCTCTGGAGGCAAGATAGCGCTCTGATGGAGGAAGAAGGGGTACTATTTTTCTTAAACATTTTTCTGCAGGTATCTTGTCATTGCAGAGACATCAGTTGGACTTAAATTATTGTAAGCTGAAATAGAGGCAATATAGAAAAGGGTAATTTTCTACATTTCAAGTCTGCTATCGTCAGGGCACCGGAGAAGTTCATTTCTCATCATCATCGTTTCTCATTGCTAATCTGTGAGGATGGCAACGAGGTTATGCGAGCACATTGCATTCTCAGTGAGGGATACAGTGCAGCAGCTTGTTTTTTGTTTTTTTTTTAATCACAAAATACATCATAGCACAATAAACTGGGTCTCAACCCCAGCAATGTAAACTAATGCTGTATGGTATTTGAGTGTGAGTGGTTATTCTTGACTTTGGGAACAGGTTAACTCAAGGTATAGGGGAGGTTATTCACATCAGATGGCAGTGACCAGAGAGAGACAGACGTTACCATCTCCCTAGATGACCTGTTATTACATGACTTAAGTTAACAGCTGAGCAAACTTCACTTTACGTGTAGCTGAAAGCTTTTCGTCCTAGGACAACCTGACAGCTTTTAACAAAGCTGTTACTGTTACTCCGTGTAGAACTTAATATTATGTATAAAACCAACAAAAGTGTTTTTTAAAAAAGACTTAATACAGCTCTAAACTGTTTTTTCCCCCTTTTTACATTGCATGTGCATTTGAGATGATCATTTGCAGGGAAATAAGTAAAATTGTGTCAGAATTCTTTAAAAAAAAATCTATTTGATATAGATGCAAAAACTATAGAAAAACATTTTAGCATAGTGGCAAATAATCCAGATGTGTTAGGGAGGCTCACATCTTTCCAGCAAGCATTGGCTTTTCATCCTAGCACAACCTGGCAGCTTCCTATTAGCCACTTTATATAGTCAATATTTTGTGCCCCTGGTACACTGTCATGTGGTCCTTGTTTTTGATTTTAATATTTTTGTAAACCTGCTTTAAATCAGACATTTTGTACATCAAATTAAAGTTTAAATTCTCTTCTTTCCCACAACATGGATGATGAGTAAAGAGTATGTTGCAAACTATTTTTTAAATTAAATTTTTATTAACTTCAGATAGCTGTGAATTTGTTTGCAGTAACAGCGCTGCAATGTCTGTTCGAATTAATCAGATGGAAACTGACAACCAGAGTGACTGAAACAGTCGTCTTTTAATGAGAAAATCTTCCTTGTGTCATTTGGTATTTCTTTAAGTATATTGGCTGTAAAAGCAGGATGATTTCTGCCTGTGCTGTCCTGTATATTTTGAGACCTTGTTGTTTGAAGCTGCTTATGGTTAGGACTGTGAGAGACACACATACACAGCCTCTAGGTGATGTAATATGCCACAGGTCAAAGGTCCAGTGCCTGATCCAATTACAGGCTTGTCATATACTGCACATGATCCAGATGACTGCAAAGTCACCTGCTATTTTACAGGGAGTTGCTCTTCCTCTGAGGCTCATCCACAAATCAGTGCAAGTAACAGAAGCTATAGAAGCAAAACTAGAAACATGAAAACATAACTTTTAAAATGTAAATGAAGAGTCTTTGAGTTTTGGCTCTTGGTCAGACAAAAGAAGCAATTTGAAGACATCTCTTTAAGTTCTGGAAAGTTGTGATGAGTATCTCACAATTTTTTGGCGTTGTCTAGACTAAACTATGAATTGATTAATTGTGAAAAGATTAATAAATAAAAATAAATAATAGTTGCAGCCCTATTTTTCATCAAACACATAAAAAGTAGGACAAATGTACAAATATGTGGAAGTCTAAAAACTGCTGTTTTTTTTACATTAAATTCCCAAGTTGACATTGACGGAAATAAGTGATGATACATGAATTTCGAACCTGCAAGCAGCCTTTATGGGTGTTTGTTTGTGAGTGTGTGTTTGTGGGGCTGTGTGTACTATCTATTTCGCCTCCATCCCTCTCCAACCTCTTCGCGTCTCCAGCCTGAAAACTGCACCAGCAGTAATTGCCTGACCTTTTACGGCAGCGAGATAGTCTCATTAAGCCTGATGGATAATGATGGCGCCTCTCCATGCTACGTGAACCTCTGCGATAATGAAACAACAGAACAGCCCTGCTGCTCCAACGGGGGGTCACGGGAGAAGGCTGATAACCCAGAGAGAGCAGCTCGTTCCCGGCTAACGACAAGACCCAGAGCCCCCTGTAGTGTCACCCTTCTCCTGTACGTCCACATGGGAGACGGCGGTGTCACGGTAATGTGCTGTTCCCGTCTCCGTTTTCACATTCCTGGCTTTGATTTGAGACCTTGATATTCCTTTGGTTTGTAAATCTTCCCATTGAGGAAGATGAGTCAGTGGACAGTTAGGATAGAGGGAGTGTTAATATGCAAATTAAAGGAGAACACCAGTGTCATTTTGAGATGTAGCTCATTTATTTTTGTCTGATTCTAGATACCATTTCCTCCAGATGATATGCAATGCCTGCCATAAGAAATTAATTCATTTTTTTTTAACAATAACACGTTGGTCAAGTTTTTTTTATCATTTCAGTCCTTACAGCGTCAAATGTCGTAGCTATCTTTTTCATAAAAAGCTTGAAATTTTGGAAGATTTTTATTGGAGACCTCAGTTTGATGATACTGTTTTCTGACATTTTACAGAGCACAGTAACTTACTGATTAATCAAAAAAAAAGCAATTTATTGATAATGACAATAATCATGACTGGGGGTGCAGAGTAGGTGTTACGGGTTCCTTTTCTGTAACAGTCTGCTTTATGAGTCAGAACAGCACCAGTGATATATTGATTTGTTTGAAGCCTCTGAGAAGGGCCGTACCAGAGCGCAGAACTGAAAACAACACCAGGCTGATACAGTATAACCACACAGACCTCGACACAGATCTAACTGGTCAGTTATAACTCTGTATTCTGCTTTTTTATGAAGATGATGTCCAGTTACCACGGCTCATCTATTTACTTTCTTTCTTTTTAGCAAAAGACGCATCCCTTGTTTTACTCTTGAGACACATTGTTATTCAGTGCCATTCACTATGTGCGTACTCCACAGTTGCATGACCTACCACTGTGCACTTGGCATTTATTATTCAAATATCAACTGATAGAGCAAAATATTAAACTGGAGGGTGCAATGCTTGCTTTTGCACTCTCGTAGAACCGGGCCTGCATCCAGCCCTGCATGTCTGTTTTGACCTTAATCAAAATCAAAATGAGGCCAAAACAGAAATCAAATCAAGCACACCCTTTGTTGTGTTGAATTTGGACCAAGCTATGCTTCAGATTAGCGCAAGTTCTCCAACTTTAAGTACTTCAAAGGATCATAAAGATGTTACTTGATCTGGTCGAATATATGAACAGAAATAACACAGGCAAATGTCAATCACAGCGTCTACAATATATTCAGAGACAGTTCATCTAAGTAAAAACACCTGTGATTGTGTACAGAGTTTTTAATGATTCAACTTTACTGTAACAGCTCGCCCGCCTCTCTCTATTTAAAGTGTGTGGAAGGTATTTTTCATTCTGCACATGACTGCACTGGTCTGACTGCACAGGGCTAGTTTCACAAAGATTGACTTTGATTTCAGAATAGCCCTTAGGTGAATATCTACGTTCACTGGTTGCACACAAGTGTCTGTTCTTGACTATTTTAAGCAGGACCAGTTTTCTATTTGTATTCTGGACAATTCAAGACAAAACAGCTACAGGCTGCTGAGCTCCATTCATAGCGGCAGAAAAGCTGCAGTGCCTCGTGGAGGATTTTAACAGTTTAGCTTGATTTTTCTTTTATGAGTTAAAGCTTCACGTCACATAATTTTCCAGGTGGTTATCGCTGTCTTTAAATAACAGTGCCATCTCGTTGCTTTCTTTGCCGCATTGCTGTGGACCACAAAGTATGTTTACCTTTGTTTGTCTGACTTGAAACTGACATTTTTCTCAGAATTTTGAATTTTACTTAGAATCTGAAATTAACATTCTGAGAATATTTCTCTTTTTTCCCCTCAGAATTTTGATGTTTTTCTCAGAATTCTGATTTTAATTCTGCCAGGGCCAAAATAGGTAAAAAATAGATAAACTTTTTCACATTTACTGTCACAACTGACTCACTTTTCTTTTGTAACATTTTTTTTTTTGGATAAAACCAGCTTGAAACTAAATGGTTGGTCTGAGTCCAAAGTCATACTGTAATAATAAAAACATAATATTGCAATAATACACTTATTTATTATTCCAATTCTACCTACGACACTTCCTATGGATAATAAATGCAGAGATTATATTGTTGGTCATCACTGCAGTTATAAATTCATATCTTAATAATGAGGAACAGTAAAATGAGAGCTAGAATGAGACAATTTTTGTGGAAGAATATTGTTTTTTTATTGTCTATTATTGCTGTTTATTAATGCTTCAAGGCATCTGTGCAAATGTGACCTAAAGCTGCATTAATAAACAGCTTATCTCAGCCATGACCTTAGCCAAGACATGAACTGGTGTCCAGGTCACTTATCATATATACACTCATTGAGAAATGTAGTGTGACATATGGAAGCAAACATGTCATATTCTACTGCAGGGTCTGACATTAACACAGGAATGAACACACACATGCACATACAGATATTCAGACACTTGTAAAATAGAGAGAAGGGCACATGTACGCTCATTAATTATCCACATCAGTCAGCATCTGGTCATCAGACAGACGACACAGACAGAATGTCGACTCAGTGCACATGAGTTTTTTGTTTGATTGAAAAATTGATTGAAAAATGGTGAAAATATGTATGTTCATGTATTTATGTGTTGTTGTTTTTTTGTTCCAATCAGATTTTGAAGAAGTTCAGCTGACATTAAGCGTGGTGGAATCTTCTTGACCAGCAGTGTAATCCATCAACAGGGAAATGGTCCCAACAGGTATTTACATTAATGTTTTCTGTTTGATTTTGGAATGAATCAATTGTGAATGCAGGACTCAAAACCGACTAAATAGGTTTTATGAAATGAGAACCAAATCAGTAGTTTCTGAACTTCTACTGCAGATTATTATCAATGAACGTGTCCAGAGGAGATCTGAGCAGCGTTAGTAGTAGTATGTAGTGTCTGGCAGTAGAGTGGGCAGGAGAGAGTTGGGTGGATGGGTGGGGGGGGTTGACATGAGGGCAGATATCCCAGTCATGCAGCCAAAGCCAGCAGGGGGTGCTGACACCCTGATAACCATGTGCTAACTCCCCTCCTCCTCCTCCTCCTCCTCCTCCTCCTCCTCCTCCTCCTCCTCCTCCTCCTCTCAGAATGTGGCTTGTGGTCCACAGCAGCTTCTCTTCTGGCTCTGTGGAGATTCAGGCTCGTTGGTAGTATTGACACAGAGCATGCTGCTAAATGGTGCAAAAACCAGGAAGATGTGGGGAAAAGCAAAACAACGCTGCACTGTAGGATTTTCTTTAACTGTTTAACTTCTAATCCACATGTACGAAATTAAATTGGAATAAATTAGGAAGGTGAGGATCAGATCCTTCTATAATTCCCATTTCATTAAGTTGCTCTGTGATTTCTGTGGTATTTTCTTTTTTTAATGGCAGAAATAATGCAAGTTTATTATCCCTATAATTCATTAATTGTCCTGTATCCTCATGATAATATTTGTTATTTTTTTAATCACATTATAATGTAAAAAAAAAAAAGGTTTCTTGTACTGTATTGTACATAGTGCAAGTGGTAATAGGTTGAAATATCTTTAACTGAAACATTTCATTAATTATGCAACAATAATTATTCATGTGAAATGGCCTAATTATTAAAATAGCATTGCTGTTCCACCAATAATTCCCTAATTAATATTATAATGATTATACAGTTGAGGCTTCAGATGCTAAAACACGTCTGCAGTCTGAATTATTTTAACCAGGGAGTCTTCATGAGATTTAATAAGATATAACACAAGATTAATGATGCTGATTATTGAAACTGGTATCAGAACTACAGACACTTATGATTAATAATATTTTACATACAAATATAATTATGGACATATGATTTCTGATTTATGGTCAAAATAGGGGTTAAATTGCAGCTAAATGCAATGCTTTAAATGTCTCCTATATGTAATTCCTACAAATTATTGTATCCTAAACATTCAGTTTTTTAATCTTGTGGTGACATTAGTATGAATTGTCCTCATTTCTGCAGTGAATCAAAACTTTGAAGATTACACATTTAAATGTATAAGATACACTGTGTTTATTATTTCAATGTTGACAGGTTTTGGTAAATTGCCAGATTTTAACAACCACGCTTATATGCATGCTTCCATACGTATGCATCTCATAATATATCATTATTATAATCTTTCATCTGTGAGTTGTTTCATTATTTTTAAGTACCAAGCACCCAAATGAGTGTGAATAAAAAATGTGATAATTTTATATTTGTGAGCTCATGTAAAATTGAGCTGACTTATGAGCTAATTTGGGCTAATTTAAGGACGTAAACTCCACAGTGACTGCTGTGTGAGGTGACAGATGACCTGCAGTTATTGTGATGAGTGAAATTTCCTCAGTCACACGTTCAGCTGTATTATGGTGATAATGTAAATGTGAGCTCATCGGAGGCCTATTGAAGCACATTAGCTTCTGCAAAGAGAGCTATGGCACATATATTCAGGAAAAAAAATATAGAAGAATTAATGTTACTTTAATTATAGCAAATCAGCAGCAGGTTAAAAAAAACTGAAGAAGTTTACTCAGAATTATTGCACTTTGTTTCACTCTGTACTTTTTACCAGTCACAAAATTTTATTGAAATTGCAATATTGTTTACTGCAATTTTCAAAAAGGCACAATAAAGGGAAAAATTTGTGCCAAAACAATATTTTAAATTAATAACCTGGACTACACATCATATTCTACAGACTATGTTTGGTACAGATCACCTTTAAAAAATCACACCATAATCGGTTTAATATTTTATTCAATGAAAATCAGAATAGTGAAAAATAATTCTCTCTAATATCCCAAATCACATCACATTTTTTTTTCAAAATTGTTCAGCTCTACTTGTCAGTGTAAAAACCAAAGGAAGAATAAACTCAAATGTGTCCTATAAGATCATTTACAGCACCTACCTTTTTTATACAATTTTTTTTTGTTTTCTTGTCTGTGGCAATCAACAATAAATATAGACATTTTATGCTACACGTCTTCTGAGTGAAAACATTTTATCTAATCTTTCATAGTTTCCTTTTTTCCGGGGTTATCGTATCAAATCCTGGGAGTAAAATTTGCTCGGTGGTGTCTTAATGCTGCGTCACAGCCTGAGCTGTGCTGTGAGGCACTGGGCTGTACACTGAGTGCTGTGTGTTACGTGCCAGCTGTGGGAGTGGGTGGGCGGACGGAGCTCGAGCCAAGCCAAGCCAGGCAGGCTGGAGTGGATCAGCTCTGTGATACTGCAACCCCCGGGGCCTCACGCCCCAGGGAGGGGTCACAAGTTCAACTCCCTCGTCTGCTGGTCACAGAGGAACCCCCTCGGCCTCCCCTTTTGTGTGTGTGTGTGTGTGTGTGTTAAAGAGAGTGTGTGACTAGGTAGCAATAAAGCAAAGAATATTCTGAGATATTTAATACAAACAGCGGGCATGATTAAAGACACAAATCTTTGTACGATCTTTATTTATTTTTTATTTTATTTCACATCACTCGCCTCAAGTCTCAGAGTCAGGGTCCTGTTTGCGTTTCACATCATCTCCAATCTGTTTCAACATCACTGCGGTGTGTACATCATCGCTCTGCTGAAATAGCTGCGTTACAAATACCCCCCGGTTCCCCTCAGAGGACAGCATGTAAAACATATCAGGACCTCTGTATATGTATTCAATCTCTCCTGAGGTGAACGCAGCGCTGGAAATGCCACGAGGCAGGCCTTTCTCAAACTGTTCCTGCGGACTGCCCGATGAGCACTCACCCTTCAAGGTTGTCATCTGTCGCCGTCTCCATAACGCCGCTGTTTGACTTTCACATGGAGGTGCTAAAAGGAGATGTAGAGTGGGTAATCCCTCTCTGGAAAGCATCCATTTGGGTAATTGTGAGACTGTAACTTGAGAGAAACTCAAAGGAGGCTGCGTTACAGGAGACGTTCTGATGCTGAAACACTGAGTGAGGTTATGAGTCTCTCTCTGTTGCCTCTTGATTAACTGATAGTGATCGATTCCACCTTGCAGCCTTGTGCTATAATAGTGCCAAATGCACGACTGGACAAAGTAATTGCGACTTCTTCTCTAAACAATGAGCTACTTTTGTTTTCATCAGCGGTCTGGTCTGCTGGTTCTTCTGTTCAAGGATGAGTTTGCGGTCTCTGCCTGCTCGGTCCAGCTGCTCTGGATAAATTTTCCCTTTTTCAGCACATTTGTCTTCTTTTCATTGCTTTCAAAAACACTTTTTATTCATGAAGAAATATTTAAAATTCACTTTCCACAGTGTCACTTGACTGATCACTCACTTGAAACTGTCTGAATTACTAAACCGCAGGTTACAACAAACCGAGGTTTCCCATCAAACAGACAGTGTTTATAATATGACTTACAATTAGTGGTAATGATGATCTTTACATCACAAAAAAAATTATGATGCTGTGATATTTGTTGGGTTTGTTTTCTTACCGTTTCCCCCAGGAAGTTGCAATTTTGGGATTGCAACAACGCAACACAAATTCAACCAAAGCCATTCAGACTCTTTATTCCAACCGATGCACATACAGGGATACATTTGGGATGAAATACTGTTTTTCAGGAGCCTGTGATGCAACAGTTAGCCATAACCCGAAGGAAAATGTGCATACCATTAACGTGCATGAGCAGAAAAATGGATTATACAGTTTATAGACCGGACAATAAGACAAAGACAGTGTACATGTAAACAAGACAGTAACGCATAGACAGTTTAAAGTGCACAACTTTGCAATTGTGTACAATCACTGCAACTTTTCCACCAATTTGCCCAATCATTGTAGAATCCCCTTGGGTTCCACCAATCATAGCATTCTCCCGTGCAAACATCATACATGTGCGTCCCAATGAACTGACTCAGTGTTTTATTATTTCCTTTATTTTTCATTTTGTCACATGTATTGAAAAGAACACATCGTTTGTCATTGTTATTGATAGAGTGTCCGAAGCATAACAAAATGAAGAGAAAATAAGAAAGTACAAGCCAAGAGCAGGATCTCTTCAGATACAGACACCACCACACACTTCTACTCAGTCATAAGTAATTAGAACAGCTAAAAACAACGAAACATGCATCACAATTGTTTTAGAAAAGTTCTAAAAATCCTGGTGTGACTGTCTCACATCTGGAGAGCAAGATTTGTAGGCCAGGGCACATCTGCAGCATTACTGAACTTTATTATAATGTTGTTTTGTCACACATTTTCCTTTGTCAAAAAATTGCAGCTTCTGCTATAACTGTATTTTGGATTTTGTGCTTGACCATATTGCAGTTTTGATAATGTTCTGTTTAATTGTGCAGGCACTATTGCAGAGACCAGACAGCTCCAGCTATCCATTGCTCACAACTGTTCCTCCTCTTAAAGGAAGGAACGTGCTTAGCAGAGGCACCTCTGCAGTGATAGATATCCACAATACTTCACCGGCCAGACCTTTGCAAATAGAATACCCTGCTGTGCTAAAGAAAACAATGTGTTTCTGAGGAGCAAAATACAATCCATCACCAAGTCCTACAGGACCCAGAAATGGGAGCGAAGGAGGAAAGACAGGAGGCCGAAGAGTCGGCCGGGGGGGGGGTTACGGGGCTACCTGGTTTTCACATCAGAGAATCTTGGGGGTGGGGATGGAGGATGGGGGGGCGTCTCAAAGGCCCACAAGCCACGAGTCGGGCACTGAAACGACCGACTTAGTCATACAGCTTCTCCTGTCTGTGAAACTCTAGCCAGGTTGAGCCACCGCCACGTCAGAGCCAGCTTTAATCAATCATCGGCTGTGGCCGAGGTGAGAGGAGGCATTCTGGGAGATTAATTGTGGTCTTAAATTCAAGGCCTGATGTAAACAATGAAGGACTCTAGCTCAGTGTGATTAGTATGTGGCACAGGGGGTTGTGGGTGTTTTTGTAGTTTGAGGGTTAGAGAGCAGATAAGCTAATAGCTGGAAACTTCTAATTCAGTATACATGCACATTCAGGGACCACATCAGAGGGATTTTAATACACAGTGTGAGAAAATAATATCTAGGTGATCAGACATTATGAAACTACTACGGTTATAATTTGTTATTTATTACATGGAAATGAACAACCCAACTACAGTTGGAGATTTTGTGCATTTCCCATAACCAGTTTTTGAAAATACTTACAATCGATTAATCAGTTAATAATTAATAAGATAGAAAACACAGGTTTTTGGTCATTTTGATTTGTTCCTCTGTTTTTTGTCATTTTTTCCTTATTCTAAATTTGAGTTTTGTAAAGTTTTCTTCCCAACAAATGCCTCCACCAGACAAAAAGAAAGTCAGGCGCATTTACTACATTTTCTAGACTATTGATTAATTTTTAACATCTCTGTATCCAGCTCCAATTGAAATTGTTTTTTTTATCATGTTGAGAGGCATCACACAGATTGAGGTGTTTGTAATTAGTTAAATTAAACCCACTGCTGAGGTCGCTGGACAGTGTAAAAAATGATTTCATTAGAAAATAAAATCTATTCTGTAGGTGCTTGCTCAAAATATTTTGCAAAGTATATGACTGCATCTTCTGAAATCTACTTTGTTCCCATGGTGGCCATTTTCAAATTTAATCTCTGGTATGTTTGGGATATTTAAGATGTTGTTTCTTCAACATGAGCACATAAAGACTTACAGTTATTACAGCGATGATGAAAAAAAATTGATGCTTGAATTGTTTGAGTAAATATAAATCAAATATGTATTGTCAAGGTAACTTAGGTAAATAAAGTAATGAATACCATTTCCATTCAGTTAATGTTAATGTTAAAACTTTAAAATGTGTAGTAGTCTTTATCTGAATAAAGTAAGACTAACATAAAAGCATTGTCTTGATGCAAGTGTTACCATCTAAGTTGAATTTACTCATTTTCTTCCACTAAAGCCAATTTTATACAGTCTGGTTGTGCTTCTCAGTTCATTGGAGGAAACATTTAAGTTGTATTAACACGTTATAAACACCCATATCTGACACAGCTTAAACTATTTATTTAGTTGAATGCTGAACACTCATTACCAAATGCATTACATTCAAATGTTCAAACACTTTAATCTTCACAGGTCTGAAAAAAGTTTCCTCCACTCTACTTTTTTTTTTTAATTATAAAACAAACTGTGTTGATGTTGATTCAACAGGAAGCCAGAGTTGGCTAGGATTAGGATCTGTGGTCTCTGTCAGAAAAAAATTAAAGGGAACATTCTGTACTTTTCATGTGGATGTCTAAGTAAATCACTCCTTTAAGGTCACCGGTTTGTTAATGATGACTTAATAAATATTTGGTTTAGTTTTTTTTTAAATAATTTGTATTTACACTGAAAATGGAAGATGAACATTTTGAAGAAGTGCTCCTCCTGCACAAGTCGTCCCCGTGCCCTTAGATTAAAAAACAGCAGCAACAGAAACTTAAAACAACTGAGCTTATAACAAAATAAACAGTATTCCACATGTTTTAGGATACAATTGATTGCAAAACTAATTACAAGAATTTCCATGTAATTTGTATTCACTGACTACACATCAAAGTAATCTGCCCTGCCAGCACCAATTCTGTCAGATCAGGTGTCACATTAGATTATATACAAGGACAAAACTTTCACTCTCTGTCTGACTTTTTCTGGTCAGACCTTCTTTAGCCTGCGGTGCACAGGACTGGTCTCTCATTCATTATCTCCGTCACCTAAAGACCTGAGTATGGACGACAGTACCCGCTCTTGTCTCCTTACGCTTGCCCTGAACGACCTCCTCTCTCATTTCCTGAGGGAACCCCCCCCCAAGAGCACACCACCACCAAAAACATTATGCTGAGTTTTCTGTACACCGACCGACCTGCAGGGACAGCCAAAGACACCTCAGTCATTACCCATGATAACTAATCTATTAATGTTGAATGATGGCCTCATTAAAAGGTTCAAATATAAGTCTAAGCTTATGTGTTAATGACATGTTAATGCTTCTGTCAATTATAAGCTGGGGTAATGACACCTGCGATGAGATGATATCGCTGGTTGAAGTCAAACTTGTAATTCCATCCCCCGAGAGGTTAAGTGGTGCGTTGATCCTTGGGTGGCGAATTGAAGATGAATGTCTGAAGAGTATTACGCTCATGGAATAGTTGAAGAAAGTTAGAAGAAAATGGATGTAGAGATTCAGGTAATGGTGGAAACAGTCTTAACTCTTACGCTTCAAGTTTAGCAAAAACGCTCCTGTTCGGGTCAGCTAATAAAATAACAGCTTGGAAAATAAAAACATTTATTCATTGTGTTTTTACTGGTGATTGTAGCGTCGCATGGTTTAACATAAAATGTGAAAGGTCTGTTCTTCTCATCCTCCCAAATGTTGGCATTATTATATAGTTTATGCAGCAAGTGCTTCTGCTAGTTGACTTCCTGGGTAGATCAAGATCAAAATTGGATCTAGTCCCTTTCTATCTAAAGTGTTAACAGATTTCATGACAGATTTTATTATCAATTACTGTTTATTTAGTTATTGTCATATTTAACCAGAGAAAAACCATAATTGATGAAGATTATGAGTCAACATTGAGCGGAAAACGTTTCGACACAGGCATAGGTGTTTGCTTGAAAGGATACTCCAGCAGTTTAACACATGAAGGACAGTTGTATGATGTCTTCAGTGCCTGAAAAGCATTTGTCTCGTCTGAGGAAACCCTAGATGTCATTTTGGTTTGACAGAAACCCAGCATAACTGACTGAAGTGTTTGAACAAAACAGCTTTAAACGTATCGGCATTTGGGTCAGAGAATAGTGCTATTGAACAAACTTGCATTATTGGACATCAGAGGATATCTCGGCCTCTGCTGCTTTAATTTACTGAAAATTGTTTGGATCACCATATTTTAGAAACTTTCTGATTACTGAAATATTAAATTCTTCATTGGTTGAGGAAAAAGAACCACTGAAGCAGCTAAATGTCAGCTGACAAACAGAAATTAGACAGGCGTAACCTTTAGTGAGAGCATTGTACATGTTTGTGTGTTTGGATGAATACATATCTGTCTATATATGTATGTGTATATTCATATCTAGCGGTGACTAGAGGGATGTGCAGGTGCAAGGAGGAGGAAGAGAAGAGAGGACTAGATAACAAAGTAAATAAATAATAATGGTGTTAAGAAATAAGTTCAGAGAGTAAAAATAAATAGGCTCAAATAAATACATTAATAAATTAATTAAAGAATTACTTTAAAGCAATACATGCCTATGTGTATAATATATTAGTATTATAATGATGGCATGATGGAGTTCAGTGGAGCTCTGGAGGGAGGAGGCTGGGATGAGCTAAGTTTTTTTTTCTCCAATATTTTGTCAAATCTTAATACAAAGCATTAGAAAATTTCTGTGCGCTCAGATTTTCCTCTGTTTCCCTGGCTTTTCCCTCTGTTTTACTGCAAATCTGATCTGAGTTTAAAGCCACTGTTTTGACCCAAACAGCCGAGTCCTCTGCTGCTGACAGCCGTGACACAGCTACATCTCTGAGACAGTCTCAACCAGAGGTGAGCAAGTCAAGAAAAAGAAAAACTTTACTTTCAGGGCGATATGCAGATGTTAATGAAATGATTATTGGATTTGGATTCAGATTTATGTTAAATCCTATCTGTAAAGGTATGGCACCCTCCCGAGCCTCCCTGTTGCAGGCCTGTCTCAGTGTCATATGGCGTTCATATCATCAGCCTGTGCCAGCTGTGCGATCAGTGGGATTGATCTGTTGGCAGCAGGACCAAATTCATCAGTCCCCTCTCTCTTCCTCCTCTCCTTTTCTCTCTCCATCCTTTAAGCTGCTCTTCTCTCTGTCTCCATCCCTCCATCTTTCTCCCTCTCTCCCTCTGTCTGTCTCTCGTCGCTTTCTTTTTTTTTTCTGGCCAGGCAGACCGTCTCAATGTGAAATCATGGTTAATGCGCCATGACAATCTGACACAACGCACAGTCCAGGCCCTGCTCCATCTGGTTTCAATTTAATTTGGTCAGAGAAGTGGGGGTGGTGGTGGTGAAGGGATGGTGGTGGTGGGGGGGGGGGGGGGGGGGGGGGGGGGGGGGTGAGATGAAGGGATGGAGGACTGGGTGCTTGTTGAAGGGGTGGGGGCGGAGGGGTGGGGGGACAAGATGAAAGCTCGGCGTGTTATTCTCCGCCGAATCGTCTCACCATCCTTCATTCTTCCCAAATTGCCCTCTCCCCTCCTCACATACAGCATTAACTCCCCGAAAAAAAAGTCTAAAATGATAGCTGTTCGATCAAAGGTCTCCAAAAATATGTTAAAGATCTGTACGGGAACAGGGCACGGGTTGGCTCATTAAGACCATTAGAAAGAAGTGTGTGTGCGTGTGTGTGTGTGTGGTGGGGGTTTGGCGGTGACGGATCAGACCATGTTGAATGGACACAGGAGGGGTTTAGCCTCGGTGCAAAGAGTTAATGGGGACATCTTCTTGCAGTTTGCTCTCGTCGGGGCGAGATGGAAGAAATGAGACCATTACTAAACGGTGGACCTGTTAAGAGCAATTTTCCTAATTATGGGGATGGAGCGATGTGTCAGTTGCCACGGCAGACGTGTCAGCCCATCGGGTTGTGGAGACGGAAAGTGTTAACTCTTTAATGTGACTAACTAACAGGCTTCGCTTAGGCCGAAGCTTAATGACTTAATGGAAGTAATGATCTAAGGAAAGCCATATGTGTTAATGCTGAAGGGGCCTCGGCGGTGGCAGCAGCGCAGCAGAATACTGTATGATGAGTTCACTGTCCTCAGACAACATGGTGGCGGGTAACAATGCTGCATTTAAATATCTCACCTTTGTCTGTATTGAACAAAAACTGCACCATTGGTACTTTAAACAGCTTAAAAAGTCTGGCATGGATGACGCATGTTTGTAGGCCAACCCTGAAGTTAGCTTCACTTTGGTTGCCTCCACATACACCCAAAGGGATTTTTCCATTGAATTTTGGATCAGTGCAGATTATTACAGTATTATACTAACATGTTTTTTTCAGCAGGATAATCTTCACAAATGAACACCAATTATATGATTTTTGAAGTGTAAATGTCACCAGAAGTACAAAGCTAACATTAGGCTATAAACAAACTACACCACAGTCCCATGATGTCAGCGTTACCACCATTGAGTAACTAGTGATCAGCGTGATGATATTTAATATCCCCAACAACCTCTGTAGTCTCATTTAGCCAGTTGTTAGCAACTGCCTTTTTTGAGATACATAAAAGCTTCAAAATTCCCAAGCGGGATGATGCATTTTATGTTGTAGAACAAAATATGAATGTCGGCAATGTTCAGGCATCAAAGGACGCCTTGACTTTGAGACAAAATGCTAACTTATTTCTGGGTTTTAGACTCGCTCCTGCAGCACCCTATTGTCTAAAAACTGCAGCACTGGTATTTTAAGCAGCTTAAAGGTCTCAGTTGTATCATTCCTTCTTTGATGCTCTGTTATTCCTGTTGAAACAGGCTGTTATGGCATGATACTGAACAGTGAGGAATAAATGCTGTAGATGTAAACCAGTGCTCTGCTATTTGTGGAGAGAAAGCAGTTTGATTTGATAACATGGCCAGAAATGAGCATTGATCAACAATTTGGATGATTTCATTATTTTGAGTTATTAGCTACACCTTTGAATGTAGCATGAGGTCACTATTGAAGATGCACTGTTTTCCCAACCCCAGAAAATAACATCATTATGGGATGATTCTGCAAAACCCCAGATAATAAATTTACAGCTAAAATTAAGGTAATACAAAAATCTAAAACATGATTATGATTTGCCTTCAATTTTGCTCAGTTTTGTTGCAAAATTGCACAAAATAGAACATGTCAGCATGTATATAGTGCATATTTAGAGCTGCAACCATTAGTCAATTAATCGATTCGTTACTATTAAATTAATCACCTACTATTTTTACAACCAATTAATTGTTTTGACTCTTTATTTTTTAAAAAAGTCTGATTCTCAAATGTGAATGTTTTGCACTTTCTTTAGTCATCTATGACAGTAAACTGAATGTCTGTGGGCTGAGGACAAAGCAGGATGTATGAGGACGTCACCTTGGGTGTTGAGAAACGCTGACGAACATTTTGCATAATTTTCTGACATTTTATAGCCCAAACAACTAATTGATTAATCCAGAAGTGATCAACAGATTAATTGATAATTAAAATAATTATTAGTTGCAGCCTCAAGTTTCTCTCCATCCAAATGAACCTCAGACTAGCCTTTTTTATGACTATAATCGGGGCAAAGTTCAATTAAATTGCTTTTTTTAGGATTAAATATGACTGAAGTTACGTTTTATCAGTAAGCTAGAGTGTCTGTCTCTTTAGATGACTGTATCCAAAATGTATTCAGGGATTAATTCATCTCTGTTTCTCTCCGTTTAATAATTTGTTTTATCTTGCAGGCGCTGAAACCTTTCCTAACCTCCACCTCTTCACCTCTACACTTCACCAGATGAAGAGGCTGCTCAATGATCTGTTCCCTGAGACAGAAACTCCCCAAACCTGCTGCAGAGCCGTGTCTGCTCCCAGAGGGTGAGTTCCTGCTCAGCATGCAGCTGTAGCAACAGCGCCTTGTTTCCTTATGGAGGTCAGGAATGCAGGCATGTCTCTCCTCATCCCAGTGGATGGAGATGGAATAGGCCGCAGAGATCGGGAGTAAGAGACGGAGAAAGGGCAGGATTCCTACCTCATCCATCACTCTTCACGCAGGCTCTGCCTCCTCACCCCGGCCCAGATTTACACACCGGCTCTCCTATATGACTGTCTTTATGGACTGCTCTTCACCGTCAGGCAGCGACAGTGAAGGGATCAGAGAACGCACCGGAAGAAATTAGTTCACGTCAGCTCTCATTTATGATGCGTTTAACTAGTACGTGCTACCGAGAGGAGACGGGTCCGTGCGGCTCTATATTTCTGCCCTGCCCATTTCTCCCACTCCTAGTCAAATACGCGCGGCCATTTTCATCTGGGGTTATCGGGTCAATAAAACCTGGTGACCTCGGCCAATCATAAAACAGTCAATGCAGGAGAGCACGGATTGATTAAGTTCATAACTCGATTTGAGCTGTGTGGAACCCGGACAATAAAAATTGGAATGAGTATAAATCTAATGCGGGGACATAATCCAAAGAAAATCAAAATGTAAAGTAGATGTTTTTAATGGCATCTTTTTTCATTATGAGAATATGGCCTTTTGACTGGATGACTATTGATATCTTTGATCCACAACCTTTTTCATCAGGACGGTTGCAGTGAGGCATTGGTGCTGCAGCTTTACATCCTGTTAGTGTAGGTCATATGACCTCATCTTATCACATGCACTTGTCAGATCCTTTCAATATTCATCTACTTGGCAGAGAAATCCAGCAAAGTTATCAGCTAGGACAGGTTGTTTATGCTTTCAGGGGGGTAAAATCGACCAAATCAGCTCTATCTAAGCCATATGTTGGCAGTGCGGCCCCATTCTGAAAATTAGGCCCACCTAACCTCGCTCTCTGACTACCTTAACTTATTCAATTAAAGAGGTCAAGAGTTGATGGTGCTAATTCTGCCCAGTAATGAAGTCTTCTATGGGGATTTTAGATAAATATGCTTAACATGTCGCAAGGCCTTTGAACAGACCCGGAGTAATCAGATCAGCAGGAGGCACTTAAGAGTATTTAAAACAGAGTTCTGGTGAAGATGTTGGTTGACATCATAAGGGAATAAAGCCGAGTTTGTTCAAAGACAGGAAACCATGAGAATAATGGTAATTATTAAAGGTCCAGTGTGTAAAGATTTACAGGGATGTATTGGCAGAAGATGGCAGAGATGTTTCTATCAGGGCATAATCAACTTAAAATAAAAATTCTTATGTTTTTGTTATTTTAGCCCTGCAAAGCCTAACATATCTAACTCTTTTTTTTAAACAATTAATGTGTTTCTTTGACAAAATTAAAAAAAAATCTGTATCATTTACATACATGATATTTTGTTTGCATCATAATTGATACATCAGAGATTTATGATTTATGATTTCTTTAGCACAATAATTTTTATTTTAGAAACAAAAACAAATGTTTATTGCTTTTTGAAAATCTGTCACATTTCAATATGTTCAGTTCTTTTTTTTTTTACTTCTGGTCGGCAAAAAGAGCTTCGTCAGTATATTCTAAATTGTTCAGTAAGACATACAGATTGTGATAGCCTATCTTATATGCCAGCTTTGTCATATTTGCCACATTTTCAACATGATTTTACTACAAAATCAGGTACAAAATATCAAAGGTATAATCGGTAGGATTTGTCTGAGCTCATTACTGATTATTGAGTCTCAATCCCAGGACATCAGATACTGACAATTTGGACTGGTATAGCATCCCAAGCACGACAAAATAATGACATAATAACGAAATGCAGACAGAGAGAAGGGTGTCTACCACTACAGACTTGTTGCGTATTATGACATTTGAGGACGTCATCTTGGCCTTTGGGAAACACTGATCGGCATTTTTCATCAATTTATGATACTTAATAGACCAAACAACTAATTGATTTATCAAGACAATAATGAATAATGAAAATAACTGTTAGTTGCAGCCGGCATTTTATTACACTCACAGCAGTTATCACATGGACTAATCAGTAAGCATAATTAACCTGTATTTCAGGCAAAGGGCTAAACATCAACATGACAAATCTGTCTCTACTTTCATCTCTCTTTCTCTGTACTCTTAATTAAAACAGAAATGTGGCACTAAAATAGACATAAAAACTCTCTAAATTTTTCTTAGAGGATAACAAATGATCTCTGCAAAAAAAAAATTATAGTGCGTGGCTGTGAACAGAAAGAGTAGAAATCCAGCTGACCTTATGATAACACATTCAAGAGGGCATTTTCAGGCGTGGGTCTCAGCAGAGTGCACCGTGGTGGCCTCGTACCCATATACCCACACTGATGGTGCCCATCATCCAACCTGGCAGATGGCTGGTAGCTTGAACAGCTTTCTGGTGTTTAATTATGATCATAATCAAGGGAAATAAAGATCAATTAAAGCACAAGTGAAACTAATGAAATGAGAGCGCCATGAGCAGCCGGACAGTTGTCCAAAATGTTTCTCATAATAAATGCAAACTGAGTCCTAAGATAGCATTAGTATGAAGTGCTGGCTCGCACATAAAACACTGGTGTTGATGGCCTTTGTAAAGGAGCATTTGTTTGATGTGAAAGCCAATGTATTCCAGATTCATATTACAGTTATAATCTGCAACATTCGCACATAAATAGATGTCACATTTGCTCCCATCTAAAGCTGATATAACACAACAATAATTTCGTGAATAAAACCATGCAAAAGCAGTTTATTTTGGCAAAAAAGAAATAGAAAACTGGGTGTGTAGCATGAGCAGTAATAGCAGTGACACAGAAAAGAGTTGCTTGACCTGGAGAAATGCAAAATAAAAAGAGAATCTTGCAGATTTGGAACACAGAAATGAATATATTTAGCTGACATGAATATCCATTTGTGACACCGGGTTATATTTTGGCCTTGTTCCTTCTGTCAAACATTTTCGAGAAGTTTTAAGATTCCCAGCTGCCCCGATTTTGAAGGAAGTTAACGCATATTTTGCAATTTCTCCTCATTTACTCCTCAGAGATGGAAATAGCCAGAGCAGCATGTGGCTGCTGGCAACAGTTCAACTGCCTTTCACCAAACTGTGTGTCGTACTGCTAGACTGCACAGCCCATCTGAGCGAGATGAAGGAGGAGGAAGAGAGAGGAGTGGGGGGGGGTGAGAAGAGGTGAGCAGGATGAGACAGGCGGCAGTGGGGGGGGGAGCGGCGGAGGAGATGGGGAGAGGCCTGAGAAGACAGATGCCACCACTGTGGCCATGGCATTGTTGGATATTAATAGTCCAGAGCCACATTGTGCCAACCTTATTGGAAATGTGAGCGCTGTCATGCTGAGCCTCCATCACACGCTAGCATCAAAATGAAATGAGTAGGGGTGTGAAAAAAAAAATAGACCCGGTCAGAGGAGATTGCCACAGCCACTGAGGGGAAGTAAAATGTTGCTATACAGGTTTTACAGCGATGTAAGGTGATTTGAAGTATTTATGAATGAGTTCAGTGGGGGTGCACTGTTAGGTTGGTTGTAATGGTTTGTAGAGGTTTGAAGTGACTAAGTACACTTCATTACTGTATTTAAGTATAATGTCAGGTAATTACTTTATTTGTGTATTTTACTTCCTACGTTTGAAGACAAATATCTATACTTTCTACCCCTTACATTCTCAAAACAAGCTTGTTAGTTTAGTTTTCATACATTTGGGGGGAATTATTGATTAGTTTTTATTTTGCATCATTGTGCGCAACGTTCCTTGCAATTCCATGGTGGGTCCATCAGTGCATATCATGCACAACAGATGTAACAAGACAAAAACAAACTGAAAGACATAACAAGTCAAAAACCACAGAACAAGACAACAAAGACAGAACAAGTTGACAGTGACATAAAAGACATAACAAGACAGAGACAATAGAAAAGACAGAACAAGGTGAAACAATGTAACAAGACAAAAAAATAAGAAAAAAACATGAGAATGACATAAGAAGACTAAACAGACACAAACAACATAAAAAGACAGATGAAAACAACATAACAGATGTAGCAAGACAAAAATACATAAAAGATGTAACACGTCAAAAACACTGAAACAAGATGAAAATGGCATAAAAGACATAGCAGGACAAGACAACACAAAAATTGCATCAAAACAAAAATGATGTAACCAGAAGTGAGAAGATGAAAACTTTGTAACAAGACGCTAAACATAACAAGAACAAGACAAAAACTACATAACAAGACAAAAAATATTTAAGAAGTAACAAGGTAAAAATGATGTAAAAGACAGAGAGAGACAAAAACATTAACTATGTAAAAGGTGTAAAAAGCCGAAAATTATTTAACAAGACAACAACAATGTAACAAGATGAAAATTATGTAAACAACAACAAAACAGAAACAACGTAAAAAAGATGAAACAAGATGAAAATGACGTAGAAGGAGATTCAGTTGCACAAAAACATCTGGTAGAAAAGTCCTTCAAATGTCCTTTTTCCTTTTATCCTTTAAGTACATTTCTGAGTCTGTACTTTTTCACCTCTACTTGAGTAAAGAATGTGTACATTTTGCCACTTCTGATAGTTTGTAATAGTCATTACAAAATCCCACACACCATGTCAAACTCACATGTTATTTGGTATTGATACTGTACCAGCTGTAACAGCTGCCCATAAAATGTTACTACTATGTTGAAAGTAAATGTAGGTCAAAACACAGAATACATGAAATAATATTATATGGTGGATTAGATTTCCTGTGATTGCGTTTAGCCAGTGTAGCACGTCTCATTATACAATAAAATTCAGTTTAAGGAATTTAACAGAGGCCAACATGTCCTGGATATACTGGTGCCATTAGGGCAGGAAAAAAAAAGCCTCTCTGTAATTCCTCAGCCACAGTGGCACCCCTGCAGTGATGAATGACTTAACAATATTATCCTAAACAAAAGTGGCTAATTAGTGACATTTCCTTTAAAGTCCAATGTAGCTTTACTGTTTTCTAAGCGCACAGTGCTCCAGTTCAGAGCGGTAATGGCATAATTTATCTTTTCAGAGACGGCAGACACGCTGCAGCTGATTGAATCATGCTGGAGTGAAACCAAGTCTTCTGTGATACAAGATCAGAGGAGGTATGTATAATTGTTATAGCCATTAAGCTCTGAGGCTGTATACACTGAGCATACAAAATACACTCACATATGGCACACACTGTTGGTTTTGTTGTGCACTGAAGCCATATGCTGCCACCCCGACTCACACACCTCAAAGCACCGTGTGTCTGCAGGCTATTCATGTTCCATTACCGAGCTTGTGGGACAAGCCAAAAGCAACATTTTGACCTTTAAGCGTTTGTTTTTGCATACGAACATAACGCGTAGGTGTCAGAGCTGCCTTAAGAGCATGACCGTGGTGCATAGCAGACCTGACTATTATGTTCTGAGATATCTTCTTTTCAAAGGCGACAATCTGGCCTGAGGAGAGAACGGGAAAGCTCATGTAGTGTTTAAAATGAAGGCGGGTTGTCTTCTTGGGAGCATGAATTTACTCAGTGAATTTCACAGCAATATCTCAGTTACATTGTGATATTTTTCTTTGTGCACATGTGAGAATTCTGGTCAAATTGTGGTGGTACGTGAAAGGACTGTCACCAAAAACATTAAGGGACCAGTAAGACCAGTAAACCTGGGCAATAAAACAGCAGATATGTATCAGCAACACTTCATCAATATCAATAAGAAAATTCAGAGTTCAATGAAACGTTCTATAGTTCCACTAAAATGCATCAAATGCAAACCATCCGACCATGAGAGCACATAACAAATATTCCCTGGCTCATAAACAGCCTATCATATCCCTTGCTGATGGAACATGCTCTGAGTGGCAAACAGCCAATCATGTCACATCGACATGTTACTATGGACAGAAATATGTGTCACTAGAAACAACTGGAAAAATTGAATTTGAATCACATAAATAATATTATTCAACTTGAATAACTGCATTGAAAAAATTAATCTGAGCATAATTTGAAACTGTTTGGAACTGAATTTCAGTAAATCTGAAACTGAATGTAATATCATGAATCTGAATTATATTGCTCTGAAACTTAATTTGATCCTCACCAAAAATTCAATTCTTTACACACTTCCTCTTCCAATTCAGATTCAGTTCTTACAAGTCAATTTCAGTTCACTGAAGCACACATCTGGTCGAGGAAGAGCAGATTCATAGAACTCCTTTTTCAGCCAATCAGCACCATTTTCTTCACTCCTATTGATGGACTTGCACAGTCGATGCGTGTTGAAGAATGTGACGGATCAGGTGCAAAACTCAAAGTAATTTTTCTAAATGGCAAAACAGTTTACACAGTTTTTATGTGGAATAGAAAAACACTAGGCTTTAAAATGTTCCCACTGGTCGTTGCTGTCTTTGAGAGAAAATGGTCAATGCAATATGTAAAAAGAAGTGTGAATCTGAATTCAACTGCACTTCCTCAACAACCACGTGTGTGTCTCAGTAAACTGAAGTTTAGAGAGAACTGAATTTGAATTGTGAGAACACAATGTGGAGGCATATAAAGTTGAATTTTCGATGTATCAGAAATACAGTTTCAGAGCAAATTAATTTAATTTCAGAATATTACATCCAGTTTCAAATCTATTGGAATTCAGTTCCAAAGTAATAAATTCAATTTCAAATTGTGCTTCTCTGATTCAGTTTTTCAATGCAATTAGTTCCATTCAAGTTAAACAATACAAACTGAAATTATGTGATTCAAATTCACTCTGTAGTGACACATATTTCTGCTCATATGTTGAACAACAACAGAAACAGCATGAAGTGAGAAAATGAGTGCAGACGGTGAGAAAGTTGTTAATAAACAAGGACAAGTTGCCATATACTGGTGAGGACATACTATTCTATTAAGTCTATTACCTGTGTGCACTGATAAATAAAATAGTGAAATTCAAAGTAAGGCAGTTAAATTCACAATAAACCAGTTAAATTCAACTGTTTTTCCCATAGTCTTATTTAAAATGAGAAAAACAGTAAAAAGCACTATTATAGCTCCATTTAATTTACTTTAATCACCAATGTTTCAACAGGTTGTCTTCATCTATTTGTAATGATTTTGTAATTAAAAGTGGGTTGTTTAAAATGATCAATAACTATCGATATTGACAAAAATGAAACATTTTATTGTGATAAATTTTTCAGTTATATCACCCAGCCCGATGGAGCAGTAACTGTTGAGATATCCCGCTCTGACAGTGTTTGATGGATTGTGCAAAAGTAGCAATAATGATATTAGCCTTCAAACACTCATTGATTTCTCATATAAACCTTTAACAGTCTCAAAACTCATATAAAACTCGTATTTATGTGTCACTTACTTTCATGTGTGTTATGAAAAGCTCAATTAGACAAAATATTTCAGTCTACTGCTTTGTGAAATCAGTCACGAGGCACAGATCGGGTCTCTACCGAGAACTGGACCGAACAGATTAAGAGACCTGAGTTGCTTTCTGTAGCTTCTGTTTCACTAAATAAAGCTTTCATCCGGAGCTTTTTATTGTTTCTTTTCCATCTCACAGTGTGTTATAAAAGCCGGTTTACATTCTGACATGGCAGTCCTCTGATGTCCCTCGCAGGACCCCTTACAGCAGCGCAGTATAACATATCAGCCCTGCGCCGTTATCCCCAGCACCCCTGAATAATTCAACCATGCACCACTGCCCCTCGCACACTGTTTGGAAAATGCAGTAATGAGAAAAGCTATAAAACGCCTCAATGGTCTTAGCTGCTGAAAAAAAAAAAAAAGAAAGAAAGAAAAAACCCTGGACGCAGTCTTAAATAAGAGACACCAAAGAAGAGCTCACAGGGTGTTTTTCCCACAGATTTACTGTAAATGGGAGGGAGCGCAAAAACCACAAAGAGGGAAGAAAAAAAAACTTCAAAAGCATGACCTGCATATTTTTACCCAATTAGATATTTCTAATGTTACTTTTGAGGTGTGATGCTCAGCCGAGCGTCCTCTGGCAGAACAAAGGAAGGGAACGCGTTGGAGTCTCTTCCCTCTTGATCATGCAGCGATTTTCAAGGTGTAAACATGAAACTGCTCAGGGAGGAATTATCTAGACGGGGGAAACGTTGGCAGGAGTTCAGAGGAGGCTTTGTAAAGTAAACCAGATTTGTTCAGGGGTCTGTGATCGGTTTATTTTCCCAGTCCCCCAGTCTTTATGCAAGGCCTTCTTGTAATTGTCCTCATGTTTCAGCTAATTTCACATTTCCAGAGAGAGTAAGGGAAGGATAAAGGGAGGGAGGAGAGGAATTTGGCAGTTTGAGGGAGTAACACCCTCAGACTTTCATATTTTTGTTGATGTCATTCTGAATGGATTTGGGAGCGTTTAGGGGCGATTCCACCGCAAAACCTCTGGGGTTTCAAGCACTTTTCTAGCACTTTTTAAGAAATCTTTCGAGTATTATTGTAAGAGTTTACTGGATAACTCAACTGAACTAATCCAAACCAAAACTGCTCTCCAGTGTCATATTGATATTGTCATCATGCCTTGTTTTTTACTTCACCATATCATTTGTCAGTCTGCTCCATATTCAGACAGGATGTCTTTCCAGTTTATTTAACATGTCATTAAGAAAGATAAATTATCCCAAACTTTCATATGATTTTACAGAAATCACATAAATGTCATAAAAAACTTTCCCCAGCGTGAGAAATTTCCCAGATAATCCAGTTCCAGGACAAAAGTGACCCGGCAGCCAGAAAATCAGCACCTCCTCTCAGAAACAGGCCGGCGCTTTGAAGGCGGTCCAAGAGGAGCAGCGCACTACAATGTCGCAAAACTTTTCAAGGTCTTCCATCTAATGTTTCCTTTGATAGTCTCTGGCCGGATTAGGGTACATAATGTGAAACCCAATGAGGTGTGGTGGTTGCAGGTCCCATTCGCAGACAGGCCAACCTGAAACAGCGTCTCACTGCACAGACATGATGTAACTGCTGTTTGAGCCGAACTCTTCCAGGGCGTAAATGATGTGCAGCCTGTCATGTGTGAAGAACTTGGCTTGCAATGAAAGGGTGACTGCAATTAACAAGTTTTTGGACACCACTGCTTCAGTGATGTCATGTACAGTAACTTCATCCCCAACACATAACACAGATATTTAGTTTTACCAATCTCACCATGGGTATTGTAATTTAGTATCATTGATGTGTACTAGATAAATAAAGTTTGCTCCGTTAATGCAGCTAACAGTCAGGTACATAATTTTATATTATCTTATTTTACTTGTATAGAGTGTAGTCTTTTAGAAGCATAATAGAGGTAACAGGTATGTTTTGTGATAGAACAAAATGTGACAATCTTTTAAACGACCAGTGTGTCTAATGGTGAGCTTGCAGATTGCAAACACCTCTTCTCTCCCTCCCATTTCAAACATATAGCAAAACATGAAAGGCCATATCTAGAACGAGTCTCTGTTTTGTCTGTTCTCGGAGAAACATGGTGGTGCAACATGCCAGACTCCACTGCCTAAACAGGTTATTATACGCTAATGAAAACAGACTCATGAATATTATATTCTATTTCTGCCATGTTCTGCCAATAAATCCCCGTAAATCAGGCACACAGAACTTTTAAATGATTCTATAAAATCCCAGATTATGTCTATTGCCAAGGTTTTTCACTGTCTTGTTTTGCAATATCTGTTCCTGGTTAAGGCATGGTTAGAGCAGAGCTGTTAAATCACTTGGTTAAGGCTTGATAAAGATTGTGGTTATGGTTAAGGAAAAGACAAACATTAATTGCTGGTTGATGACAGGATGCTGACTCATTTTGGGTGTAAATTGTGAGGTGCAAATTTTGTCCAATATGGATCCAATTCCGTGGACACATGGCTGTTTCTGGATAGCTGATGCCTGGGATTTTGGACAGTATCTGACACTGCGACCCACATGTTGACAGTGGCAATGAGCAAACTTCTACAGTTTTTTTGATGCAAGTCACACAGTGCTGCTGTGGGTTGCCCCCTAAGGGACACTTAACACCTACACTCAGTTGCCAGTTTATCAAGTACACCTAACTAATTTTGTCTAATAAAAAGTCCTGCAATAGACTGCATTATACTGAGAGATGTTTCTGTTATTTATTCTAGAGTATTGATGCATGGATGGGCTCTGGGATCATCCGCATCTGAGTGCACACATAAATCATCCATCCGCCACCCAAGCAGTGTCAGCTTTCCAAGTGATTTCTTTATTGTGTGTTGTATTGATGTATCTGTGTTTTTTTTTAATGCTTTACTTTAATGATTAGAAAGGCTGCTTCAGTTTCATTTCCATTCAGAGGAAACTCAAGAGGAAACAATTAAATAATCAAAGAAGTTGCTATGCTGTGCCTTGCATGTAAATGCGCTCACAACTTCTCTCACATTCAGTTGCTCACCTGCACCTCTACCTGTCTCTGTAGGCCTTACTATCTTTTAAATAATGATGAGCAGTGCACACTTTTCAGGTGATTTCTTTATCATTTGTTGTGTTGATGTATGAGTGTTTTCTTTAACGATTGATGAGAGAGGCTGCTTTCAGGTCTGTTTCCATGCATGTAGAAATGTCACTGCAGAAAATTAAGCATTTAAGCAGCAAAACTAAAATCTGTAGTGAAAAACTCTCCACAGGAACAGAACAAAATAATCACAATGATATAGAATAAAGAAAAAAATAATTAATGAAGTTGCGCTGCTGTGCCTCTTGTGTAAATGCACACACAGTATCACTCTGCATCACTAGTACAGAGCCTTTGCTGTGGATCCTAGTAAGCTCAATTGTTGGCAAACCCATCTCTTCTATATTTGTATCATCTCTGGTATCATGATCCAAAATACTCTACAAAAATCTTGGGTCATTGATTTTTTCTTGGATTAAGAAATACAAGTATTGCAGCAATGCTTCTAAAATAGACTAAATAGCAGTGAAGTAGTTTTGAATTCTGGTTGTAAACACTTGCACTTAAGTAAGTAAATGACACAAAGGTAATACAGATGTTTTACATACACTGAGCAGATTTACCAGCATTAGAGTCACATTTGCTACCTGCAAAGCTAACTGCTACATTAACTGCTTTCTTTAACCAGGAGCATTTGTTTGGCTGTTTTTGTTGTTAGAGTACAAATCAAAACGGCTCCTGTAGGGCTTTGGATAGAAATGAATGAATGTTTTATAAATACCATCATTCTTCACAATCAGTTAAATCCTCCAGGCAAACACACTTACCCTCGGTGATCTCAACTCAAACTCCAGGGGTGGAGGGGAGGGAGGCGGCAGGGAGGGAGGGAGGATGCCTTTTGAAACTGAGAGGAGCTTCTCTGAACCATTACCCATCAGCCCCTCCACTTTCAGAGGGCTAATCCCAGGGGGAGAGTGGGCGTCCACGGAGGATACGTTGTCTCGTATGCGTTAATGGGGGATTACACATGTTAACATCTATCTCACAGTGTGCTTGGCCAAAGGGGCTCCGCTATAGGGGTTTAGCATATGAATAAGGAATAAGGGGATGATTGAATAGAGGCTATGGTGAGAGTGAGAGCTGCCACTCGAGGTGGAGCGATGGGGGTAGAGTGATTAGGACGAGACACAAAGAGTGAAATCTCTTGTCGAGATTGGAAGAGCTCGAGGAAAGATCGCTCCCAGCTGAATGAATTTCTCTGACTGGGTTCCAGGATTTCAGTTTGGAAAATGTTAAGCTTGTTCATGTGACCTTCAGGATGTTCAAATTATCACAAGGCACAAGGTAACCATGTTGCTTATAAGTTGAAGTTTTTTGATTGAGTGATAAAATGTACAATAAGAAAATAAAATATACCCAAAACTGAGGAATTCAATCAGATTATTTGATTTAGGATTCAGCAAGGGATGCTAAAGTTCCCCTTTGAAACTTAATAAAATTCATTAAGAAAGTGAACTTTTAACTGATTTTATTTATATTTTTTCTCATGAAAAAAAAATAAAGCAAACATGAAATAACTAAATATGTAAAAACATCTAATTAGTTTAAAAAGTTTTACAACATTGTGAAAAAACGCAACATTGAGGCAGTTTTCACAGAATATTGGTGGAGAGAGTGCGCTGCTACTTCATTAGTTAGTTCAAGTGACAAGAAAAACAAAAACTGAGAAAAACTACTTAGCAACTGATTTATTGGAAAAGCCAACACTTTATTTGACACAATTTGGCAGAGGGACCTCATCAGAGCTTTTTTTAAACAAGAGGTTAAAGCTACAGTTGTTAACTTCCATGAAAATAACTTTTTGTCATATGTGCTAAAACTTTATCCTGACAGTAGTTCCTTCAACAGATGATATGTGAAAAGACCTTAAGGCTCCTTGTTCCTAATGCAAAAATCCACCACCACATAATGAAAACAACCGATCAGAGCCAGCTTCCAATCCAAAACAACAGTACTTTATAGCTTGGAAATTTGTATTTTTTCCACAGTAACACAGAACAGACAAACCAAATGCTACCTCTAGATTGACCTTGCATTTTGCACGAGTCATGCAAACCATCATAGATACTCCTACATGTTAAGAAGGGGAGAGCGAGATGAGATGGACATGGCATCTGGCAAAATAATGGGACGTCACTGTCTGATTTGACAACAATCAAGGACAGCTGGCAGCTAAAATGGATGACAAAAAGGCAAAGATAGTCAGTGGAGAAAACCAATTTGTGGATCATGCAAATCGGACATTTGGGAAAAATTTTGTGGAAACAGAGACTGTCAGAATAAGGTTGCCAGTGTATCGGCTGCTTGTGAAAAGTGGCAAAGTATAAGCTTATGATAGCCAAAAGCTAGACACATTGTGACAAGTGAGTGACTTTGTACGTCTGTTTGGGTTGCTGAACTCTAGACATGGAGATAATTGCGCAACTATTTTAATAATCGAGTAAATAGTTTTAGTAATTTAGAAAACGAGAAAAAGTCAATGTTCACAGATTCCAGCTTCTTAAATAGGTATATTTTCTGGTTTCTTTGCTGTGCTGTGACATTAAACTGAATATCGTTGTATTATAGGTAAAAAAAACAAGATATTTGAGGGCATTGTCTTATGGTTTCAGAAGCACTTTTTGCTTTTTTCACAATTTTATGACATTTTATGGGCCAAAGAACTAATAAATTAATCGAAAAAATAATCGACAAATTAAACCCATGTAGGAATCTGACTGGTAATAAGGACTTTTAATTGTTTATAAAGGCACTAAGAATTTTTCTTTGACCAATAGACATGTCAGACATGCCTGGTCAGAACAGCCAAAAAGTTTTAAAAGTTTTAAAATGAGGTCACTAAGACCTTGGCATTGTTGTATTTTTGGATAAAAGAGTTTATTTTCTTCTAAACTCTGTGTGTTTTAGCTCTGTCCTGAGACCTGGTGATGGAATTGACATGCAGCACAGACACCAGCAGAGCTCTCTGGGAGAGCGAGGTGTTTATTTCCTGAAGGTCAGGCCTTTTGTGTGGAGAAACTTCTTGCCAGATGAGATAGGAGAGTAAACTGCAGATTTATCATCCCCTCCCTCCTTTTTTCCTTTTCCTCATATCCCCTTCTTCCCTCTCATTCTCTTCTTCTCTTCCTGTCTAAAGTGTTCTCTTTCTTTCATCCTCATCTCTGGCCGTCCACCGTTCACGTTCTAAACCACCTTCTCCGTACTCTTTGTGCTTGAATCCTCCCCTCTCTGTGCCTCGCACACACTGTGTCTCTCCTACAGTGTGTGAAATCAGTGGAGTAACCGTTGGCACTGTCTGTGATTTATGGCTCACTCTGAGCGGACCCTTATCAGGTGCAGGCAAGGCTCTCTGTGCTGCTGCCTGCGCCTGAATGACAATGGAGAACCAGTCGCATTATGCTCCGCAGCCTCGCCCCTTGCATTCTGGACACTGCAGATTACATCTAGCTCCTTGATTTATGGACGCCATTTTGGCTCCTGAGAGGGACATGAAGGGGAGTTTGGAGGTGAGGGGGTGGAGGCTGTGGTTTCTAAGGCCGGCGTCTGCACTCGGCCGACATAATTTTGAGGGGGAACCTGGTGGAGGTGTGTTTTATATGCATATGTGTGTGGGTGTAAAAGCCGATGCGTGTTTCTGTGTATGGTATTTATGTGTGTTTATGAATAGGTGTCATTTATCATTTTGTCAGGAGTTTTTCTGCACAGACATCGACAGTGTCTGTTGTTGGAAGCCGCATGCGGGCGTATCGACATTAAACGTTCAGGATTAGATAGAATAAAACTGAACCTTCAGCCTCCAGTGACCAGAGACAATGATGTTCAGTGAGAACAAAAATCAAATGTAAAAGGTGAAGCTTTATCTAGAACAGATTTTTTTATTCCTCATCTCTATTCTGTAATTGAATCATTGCCATGCTCATCTCTCGAGATAAGATATGTTATTTGGGAGAATTATTTAAATGTAGAAAAAAACGTGTTAGCTAATGTAATTAACAGGGAACTATCACAGCTGCAGTTCTTTGTATGAAAGAAGTAATTATGTAATCTAACACATTAAATGAGGGAAATGAGCATCTCAGACTTAAACACAGCAGGCGTTTTGCATTCATTTGGCTCAACAGTCAGTTTTTATCGCTCGCATATTGAGAAAAGGCTATGAAATGTCACTTTAGTCTTTTGAGGTTGCGACTGGATGTTTACATCTGTCACAAAGATGTCATTTAATATGAGGAGAGAAGGAGAAAAACTGACACCCATAGAAGATAACAGACAGCACAAAGTCAAACAGATCTCTCCATCTGTTCCATATATTCCCACATATACTTTCAATACTTAATAGCACTGCAGATTAACAACTGTTGTGGTCTTGAAATGGAAGGTTTGCCAGTTTAGTTTTGCAACAAGTTAGTGTGTCCAGTCAATGAAGCCCTGACTGCTCTGGAGGTTCTGCTTCTTGGTTTGACAAATATTTTCCCAAATAATTTCTGCACCCCCAGTCACCCAAAATAGTCTAGTCTACCAAGTCTCAAGTCTACCAAAATTCAGAAAATTCCTGAGCACGTTACTAATTGTGACATTCAAAAAACTTCCAAATGTCTGCACTTTGACTGATATAAAAATCTGAAATTAAAAATATAAAATATGCAAATTAATATATTTAATTTCTGTGTCACTGCTCTACTATAGTTCAAAGGAACAGTATGTAAGATTTACTGGGATTTATTGGGAGAATATAGCAGAAATGGAATATAATATCCATAAGCATGCTTTCATTAGTGTATAATCCTCCAAAAATAAGAATTGTTGTGTTTTGGTTACCTGACAATCCCTGTCTTACACACATGGAGGGAGACGGAGAAACGCGGTGTTTGCGGTGCTGATATATCGGTCAGCTGATATTATCGGCCTGGTTTGACTTTGCACAAAAAACACAAAACATAATGTAGATTGTTTTTATTTTTTATTTTTTGTTGCTGTTGATTTATAGGCAGCATTTTATGTGTATTTGATCATTTTTCTCAATTAAAGTAATTCTATTTTTTGTTGTTTTTTTTAAAACCTTATAGTTACCTATAATTATTGAAAATATTTGTGAAAGTTTACTGTTTCAGTGCCCTGATGCCATTTTGGATTTTATGTATACAAAAAAACATCAGCAGCCAATAACTCAACACCTGGAGAAAGCTCATGTTTAAAGGAGCAATGTGTCAGAATCAGAGAAACTTTTCAGCCAAAACTAGAAGCCAGAACCTCCCTGACTGTAGATGCTGCTAACACTGAAGCTAAGGTAATAAAGCCTTAATGCATGCATCAGACTGTGACCTTTCTAGTCTTCCAACTCAGTCACTCGGGGTTGCTTCCATCCGACAACAGCTGTGAATAAATGTAAATATACATGTAAATGTCATTCTCTTACAGTGAAGTTCCCTTTTCCTGTTTTCCCTGACCAGGCCTGTAAAATGGCCGCCAGTGCGGTCTCCAGTGGCAGGCAGCTCACTGATAAATGTCTCCCTGAATACATTTCTACAGCGATGAAAACCAAAGTCTTTTAGAGGAGGAGGTCTTGGAAAGGGCGCAGCTCGGCACAACCAGAAAGGGAGGAAGGTCTGGAAAGCCCTGAGTGTGTTGCCTCCTGTTCCAAAGGCAATAAGAGCTGCGGCTTTAAGTGGGTTTTTATAAAGACTGGTTGTTATGGTTCTTGCAGTTGCCAAGTGGCGAAGGGCTAAGTGGAGATAATGTGTCCTTGTAGCTCATCAGAATGTGGACAGGCAATGTGGGCGGCATGCTTTATAGTGGACAGATGGCCAAAAATCACATGTAACACAGTACAGACCCACCCTCCCCGTGTTTACATGCAGGAGCATTCCAAACAGTAGCACAAATTATTTGTAAGGTCATATTCTGGTGACAACCTTTAGTCTGTCTGCCACAGCTTCAGAAAGAAAATGAAACTGAACTTAAAGGGGCAGCTTAGCCCAAAATCAAAAATATATATTTGTTTTCTTACCTATAGTGCTATACGGTCATCTAGACAGTTTTGGTGTGAGCTGCAGAGTTCTGGAGATGTCGGCCGTACAGATGTCTGCCCTTACTCAAAAATAATAGGATTAAACAGGACTCAGATTGTGGTTCTCAAAAGTGCCAAAAATACATTTGAAAACCTCAATACCAGTGTCTCTGTCCAAAAGTCATGACCCGGTTACACAAGATAATCCACAACAAGGTAGAATCATTAGAATTACTTTCTGTCTAAAAGAAAGAAAGAAAATAGTTCCAGCCAGGTCAATGGGTGACACACAAATAATAAATTTAGCTTTTTAAAATAATCAGTTGTGTTAATCTAACTTGTTAACTTGATTTGAAAAGAGAGCACTATTTGTGTGTAACTGCTTGAAGTCATTTTTAAAGTTGTTTCAGTGTTGTTGTAAACTGCAAAAAAGAAAACCTCACAAATTATTTTAGTATCAACAAGTTCACTTGGTATGACTGCTCTGCAATTAATTTGAAAAAATAAAACTAGTTTATTTGTCTGTCACCAGTTATATTGATTTCTTTAAGCTGCAGAGAAACTTTCATATTTTGTTGAGTTATATGATAGAAATTCAAATATACATTTAGAGAGACCCCTGTGGACAAAAACAGCACTGTTTCTGCCGCCATAACCACAAAAAATTACATGAAATATAAAATGGTCTAAATAAAAATCCTATCGTGCTTCTTTTAACTGGATAACACACTACTTAATGTTAGTCTGCCTGGAAAAATGTGAACACGGGCTCACATCTGATTTCACTGAGAATCCGACCCAGTGGCAGACATTAAGAATAATCACAGTAATAGACAATTTTCTTCGCTGATGTCTTGTTTGCTTAAATAGGTCATATAGAGGCATTGGTTATAAATTAAGATGGTTTCATTATATATAAATTTATATTTAATACTTTATATTGTTTTTTATTCTATGTGACTGTAATTTTGTAAGTCTTATTTTTTGCTTCTAAGCCAAAAAAGAAAACTGTTTGCAAATGAGTGAAGTTCTTTCAGTTTACAAGTTAAATTAAGAAAGTTGGTCTAAAATGTATTTGAAAATGCATTTATGAAAAATATCAGTGTAACTGCAAAACATTGATACCTATTATACCTAATATACATATATTGAACAAAAATGGGAAAGCACAGCAATCAAATGAAAATATTACTTTTTATATAATGTACTCTGTGTGTGTGAGTGTGTGTATTTTTGTGTGTGTGCATGAGAGAAAGAGGGAGGGAGGCAATGTGGGTGGCTTCCCATCCAAACTGGGCTGTGTGAAAACTTTTTGTAAGAGTTGATTTTCTCACATAGACACACAGCTGTGAGAATTATTGCATTCTCCAACCAGCCTAACCCTAAACCCAATTTAACCCTAAAGTCTTAACCCTCAACCGGCCCTTTGAAGAGGTGAGGACCGAAATATGTTCGCTTTCCACAAATGTCCTCACTCTGAAGGTCTTAAGACAGGGTCCTCAGAAAGATAGTTCAAAAAGACACACACAAAAATTAATGTTTTTTGATGTTTTACATCTATACAAACACACACATTCAGACACTTATGCACAGACCCTAAAAGATACACAAATATAAGCATGCATAGATACCAAATCATATAACTGTACAGGCTGGCTCATACACACACACACACACACACACACACACACACACACACACAAACACAAACACACACACACACACAAATATATGCTCACACATACTCAGACACACACACTCACACACACAAAGGGGCACCAGGCAGGACTTGGAAGGGGTCCTGGACACTGTCATGGGTCCACACGTCAAATGAGCCGGGGAGCCAAACAACAACAATAACAACAGGAGTTGGAGCATATGGGGCTCTGTACCAGCTGAGAAGGGCCACCAAGGTCCCCAGTGTGTGTGTATGTGTGTGTGTGAGGGGGATAATAACTGAAGACTGCTGCCTGGAGAGATGAGAGAGAGGAAAAAGTGTGGTCTGGAGAAAAAGAGGAGAATAAAAGTCGACCGTGCAGGCTGTTGGTTTCGAAGGTGCTCTCCACATCTGATAGTTTTGGATCACTGTTTAAATGTGTTTTAGCGTGGAAGCCACATCCAATAGTAATATAAACCGACACTAATGTTGAAAAGACGTGTGCGCGCAGATTAACTAAAGACATCACATCTGTTTTTGTTCCGAGAGCTCTTTGCTTATTTTGAGCACACTTCAGTAAAGGTTTGTTCCTTCCAATTTTTGACGAATTCAGCCGTCACACTGGCTATTTGTCTTTATTTTCATTCTCGTGACTCGCTGTTATACGTGCCAATGCTGAAATGATTTATCAACTAACTGATTAGTGGATCAAGAGAAGATTATTTGACAAAGATTTTGAGATTTTAGATTTGCTCCAGTTTCTGAAGTTTAAGGATTTGCCACAGTTTCCTGGTTTATCAAATGCAAATTTAGAGCTTAAAAAGAAACTATTCATCCCAAAATCAAAAATACAGATGTTTCCTCTGACCTGTAGTGATATTTAGCCAACTATATTGTTTTGCTGTGAGTTGCTGAGTTTTGGAGATATCCGCCGTATAGAGTTGTGTGCCTTCTCTCGATTAGAATGGAAGTAAATGGAACTTGTGGTGCTCAAAATGCCATAAAATACATTTGATAAGCTCAAAAGCTAATTACATAATACACACACCTTGCTGTGAGCATTTTGTAGGAACTACTTTCTTTATACCACATATACATACATTCACAGCAGTATTTTTCTGTAGGATAATACAGTTCATAATAATAATGATCAGTGATCCAATTCAAATTAAAGATTTCTACCCTGAACCATTACAAAAAAATCATAGCCTATGGGAAAAGGCTCGAAACAAGTACAAAAATTAAACCAAAAACAGTTTGAAACATTGTTATCTGTAATAAGTAAGGGTGCTTTGTTTCAAAATTTGAGAGCTTAACACAAAATTTAAATGAGTTATAGCTGCTGGGACAGAAAGTGTTACAACTGTCCCTGGTCTCCCCCACTTTTTAATTGAGTCTAATTGATGAATTATTTGTATTTTAATGTCTGTAAATAGCAAATCGAGATGACTTGTGAAGTTTTATTGACAGAGACAGTGATAGCTGCTAAGCAACCGAGATGCATCTCCAACTGTGCAAAAAGTAACAACATCACAGTGACAGTTTCTGTGTGGTCAGTGTGACTGCTTAAGTCTGATAAAGGTAAAAGTGATCACATTTTCTTTGCCTTTTTTGTAATTTATATCAAAAATCATTTTAAATGAAACAACATTTTTTAATTCAACAGTAACAGTAATAACTGTCTAGGCTGTTCTAGTGTTAAATGATGACCAAGGGACAGCAAAGAAAATATTCTGATTTGTGTTAAAACCTTTTACAAACTGAGAATATGAAGTTATATTTATTTGAAAGCATCGGATGTGTGGGAACACGGGAGCGATGTGGGAGAAATCAGAATTGGACTGCAGCCTGAGAACTGAAAGTCAGAGGAACTGAGAGGAGGTGGAGTGGGGCTGAACTCTGGGCAAACACTCCATGGCAGCAGATTAAGGAGGTGCAGAGCAGGGATTACCCACCATGAATAAAATAGTACCCGCTGGGCTGGTGTTTGTCTGCCTGCCTGCTCTGTACACACACTCCACAGCAGAGCACTCTCAGTAAAACACACACACAAACACACGCAAACAGGGTTCAGACACACTTAGGCTACACACATCTAAGAGAAGAGAAGGAATGTATTTATACCACTGGCACTAAGACTCTTCTATTCTGATTGGCTGGCATGTGTGTATATTGTTTTGTAATGGAAAGTATAACTGAATATCTACAATGAGGTGTCACTCTAAAGTAATTAGTTAATTAATGAATAATTAATAAGTGAAAACGATGTGTGTTGGTGTCTCTGATGGAAAGATAATCAATAACAATTAGTAATATTTTGTATTAGAGTGCAGTGCTACAAGTGTTTTTCCAGCATTCTGTTGGTGATATTGGGAATGTCTGATTGATATGATATCTCTAAATAAAGTCCAACAGTAATACAATCAGTGTAGCTAATTACAGAGGAGCTGCAGTCTTGGTTGTTATGTGATTTTACTCGTTATTTTTAGTATTAGCTACATACATTTGTGAGTACAAGGCTAACAGTGGAAGTGACTGTGTGTGAATGATCTCAACTGGAAAACAGTTCCTTGGTCTTCCCACTCTTTCAACATGCAGCATTATGACAACAAAAAGAATTGTGAAATAATTAAATCAACACATAAAATCATGACAGTTTGTTGACAGGTGGTTTAAGTGTGATAATACTTTCATAGTTGTGTGTACCGGAGGCAAAGAAGGGTTAGCAGGTATTTTAGCCATTTAAAAAACTACACCCTAAAACATCAGTTTAGGTCTACACAAAATTCTGAATATTTTCACAGATTTAGTTACCATCTGACAGCCTTTTATGATGGGAAACTGCTATTAATATAACCCTAGTAACGCTCTCTCCAAACTAACCAAACTCCATAGGCAAAATGAGTAATTTTACCTTGCAGAACACAGGAGTTGCTGGCTCGCTGCTGCCTCAGTTTGTTAGTTTTTCTGTATTATCGAATGAATTCTGTGAATCCGAACTATCCTCTTAAAACACAGAAGTCACACACAGCAGATTGAAACAGCGGTAGACTGGCAATTCCTGTGTTCTGCAAGGTTAAATAACTGATTTCGCCTATGGAGTTTGGTTGGTTTAGAGACAGTGACATTGGCAGGCTGTCTGGCGGCATAGTGAAGAGGTGAAAATGTTCCGAATATGGTGTACACTTAAATTGACATTGTTTTTCTTTTTTTTCTTTAAAGGGAGCCATATGATAGAAATCCAAATATACACTACACATATTTTGTATACAGTGTTAGCAGACACAACATCCAGAGGGCCTGTATATGCTCGCACAAAGCAAAAACATACAGACATAAATTCATATATTTTCAGACACATACACATTAATACATGTATATACAAAGACATGGTGCCCCAAGTGTACATATATGCTCACAGAGCTGCACAGTGTTAACCAAACATGCCCCAAAACACTGGCATACAGTACACACACACACTCTTATTTCATCTGAAAGGCCCACTTGTAATGCTATCACTCTCAAAGTCAATTTTTGCACTTTTGCTCCTATAATCCCAATTACAGAGCTCATTCAAAATGATGGATAATGCCTCTCGTAGTGCCTAGCGAAAACAATTTGGCCGCTGTACTTGGGGAAACCTAAGAGGAGAGCAGCGCCACACACATCATTTTTCAGCTCACATTTACAGGGCTCATAAGAGCACGGGTTGTAAAGTGACTTCTGGGTGAGTTGATTTTGGCCAAAATGGGCTCTCGTTTTCCTCGAGAATATGGTCTCACACACACACATGCGCACACGCTCGCAGAGAGGGAGGAGAGAAAAGAAAGATGGAGCGGAGAGAGCAGCGGAGGAGGGATATAAAATGATAAGACGCGAAGAGAAGAGAGAGCTAGGGAGAATAAGGTCGGGATCAGGAGCAAACCTTGAGAAAACACAGCAAAAGAACGAAAAGAAAGCAAACCAGTGAGAGAAAGTAAGGATGCTGAACCACAATTGCAGACTCCAAGCGTCATAACTTACATCGAAGCTTTCAGCACGAGGCCGGTGTGGTGTGGGCTACAAACAGGGCCGGTTACACCAGGTTCCTGATGACATGACTACTGGGAGTGTGTGGAGTAATTCCTGCAGCCACGGTTAGCTACCAGGGCTTTGGGGTTTGGCTCATGTGGATGTTTCCACAGCACAAGGATGTTTTCATGTGATACTTACGTTCACTCTGTGGGGTTTTATACATGCATTTTGTCTAACGGCTGTAATTTTCCATCTGATTGTCAAGTGAATTTTAGCATTTGAGTTTTAAATGTTGCAATTCATACAATTTTCCCGGCTGGGATGGAACAAATAAATGTGTTAATGAATGGAATATTTAGCTACATGAGTTAAAAAAAATGCACCCAGTGGTAACAAATAGTTTAAGTAGCAAATAAATTCAAGAAAGAAACAGAAAAAAAACCCTCAAACTGTTAGTTAGCACCAGGAAAGTGCAGTGTGTTTTTTAGATAGTGTTCGACAAATGTAAAATGCACTATATGATTATACTGTATATAGGCTGCTATATGATTCTATATGATAAGACCAACCCAGTAGAAATTAAATCTGAATTAAACAAATTTGTACCTCCATTTCCAACATTCAGTGCTAACACTGGTAGTAGTGTGCATTTTTCAATCTTCATTCCAAAAAAAAGTTAGGACAGTGTGTTAAAATGTTGCTAAGCTATGCATTGCTAAGAGACAAACAGATGAGTATACATATTATAACGTGAAAGGTTTATTGATGTAACAGGATGTTTATCATGTTTTAACAGCATATGTTCATGTTATTACAACATACATACTTATCACTTTATAACAGGAAACCTTTCTTGTTATAACAATATACAGTTTATCTTCTTATAATGTGAAAAGTTTCATCTTATACGTGATAACTTCAATTGTTTTAACATCACATTATATCATGAAATGTTTATTTTATAACAATAAGTTATTATTTTAGTTTTCACATTATATCTTTATCGCAACAAAAGTTTCTTGTCATAACATGATTAGTTCGTATGTCATGATAACATGAAAATATTGTGTTGTATGACGTGAAAAGCACCTTGTTATAACAATACACTTTTCACATTGTAATGTGATACTGACCTGTTTTCTCTTCTTTGCCATGTCAGTGATGAGTTTCGTTAAAAGTAAATTAAAAACAGAATGCAATTGTTCAATGAACTGTGTTTTCAAACAACAGTTTCCTGAGCCAATTTAGTTATATACGTATATATATACACGTATGATCACGTGGTTCAGAGTGGTGAACCTCATCCTTGCTGGTGAACGGAGATTTCCCAGCAAGCTTTCAGCTTTCCCTTCTTTTTTTTCCACAACTTTCCCAGTCCTTTGTTGTTGCTGTCCAAACTTGTATTTTAAACTTCAGAATATGCATGTATTAAAAAAAAACAAAAAAACATTGCAGTTGATGAGACAAAACATTAAACAGCCTCTATTGTGCAACACTGAAAAGGAAGCACATCTCCTTCACTTGAACAATTGAGATGTGCTCCCTTTTCAGTTTTTTTGGATCACGCTCACTGGAACTTGATTCTACTCCACTGAGAATCCCATTGTTGAACCTCCTTTTCCAAATACATCAAATATATTGTCTTTGCACCGTTTCCAATAGACATTTTTCACAGCAGCCATGAAGTAGTCGTTTAAACACAGGTGTTACCAATGATACTAATTAAGGTTCAGTTACATTCAGGTCAAACAGAGTCGGGCTGCTGCTATTGTGCATGTTGGCTCACTGGAAAGACTCTGCTACACTAAACTGAACAGGACTTTAATTACTATCATTGGTAACACCTGTGTTTACCCTGCTAAGTCATATCAATATGGCTGCCGTGAAAAAAAAAAAAAGGTCCGTCTTAAAAAGGTTTGGCAAACGATCACACTCTGTTTTATTTATGTTTTCCAGCTTGTTTGGGATCGGGGTTGTATGAAGCGAGGCAGAAAGTAGGGGTGTGAAAGCTGGGGTGTTGAATGGTTGTGTGGCACATATGACTTTCACGCTGTCTCAAACCTCAACAAACTGTCTTAGCTACCTAACCCTAACCATATGATAATGCGCCATGATTTGCCACAACCGAGATCTTTATTTAACCTCAATTTTGCATTTGCCACATGCAAGTATGGTAGAAACCAGTCATTTTAAAAACATTGTTTTTGGACATGAAAAATATTGTGATGGAACGTATTCCCAGGTTTTGCAGATTTGTCCAAATTTGACATTCATGCCTGGTGATGGAATTAGAAAGATATAGTATAAACCCACTGAGGTGATCTATTATTATTGACACTGCACTGAGGGAATAATGTGGTTATCATGAGAAGGTGCACAGTAGCAGTTGAAGCTCTACACCTCGCCTGGCACTGTGGGACTATGAAGCATCTGGACATCTAATCTAATACGTCACATTGCGTGTAACACATTTAGATGGAAACACGGCAAACATCTTTCTCTTTCTCTCCTCGCCACCTTTGTTACCAAAGCTTTCTCTCTGCTTTCTGGGTTTATACTTTTTAAATGTCTCCTGCTGTCTCAAACTCAAGATGTTTTGCTTCGTCACTCTCATCACCTTGAATCTTCTGTTTTTCTGTTTTTCTCTTCTGTTTTTCTCTTCCGTCCTGTTTCCTGACCTCTCCTTCTCTCTCTCTCTCTGTGTCCCCTGGCCCATAGCCACCACTGAGGACACTGAGGTCACGTCCTCAGTGTTTGGTATTTTTATATTTTTCTCATTAGGCCTATATTGTTTTAAAAAACAATAAATTAAAGTGATGAATTGCTAAATCAACATTATTGTATCATGATGTGTTGTGAACAAAGGTTGGCATCATCTAAGAGCGAAACACAAATAGATAATTGTGTGTAATTGTGTGATAATTGTCTATAATTCACTGATTATTTTTGAGAAATACCTCCTCTTTTAATTCTATTGTGGGTATAAATTACATTTACAGTGTGTTATTTCTTATTTTAAAGGACATTAATGTTGGCATCTCCCAAACCCCGTGGTGGAGTAAGGACTTATGACCTCAGTATTTCTAAAACCCTGCCTACGGCCCTGTGCGTCCATCCCTCTGTTCTTCTGATATTTGCCTTTCTACAGACCCCTGACCACTACTTTCTGTACTTTTCTTTCTCTCCTTTCTCCTCCACCTTTCCCTGTTATCATCCGTTGATATCGGATGCTTCTGACGCTCCCCTTTCCTATCCCAATTTCATTCTCCAAATTCCCCCCTTGCTCGTCATTTCTGTTCCGTTCTGTCTGCTCTCGCTCTTCTTTAACCTCTTCCTTCTTCTCTGCACGTCATCCTCCATCATCTGCTCCCTTTGTCTCCCCCCTTTGCCTCCCTTTTCTTCAACTGCCCTCTTTAGCCTGTCATTGCCCCATCTATCTTCCCCCTTCTGCCCCAGCTCCTTATCTCTCTCTGTTCTCCCTCATATCTGCTTGGTTCCTCACCTTCCTTTTCTCCCCATGTCCCTACTTCTCCTCTCCTTCTTTTCCTCCCTGTACCCCTCAGATTTTACCCGGGCTGTTTCTCCTCTCTCTCTCCCCCATTATTACCCCCCCACACACACACCTTCTCCCCTCCCCTGTACGTCCCTGTGGCCGTTCCCCAGGCGGTTGGGTGCGGAGGGCGCTGGCTGGCGGGGTGATGGATGACCATTAAGGCAGCTTATTGGAAACAGTCTGATTTATGGGCAAGCGCTGCCTCGGCCTAATGGCTTCATTTCTTTCTGCCGCCACATGATGTCACAGCCAAGGTCACCGCGGCAACGGCCCCCCTTTGTTGTGGTTTCGCTCGCTGATGACCTGAGAGGGATGGAGGGATGGCGGGAGAGAGATGAAGGAGGGGACAGAAAGGGGGTTTGTTTGTGAAAGCGTAGAGGTGATGTATGAGGGTGTGTAGGTGAAACGGGGTGCGTTTGCAGAAATGCTTTAGTACAAATTTTGTTAGCTATGGAAAATGTGTTTTTACTGCTTATCCTTCACCTCCTCTCCTAAAGTCTCCCTTTTTCCACATTTCCTCTCCTCTTTCCCCTCACTCTCCTCTGTTCAGTAAATTAAAAACTCCATCTCTTCCCCTCTCCTCCTTCCTCTCCTTCATCCCTTCCCTTCCTTCCATACCCCCAATGACAGACTACGATAAAAAAAAAAAACACACACACACACACACAGCTTTACAGCCTTTCCTCAGACAGCTATTACTCACTTCTACTTTAAATGAGTGCCGTCAAATATATGGGGCCCGCCATTAAGAAGCCGATCAATAAAAATGCCATTAGGGGTGGAGTAAAAAATGCTGATATTAGTGAAGCTCAAAACAAAATATTTGATTTTCCCTCTGATAGTTAGCGAGACGACGCTCTTGGATGAGGCTTCGAGCGGAGATTGAGTCCGGGGGATCCGGGGTTGGGCGGTTTGGAGGCGTGTTGAGCGTGTTGCAGTCAGTTATTTACTCAGGGATATTTATTCGAAGTTCTGTGCGATATTCCCGTCTGACAGTCGGCGCGTTTTTCATCAAATTCTGTCTCGGGAGGTGGCAGGCCGGTTGGAAGTTCTGGAGACTTTTAACAGCACTTCTTCGATATAAACGATGTTTAGTTCTTGAGCAATATGTTTGATTAACCCAGAAAAACTCTTGGATAAAACTTGCTGCAGTGTTTTGATATTTTCCTCTTTACTAATGATGTGTAGAAGTTCTCTGCAACTAATAATCTCAAGTGTCATTGGATCATAGATTTCTTTCTTCTGAAAACTTCCAAAGATCTTAATGAGTCAGGCTTGGCATAGTGCAAACTGAGATGTACTCCCACACACAAGTGCTGGAATTCAGCATAAATCAGACCTAAAGAGAAAAGTACAAACTGCCTCCTCAACAGCAGTGAGACAGCTGGCCTCCACTAACCCACTCAGATCTCCTCCCTCTCTGGTATCCTGTCATGTTACATGATTTCTGGGTTTTGTAGTTTTAAGGCTGCCACTGCTGCAGCTATGTAAGATGTGGCTTTGTTCAGATAAATCAGGGAAACAGCTACACGTTGCTAATTATAGTAATAATATGTTTTTTGGCTGCTATGACTACTTCAGAACATATCATCGGTCTTGTTCAGAAAAACATTCCTAAGTCTGAATCTGTGTTTAAGCTGATAAGGCCAGAAAGTGTCAGACTCTGTGGTTGATATTGGGAACATCAGGGGAACAAACATCCTGTACTCAGGCAGAAACTGCAAAAAATATACACTGTAAAAAATTATACAGGAATTTAGGAATCTTTTCTCTTTAGTGTAAACTGAATGTACAAGTATTAGTTCTACAAAATGTCTAGTATTTATTTTCAGAACACTTCAGAGCATATAAACATTAAGTTCTTTTAACTTGAAAATGGTGAGTTGGAGAGAAAGTACTGCACAGAGTTTAGTCAACTCAGACTTCCCAGCATGCATTGTGTGAGAGAAACTTTTTTATGGTTTGGAGGAAGCGTGTAAGAAAACTTGAAAACTTTAAGACTGCTTGTTGTCACAGTAATGAAAACATTGTGAACCATGATGAAGGTAATGAATTCAATCCAACCTCCTTACACACTGTAAATGCAAACAATTAAATACTGCCCTTAAGTTAATTTATACTAATCTTTCAATGTTACTTGCTTATACTGAGTTTTCAGTATTTAATCCCCTCATACTTGTTGCATTTTATAGTAGTTACTTGGTTTTTCTGAGTAAAATGGTAGCAGCACTGCACAACTTGACACAGTTAAGTTCTTTTACTTACTTTTCCCAAGTTAAATGGTTAGATGGTTAAACTTAAAATTTTAAAGCATAATTTTTTTTTTAACAATAAGTGTCATAAAAGTCATCATTCTTGTTCACAAGTTCATTATTGCTTCTGCAAAATGTTAGATAAAAACAATGTGTGAAAAATGAAAGTTTTGATTTGTTACACTGTTAATCTAGAGTGTGTGGTTTTAGAACATTGGTTCCTAACCTGGGGTCCGGGCCCCCGTTTAGGTGGTGCCAGAAATCTTTTCTGAGCTTGTCAACATTAGATTGACACATGTTGACTAAAATCACAAATATTCAAGAGTCTGTGTAAAAAAAATACTCAAAAAGAAACATTTCTCTGTCCTCGATGTGAAATAGTAGGTTACTTTGTAGGCTACTTAGTTTGCCACACCTCTGTGATCCCTCACAAGATGAGTCTGTACAAGCTGCTCTGTTGGGTTGTTAAAAGGAAAACATGTTAAGTTTATACTAAAAATGAGACATTTACCACAGGTAAAGTTTCTACAAATGGAAACAATTTAATTGAGTTTTTTTGGACAGTAAAGGAAACTTTACTTTGCTACAAGTAGGGGGGACTCAGAGGAAAAAAGGTTAAGAACCACTGTTTCAAAATATTTGAACATATACACTAGCCTATTTTGTTGAATCCCTTTTGTGATTTGAGCCCCAATGTTGTTTTTTTGTAGTAATTTTCTACAGTGTGGTCCAGTGTCCATAGTGACAAGAAAAGAAAGAAAAGTTGAGATTTTAGGGAACAAAGTATCTGACTTTTCTATGTTTGAGCTCCTCAGCTCTCTGTAAGTGCCTCTGCATGTGTGTTTTCTAAGATTAGCTCAGCGTTTGTCCACGTCCACGTGTGTACTTCCAAGGTACACACGTGTGTGGGAAACCTTTGCTCTCATTTGTTTTGCTTAGGTTCGTTTAAGCGCCTCGGCTCGTGAGTTTTAATCACTGTGTAAATACGGGGGTCTGACTTCATCTGTGATTTATTTATTGACAACAGACGTTCAGTGTGGACCGCTGCATGGGAGCTGGGAACCAGAGATCCACGGCCTCCGCAACACTCAAACTCCGGAGCGTGTGTCATCATGGATGCCTTGTTTTTCACTGACCTTGGATGTGGCAGGGGCCGTAAACCTACCTCAGCTTTGTTTATGTACCTTTTTATCTGCAGAATAGAGTTGAGGGAGTTGTGGAGGTAAAATACAGTATGGAAATCTTGTGAAATCCAATTGATCAGGAGCTTAGAATGTCACTCAGTTGTTTGTGTTTTTTTGTTGTGTGCACTCTTGCCTTTTGGATTGGTGGCAGATTTCTGTAATACAAAGATAAAAAGATTTATTTATCATTATACAACAAGGTTATATTGTGAGATTCTGATGTAGTTCACTCTTTGATTGATTGATTTAATTGATCAATTGAATTGACTGACTAATGTTAAAGAGGAAAACTTTGGGTGACAATTAAAACTTCTTGCTTTGTCAGAAGCTTGTTGCCATAAATTGGGGACTAACTTCACAGTCTGCTGTTCTATTTCAGTGTCAAACAGTTGCCTGTTCTTGGTCACGTTGCCTCTGCTCTTTCATATCACATCTTTGTCTCAGTTTCCACACATGGAGTATGTTATTTGCATTTTCTGACAGTGAGTTTATTTCACACCGTTTTGTGAAACCTGATTGAGTAACACATGTAGTCATACTTACCTTTAAACTTTTTACCTTTAAACCATTTAACACCACGAGTCAGGCACAGAACAGCATGTTCTACACCTCACACAATCATTTCAAACCCACAGAAGAGCACTGGGGCCACATGTGAACATTATTTGATGTCAGAATTCTGAGAATAAAGTCAGAATTCTGACTTAAAACACAGAACTTCTGACTTTTTTCTTCAAAATGATCACCTTTTCTCTCAGACGTCTGGCATTTTCCTCAGAATTCAGGCCTTAAACTCAGAATTATGACTTTAAACTCAGAAATATGACTTTGGTCTCAGAACTCGAATGAACTTTTCACATGTGGCCTTAATCCTCTGCTGCCAAATCATCCGATTACATTGCCACCATGCCTACACCCTTACATTATCACTGACATTCACAGCAGATGCGAGGACCACACACAAACACATAAGCATTGAAACATACATTATGACTCGGTGGTCATCCTACCATAGTATTCACATTCCCAGCAGATGTGTGCGTCAGACATACACACCATACAACACAGTGGACATCTCTGCTCCGTGTGCCCTGCCCTGTTCCTTCGCCTTGCTCTTGTTTGTTTGGCCGCCATGATGGATGGAGTTTGTCTTCCTCTGCTTATGTTTTTGGCCACCTCTTTGTGAGTTTTACCCGCTTTTTGTGTAAAGGTGTGCCTTGCCCATAGAACATGCTCCAGACATGATACACTGGCCAGAGTCTCTCCAGCGTTCCCAAAACACGAGCGGTGGGAATACTGCTGGGAAAAGGACACCATTGTATATAAGCCTAAACAGCTGCTGTGGTGTGTGTGATTTCTAGGATTTGTGGCTGATGTTATTTTGTCCCGTGGGCAAAAATACAAAATCATCCTGTTATCATTTTTTAAAGACTTTTATCTTAAAATGCAACCATGTGTATGAAATGCATCTTTGTTACACCATTGTTCACAGATGACATTTTATTAGGCTACTATATCATGATTATTTAAAAAAAGATCAACCGGAATTTGTTGACCACACAAGCACAAAACCACACAGAAACAGGCTCAGAAACTGAGATGCTTCAAAGGCTTTTCCAAACCATCTTTGGTGCCTTTTTGATGATAATAAAGAAACAAATTCTCAGTTTCATGATCTCCTCCTCTGAAAAAAAAAAACTTTTGCACCAGTGCACTAAAAGGCATAAATTTGAGTTTTCTGGAAAAGGTGGCATTAGACCACAACTAATTTACTTCAGTTTACAGCTGGCTGTAAATAAATAGCACTAATTGTGATGACAGCTGTAATCCTAAATAGAGCAACAACATGACACAGTAATTAAAATGTGCTTTTTGGAGAGTAACACAAAAATAACTTTCTCAAAATACAGCAGCAACAGCAGTCTGTCGGAAAAACAAAAAATGTTCCCACACTTTTCAGAGATAGGTCTATACATTCTCGTCACAAGAGTTGCAAATGTTTTAAGTGAATACGGGAAACCGTGCATGTTTCTGATGAAAAAGGAAAATCTGCACGTGGTGAAAAAAAGGGTGCGACAGGAAAAAATAAGCAAGCAAAAAGACTTTTCTCTCTGTCAGCTGATATGTGTTCAAAATAACATATAGCTCATAGGAGAGTAGCTGGTCGAGGTGTGGCTGCAGGCTGGGGCTCCACACTCGCCAGCAACACACTCCTAAATCTCAGGCTGCTGCCCACCAAGCAATTCTCTTGGTAGGCAGCGCAGCATGCTTATGATTTATGACAAATCCCTCTCTCAATTTGTCACTGATGGCAGGAATGTATAATTCAAAACATTTTCTATTTTGCTGTGTGTTGCTTCCCTCCCTCCCCTGACACACACCAACACCACACACACACACACACCAACACCAACATCTCTCTTGCTTTATTAATTTGCTACATGTGCACAAAAGTGTCTTAAGGCAAATGTAGGAAATGACTCATGTATGTTCTTGTGCTGTGCTGGAAAATGACACTGATGCTGTGTGTGATAGAGTGTTCTCAAAACATGATAACGTTTCCCCTCCTGTATGTTGCGAAGTTCATCTGTCTATTCCTGAAATGTTTCCTCTGTGTGTGAATGAGCTGCAGGCTTGTACACATCTGTCTTCTTCTTGTTTTGCATGTCCATTTATAGGGACACGTCTGTTCACAGTTAGATTGTTTTTACACCAAAATTAGCACGTAACATGCAGGTTTTTGTCAACACAACGAAACCCACTAAAAATAGGCGAGTGACGCTTTTCCCGTTGCCAGTAGATGAGTTTGCCTTTCTTTTTTTTCTGATGTGTGCTGGAAAACCAAGCCTTAACTCATGTCTTTGCAGGAGAGCAGAGATAAAGAGTTTTTTAAAAGCATCTGTGTGTTCAGCGTTCAGGAATTTTGTTGCTTCTCTCTGAATCTCTGTTGTTTGAAGTCTATAGTTTCTCTCCTGCATTGCAGTTTTCACTTTCAGGTATCTGCTTTGCGGTTAAATTGCAAAAGGCACAGCTGCGTCGTGTTCCAGCAGTTCCACAGCAGCTGGAGGTGATCATGGCCGTTCTACGCAATATTTAAGATTCCAACAACAGCGCCTCAGAGCGTCCCAGAAACGGCTGGTAGAAGCACAAAGAGCAAGGAAAGAGGACCAAATCAGCAAAATCTGAGCAAACAAACATAATAGGCGGGTAATACGCTCTGCTGCTGAAACGCTTCTGAAATGTTTCTGATGGGGGCTGCAGACGTGTGGAAGACAGATCAAAACTGTGGCGCACATGTGGTATCTAGTGGAATCAACCAGTTATTTTACTGTTTCAAGTTGACTTTCAACTGAATAGGAATAATGTTAAGTTACTGCTGATGGAAACCCAGCCTTTCCTGATTTTGCTGCTTCATAATAAAAGCATCTGGAAAACTAAATAAAGAGGGACTTGTAGGAAATAAAATGTTTATCCAACATTTTAGAAGCTCAATTCTGCTCTGCTGGGTTGACTAAACTGAATCAAACCCAATAGCACATGCATATGAAAAAGATGCAAAAGAGTTGCAGAAGTTACCGACAGAAGCCTTCATTGCCTCCACCAGAAAGGGGTGACAATTGGTGCCTCGACATGGGTGTCAGGGTGAAAATTTTATCTGCAAAATGCTCAGTCAATGACATATTTTGTTCATTTTACCTCATGTAGTATCTCCTCCTGTAATACAATATCCACAACTCAAGCATGGTTAACATTTGTCACGGTTGTATTTAGGTACTCCCAGTGCTTGGTTAAGGTTTACAAATGACTGTTTATTTTATTAACATTCAACCAAAACCACAATCTTTTCTTAACCTTAACCAGAGCGCTTTTACTGCCTAAACCAAACCACACATAGGACGCATGATGGAAACAAAGAACAAGATCGGGGAAAAAAATGTAACGGAAAAATATTAACACTGAATGCCACCCTGGCAGGAATCATGTTTCCCTAAAACATATTTTCAAAAAACAAAATAGTGGTACCTGTGTGTGTCAGAGAGAGAAACTCTGGACTGTGAGCTTGTGTGTGCATGATACTTGTGTGTTTTCCTGTCTGTCTGTAGGCATACATGTACAGAATGTGTGTGTGTGTGTGTGTGTCAGTGTATGTTTTATATCCACTCCCCCCAGCCTGCTGATAGCAGCAGCCAGGCCTTATCCCAGTGGCGAGGTAAAGATTGATGCTGCTCATCTGCTGGAATGGGGCTATAAAAGACCACGCTGGACTGTACACTCGCCCTCCACCTCTTCTCCTTCTTCTTCCTCACTGCTCCTGCCTTCTCCCACCATGATGTACACATCTAATGTACACAGTCTCATAAGTATCTATCTATCTATCTATCTATCTATCTATCTATCTATCTATCTATCTATCTATCCATCCATCCATCCATCCATCCATCCATCCATCCATCCATCCATCCTCCCACCACCTCAGAGGCACTAAGAGCTGCAGTAAAACCAGACCCCGTCATGTTCCAAGGTGAGGGCTGATCTCATACTGACTTGCCCCCTTCGTTAACACCACACACCCCCACAACCTGGAACATTCTCCTGCAGTGTTAAGTGCTCCTCCGACCTCAGCCTGCAATACCCCCCACCCCAATCACCAACACCTCCACCCTCTCCCTCCTCCCCACGCTTCTAGTACTTGGGTTGATACCACCGAAGTCTAGTCTTGTCTAGCACTTTGTTTTATTTGTTGTAATATTTGATTGATTCGGGAGAAATAAGTCAAGTCTTCATTTTCCTTTGAGTCGTTGACAGAACTGGGACTTGACTGAAGTTGATTGAAGTCACAAAAAGGAGGATTTGCTGTTTATTTATTTATATATTTATTTGACAGAGATGATACATGTAGGCAGTGTTACATTTGAATTAAAACGCAAAGCAGAAGCTAATTTGTAGTTCCTGTACTGGATCTAACTTGATTGTTGGAACAATATAACCTTGCAAAGCAACACACCTCGTATATTTACATAATTATATGTCCTATGCACTGAAAAAACATCAACTAAAAACACTCTATTGCATGTCTGTAAAAGGTAGGAACTCATTCAAAACATTTAATTTGAGTTATTGTGTCAGTAAATTGATTAAGGTCACCAAAATGAAAAGTTGTTTTGTCATCATGTGAGCTACACTGGTCCAGTGTTTTTCACAGTCAAGCCTGGAAATATTTTTTATGCTGATCTCTTTTTTGTTCTAGTTTTTTCTTGACACTGACTGACTAATGATAGATCAAGCTTCTCCTTCATTTTCTTGGTTACCAGGGTGACGAGTGCCCATCTGATCTATGATTAGATGCCTATTGGTGATGACACCAGTGCCTTTCTGAAAAGTTTTCAACTAGATCTTCAACTATGTAACTAGTAGTAATTAAATGACAAGATAAATATAATTGTAATTGATTACAGTCATTGGGAAAAAAGGGGGAAAAAGAGTCCCATGGTTGCCATTTTGAATGTGCATCACATTTGGGATTGGAAACAATCATGGAAGAGCAAATGCTGAATCAAGATGCTTTGAGATATCCATCCTGTTTTGCTGATGTCCTGCTTCAGAATTATGTCGTACTTTGCTCATCAGTGTTTATTGAATCACTAATTAGTGTCCTAAATCCAAATCCCTGTGTAGACCATTGGCTCACTACACTTAAGCAGTGACCGTCTTCTGTAAAACACACCCAGAGTTTGATGAGGTTGCCATGGTAATGTGGTCAATATGTCCACCGTCCCCTCTGGTTGTAGGTATCCCCAGCGGGTGGCTCATGGTCTGGAGGAGAATTAACATGTTGTGGGGTAAGTGATGGATAGGTTAGGTAAGGGAAACAATATCCACTCCATGCCCAGTCCACTTATTTCCCATGGTGCCCTTGGTAGGTCAGTCACCAACGGCGCTCCACGCACGGCCTTGCTCGCAGACTAATTTTGCATCCTTTAATATTGCATGGAGCTCATTTAGAGGATGTGGGGTTGGGGTTCACAGTACACACACACACACATGGACACATACAAGCATTCAAACACACTTTCTGTGTTGTAATTTTCCCTCTCACCGGCTCTCAAGGGTGTATTTTAGGACGGTGCAGAGGGTTTTGGATTGATGTGGTTACACATGGCAAATGGTGTCTGAACTTGTGTGTGCGTGTGTGTGTGTGTGTGTGTGTGTGTGTGTGTGTACATGAATGTTTTTGTATCATCTGTGTGTGTATACATGTGCATGGGAATATATATGTGTGCGTTTGTGTGCTTGCATATTTCCCAGCTCTACAAAACAGCGATGCAAACACCCTTTCTGCTGTTCTCTGAGCCATCAATCACACTGCCGCTTTAATTTATGTGCCACTTCTGGTCGCACTGTCGTTTATTTTGGGGGGAAGAATATCACCATTGCACGGCTCTGCAGAGACATGGCTTCTGTTTGTAGCATACATATTGCTTTTTAACCCTTTATGGGCTAAGAGAGGTTCACCACTGGCTGTAAAGTAAAATGATATATTCTTTAGATTATTCTAATGCACATGCTCATAAATGTCCAGCCCATCCTCACCAGAAAAACATGCATGTTGGTCAAAAGTGCAAGCAGCTTGGCCTGATTGATATGTCCGTTTAGGAGATTTGAGCCCTGCATGAAACTCAAAGTAAATATCTTTATTTAAACTTTTGAGTACCTTAAAATTTCGTTATGGACGTGACATTCATCGTGTCACTTCCATGGCACAACAGATGTCACTTCCATCTCATGACATACCACATGTAGTCATTTAATCCAAACTATGATCTCTTCCTCAACCTAACCAAGTAGTTTTTCTCACCTAACCAAACTGTGACTGCTTTACAATTAAAACGACGTGAGTTTTGCTGCTGCGCAAGTGACGTCCCTTATGTCATGTGACGTAAGGAGCACAATCTTTTCTAAACCTAACCAAATAGTGTTTTTGCCTAAAGCTGGCCAAACTGTGACAACGTAAACGTGTATAATGCCATGTGAGTTATGTTGTCACATGGGTGACAACACTTCCATCCCATGATGCACGTAACATGGTTATTTTCACCCAGTACACTGTATTTTCTGACCCCTAACCAAACAGCTTAATTGCCTAACTCAACCAAATAGTTTTTGTGCCTAAACCTAATCAAACTGCGACCATTTTACATATGTAATGTCACATGATCTTTATTTTAGATCATACAATACATACAATCATACAAGAGTTGCAAACATGATTCCTAGTTACTTCAAATGTTGTTTTAGTTCTATTTCCAAAGACAGAATTATCTAGGACATAAGAGCTAAAAATCTCCACTTTATAGATTATCAGCTCTGATACTGCAGATACTGTAAATGTAGCTTGCTTATTATAGAAATAAACACCTAAAATGAGATGTTTCCAAAGAATTTTGACCCTCTTCTGTTCTTGTGCTGCAGAGTCAGGCATCAGAGGTCAAGGGTTATAAGTTGAGGGGTCATGTGAGTCATGACTGGATGAGGTCAATGTGAGGTTACTTCCGTTTGGGGATTCCAGACTATTCCTGTCCATCACATAAGGCAACCTAAAAGACCTCTTCCACCCGGAGCCTCTGCCTGGGTCCCTGCTGTCAGAGTGATGTACAGCAGAAGGCAATAGATGCTGAGACTGCAAGAGATTGAAGGGAGTCTGTTGGGGGAAAATATGTGCGCACACACACACACACACACACACACACACACACACACACACACACACACACACACACACACACACACACACACAGACACACTCGCTCCCCTTTAAAGATCTTACACATTCCATGCAAGCTAGGTTTGCAAGGTTATTTCCAAAATGTATCTCATTGGCTGCTTAAAACATACTATTTATGCACTCAGGTTTAGCACTGAACTTGATTTTAATTACTTTTTCATCACTTGTAAAATCGAAGAAACAGGATTTCATGATGCCAAAATAAGACAGCAGTTCAGCAGAGAAGTCATGATGTCTTTTGCAACTTGTTTACCAAGACTGTTACCAAGATTGAACACTGAAGCTGCGCTAGCTTTTGTATAACATCCAATCATATGTAGGAGTACAGATCAGCCATTATAGCACATCTCATTCCAGTGCCGTTTACTGCCACAGCTCACACCACCAACCCAACAACGTCCCTATGTTCTAAACCTTTGTTTAGGCAGGAATCTTGCGCCATTATTCCTCCTCTCTGTAAAAGCGAAAAGTTACAGAGGTAGAATGGTGGCCAAGCTGAATTGAAGTTTTTAAATTACGTACCTATTTCACATATTTGTCAGCTTTGTAAAAAACAAAGGAGGTGTAGAGGCGAGCCTTCGTTGGTACAATATGGCACACTCTTAGTATGTAGCAAATGCTTTGAGCTGAGAATGTCAGATCAAAGGGTACCCATTATTGATCATCACATCAGACCATACTTCCATCAAGGTGTAACAGGCAGGCAGAAACCATATTGTGTCTTTCTGTTAATAACATCTGGATCAGTCCTCGTCATTTAAGGAGAAGATTATCCCACTGTTCAGGAGTGAATCCTTCTCAAGTGTCGTGAAAATGATCTTGAAGGTTTAAATCAGGTGGGTACAAATGAACCATTTTCAAGTTCTACATAATTACAACGTGATCTTGAAAAAACACAATCAGTTTTCTCGTGATAAATTATCCCAAGATAATAACATTAATAAAATAATCGCAATCGCTGCAGTGGATGTGTCAGACTTTATCACACAGCCAGCCAGCCCAGCCTGGAAGGCACTCTTTATGAAGGCACTTGTGTTATGTTGTGACAGTTTAACCTATGTGAACAGTGTGATGCAATAAGCCAACCTGCTTTATTGACTATGTGAATCACAGTCAGCCTTGATTCAGTGTAGCTACGAGCTAAACGCTACATGCTACGCGCTAATCTCCGGAGTGTAACTTGATACAAGCGGAGCAGATCTCTCCGCCCTGCTCCAGGGATCTTTATCTTTGCAGCGCGATTGAATTATTTCTTCTTGCTCAGCTGGAAGAATTGAGTTACAGTGGCAATAATGCACAACAACAGACTGTTTGTGACATAGACTTGTGTCAAGAAAATAAGAGCAGAACACATAGCTTGATGCTAATTTAGCAAGTGAAGTCCCCCTTCTGACTAGGAAATCAGAGTGACACAAAAAAACAAGCAAAGAGGGAGTAAAATATTCCCCATATTCTTTCAACAAAGACATTTTCACAATGGCTTCCAAAGTTAAGAGGATTGTGTGCAGCCTTATTGATTTTTTTGTAGCAGTGTCCGGGAGATGGCGCCGAGAAAATGAGGTCTGGCTCGAAGGTTTATGTCCTGCCACAGTTAGGAGGAAACGTGAGCCGAGGATTCAGCTGGCCTTTTATTGTAAATGTGCTCCCTCTAGATGGACTTAAAGTGTCTGTTTTCCTGGCTATAGGAGGGGAATTAAATATGAAGGGTATCAGTAAATGGGCAGGAAGACTCCAAACGAGTGCTTAGGGACAGTTTCCCATTATTGTCATCTATTATCTTGGACAGATAGTGATGTCGGCCACTGAGTCGTCGATTGCAATCCACTGCACGTTGGTGGCAGGGAGACAGGTTATGGGTTATGTGAAAACAAAGTAGCACAGTTAACTGTGAAAGGGATAATTTGAGCGTACTTTGCGCCGCAATCAAATACAAAACATTCATAATTAATGCGAGACAATACAGCAGAACAGCACAACAGAGCTTTCAGTTCATGATTAAATAACCAGCTGATGTTAACCTGCTGTAAGCATGCTGTTATACAGTACATTAAACCATATTCTTGCTTATGGAAAACATGCACATCACTGTAGTGGGGATAATTTCAAGGGAGTAGAAAACAGAATAGTGTGAAATCTAACATATAAACCTCTGTCTAAACCGAAAAAAAAAAATTGTTTGGACTAATTAAAAAAATGCATCAATTGGTAACACACAAATGAATTATTTTTGTTTAAATGAAGTTAACAAGTTGGATTAACTCAATTACTTTAAGTAAGTTGTACTTAATAAGGTTTTTACCAGGGTGGTTTCTAAAGGGGGGTGATTGGCCCCCCTGAAATCTTATTGGCTACCCTTAAGTGCCACCCATTATCCTCGAGTATGACTGGTTACCTGTGCACCAAGAGGCGGGACCTTAGTTTGAACCAGCTGTTTGGTGCATATTTTTACTGGGTATTGTCACTGTGTTGTGGTGGGATTATTTATCTTTTAAATAGGAATTTTAAATACAGGGATGCTAAAAACTGTGAGATACTGTAATGTTAGTAATTAAAGTAGATAATTAATATGCATAAATCAGTGCCCTAATAGGGTCACCCAGTCATAAAAGTTTAGAAACACCCCTGTATATAACATAATACATTATTTGATCACAAAATATAATATTCGTTTTTTTCATTTTATTTTTTGTCTTCATTTTTATTCTGTCTTCTGAGCCACCAAGTGAAAATGGCAGCTAAAATGCGGGAGGGAAAAATGTGTAAAAGACATGGATGTCATAATACTAAAAGAAACCTTTCTGATGCACTTTTATTGAAATAAGAATTGCAGGGTAATGGAACGGAGAGTAATTTCAAATTGTTGTAATCCACAAAAGTAGCTGAATGACACTCATTTAAAACATTAAATTACTATAGCTACTACTGAAATCCATTTTTTTTACAGTGTAATGGTATGAGATTAGGTCGATGAAAGATTCATTGAAACTATGACCACATATTCTTGTCAGACATCCACCACTTTAGCCCCACGTGATATGTTACTCTAGTGTTCTTACTGGATGTTCAGTCTGTGTCAGATACTAGCTTAGTTTTGGGCTCACCTCTGCGTAGCCGCTGTAAAACGCCGGTCTGTACACAGACAGTCACTCTGAATAATAGGCCTGCAAGCCATAAATGTCAGCCCTTTAAATCACACACAGGCCAGCGCTGTGTCCCAGAGAGAGAATGCTTCATCACCGCTTAAACTACAGCCGCCCATTTATTATGTGTATGTTTATAAATCACTAAGGAGACCTCACATTCCTGTAGCCAGTAAAAAAGAGAAAACAGAAAGAGAGGAGAGGAGAGGAAGCTTGGAAAGAGAGGAAGATCAGGAAAAGGGGGGACTGAAGTGAAGATGTGTGAAGAGTGAAGAGTGGTCAGAATGAGGAGCTGCAGTCAACGTCATGTCTTATTCTCAACTATGATGAATATGATGATGAATGTTTATGGAAAGTTCAAGAACTTGTTCATTGTTGGTTGCAGAGCCAGAGGATCATTTAGTTTTGCTGCCAGTGTGTTAGAGCCAGATGGATCTATCGGTCAGCCAATATTATCTGCCAGATATTGGCCAAGCACAGCTATATCGGTTTGTGTTGGCACATACATTGTCTGATATTTTTTCACAGAACATAATGCAAATTTTTCTGTTTTTTTATTTTCATAGGGAGCATTTTAAGTATATTTTATCCTTTTTCTAAGTTGTTCTATTTGTATTTTTTATAGTTGCTATTATTTAAAAAATAGCAGTAAATGATTACTGTTTCAGTGCCCTGATGTGATTTTGGATTATATAAAGAATATTCAAGACCATCTGACATCACCATGGCCGTGAACAGTATAACGCAACACCACATGATACACCCTGCCCTGGCATGACACTACAAGATCAAAACAAGATGAATACAGGGCAACTTAACACTATCATAGAGCAACCTTACACTGTTACAGAGCAACTCTACCCTGTCAGAGAGCAACAGAGACCTAACACAGGTATCAGCACTGTAACTGCATGCAAACACTACAGGCAACTTTAATTAGTTAAAAGACAGGTTTACACTGCTGTAGAGAAACTTAACGTTGTCATTAAGCAACTTTACACCTTCAGAGGGCAACTTTTTTTTATTGTCAAAGAGCAACTTTACACCTATATAGCAATTTTACACTGTTATAAAGCAACTTAACACTGTCACAGTGAAACTTTACATTGTCTTAGACTTTTTATTGTTACAAAACAACCTTTACACTCCCAGGGAGCAACTTTTACACTACCAGATGGCAACTTAAAACAGTTATGAAGCAACTGTACACTGTCATAGTGCAACTGCACGTTGTGACAAAGAAACTTAACACTGGCATAGAGCAACTTTACAGTGTCAGAGAGCAGCAAAGTCCTGATACAAGCATCAACACTGTAAGGCTGGAAATATACCCCTACGCATCATGATGCCTCATGGCTGCCTCGCGTATCCTGCGTCTATTTGGAGCGATGTTTGTGCGCGTCCTCAGAAATTAACGCTATGCATACGTGAACGCAAACGCATGGTTAAACAGCAGGTATATCTCCGGCCTAACTGTTTAAGTTTACTGTTTCACTGAACTGATTTCATTTTGGACTTTAAATAAATAAAGAATAACGGCCTGTCAGAACTGGATTTTTTGTTCCCTAATATCTGTATCAGCATTCGCCACAAGAATCCAGTATTGCCTGGGCTCTACTGTATACTCTCAGTTCTTATGTTACTTTCATAAACACCTGACTAAATGAGAAATTAAAGGCTTCAGACATTAAACAAAACATATGCTGACTTAGTTTCACCACAGTAATACTTTACAGAAATATTAAGGTGCACAGGGGTATAAAGATGATTTTGTACAACCACGTTTGAGCCAAAACGCCAGTCAGACCATATATGAGTGTAAATGAAGTAAAAAGTCCTGCACAGGGTCTATATAGTCTAAGTGAAAGACATAACACATGTTTTACTGGGTGACCTATAACCGTAGACATACACAATGTGCACTCCCTCAGCCATGATATCATACAGGTGTCTGCGCAGTGTCAAGCTACACCACCTTTCTCCTCAGACTAACACTCTTTTGTTATGGACAGTTAATATTAACACTCGGCTGACAGTGAATTCCCCGGCGTCTGCCAGAAACGTCTGTCCACAGGCAAAAATAACTCCTCTACCGAAGATCAGTCAAAATAAGCCAATCAGGTCTTTCATCCTCGTCCTTTTTACAGTCCCAGCATGGAGATTTACGAGTTACAGTGAGATGTATAGTTATCCAGTATATGTATATACAGGCTTTTTATGAAGCAGAGTGCCTTTACTCTCTCCATTCTCCCTCATAAAAGATGGCACATACCTAGACTTTACTCAACCAGCAATCCCTTTATGTTTGGCTCGAGGCTTTGGAGGAAAACTTCTTTTCTTTGTTCCTCTCCAACCTGCTCTGACTTCTTTGTCCAAGTTAGAAACATAAAAACTGATACTACCAGGTACATGCACAAAAGACTTAAAGGTGAAAGGGGTGTAAGATGTAGGGGGATTTATTGGCAGAATATGGGAGGAATGGAACAAAGTATTCATAAGTATGTTTTCATTAGTGTATAATCACCTGAAAATAAGAAATAATGTGATTTTGTTAACTTAGAAAAAGCCCTTTACATCTATATAGGCTGTGGGTTCTCTTCCATGGAGGCCACCATGTTGACTACCAAACACTGGGTCTTTCGTGTTTTTCTTTGCAAATTCGCTGTCACCACAGGTTCTCCTACATTCTTGGGGTGAAGCGAGCAATATTCAGCTGGTTACAATCTACAACTTCATCGCTAGATTCCACTAAATCCTACACACTAGTGATTCTGAACTTTGGGGTCGGGACCCCAAGGTGGTCAAGAGATAATGTCCAGGGGTCAGCAGCGAGCTTCAGAAATATCACCCTGACTTCATGCAATATGGATTTCTTGTGGGGGTCGTAAACACCAACCTGATTATTCAGAGGGATCGCAGCTTGAAAGGATTGAGAATCACCGTTTTAATTCATATGACGCATTGTTATTTGTTCTGTTTTGTTTGTGTTACTCTTTAATTCAACTCAGAATACTCACGACATTCTTGTAAATATTCTTTTTTTTGAGTTTGCTCAGCCTTTTATGATATTTTATTTTGATTTACATTTTCATGACTTTTCATGACACATAATACTAATTTGACTGTAATTTTTCTCATTTAATTAAGTTGTTGACATTTGTAGATTATAGTGAATAAATAAAGTTAGTTGATTAAAAATATAAAAAATAAGGTGATAAAGCTGTTTTGGAATGGCAAGACATTTGGTTTAAAATTGTGGTTTACGTTAATCAAGTCATCATTATGTCTTTCTGAGTTGATTTCAATTATTTTTTTTAAACCCACGAAAACAACAAAGATAGGAGGGTTTGACTACAGCAAATACTTCAGTTTGTTTTGAATGTTCATATTCATTGAATAGAAATATGAGTAATAAAACTATACTGGTGTAATCCTACTGAGACACAGTAAAAAAAAAAACTAGCATTGCATTTTAAGACAGTGATTGTGAAATAATATTGTAAAAAAAAAAAACTTGTACACCCACACTAAACAATATTCCATTCACACTCGCTGTACAGTGTACCCCTCCTTCAAACACACGATCCCTGGCCCACTTTCTCTTTTCCCAGGCTGCTCTGTTTTCCCTCAGGTGCTGTGGGGAGTTTGACAGCAGAGACTGAGGAAACCACATCTCATCAGCTGCTTGGATCCAGTGGGCTGCACTGGGACACACTTCTAACTGTGCCCCCTTCAGATTCAGCTTTAGCAACTCTATTTTTGTCTGGAAGTTGTGGCTTTGACCCTTGAACTCCTCACCACTGGTTGCTTGTGGGGTTGCCAATCTGGGACGTTTCCCTGAAGAGTCTCTAAAGGAGCCTCAGGAGAAATGGCATTAAATTATAATGTTTGAATACAACCGCAAATCCCCAAGTCCAATTTGATACAGACCCATGTTGAGTTTTGTCAGGATGGTGTGTGACCGTTCCCCCATATATGCTGATGTTGATAAAGGAAATGCATTCTATTACTGCACTTGGAGGGTGAGAAAGGGCATTAAACAGTCACTAGACTAAAAGCACCACTACATTTCACATGAACATGCAATTAGAAAGTAAGTAAAGATTTTAAAAAATATATACAAATTTAACCAGGAGATATTGCATTCTATAAAAAGGATTGTCTATAGAGATACATCTTTAAAAGCTGCTAAAAAACATTGAAAGATTCTGCAAATCTGATTGAATTGGGGATGGATGAAAGAAAAGCAGAAAGAAAGGCTAATGGGTGAAATATGTAGCAAGAAGATCAGGTCATGCAGTGCCTTCTTGTATACGTAATCAACAGGATCATTAGTTTATTCTCTATTTCATGGAAAGCCAGTATCGGAATGCAAGAACAGGGGTAATGTGAGAACAACGGCTCATTCTGGCTGCATTTTGAATCATCTCTGATTATTAAACCAATAATTAGAGATCTGTGGAGGACAGGATACACATAATTTTTGTGTTATTTTTAAATTGTAGAAAAAAGACTGAGCACCCAGTGTTTGGTGGCAACTAGGCAACCATGGAGTGAAGACGGATGATTCAAGTAATTGGGTTTGGCAGAGAAATAGATCTGAGTGTCATCGACGAAACAGTGATAAGATATATCACAAGAGCAGGTGTACAAATGACCAAGAGGAAGCATGTACAGTGAGAACAGGCGTGGTCCCACGACCGAACCCTGTGGGACTTAACACAGCAGCGTATGACTGTATGTTCACATTACTGGTGACACAGCTATGAAACGACCAAATGCAGCAGGCTACATTGCCGCCTAAGTGCTGAGAAAAGTTGAGGCCAGCTCTGCTGATTTGTGGCGCGTCATTCCTGACACAGTGACGGACGTAGGTTCTAACTTCAGGTCTTCAATTGCTTCAATTGAAAATGACTTGTAGCCTGAAGGACAAAAGAAGAAATGGGATGCCACACAAATTCACTTTTTAAGAGTTATCCAGTGTTAGCAACATACCATTTTAAAGTCTTCTAAAGTCTTTGAGGTGTTAAATAATACATTGCATGCCGTGTTTGATCTAGAAACAGAAAATTAACTGATATTTTAAATATCTACTATTTTTAATCATCACACACATTTCTTCTGAATGTCAGATTGTACTTTTTGACCGTTTCCTTCAGTGCTGCTCAGCTACTCGGCCAGTCCATGTACATATCAATACAGACCCTTGCCTGCGCTTAATTGAGACGTATCTGTATCGAGCAGCCAAATCTACAAGTCACTCATTGAATATGAAAAATGGAGTATGGGAGGGAGAGGGGAGGGTGGGGGAGAGATCAATGATATGGATCTGCATGTGCAGACTGAGCCTCCATCCTGTGTGTGTGTGTGTGTGTTTGCATGTGTGTGTTGGGGGGTGCTGCAGCGTTATTGGACATCTGAATGAGTAATGATGTCGTCCCAGACTGGGCAATTACCACCAGCGCTCGTTTATTAAAGAGGGGATGGAGAGATGGAGGATGGTGGCTCTGGTGGTGCCGAGGAAATGACAGAAGGAACAAATGCAGGAAATTCTACATTTATTCCACATCATTTATTGAATATTATATCCACACCCAAATTTATGTGTAAGCTCTTTCAAGACAGAGACACAGGGCCTTATTCAAGGCGACAGTGTTTGTGTTTTTCTAAAAGAACTCAGAAGATTTGGTTGATTTATGCTGTTGTTGTTGCCAGTAGCAAATATTCCCTCTGATATATCAGATTGGTTCTAAATTTAGATTATTTTAGCTAACAGCTATCAGTCAATGTCTAAACATATCCGATTAGCACAGAAGCGACAGATCAAGTCGAACCATTAATTAGGGTTTGAAGTTGAAAGTGGTCCCATGTTACAGTAACATCTACAATGGAGGCTTTGTTAAATTAGCCTGTTGGCTATTTAGACAGACAGACAGATCGGAGGTTTACTGAGATAAATTTAGGGAACGAAAAGGACCAGAGGACACGAGGCAGGACATGGTAGCTGCTAGGCAAGCTTACTTCTTCTTTACTTACGTATTGACCGACAAACATTCGTTCTCCACTAAAGTTTGTAATGAGACAGTCCTCACCAGAAATACTTCACAGCACTGGTCACTCATTCAGACACACCCTATAGTGACAAGCAGCCTCTTGCTCTCATGAGGTGTTTTCTCTGTGCAAATGTAGAAGTAATGTGATGGATCATCGGTTTTACAAGTCAGTTAACTTCAATGCCAGAGACTCAACTTTGCTTCTCCTACCAACAGAAAACTTTTAACCATGAAAGTGATCATTTCCTAACTTTAAAGGACCTATAGGTGAGGATTTTAGTTTAAAACACTCAAAAATTAACTGGAATTATCCACAGAATGTGAGAAATTTTAATATTATGTCAAAGATGTCTGTGTATTGTGCCGTGGAGTTATCTATTTAAAGAACCAGTATATAGGATTTAGTGACATCTAGTGGTCAGCTTACAGATTGCAAACACTTCGCCTCAGTCCTGCTGTTTCTTACGATGGGGTGGGCACACCCATACTTTCTGGTGATATGCTGTCCCCAATTTGTTTGGAATATGAATTCAACAAGTAATTTTATTTGCCAAAACCTAACCAGACCTTTACCATACATGTAGAATATCAGGAAACAGAATTAAGTTTTTTTATGTTTTTTTTTTTTTTTTATTTGTGTTTTTTCCTTTGAAGACTATTTTCCATAACGGTTCAGTGATTCCTGATCTTTACATCACACATCTACCCCCCAAAATCAAATTCCAGCTTCCCTCCCATGTTTCTGGATAGTGAACTACAGAGAGAAATCTCCTGCTCCCACACACTCTTCCCCCTATGCCCTTTCCTTTCCATTTTGCCTTTTCTTTCCCACTTCTCACCTCCTCTCTTTTCTCACCCCGTCTGTCTGCATGTCTGAAATGCTAAGAAAACATTGTGGCTATGTTGGCTATGTTGAGAATCAGTCAGCAGCTGCTTGGTGATCAATGGGAAAGAAAACAAATCGCGGCCAAAGGAATTTGGGTTTTGAACTTTCCCCACTCTGTTCATAAGTCAGAAACGGTGCCAGAGAGGGAAACCAGCATTTGACAAATGATAGCTGATATAGATGGTTGTATATATGAGTGTGTGTGTGTGTGTGTGTGTGTGTGTGTCTGAGAGCATGCAATATATTTGTGCTCATCTGCATTTTCAGCATCAATTTATCTGCTTGCAGTTATTCTTTTGCAGCTCTACCAGATACAGAAATTTGTGTCTACATTTCTAGTTTTTTATGCACATTTTTTGTCTCACAGAGAGAGAAAGAAATTGTTAGAAAGGCCTCATTTGCCCTTGTGCATTTGAACCACATCCTGCCAAAATTACCCCCTGTGAGCACATCCTCACATGAGTAATTGTACAGTAGCACACCGCCCTCTGTTATGTATACACACATTCATAGATTGGCAAGAGATGCTTGACTCATGACTCAACCCCAGACACTCGCCAGTGCCACTGTGTAGGTCTAGTGGTGCCACAGCACTTGGAGCGTCCTCGCTCTGTCCCTGCCGTGTCACGAACCCACACAGAGGGTATATTGTTCATCAGGCTTGGGAAAGACCAGAGTTCAAGGACATTAATAGCTACAATGTGTAATTTCCCTCCTCCTCCCTCCTGCTCCACATCCTACCCATTCGGCTTTTAGGAAATTTGGGTTTTGGAAATGGGGATATTTCGTCTGGGAAAGTACCATTGACAAAACTTGACTGTCCTGCAGAAAAGCAACTCTTAACAACTACATTTTTAAAATGTCAAGATTTATGTTTATGCAATAAATAACTTTAATAAGAAAACTCTCTATGATGTGTATAAGGCGGCTGCCTTAAAAACTGCTGTTTTGTGTAGTATGTTGAAATAATTTATATGTACGCAGTTTAGAATGTAATAGCCAGACTGACACAAAGTTGATGGAGAAATCTTTAACATATTTACTGTAATGAATCATGAAATGACAAATCGCTTCAACCATAGATTGTATATTAAATAGAATTTCAACCTATTTTACATACTGTCTATGGATTCAACTTACTATTTGGACTGCAGTACTCATTTTTGGGCATGCAGTTGTTACATTTTACTCCTTTAAGGTCATTTTAAATTCTACATTTTCCTTAATTTGAAATGTTCCTCAGCTGAATTTGCTGTATATTTTTGCCACTTTAACAAACCTCTAACCTCCACATTTTAAGTTAAATGGAGATATTTCAGGCAAATGGCACATCTGTCTTTTTCTGATCTGTGTGCTTATGTGACAGTGTGTGTGTGTTTCATGTGAGATAAAGTAAGAAAGAAAGAAAAACTACAGTACAGAGGAGCAAGACCTACACTAACACACAATCCCTTCTAAATATACACCCGCCACCCCCACTATTATCGCCACCGAGGAGATGATTAGCCTGAGCGTGGCTCCTGTGTGCTAATTGCCAAACCCAGCATCACCTTAGCCATTGCTTAATTAGCCTTAATAAGATAACCAAAGACCAATTAAGGTCACAGAATAAAGGATTTATTATATAAAAAGATTGTTCTTTGCCATGTCGTTGGTTTAGTGTTGTCAGCGGTACACAGACCTGTTTTTTTTTTTTTTGCTCTGTAACAAAGTGGCCTAGAGTCAGAAGAAAATCATTTATTGCTTTGTTGTGAAAATATGTTTATTTGAATTTGGTGGATAAAAGTATGAAGGAAAAGAAATGACAAGATCATTCAATCAATCAGTAAAACTCTTTATTTATATAATACTCCTCATAGTGTCATTCAAATGTGAAAGACAATCTAATAATAAGACTGTAGCAATATAGACAGTGAAACAGTCCAGTGCACACAAGATAAGTCATGTGGAAATATGAATAGAATGTGACTAAAAAAAAAAAATACAACAGATGACTACAATGAAATATATTTCAGGGTAAAACAGTGAAAGAAGAAAATTCATTGATAGCAATGGAAGACTCTTTAAAGGACAGTTCAGACTGTTTAAAATGAGGTACTTAGTTCTTTCACGCTACACACATTTATAACATATATACAAATAATGAAAATGACAATAGAATAGGATAAAATATAACAAATTAAAATAGAAACCATATATAGTTATTTTAATACCTATATACACAGAAACTCAGGAAATACTTCTGTGTAGTGCATTTTTGAATTTGTGTCAGGGTGAATGTAAAAAGCAACAAGATGGTGATGATAATCTGGTCGACATCATATCACTGTTTTCCTTTGGAAAAAACAGTAATTTTACCTTGCAGGACTAATGTTTTAAAACTGCACAATAACAGAAACAAAATATTCTAAATATGGCATACATTAAAACTGATTTTTTTTTTCTAGGTGGGCCAAAATATGTTTTGCTGCTGACCCTGTCAACAGCAGTACAATACAATACAGCTTCTTACACCAGTACTCCTGCTGTTTCTCTAAACTGGGGGTGTACTGAAGGTAATACATTGAATATGGATAAGAACCACATACCACCCCAAAAAATCTGAACTGAAGATATCAAAATTTTCAAAATTTTCAACTCTTCTCATATCCCTTGCCAAAAAAGAGAGTAAAAAAGATAAACATGTATGGTGCATTGTCTTCATTGTGTTTTGCATTTAAATAGTTTTCATTTTAACATTACAGGCCACTATTGTGAAACATAACAGCATTAATATCATTCATAAGAAACATAATGGCATCAGAAGACACATGCAGATAACCTCTGTTTCACAGACTGATATATGCACAGATACCAGCAAACATGTGCGCTAATACATGTACGTACATGCCTATAAGCCCCAAACTCCCACATATGAAGACATAGACCAGAGGCCACTCTTTCATTAGAGGTGTCACAAACATGAATTATAAATCAGAATCCTCCTTCACCTCAGTCTTCAGGCTTTTACTACCCCCTTCTTCTTTTATTTTTATGTAAAACACATTGTGAAAGGTCAGTGGAGAGAGGCAGCAGAGAAAAAGCGAGAGCATGAGAGAGTCTGGTGTGTGTTTCCGTGTGTGTGTGTGTGTGCATGCATGTATGTATATATATATGCATGCATGTGTGCTTATGATTATGAGTGTCATTCCTTGGTGTGTGAGCGTGCGTGTGTTGTCAGTGGGGGTGAAGCTGTGTCTCCTATGCACGCTGTGCTCATTGAGAAGTGGTGTCTTGTGCCTTGGAGGGGTGTGGGGGGTGCCGGCGAGAGGGCAGGCGGGCGGCCAGGCGCCAAAGAAAGAGGTCACATCCATATTCATCGCATTGGACATGCACATGTAAACCACTTTTAATATGCCGTGACAGGGGAAAGTTTTGTTGAGGCGGAAGGAGATAGAGAGAGGGGCTGAGGGAAAGGCGGAGACGGTGACAAATATGGAAGGAATAGTTGTGAGAAATGTCCACATGTGCATCTTCACTGGGTACCTGAGTGACTTTGTGGTGAACCTGCAAAGTGCCATGATCAGATATAAGCAGTCATAAATTCTTATTGTCAAATCACTGACAGCTGTAGGCACAAAAGTATTATTTCAGTTACATAAAAGGCAGTGAACATGCTGAGTATCTGAGCAAGCTTAAATCATCACAAATCTCAGTAAGAGTTTGATTAGATACAATATGATTGATTGCAATACTGATGAAGAAGAAACCAGAAAACTTATAAAGGAAGAAAGATAGTTGTAAAAGGTGGCGAGTATCAGAGAAGAGCTGTCCTTATCTAGACAGTTTGGATTGGTGGTTTCTGCTCAACACTGCAGCCCCCCAGGCCTGTGTGCTTAGCCCCCTCTTGTCCACGCTGTACACCCATTACCGTAACCTCCAACATAGAGAGAACTCTGTTGTGAAGTCCGCAGATGACACCATTATCATCGGCAGGATTTCAAACAACAATGAGACTTCAGGAAATCAACAGTCTTGCAGAATGATGCAGAGGGTACAACTTACTGCTCATCTGAGGTGAAGCAGGTGAACATGTTTATGTTCCTGGGAATCAACATCACAGAGAACCTGCCATGAACATCACATATATCCAACCTCATACAGATAGCCAGAAACACCTATATTTCTTAAGGAAACTAAAGAAGTTTTCCCCTGCCACGTTCCTCTCTGCAGAAATGGAAAGCACCCTGACTGGAAACATCACAAACTGGCATGGGCCATGGCAGGAAGACTCTATAGACCAGGATAGAGACGTGATTTAAACTTCCCAGAACATCACTGATACCCATCCACACCTACATCTTCTGTGAATATGAGTGATATTGGGGAGATGAGAGTGCTGTGCAGAATCCAGAGGAGATTTAAAAAACAATTCCAATCCCAGCCACAGCCTCTTCACCTTGCCGCCATCTGGCAGGAGATACAGAAGTATCCGCTGCCGTACCACCAGACTACTGTGGATTGTCTGCACTGTGGACTACCAGTCAATTGTCATTTTTCTTTATTTCTGTGAAACCTTTAAGCAAGTCACATGTTTGCATATAACCATGAGACATATCATTGCTGTCCAATTAAAAACACTTATCTCCAAAGTGTTAACTTTTCAGGGGTGAAGAAAAACAGCCATGTTTACAGCTTGGTACTATCATTAGTCATTAAATTGAAGTCTTATTCAAAGCAATCATTGCAGTGATGGAAGCTGACAAAAAACATAATACAAACCCACTGTTTGTGCTGACTTTCTGAATGTATGGTTCAAAAACTCAAAATAAGTTTTCCTTTTTGTGAAGTCAAACCACTGGTAAAGTTAAAGAATGTAAAATATGAATGCAAATCCTTTATTATCATTAAAGAAAAGATCCTGTATGTGATCAAGCAAGCATTCAATCTGCATGGAAAGACTGGAAAACAAAAAAGAACGCTTGTTATAATAGGGCACTTTGAGGTTAGTGAGGGCATATCGTCTTCACATCATAACGGGGGGCCCAGGTAGCTAGTTATGACAATGTGGCATTATATGGCAGCGTTTGAAGTCGACCAGTGACAGCCTCTCACTGTAACCGCCTGTCACAAGCCCCTGCTTTGAAGTCAGCAGTGATGAAAAAGAAAAAAAAGGAAGAAAAAACGTAAGGGGTCATGTCAACGCAGCGTCTGACGGACTTTGAGAGGGTTTCTGCACGTGTGGTGTATCTGTAAAGAGAAGAAGTCTGAAGGAGGGCTGGTGGGACAACAGTTCAGATAGAATTGAAAGAATAGGATCTTTTTGCAGGACACTTAACCTCCTGATACCCTGCTGGATGGCCCTTTTGACAATGGCTCCACTTACCGTCTCGCTGTCATGAAGCGCTGCGTTCATTCCTTACCTGTACGGGCCTATATCGGACCATCCCTGGGGGTGGGAAGGGGTCACGGTGGGGGTCGGACTCAAGGGATGGGATTTTCTAGTAACTCTACTCCAGACTTTTCAGACAACACCGGGGTCCCCTGGGCATCTCCACCCCTCTATGGGCTTTAATTCCGACAAAGGTTTAGTGGCGACAGGAGCTTCCCTAAGCGGACAAATTATGCTATCGGTTTCCGTGCTCTTCTTGGGGAATGGGAACGTCTGGCTTTCCTTAAACTGGAGGAGAACTTCTCCATCTGGAAATGTGTTTGGAGTCAGTCAAATCAAAGTTGACCTGAATTCGCGAGCACATTTGTCCTCTCATGAGTATTTAAATGAACCTCCATCCGTTTTGTTTAATGGAACATAGTCGGTTTTAATCTGAGTGGATAATACTGTACCACTGGCATTGTTTTGGGGGGGGGTCTGGAAGACAGGTTTATCCTGTCCAGCAGAGCGGTGTGCAGTGAATCTTTCTGGGCTCTAACCTCCAACTTGCCTCAAACAGTAGGGAATCCTCCTCAATCACTATAAGGAGGTCCTCACAGCCCCACTCATATTTTAACCACCAGCCCCACGCCATGGGGCGCTGTGTAACGGCCCGTCAGTGGCTGTAACCTAAGCGCCAAAATTGCTTTTTGACGATGTACCTAGTGTTGTTTTAAGAGCCCCCGTCTGTCCTGCCCAGCCCCCGCCCACACAAAATATGATTTAATCATTTTTCTCACTTACTCTTCTCAGCATGGGAGCAAAAGGAAAGAAGGAGAGGGGAAAGTGAGAGGGGCTGTGGGGGGGGGGGCAGAGAAAAGCATTCCAAAGTGGTGAAGAAGGGGAGACATTACGGCACTTATTTCCGCACCAAAGACGAGAAAACCTCTTCGCAGGTCTTAATAGGATCTGGTCTGCGAAGCTGAAGTCAGGCTACTCCTCTTGAGAAGTCCTCTGGGTGAAAATCTGAGCAGGCTTTTAATCAAGAGGCAGCGGACATTATACAAACAAGAGCCTGTGCTGATGTCATCATGAAAAATCTGTCCCTTTAAAACTCAGACCTCTACTCCATTATTTACATTAAGCTGGATTTTTTTTCTTCAGTGTAAATTTCAGATCATAGCTCACAAAAAATAGCTCATTCCTCCTAACCCTAACCCTGTTCCCAGGCTGGACATGAAAAATAATAACTTTCACTGTACTGTATTATAAGAGGGCATATCTTGTTGAGGCTTTACAATTGCATCACAAATCTAACCATTTCTAACAGGCCGTTCTCACTAGAAAATAACCACATAGGCTGTAAGTGTCAGCCTATTGTGACCTGTACATTCATTGTCATAATGACAGTGGTGATATTCGGTCATGTGGTTTACCTATGTCCTTATTTAAACCCAAACCATGATCTTTTCCTTAACCTAACCAAGTCATTTTGCTGTCTAAACCTAACCAAGCTGTGGCAGTTTCATAACCTTTCCACTGTTTTCATCATCAACTTGTCAAATACATTGAAGGCTTTCAAGTAACATTAACGTAAATCCACCAGCAGCTGTGGCTTTTGATATGGTATAAAGAGGGAGAGGTCAGCACATGGAGGAAATGAAGTGGATGGATGGTTCAAACAAACACAGGACTTTCACAGAGAAGACCAGAAGATGTGAAAACCAAAATGTTCTTAAAAGTTGTAAGGTGCCTAACATTATGTGTCACGTGATTTGCTTCATGTGACTTTCATTTTGTGAATCGCTTCAGTGACGTCACAGGAGGTACTAATTTAACCCCAAAACATGGTCTTATCGTAAACCTACCCAAGTACTTTTTGTGCCTAAACTAACCCAAACTGTTCACAACATTAACTACATGAACGTATTAAAAAGGCTCTCTGGCAGTGTCTCATACAGCCATGAAAGGGTACCTTGTGCATCAGTATGAGACACTGAGGAGGAGGGGCGTGACAAAGCAGTATTGGTAGTTGACAGGGTGGATGCTCACAGCATCCTATAGGGCCACAAATGGGTTAATATATGAGCAAATGGACGGCCATGTGCGGTACATTTGTCGCTGGTACTTTCCACAGGTTATATGTAATTTTGGGAGTTATTTTTTGTTTAGTCATCACTGTGGCCCAGCAATCACGTATATGTACTACATTATCAGTTGGATTATGTTAACTGTCAATGTTTCTTTTCCAGTGTGGGAAGTGAAGTGAGACAAGGATTTGCATCCTGAGTCATGTGCGGTTAGGTTTAGGAAACAAAAGCAAGCTGGTTAAGGTTGGGGAAAGATTGTGGTTTCAAGTAACTGTTAATGAAGTAAACATGTCCTGTCTCATGCTTCAAGTCCTTTTAACTTTTTCAGTATGTAACCAACACCACAATCTTTCCCTAACCTTAACCAAATACCTTAATAGTAAGGTTTAATCATGTTACAAGCCGATCTTGTAGTGAAAAGAAATGAATCACGTTGTCAGTGAATGTTCTGCAGAATCAATGTTTTGTGGCTTGGCAGACACAGTCACTAACATTTTCTACATAGTTTCTTTATATAAATGCATATGCATATAAATCTTGGAGACAATGTTACATTTGGTCTCTCCTCTCCTGGGAAAAATCTCTGGCTTTTTATTGGTTTGCCTGATGCTGGTTTTCTTCAGTTCTTTGCTAGACTGATCCACTATAACCATGATCGCATTCCTGTAGTTCTGCTCATGATGGGAAGATGTTTTGTTTATAACGTTTGGATTTTAAAACATAATGCTTACTTAAGAAAACTTATGGAGACGGAGTTTCAAGAGTTTCTCCAGAGACGACAAGACGTGAGTGAGAATAGAGTAGATCACAGTCTATTAAAATGTAAGCCAGAGTCCTACGTCAGACCTGCTGTGGACAACCAAACACTCAAAAATCTCAAGTAACCTCAATCCGTTTAAAGATTGGAGGAGCTCCCAGCCTTGCCAACACCAGTGTCTCATCTCTCTGCTCATCTCATCCCATTCCACTCTCCTCCTCAGGAACATATTGTTCCCACACCCTGCCGGCGTCAGTGGTTGACACCCACTTTAGACCACTGAAGCACTGTGTACATATGACTACAAGTGGTGTTACTGTTACCAGGGATCACCTTACCCACTGCCATCAGTTATATGTCTGACAGAGACCCAGTGTGGGTTAATGGGGGGGATGCTGTGGGATATACATCACCTTCACAATTGTCTCTTCCATCTTGATATATGATTTCTGTTGCACTGGTGAAACTGACTGATGAGTTTCCTGAAAAGCAAACATGCTTACATTTTTGTAGGCTAAAATCTTACTTTACTCTCAGAGCTTTGTTTAAACATATTCATTTTTGGCTGTTATAAGAAAAAAAACAAAAAAAACACAGCAGCAGATACACCACTGTATCAGCAGCTTAAAACGTTGTTTGACATTTTCGCTCAATTATGGGGTCTACTTCTCTGAGGTGATTCATGTTTTCCTCCAGTTTTTCCTTTGTTTTGCCTCCAGCTAACACCATGACATAATCATGACACCAGCATTAAAAGGGTCTATAGGAAGCAAAATAATTCCAGCAAAATAATTCTGATATGTTGGGTGCCAGAACTGAAATAGTAATGGCTCAAAATTTAAGTTTGATCATGTACCAGCTACTGCTGTTAGTCAAAAAAAAAAAAAAACAAGCTGTGGGGTGGACAGCTGTGGTTAAATGTGATAAGATGAAATCTGGGAAATGCCAGGACACAGTAAACAAAATGAACTCACAAAATGTCAGGAAAGGAAATATTCTCGCACCTAATCCAGAACAGTACATCCAATCAAGTTTCTACCTTTTACTGAACTAAGACATGCTTTAATTGCCTTGTTTGCCTTGTTTCCACTGTTATAACAATCAGCAACTATGTAAGTCCTTACTTCACCGTGTTGGATGTGAAAACAGTGTGGTGCTACACGCTGATTTTTTTCTTTTTCTTTCTTTTTCATCCAATTGCCCAACCCAGTGGCAATTGCAGAAAGCTTGTCTATATTTTGAGTAATCGTGTATGGGTCGGCTAGTCTGTTCCCATTGGTTAATGTGAATTTTGACCACTTGCGGTCCTGGGAAGTGAATGGCTGAGCTCATACTTTCTTCAGCCATTGTCAAGAAGCAAGCCAACAAAACTTGCCAGGTAGTGTTAGCTAACACGTTCAGGGAATTGTTTTGACACCACCTAAGCTCCGCCCATCATAAGGTTTATCAACAGAAAAGGGGTCTGTATTGATGAGACTCAATACTAATACTAAAACAGTGAATCTGCAGACTGTACAACTCAAACAATTAGGTCAAAGAGGCTAAAAGCCTGCACTGCTGCAGACTTGGGTGTTAAGTGTCATAATGTGGCACTTTAAGCAAGCCTGCATCAAAAATATAGATTAATGCAGGGGTTAGTCTTGCAACTTTGTGCCTTACCCTTGAAGTAATAATGTGTAGCATCCTTTAGCTCTCTCGCCTGTAATGATGATAAATGAACAACAGGTAAAGGTCAACACATAATAAACTGTACTGTCTATACATTAGGTTTGCCTGACATTATCAAGATGAGACAAATTTATATTTCATTGATCTCAGACAATAGGTCACAGACTGATTGTTTGCCTCAACAGACTCTCTTCTGTCTGAGGTGAACTGTTGCCGTTTAGTCATTCACGTCAGCACTTGTTCTGGGACTGAGACTTGATATTGCCAAAACCTCATTTGGATGGAAACCTACCACTCTCACTCTCTCCACGCTGGAGACACACCTTTGTGGGTCATCACGAGAGAAAAAAAAAGAAACATCGTTGATGCCAGAGAGTGTCCTTTCAGCACGCCCTTGCCCCTTCACACTGCACAGCTCCTTATTTCACCCCTCTAGTGCCTACCCAACCCGCGATAATAATGACGAACATCATTTATGCAAATGTAATTAGGCCGAGAAACATGATAGTGGAGCGCAGGGCGCCAATGGAAATTTATCACTGAACACTCAGGCTCTAAACATTCAATTAAAATATTGAATTTCACCGGATTTAATCTAAACGTAATAAATTACGCAGTGGAAGAAGGGTTTGCAGTAGAGCAGGCTGACATTTGGCTGTGGGTATCACACTTGGAGATGGTCATTGATTCCACTACCAGCCTCAAAGATGTTAGACCGTGTACTGATGGAGTTCGAGGACAGAAGGTGATGTCTGGTCCTTATATCTGGATCTGGGTCGATGTTTCTTCTGCAGTATGCATGGAGAGGAGAGGTTGGGCTATCCTGACAAGAAAAACTACTGCACCACTAAACAAAAGTGCATAAGTGTCATATAGTATTTCTAAGTCACCAGGCTTAACTTGTAAACACAACATGAGGTGGGTAAAAAACTGAGGAGGACACGTGAACTAGGAATTGTGGAGTTCTATCATGAGAGATGAGTGTCAGGGATGTTAAAAACAAGTCACAAATGGTGCTTTTGTCTATACAAACATTTTTCCAGAGTTGGAAAAAAAATTCAACATAAACAAAGTGTTAAAAAAATACAGTTTTGTCTGCATGACAAAGAAAAAAAAAAGCAATTTCAACATGCTTCGCATAGAAAGCCGTCCATTTCTAATCAGGTAAACTCACCTAATAGTGTTTCCGTGGTGTGATAAATTGTTTGTTTACAAAACTTTTATTTGATCCATCATTGATGTAAAAATGATCATTGCAGCTTTAAGTTTTATATTCAGCTGTATAAAATGTTATGCATACTGTGGCTTAAGTGTCTTTGCACTGCACTGATCTTCTCATGAAATACATCGTACCATGGTAACAGATGTTTGATAAATTGCATTAAATCCACACTAAAAGGTGACACTTAGTTAGATTTGTAGGCTGTATTTGTATTCATCTAACCGTCTTATTTTAGTTGGGTTAGGAGATAGTAAGAGTATGAGACACGTGGCTTGTGGGTGTGTTTCTAAGGTGACGAGAAGTTGGGAAATTGTGAAAAATAGAAACACTTCGCCACAGTTGAAGAGTTTCATACCTGCATAAAAACAAAAATATGTTGTGTATAATTTACATTTATAGGCATACAGTGTCAGGTGAGGTGAGCTGTGTAACCAGCTGGATGCCCTCACCTCTCTGTTTCTGCTTAATGTAGCGTGAGTGCTTCTTGAGAGCTGATCCTCACTCAAGACTTAAGCTGCAATTTCAGCCTGCGCACGTACAAATAGACGTACAAGCTGTGCGAACGCAGATCCAAAGAACTGCTGCACTCTTGAGAGCTGTACTCTCAGCGCTCGCTGCGAGACAGTGTCAGAGTTTGCATCTTGTAATGTGTTCTGCTCTGCTCGTGTTTACATGAGGAGGACATGGCCGCCTGCCTGCCTTGGCTTCTGTCGTAATAAGCTGCCATTGTCCCAGTTCTCTTAATATCACATTAGAATTTCATCACAAGGGGGGGATTCACTGCGAGTGTGGGAACTTTATATGTTTAATGAATAAGACTGGGGAAAGAGTCTCTTAATAGTTGCATTAATGCTCTTTTTTGTCCCCCGTCTCTCTGTACATATTGTGCATAATATCAAACATGACCTGATTCTTCCTCCATTTCCATAACACCCCTGTGGATCTTGGCGGTATTTTGTCTCATTTTGTACTGCAATTGAAAGTAGAGGGCATTATTAAATAAGGCCTGTCAGTGCTACAGAAAACTTGGGATACAATGCAGAGATGTCCTTCAAAGATGCTTTTAATGGACTTCATTACTTCATAGCACGCCACTTTAAAATGCATAAATAATGTAAATGCATTTCAGATCTTGTCTTAAAACGTGTTGATTTCCATCCAAAAAACATTTTTTGTACTTGACAAACCCAGTCTAAATATTTTTTTCTTGTCTACTATAATGTTTAAAATTATGACAATAACAATGTTATTCATACAAGCTTTTATACTGTGTGTCTGAATCATAGACAGTAGAAGAAGAAGTGGACTGAACTCTCGGTTCTGAAAAGTTAAGCCAACACAAAGTCCATCCAGTGCTACATTGCCTATTTCTGGTTTAAAATGTTTTTCGAAACATCATTTTCTGAGTGTTTATCTGTAATACAAGAAAGCTTGCAACCAGGTGGTCTGGGTCATGTCTGGAATAGAACCCAAGATCTGCAAAACTCTTGTGAGATTTGTATGCGTTGTTTCTTCATCCACATTGTCCACATTAATCGTTCTATATAATGTGGCAATGCTGTGGTTAAGATATGGGTAGGTTTTGGGGAGAGTTAATGATTTGGGTTAAAATGATCACTCTTGTGAGATCTTTCGTGATCTGGATTTTCCTTCCATCGTGTTTCATGTTTCCAGTGGAGCTTCCTGAAACTAAGATCAGACTGAAAAACTAGGAAGTGCTGATCAGATACTGATAAAGATCACAGTACGTTACCTCTCAGCTCTCGTCTGTACTGCACATGCTCTGGTTGCAACCTCCATAATCCCCAAGTCAAGGCTTCAGAACTGTTGTCAGTAAACCGACGGCTGACATCACAATGGCTCTCACCACTAATTTATTGCCCGTGCCCTGAATAAACCACATGGTCAAATGTATATGGATACACGATTCTGGAACCTGGCTGCAAGGATTTGCTCCCATTTAGCCACAAGAGCTTTAGTGAGGTCAGCCACTGATGTTGGGTGATAGGGCCTGGCTCAAGGTTGGCGTTCCGGTTCATCCCAAAGGTGTCGTATGGCGTTGAGGTCAGGACTCTGCAGGGCAGTCAACACCAAAATTAGAAATCTTTTTCTTTATGGGCTAGGCTTTGTGTACAGCGGCAGAAACATGAAACCAGTAAGGGCTTTCCCCAAACTCTAAGGGACACAGTGTTGTCTAAAATACTGTTGCATGTGGTGACATTAAGATTTCCCTTAGCTGGAACTAAGGGGCCTAGCCATCGTCAAAAAAATGTATGAACAGGGTGTCCACAAATAGTGTGAATGGATTCATGTAGCATTGTCATGGTAGCAAACATTAACAAAGACTAGACATGCTGTTAGTAATGTAGCTGGCTGTGTGTACTACTTGAACCAGCACTTTTCCATTATTAACTTTAATCTGGACCTCGCTGTGTCTCAGATCTACCATCCGACACCAAACACCAGCCCTTAAGCCACCGATAGCCCGGCATGATTTATTTATCTCTAATTAGCTGCTTTTCATTCAAAATCATGAAACTATAGACTGGAATAGACATAACTCATCCCTGCATCTAGGCCAATGTTTAGTCTGGGATCCCGAGGCTGATCCACCTCTCTGTATTCGATAGTGCCACAATCCATTATTCACTAAAGATCAAGTTTTAAAGCAGGGCTGTTGTGCAGTTTTAGTGAGCCAGGGAAGAGAAAGATTTACTGATAAGAGATGTTTTTTTTTGTTCTCTTTTCAGCCAGTCTGACAAATGGTTTAAAGGAGTTTGACCGCTACATTTCAGAGTCAACTTTTTTTTTCTTTAATTCATCCAATTAGGTGGACGCCTCAACAAAGAATTATTTGGTGTTTCCACCAAAAAGCCAGTAATGCCAGGTCAAATGCTTCCTGGGATGTATGGCACGCTTTCCACTGCACTTCTTTCCAGCCCGGGATTAGTTATTATAATATAATATTTCAGTTGTGTCCATTTATCTGTACAGGGATTTAAATGTTAGGTGATAAAGGAGTTATATTCTCTTCCAGGTTCTGCATTAGTTCCAACCTTCCAATTGATTATATCTGACAAACCCTCCTCATGCGGAATCAAACTACTCCAAGAAATAAAAAATGACTTTCAGTGTTATTACATTCACTGGAACTGGGCCACAATATGAAATAACATTTTTCTCCCTCTTATTAAGGCCCACTAACATATTTATTTCCAGTATGGGCTGCTCTCTTTCTAATTTCTGGCTCAAATGTCTACTTGTACACTCACATTTTTCATCACATATTATAAAATAATTGTTCATCATATTTTTTGTTCTTTTTTGATGTTTATATTTGCCTTCGACTTTGTTCACATGTGACACTGAATACTTCTCTATCCTTCACTTTTTTTCTCTTCTTGTTTGGAATCTTTGATAAATAATTCATCCCCAAAAAACACAAGTAAAACAAGTTGTGGGCAATTGTTGAGTACACACACATACAAAAAAATATCAAATTCAAGCATAATATGACCAAAAATTGGACACTATGAAAATCAGATGGAGAGATGATAGATTAGATGTTGCATGAAGCTGTTTTTTTTCATACTGTATACCTAAATAGTAAAGCATGTGTAATAGCATATCCTGCTAGAGAAATGAAGGCTTTTAATTGCCAAAATCTTGCAGTGTCTAATACCCCTGCAGCTGTTTTCCAGGACCAGACTTTATGACTCACTATATAAATATTTTATCTGCACCATAAATATAACTCCAGTCTATGATGTTAGCTTTGGTCAAGTGCTTATTTTGGATCATCACGAGAGCTACGGAGCCTGAATTGGTTTTGGCTCATCTATCTTTTTCACTTTTCACCTCTCAGTCTCTGTTACTTTTCCTCAGCTGTATGAGGCTGATGATACCACCAATTTTTATTGGCAACATAGAGAGGAAACACTAATAGCAACGAGCAACAATGTGAAACAGATTATTTTAAAATATGTATTAAGACGTATCGTCAGTACAAAACGTTGCTATGTCATTAAAGATGTCATTCTGGGCAACTTCTCACTGTCTATCCTCTATGGTCATTTTTTGCCATTAAAGTCACATTTTATCGTGCAAACCTGAGATTCATACTTCATACTACATCTTTTGTCTTGATGAATGATCTGTAAAATTCCATATTTTCCAAAGTATGTACTTTTAATGAATGTGGTTAAATAGATCAGTCTTAACCCTCTGTGGAACAGTTTTGCCTCTAGGTAACCCATTTTTGGCCTTTTACACTCACACAATCCATACTCAATTATGGTGCAGTACTTTAAAAAAGCCCATAAACTAATAACATAAATGTTATTCCAAACTTTAACCAATAACAGTTTTCATTGCTTACTATTATGAGGGGTGATTTGGCACGGTCACAACACTTTTTGCATTTTTCTCAAATACTCAAGAGACAATTTGGAATAGACCAACCAAATCTTCATATATTAAACTTTCATCTGTCTGCTAATTACTCATGCCATTTAAAGATGATTCATGTGACATATCATTTGCAATATTTATTTAAAAGGAAGAAGTCAGTTGTTGAAACTGCCCCCAACCCTGGAGACAGCTCCGTGTTCAGGGGACTGTAACAACATATAAAAAAATGCATAAATTTCACTAATTTACTTTTTTGTCTGAATATACAGTATGTACCTTTTTTTTTTCCAAAATATAACAGCATATTTTCTATTTATTTTGGTGTATTTATCAGGCAACTGTTATTGTTTCTTTGTGCATAAAACATAGGCCAAGCTTTTTTAGTCAACCTGTACATTTGTATTTGGGTGAATGATCCTTTTATGTAGCCTACAATGACTAGTTTATGTACAAAAATACAGTTGTGTGGTCTGTTGTGACCATCAACAATGTTTAAAACTAAGTAAGATCTGATTGATTCATACAAAGCTCATGAACAGACTTTCATACTTTTAAAACTATTGTTTTTTCAATAAATGCAGCAGGAGATGTGGAATGCATCCTCTGTCTCTCAGATTGAGTATCACCACTCTAGCAAGTTTCTGAGAAATAAGACTTGTTGCAACCGCCCCTTGCTGCAACTTTCCCCAGTCTACCCTACTGTGTTGCTTTAAAGTAATGCAAGTCTACCCTATGTATTATGTTTATGACCATAAAAAATACATTTTCTTTTACTGACAGTAAATGTGTCATGTAGCAATTTTGCATGTCTTTCCATTACTTACACTTTTCTCCAGTGTGTGTTAAGACTTTAAAGGTTTCCTTTGCAGCTCCTGTTACTGTACATTCCTCTACTTAAACCTAAGACACACACTAATTACCTGGGTCTCTCATAATGCATGTCCTGATGTTTTATTTACTTGACGAGACTTTAATCAGCTCCCTGATTTCCTCTGCTGTTACACACCTTACCTTGAAACATGGCCTGTGTATACCCTCTTATCTGACACTGCCCACTGTGCTCGCCAGCCGGCTGCCGACAGGAGAGCTGGAGGTGGCAGACGGCGTTAGGAAGGATGTGGTTGTGTGTATTTGTGCGAGTGTGTAGATGAAAGCGTTCTGGATGGTGCCTTTGTACAATGCTCATTTAGACAAGCATGTCTTTGTGTGTTTGCATGTGCGAGTGTTAATGTGTGTGACAGGTGCCGACTCCTGTGTCAGGGGTGAGGTCACACCCTCCCTCCTCAGCGTAGGTGTCTGCAGAGGTTCGCATCAACTCAGCAAGTGATAGGGTGAACACCTTTTACCCCTCCACAGACACCACACACACACCCGTACCAACAGCCGTACACACACCCAGCCCCCTGAAGATCATTAGCCTTTACGCTAACAGCAGGCCCCAAGACAACTTGGGAAAATGGGGAGGTCATGAGCAATTCTTGAGTGCGTGTTTTTAGCAATGCATACAAATGCAAGCGTTGTGCATTTGCTGCCGGGATATCAGTAATGTCAAATGTCAACAGACATGACTCCTATTGCCAAAGATGTTCACAGAGTGAAACATTTAGGTGAAGTGTATCAGCTGCTTGGAACTGAACGTGTCGCCACTTTAATTAATCAGCATCCATGAGATCTAATGGTGCAATCACACCTTGGGATCTGAGCTACTGTGTAGTAGAAAAGTTTTATTTTGTTTCACTCTGTGTACTTCTAGGAGAACACATCAAATAACAGTGATATAAACTCAGAAGAAGTACACTTTTGTACAAAGTTTTTTTTTTCTCTGAGTTTAGAAATTCAAAAAAACTCAAAAAGAGAAAATTGGAGTGCAGGCTCAATTTTACAAGGATGCAAAAGAAGGCACTGCCCCCTCAATTTAATATTTTACACCCTCAGTTTCATTTAAATAATAAATATCAAGCTCAAGGTGGTAGGTAATGGCCCACGGCTGTCTGTGTAAGCTACCTAGGGAGTTTATTCAAGACGCATAGACTGTGTATGTCCATGCACATCTCCCATTTTGGTTCATACATGTGCAACAGGATAATGTGCAAAAAGTGCTGGGTCAAGATGACTATAATTAAGTGGGTGTGATTATTATTCAGTACCTTTCTCAGCCAGTCACATCACAACATGAACACACATCACTACAAATCTGCACCCAAACACAGACGGCCTGATTTTCTGTCATATTGAAAAAATAAAGACATTGTTCTGATAGTTACATCAGACCAACACTATTTTAGCAATAATTCTACCAGGTGGTCACATAGTAATTAATGTCACACAATGGTGTTTTCACTGCAGTGTGTTTCAAGGATAGAAGGAAAGTTGGAAAAGAGTGTGTGTAGGGGTCAGTATGGTTATAATGTAGCAGCCTGGTGTTGTGTTCCAGTGGTTCAGTGAAGGTCAACACTGTGTGTAGCAGCATTACACTCTGGCACAGCACTTCTCAGAGATTTATCAACATATCTTTGGTGCTATTCTGACTCAAAACAAAAACTGTTGCTGTAAAGGAACATTTTTACTGACAAATCTTCACAACCAGTTGTCTTCTTGCAATTTGCTTGTCAGGGACACACACGGACCCATAACACCTACACCATTTGCCATTGCTGTCGTCTGCCTGCACTGTAGCTCCTCACGCACATCCACCTCCTTCAGATGCACCTCAACTCATTTTGTTCTGGACCTGGGTCTGCTGGAGTCTTTTCTTTATAGACAGCAAATTAAAAAAGTAATTTAAAAATCCACACTCACTGAGCAAAGTTCTCAAAGGTGCAGTAAGTGATTCATAGTTGATTGTTCAGTCTCATTCCCCGGTTGGCGAAATTATCAATACAGCCATCTTACACAATTGTGATTGGCCAAAGTCACTGACTATGTTTTGAAGTTTTTGATTTACATTATGCTTAAATCTTATTATGGAACTTTTGTCCAGTGACGCCAAAAATGAACTGCCTACTCCAGCTTTAAGAAGGGCTAAGACAAATGCAAACAAGAAAGATAAATCCGAGATGCTCTCATTCAGTGGACTTAATCTGTCAGGGCTTTACATCAGCTAAGAAAACATGAGGAAATGTGAGCATGAGTTCAGACTGTAGCTTGCCTTTACAAGCATGAGGAGCCGATGGCTGTCAGATGGTCATCACGTATCTCTGTGAGTTCATGCTCATAGCCAACGTCTCAGTGTCTGGTTCTCTCATATCTGACCCTGTTTCGTTTCCATTGTCCTAAAAAGTTGCTATAATAACACCTGGGTATTTTTTTTTACTCATCTGTTGTGATCCACTTTTATCACATCCCAGTTGTAACACCTTCTCCCTTTTCTTAATATAAACTCAGCAGCAGCTCCACTGAGCAGGTGATACGTGTAAAACCCAAACAAAACAGCCGATTCAGCACACTCCAGGCAGAGTGTGACATAAGATTTACACTAAAACTTGTCATTCACATTATAAACAGTCAGAATGAGAGGGGTCCTCTTAGAATGAGCTCCCATCAAACTCCACGCACATGGCCGCTGCATCATTCATGACCTAATATGGGCATAAGGGGCTGCCATTCAAACTGTCATGTCCAGTTCAAATCCTTATGCAGGTCTCATTTTAGCTTTTATACACACATCAGTGATACCCTGTGAATGAGGAGCCCTGCTGACTTGAATACGTATGAATAAGTGTGCTATAAAGTGTGCAGGAGTTGATCACCAGCGCAGAGATATTTCACTGTCACTGTAACCTGTTCAGAATGGGAGCGAGCACGTTTTTTATATAAGCAGAATGCGCAGATGCTCTAAGTAAGATATGAGTGTCCTAGATCATAAAATGCTACTGTATGATTTGTCCAGCTTATGCTCCAATGCATCCTATTTTCAAGTGGTTTTTATCCATGTGAAGATGCATTCTATATATTCTTTTCTCATTTCATCTTATTTTTTCCTGGTGCGTATGATTTTTAATCTTATTGAATGTGAATTATGGCATTGTTTTCCTGTTTTTATGAACATGATGCCTTTTTTATCTGAAGCACTTGGTGCATGTAATTTCTTTTTTGTAAAGCGCTGCAGTTCTTGAATAAAAGGGTGCTATGCAAGTTTAATCTATATAATGTCGAGGAATTGAAAAGAAGAGCAGGAAACCCCCACATTTAAGAAGCTGACACCAGCAATTGTTATATATGGTTAATCATTTATCAAAATAGTTGGTAACTCATTTTCTTTCAACTGATTAATCGACTAAAAGTTGCAGCTCTGAAACAGTCCCTGTCCTTTTTGGTTGTGCCCAAAGACAGCAGAGAATGGAAAGTTAAGAAAAGGAAACTTAAGACAGTCCTAACATGTTTTATTCACAAGTTAGAACTTCTAAAAATATCACTTGCACACTATAAGTTGTTGACATTAAGACTTCGCAGGCTGTGCCGAAACGCAAACCAGAAATCTTCTCAAAAGTTTCAAAGGAAGAACAAAGAGCAGAGCAGTAAAACTAATGTTTTTCTGTTACGACCTCTTAATCTACATTTTGATGGATTTCATCAGGTCTATTTGCTCCAAATGCTTTGTGGAAAAGCTTGAAGTTTTGCTACAATTTCCCCATAAATGAGCACTTTAAATAGATTACTCTGTTTCTCTTATGATGTTTACTTGTGTCAGACTCAAACTGGGTAACTAAGTGTGGTGGTGATTACACTGGACACCTTTTTGGCAGTGAGAGTTTGCTTCCTTTTATTGTTTTTAGTGGATTTGAACCATTTTGCAAACAGTTTATGTTTCCTCTGTGCCTCACTTTTGCGTGCAGCACTAAATGTCACTAAGTGGTCAAACAAAAGACAGCCAGACTGCAGGAAGGCACAAGTTGTGGTCAATTATTGATATTAAGTCTAAAGTTGAGAATTTCATGTATTGATGTTATGTCTACAATGATGTAGTAAATGTTCTAATGACGTAAAATAACTGAGATAAAGACAGTCAAGTAAAGTTGAGTCATATTTTATTAATATAGCCCAATATCACAAATCACAATTTGCCTCAGGGGGCTTTATAATCTGCACACTATATGACACCGTCTGACCTTCAGACCTTTGATCGGGTAAGAACTTTCTCAACTTTCCAACATTCAAACATCACATTCACAGAACAGCTTGTTGTCTTACTGCATGCGGAAATTATGTTTCAAATGAAGCCATCTGTTTGTAACCTGTTATTGGTCTAATTTGTCTAAACTTTACAGTTCAGAGGGGCATTGAAAAGAAAACAAACGTGCAAAGAACTTCCTTAGTTCTTAGCTCAAAATGTCAGAAAAGGCTCCTACAGTAACTGTCCATCTACATTTACAAAAGAGGATTGTTGGACCAACTTAAATGGTGGGTAAAACACAAATTCATAACATTTTCTTTTCCAAAATCAGTTTAACAAGTTATATCAATGCAATTAAATCAGATGTTCTTAAAAGGTCAACTTCCAATTTTCCAACTCAGTTATTTGCTTTACCCAAACATAAAATACTGCTTATTAACAACCTAATAATGTGGTTTCAGGAAAAGTAGATTTTATAGTAACTTAAGTGTGTTATTTCACTTTGTTAAATATAATTAATATAAATGTGAGTGTTAGAATGACTTAACATTAGCCTGACCTAACAATAGATGTTCACACTGTAAATTATTTCAAGCATGTTCAACTTAAAAATACAGGTTCCCCTGCTGCCATGAAAATATGAGTTGATTGAACTTTGTTTAAATGATTAAGTGTAAAGTTGTCTAATATATCTTTAAATAAAATTGAATGAGTTGAGTTGATCCACAGCAGTGCATTCCTTTCTATTCAAAAGACTTCAAGTCAGAACAACTCATGTTTATCTTCTGAAGCCGTCTGACAGTATAAATTTGAAATTTTAAGGTTGAATTAACCTGAGATTAATAAAATCTATATACTAGAAAGATAAGTCGATTCACTAAATTCCTGCATGATGTTTCACTGTGTGTAAGAGGGAAAGTTTTCTCATCAGAAAACTGAGTACTCTGTTTGACAGAAGTCTCTGATCAGCAGCATGTGTTTGATATTATTTTCTGTAAATGTCATACACAGATGTGCAGGTGTATATTTAACATTTTCAAATTGATCTGTTATGACCAGACAGTGTGTATTCATGTGTGTGACGGAAAGAAATGTACTTCAAATATGTATATTAGGTAGAAATGATGCGTAATAATTGTTTAACAAAAAAATCAGGTGGCTGAAATGGTTTTCAGACTGCTTTACAGCTGCCAAGATAATTTCTTCAAATTCCCTTTTCTAACACTGGGGTCTCCTCTGGCAGTGGTGTCACTGTTCGACCCTACAGTATTTATTTACACTGTCTTTCTCTCACACATTCCTTCCCAGTGAGCCAGGCCTTGGGCTGCCAGCGGAGGACGTGAAGTCAAGCCAGGGAGCCAAGGCCACTGTCAGCTCTCAGTGGTTAGAATAACCCAGTAAAACCTCCTGGGAACCGGGCTGGGAGCGGACCAACGCTGGCAGGGAGAGCAAGGGAGAGGTAAGACGCTAGATGGAGCAGATTTGTTTTTTTTTTTTCTTTTCAAAGAAGAAGTTGAAGGAGAAGCTGAACCAAAAAGGAACCGTGATGATCAGAGATCTGTAGGGTTTGATATCGACTCAAGCTTGGGTATTACACACTCTTTGTGACTGTCAGTGTGTGAAACTGTACAGAACAGAATTTATCCTTTTACTTTGGAAATTCAATCTAAGCCACAGTAGATCACAATTTAAGACTCAAAGCCCACTCGCTCTGTCAGCCATTTTAATCTCTCTTTTATTCTCTGCAGTTTCATTTTCTTGGTTTCAGCGCTGAGCAGAATTGTTTTACTGTTTTTGGTAACTTCTAATTCATTTCTCCATCACTGCAAACCTTATTCGTATATTTTACTTCCAAAAATTTGATAATATGAAGTAAAATTTTGCAGGTTTGTCATTTGTGAATGTAAATCAAGTAAGAACCCTGTCGCATTTCACATTGTGTTGCATTCATCCAGGATTCGTTGGGCTGTGATTGTTGGTGAGGAAGTTGGGTCAAATTCAGTGGTTGAATTTGCATGACTTCATTTGCAAGTCCTTGTGTGTGCACACAAACGCACACACACTATGGCCCCATTTTTTGGGCTTAACAGATTCCTTTACAGCTTTCGCTCTTTGAAAATAAAACAAAAAGCAAAACATAAAAGGAATTTCAGTATCTCCAAAAACATAATTAAATATTGAGATGTTTTGTTGTGCAGCTGCATGATGGTATATTAATCCTACATATGGCTATTTACAACCCTCTGGAAAACAATATTAGTTTCCTACGAAAAGCCTGTCTGGACTTTTCTCTCCATTTATAAGACTGGATGAGAGGATAGAATTTTATCCCACTTCACCCAAATGTTTTACTCATGGCTCACCGAAGAGAGCATTTCTTCAGCTAATATTCTTTATCAGTTTCTGCTCAGAATTTGCAAAATTTGACACTATTCCACATACGTTCACTGTAAAATTATTTATTCAGGTTAAATCATCTTACATTGTGTTTACTTTCAGAACCCATAAACATGAATTCTTCTAACCTGAAGTCTGTTTACCTGAATTGATGAGTTGAATGAATGAACTGTACAGAGTTCAATCAATTCTTACAAAGACACATGATCAACATACTTCAGACTGCAAACATTTAGTGGAATCAGCTATTATTTTCTCATTAACGTAACATAAATGTACAAGTTTTATCTGTTCAAGTTATAAAACTTAAAAATTCTAATTTATTTTCAGAACACGTCAACACTTATAAACATGAGTTCTTTTAACCTGAAGTCTTTAACTTGAAATGATGAGATGAATGGAAGCACTCTACAGAGTTCAAGCAACTCATTAAATTAAGTTAAGGTCTGCTGAAAACAAACATTGATGAACACCCATTTTATTTATAGTTTGAACAAAACATATATGATGAAAACATGCAGTGCAGACATGTTTCCTCACATACAGCTGCATTAATATCAAGGTTAACTTTTTTAAGTTAACATTAATAATTTTTTTTGCAGTGTTGCATGCTGCTCATACTATCTTATTTTTAGATAATCTTTTCCAAATTAAGGCCTTTCAAATATGTAAAAAATCACATTACTCAAACCGAAATTGAGCAAATTAGCCAACACAGTCTTATCTGCTGCCTGTATAGCTGCACTGTAACGCTGCTCCTCCACTGACGTGACTCTCACAATAAAATGTCACACGTTATCTCAAATCTCTCTCTTCTCAGTCATTACTCTCAGGCTCGCTGGCCCCTCCTCGGTGGCCCCTGTGACGGTGTGTGCCTTTGACACGTGCGGAGGAAGGACACACTATCAGTTTTTCTAATTACTTATTGGTCATGATCAATTAGCAACATTTTAAGGCACTATGGTAACCTTGTATAAATACACTGGAGTTCAACAGTCATCATGGTTGACAATTAAATTGGTCTGTCACTGCTGGGCCCTTCATTAATCTCAACTTGTCATTCTTGTTTATGCTGGTTATAATGGCTGTGTGGGTGTGTGAGAGGAGTCGGCCGAGCGTGTGTGTGAGGTCAGATCGGATCTGTGAGGCGAGAGAAGTTAGAAGTGTTTATATGTGTCATGTGCACATGTGCGCATATGTCACATTTATAAACTCATATATTTATTTGCATGAATCTATGTGCAGGAAGTGTATATTTTCCATGTGTGTGCGTGAACGGTATGTGGAAATCTTTTTAATCGCAACTGTCATGTTGAAGCCAGTTGGCACCCTGAAGCCATTACCTCATGTGTCCTTGAGTATTTTCTAAATTGCTCAGAAATGTTTAGAGCCTCTCCTAATGACTTTCATAATCGTGCGGTAACGTGGCCATTTACACCGTGTGAGAAAATTCCCACTCACTTAAACCCGACTTTACATCGATTGAATCGGACAGAAAAGCTATTGTATGTTGCGTTGAGTTTCAGATCTGTAATCCTCTCGCCGTTTCCCTTCAGACTTTTCCTGAGTGCATAATTCCCCTAGTATACACATTTAAGAGTTAAGTTGGGGCATAACTATTTAATTTAGTTTTCATTGTTGGTAATTTTATTGGCATTTTGGTTAATGGAGCACTAATGGGATCTCTTACTGAGTGATGTAAGCACTGGGAAATAAGATGCACACACACACTGGTGGGAAACAATAGTTAGAGCCACATACACACAAACACACTCTGACCTTTCACCCTCTTCACCGTCTTCTGACCCTCCTGGTGTGACCCCCCCCCCACAGTTGGCATTGGTCACATTGCCCTGACCCCCTCCCATCCTCTCCCCCCTGTCTCCCCCTCATTGTTTCTGGGTGAGTGTATCTGACTGGAGAGGAACAAAGGAGCGTGTTGGCGCCTGCGGACGCAGGCTCGCCGTGCTGTGTATTTACATATGAATGTCAACACCTATTTTGTAACTTGTCTCCTATATACAGCTTTCAGCAGTGATATGATGAGTGTGGAGATGTATGAATGTGTGTGTGAGGCGGGTGATGAAAGTTGATGAGTGAACTTTTTAGCTTTATTAAATCACAAGGAAGTGGTTCTATTGTATTTTTTGACCCAATACTTCCTCTGATGTCAAATATGTTTTTTGTAAAAATTGCAATCAGTAAATATAGATTATAAAATAGATTATTGATGATTAAAAGACCTATTTTTCCTCACTAAACGTATTTTTCTTTCTTGTGAACTTGCTGATGTTTAATTATGCTGATGATTACAGTAATCAGTGCTATTTACTCACAAATTAAGCACTGCTTTAATTTTGAGTCCAGAAGAAAAGCTTAGATCCAAGAAATGAACTGATATTTCCCACATGTTTTTAATTTCTCATTAAAATATTGTAATATAAAATAATTGAATTAAAAATGTAAAGTGATATTAAGATTAATAATCTATATTTTACTTGATTTAAATAAAATTATTGAAAATGTCCCAGCAAGTAACTTTGTATCAGGGTCCTGCATCAGTCTGCCAGGGTTTATTTTGCAATGACCTTGTATATTATCCCACTTATTTCATGGTACTTACCAAAAAAAACCAAAAACCTTGACACAAAATATAAATTTTGAATTTATGTTATGTATTTCAAAAATAATTGTGTTGCTCCTCCAGAGTCTAGGATCCAAACTGCATTTATAGCAATAATATTTTCATGAATCTCTCCTTTCTTCCATTAATTTGAAGATGCAGAAATTGCAAAAATATTGTTAATGACATTTTAACAAAGTTAATAGCCTACCTGGTAACACTGCAGCAACGTCATCATATTAAGTACAGGACACGTCATGCAGAGGACATTAAACAGACATTGTAAAATGCCAAAAAATACCCGGTGAGTTGTAACGTTTCAGTGATTTGGCAGCAATGCAACTTATGGTAACGCTGGAACTACAATGTTGCAGTAACATCATTACAGCATCACAAATAAAATGTCACAATCACAATGCTGGATGGACATAATATGTTTGTAGGAAAACAGGGTAGTTAGTTTATTTAGTTAAATATTACAACACAAACATATAATTTAACATGAAATAACTTAACATGATCAAATAAAAGCATTAGCTCCAAACAATCCATGTACAATACAATTCAGCCAACACATAATAAATAAGTTGTCAATATCATAGTCAGAGATGTCAAAATGATTTTTAAAATGAATTGTTTAACTTACAAATTCCTACATTTTCATTTCAACTATTTATAAATAAAGATAAATCAATACAGAATTAAATAAACAGCGCAGTCATTTCTTGATAATAATCCTTTGTCCTTAATTGCTGCCAAGGACTGACAAATGGTAATGAATTGAGAACATTTGCACATGTCAGGTTTTTTTTTCTCTTTTCTTAGCACACTGTTAGTGTCAACCATCAAGTCTTGTACCTTTGATTGGTGTGCACACATGCACACATGCACACACACACACACACATTAAGTCATAATTAGCAGGGTGTCCATGCTTGAGTGGTTGTGTGCTGAGCAGTGGAGTGGACAGTGAGGAGGAGGGAGGAGGGTCATGCTAATGTGGACAGACTCGTCACAACCGGGGATGACTGGCATGAGGACCCAGAGGATGGAGACACTTCTTGCTAATTAAGAATCCCTAATATTAAGTGCTGTGTGTGTGTGTGTGTGTGTGTGTGTGTGTGTGTGTGTGTGTGTGTGTGTGTGTGTTTGCATTAATGTGCAGTTGCAGAGGGGTAAGCAGTGAGATGACTTATTCTGTGAAATATTTTGTCTGTCTGTGATGTCCTCTTAAGGAGTGATGTGTTTTTCCCAGATCTTAACTTCTTTGTAGCCTATAACTTTAAACTGTGCTGTGCCTCTAGGGGGCGGGCCTTCTCTTACGGTATCAATCCCACTTCCTTTTGGCATTTTGACATATCAAATTACCCAGTCATTTTTTTTCTGCTCTAAAAACTGTTTGCAGAAATATCAAGCATGTCTGACAACAAACAGGACATCAAAGTTGAGATTGTGCCCTGATGTATGGACTGCTCCTGGTCTAACTCTTACTCGTCATCTAAGATCACAGGAAGTAACTGTGTGAAGAGGAGCACCTGGGATCATTGTTTTATTTAAGAGATGTTAGCCCACCCTTAGGCTTTCTGGGTGGGGGAGCATATTTTTAATACCTTGTTTAACAATTTTTATAACTATATTTTATATTTGGGGGAGTTCTATATTATTATTTTACTGGTGCACCACAAGCTACACCCTCTTGATGTCTGTCTTTCTTTTAACCTAACCTTAACCATCTATAAACCAAAGCATCTCACTGAGAAAAAACTTGCTGAGAACTGTGAGGAAAACCTACCTTGGAGGCCAAATTCAGGGCAAAAAAGTTCCTTCATAGTTTAACAACTTCCAGAGAGCAGACATGAACTTGTTTCATTCAGATTTTATTTCAGTTGAAAGAACAATAAACGGGAATTCTTTCAGTCAATAAAAAATGAGGCACCAACACTAAAAGCCAGACTTGTGTTGAGGCTGCAATGTGTTTTGGCATAACTTTGAAGCTGTAAGTAGAGAACACTTCTCTCATCCTTTGTAAATGAAATTTGATGTGAAATGATGAATCCTTTTTCAGTCTAAGAGACTGACAGCATAGGCCAGTGCTTACTGTTGATGTTTTACATCACCGAAATTAAAGTCTGTGTAAAGGAAATTCAGAGAGTTTCTTCTAAACACATTTTACATGGTAGAAAGTGTTTACTGAAAACGTGACAAGACTGAGTACTTTAGTACTAACTTGTGAAATTAGACTGTTGAACAGTTTTTCACCATTTCTGTATTCAGGATTTCCTGGCCGGACCTGAAGCGTGGCTCGATGATGCGCTGAAGCAGTGTGCTAGAGCTAGAGTGCACTAGCATTCAGCATTAGCCGTGAAAGTTATGAGAAGACAGGTTCTTTTAAGTAATCTGGTTCGTTTCGTTCACCCGCCACAAGCCAACAGACTCACTAGCGACCCAGCCTCCCTCACAAGGAGTTACTGCTCAACAACCTGACAAAGAGGGAAAAAACATGCCATCCTGCTGCAGACTGAGAAGAACAATCAAGTTGATCAGTCACCGTCCTCTGGCTCTGGTGGCTCAAACATATCTGGACGTGTCCAAAAAAGCTGCTAGTTGGAGCCTCCATGTTTCTGGTCGTTTTCAGGCCATAGTGGTGTTCGACAGTGAGACAGGCACCCAGTATTTCAGAGCAGAGAATACTTCTTATTTTTCATAATTTTGAGACCTAATTCTATATACTCAGCGATTTTTTTTATTATTCAAATTTGGCTGGGTGATAAATAACATGTTTTTGTGGTGTGATAAACTCAGAACACACATTTATTATTGTTTTGCACAAACTTTAAATTCAATTGTACTTTAGCTGCTGGAAATATTTCAAGTTCTCCACAGGAAAATGGAAACCCCTCCTCCATCAAGCATTAAAATGTGGACCACTACTTTGCCATTAACTTAATTGTGACAGGCTTAAAATTTCTAAGACTGTACTCATTACGCTAAAATATTTAAATCATATCTACACAAAAACACCCACCAAGCCTAAATAAATTTTGGTATTCTTTTACATTCTGTGCATTTATGCCATCCATAAAAGAGAGCCGACATGCTTTTTGTATGTGTGTGTTGTCATTCTCACATCCCGATTGCAGACAGATCCTCGTCAGGGTCACTGGCTGGTAATTGGAGGGAGGTGGCTGTGATTAAAATTCATATTTTACACCCTCCATCACATTTGCATAGCCACAGGACAGGCCCGCAGCTCTGTGTGTCTGGGACAAAGCTGGTTGTGTGTGTGTTTTATGAAGGGTGCGTGAACACCACTCACACACCAGCGCATGTATGAACACACGTAAACACATATGCATATTTCACACACGCAGTCACCCTTTGCCTCCCTCCTCTCCCTGGTTCCAGCTGAGTAAAACCAGGCCTGCGTCGTTTCACCTCAGGGTGCCCGCCGGAGTCAGAGGTCATGTGTAATGGCCCAGTGCATCTCCCAGCACAGTAAGCCTACTCCAGGAGCTGACACACTCCGCTACTCCCTTCCCCACCTCCCAAACCTTTTATCAAAGCCAATACAAAGACAAGGAGCGTGTGTGTGTGTGTGTGTGTGTGTGTGTGTGTGTGTGTGTGTGTGTGAGCCCATCAAAGATCACATTCAGAGTTTCAAGTTGCTGGACCATGAGGTGAGAAAGAGCCCAGTGCCCATTCCTGAATCTTCACTGTGAACAGAGATCAGAGTCTGATTAGCTTGTTTAAAGTTACTCTCAACTCAACTTAACACTTAATTAAACTGTCTGTCACTCTAAAATAGTACCTTACTAAGTATTTATTTTCAAATGAAAATCTTCACTATAATAAGTCAGGTCTTCACGAAGTGTCCCTCTCTCCTTACATTCAATGGGTCTCTCAGCTGCTGTATCTTAAAATAAAGTTTGCTTCCATGTAAAAAGAAACAAAAAAACAAGAGCAATGCTGTTACACATGCAGGGGAAAAACAATAGTTCAAACCTTTTTCCTTTGAAAAAGTGATGTGATAATGTGTTTAAAAAGCCATGACTGGACTACAAAACTTTTAAGCAGGGCATTCACTGTACAGTTTGAGCCTGTTTCTCATCTGATTTTTTGAGCAGCACAGTCTCGCTCTTAATATAAGAGTTGGACTGAGTTTCAACTTCGTCGGGTGTCATTTGTCGGGATCAGTGCCTTTTTGCTCACTGCAAATTGCCATGGCAACACGACACATCTTTTGGACAGAAAATGTAGGCAAAAAAGACATAGGCAGCTCTCTCTGGAAAATGGACAAGGCATACTGTCCACGTTCTGCAAGTCCACATGTGCACATTTTTTTTTATCATGAGTTCATCATGATCAAAGCACCGCATTTTCACCTTGCAAACAAACATCTACCTGTCTCTGAGCTTTCAAACTAATCCTTACTGATGATAGCTGTTTATACATGTACAGTGTGAGCACATAAATCGTAAGATTTGGTTGTACATCGTAGATAGTTTACTCATGCAGTAAAAGTTGGATTTAAACAGGAACTTTTCAAAAATCATACAGCGTTTATCCACCTTTAAAAAACTGTCAAACAAGAACAATTGAAAATGACTGATTGGTTTCATGCCACATACAATTATGTGCACGCACATAATTTAACTAAATTATTTTCACAGCTGGATTACTTGTCAATCTTTATGTGAAACTGTATCATAAAACAACTAATAAATAGTTGCTATATCTCTACACAATAGAAGTTGTGTTTGTAAAAAGCAAACTTTTCCAGTTTCGTCTCGAAGCAAACATCTAGATCAGTCTCGTTGACTCTTCTTCTCAGGCTGATCATAAAATCAGACATGTGAAGGTCTTATCAAGCAGGACACACATGATGGTTGAAGTTGACCAGGCTCTACATCAGGGTTGAGTCCCATCATCGTCATATTTGCATATTAAGTCATTTAGGCATTTCATATTGATGTAACTTTCCATGAGACTGACGATTCCCTGCAGTATCTGTTTCTACAGCAGTGACAAGACACATTTCCAGTGATAGTGGTTAAGTTCATGCCATATAGTTTGATGTTATATTTGCATTTGCTTGATAATTTATTACTGTGTGTGTGTGTGTGTGCTCTTTTTATGGAAGTGTGTGTTATTACACTGCGGTTGATGGTGGCAGTTAAAGAGTAGGGAAACTGTCAGTGTTAAGATGGAGAGGGAATGAATAATGACCTCTGTAAGATTATGAATTATGGTTTGATACAACATTGGTTTAGCTTCCTCTTTAGTTTTACACAAGGTCATGTCAGTATCATTTTAAATATATGACACTCACAGAAATGGACCACTGCAGCTGAGATGTGGGAAAAATTAGAACCTAAATTTATTGGGATCATCTTGTGTGCAAGATCCATATTTTTTCCCTATAAAACAAAGACGCAGTAGATTCACTGATGTCACTGTATTTGCTGTTGAGTCTCAAACATTGTTGATACATCAGAATGTAGTAAACATCCATCAAGATAGTATTATTATTTCACTTTATTTAAGTCATATCATAATGTAGCAAAAACAACCATGTCCACTAGCATCTCTTTTACACTCAGTCAGGTTTCTTCCTGATGCGATGCCTTTGTTTACCTCTCTTTCTACCTCTCTGTCTGTCTCATTCTCACCTCCGCTAACTCTTTCCTGTTTCACCCTGTTTTCATAGGTGGCAACCTTGCTAATTGCATCAGTAGTATGGAAACTCATGAATGTAGCTGACACTTGTAACAGTAGACAGATAGGTGAGACCTACACTGAAACAGGAGAGCTGTTCTGTGATAAAAAAAACAAAAAAAAAACATCCCAATTATATTTTAGTGGCTAATGAGTTTGTTTTTTTTCATTCAAGATGCCATAAAAGTTGAATTATTTCTTTATTTCCTTTGTCTACTAGGCTGATATGATAAGATATTGGGTAATTATTGAATGAAAATTCAAATCTTTCATTTGAAGGAGTGTATAAAATACTAATAATGTGTCCACAGTTTTATTGAAATATTGCAGAAACAAAATAATCATTTTTTTTTAAAAATGATAAATATAATACAAAAATCCAGGTGATCCTCAGATTTTAAGACAATGATATAATTTAAATTAGTTGATTAACATGTCGATTTATTCACCATAAAATCAGCAGCTTCTTGCTATTTTCTCCATGTTTTTTGTGTATTTTTTCATATTCTACACATTTACTGTAAACTGGTTTTAACAGCCAGACTCCAGCTACCAAAATCCCTACAAAGGGTAAGCAGGTGTAACACATAATAGATGGACAAATGGATGGTTATAACACTGTCATCAAGAAATGCAGCAACTTGGGTGTTTGAGGACATAAAATTCCAGTGAAAATCAGTTCAAACTGTTCTTTCACATCACAGCTTGATTGAAAACAAATAGCTGTACTCGCCATGGAGATTTTTATAGCAGTATAATTGGTGGTTATGGTTTCAATTTGTATGATTTTTTTAGGATTCTACAGGGACTTTCTGTCACAATCTAGTCCACAGTTATTTGCACCCTGAAAGGATTCAATTCACAGAGAAGATGTAATATTCCAGCCCATTCTTCAGTCTGTGTTCAAATAACAGAAACTTCAGACTCGGAAATTGTGCGCAGTGCAGAAAGTCCATGCAGGTGATACGCCAAACCTTCCCTTTTAAAAAATGTCAGGTGACAAAGTTTTCACGTGACTTACCTCACCTATGTCATGTGACTTACACAACGTAAGATGCCTACTTAAACACAAACCGTGACTTTTTCCTCTCTGCTTTCATACAAACTTGTTACATACTGAAGTTTTGTCAGCATCCCTTGGTGTCTCTACTGATCTGGATGTACAGAGTACCCTTTAGTGGCTGTATGAGATGCTGCCAGAAAGCCTTTTTAACATGTGATCAATTGTTGTGAAACGATCATAGTCTGGGTTGGTTTAGGCAACAAAATTTTTGTGTAGGTTAAGGGTAAGACCATGTTTGGCATTACTAGAAGTATGTTACGCTCAGTGTCTCACGTGACATCACGTGTCACCTGTAACATGTACTGTAAATCTTTTAATAACTTTTTTTCTATTTCTTGGGGACAGGAGCCCTTTTCTCCTGGATAAAAGTCCTGTTTGTTTGAGCCATCCATCCAGCCCACCTCATCCAGATGTGGACTTTTCTGTCTGTATTCTGAAAGCCTGGTGGTCTCATACAGCCATGGACGGGTTTACATTGAAGTCACATGAAAGTCTGATGAAGCCGCTAATGGGTTCAATGCATGTCTGTATGAGTCACCGAGGGGCAGTGACAAACTGTTGGTATTTGACAAATTGGGAATGTGAATGGATTAGTCTTAAACAAGAAGGGTTTTTTTTTTTTTGACTAAATCTAACCAACCAGCAACTGTTTTGCAATATTAGCCATGAGTTTATTTTTGTTAGCATGATGACAAAGGTCATCTCACTATGGATGATATGAAGGTCACCTGACTCTGGATCACAGAAGTTAATGGCTATAAAGGATTGGTGCATCATCTGCAGACAAAATTGAACTTTGCTGCCCGCACCATATGCAGTTTCAAAAGTGTAAGTTCCTGTTAATTGTACTCAGATTGAAAACCAGCTTCAGTGTTCTGGGCTTGAAAATAATCAAAATTAAAGTAAAATTGACACGAAACTCAAAATCTATCTCTCATGAAAAACTCACGTATTTTCCCATGATACATTTTGATTGTTCTGGTGCCATTATGGTGACACATTTCAAGGGTACTGCATTTCCCAAACAATAATGGAAGTCAGCAGAGAGACAGAGAGACAAATGGTCTGCGTAGGCCTCACTGCTTAAGACCAAGGATTAGTGTGTGTGTGTGTGTGTGAGTGTGTGAGTGTGTGTTTGTGTGTGTGAGGTAGCTAGCTAGCTAAGTGACGCAGTGATGTCATGGTCCTTGTGTTTTCACATGGGAACCCGATAGCTCTGAACAATCCAAGGCGAGCAATTTTTGGCTCAAGCGCACTTGACATAACAGAGAGATAATTGCAGACTGTGTGTCCACGGACCCTCCAGAGATCCGGAGGATCAAACCCTCTAGGATTTCGGACACTTTGATGACGCGTTAATGCCTGCAAAAACATTTACCGCCTCAGAGATCACAGATGGAATGATGTAAATGTAACGCAGTTCAAGTTAACTGCCCCCTGTTATCAGGAGATGATGTAAAGTTTAGATCGAGATATTTTGTCTAACTGTTGCCAGAGTGTTGAATATGAAATACATTCATATTGTATTCCACTTTCACACCTTTGATCCAGAGAGTCGCCATTATAAATGACATAATGAACGATTATTTTGTGTAATTTCGTAATGGGAACTCCAGCGTGGAGTGACTATTTCTGGTGAGGTCAAGTAGAACTCAGTCATTATCATTAAAAGCCGGATGATTGCAGTCTTTGGCTGATTTTCTGGACAGGAGTTGACATTAATGTAAGAGGAATAATAGATTATATTGGCCATGCTTTAGTCATGGAGATTTATTTGACTTTTATTTATTGGAGAAATATTTTGGAGCACACATGCTATTTTTCAGCAGTTGCACATGTTCACACCAGGCAGCTGGCAGTACAGTGGTGCCTCAGTTCTGCACTCTTTAAACAAGCCAAAAGTACATATGAGACTGTATAGATTCCAAGACACTAAACTGTCTTGTTTACTTTCTGTAAAACAAAAAAATCCTCAAAAGTTAGGAAATATGAATGATTTTATAAGGCTCATAATAATTTTGGACCACTACATTCCTAATGCACGAGACGATCTTTACAATTATTCACCCTGCTGCATGTATGATGTACAATAGGTATCTCAAAGGAATAAGATGAAATTAATCAGAAGAAAAGCACTCGTAGAAATTAGGGCTCCAAAAGGGTCCCTCCTTCCTTGCACCAGGGGCAAAGGGGTATTCTGCCCTGTCCCTCACCTTGCGCCAGCAGTGCACAGCGGGATACACCTATCAGCTGTGCACAAGTGCCTTGATTGATTCATGGGTGAATTTTAGGCCAATCATTGCAATAAAACAACCAGAAAGTCAGCTCTCACCACCTTTAAGAAGCAGGTGTGGCCGGAGCACAAGCAATGGCAGCATGATGGCGGATTTACCAGGAAGAAACAAAGAGAAAAGATTTTTTCCGCCTGTTCCCCATCTCCTTTTTCTCTTCATCTCCTCCTCCCATCATAGCTCCTCCATCCCACTAACAATACTGTGGGTGGAGAACAAAGAATCAGAAAAGTTTCTGAAGTTTGACAACCCACAAAATTACCAATGCACAGAAGTCGTCACAGCATAACATACATACACACATACGCCTAAAACTATCCTAAGTTCTGTTTTATGTAAATATCTCCAAATAATGAGACTTGTGTCCAGATTGGAATTCAAACATTCTGATTTTTACATGGGATGATTAAAATTCTGATACTGTTTCTTTCCTTTTCTTTAGATGAACAAAAAGCATATTTTCCCCATTTTGCTTTCTTGTCTGAGCAGATATTAACAAAGAACTTTAAGAACAATGGCTTTGCATAATATATGTGACTTGCCCTTGATGCATCTGAAAACATATTTTCTAACTCTATTCAATAAACTGCCTCTGCTGATGATTATGACAAAGCATTTTTCACCTCCTTGTGTTTCTACATGTTCTCTTGAGAGTCAAGCAGAAAAAAGTGACGACTCTGACTTTTCAAAGAAGGATAAAACAGTATTTTTAAAGAGACAGGCTGCCTTGAAGCGAAGCAGGAATACCTTCTGGATCGTAAAAACATCTTTGAAAAGTGTAAGAATGAGATGTGTCATTTTAAAGCTGTGTTTAAAACAGTTTTCTTGACACCTGGCCTTAATGACAAGCTTTGGCAGGTAACTTTTACTTCAGGACTTTCCAACAACATGATCATCAATATTCAGCCACGGGGTGTACTTGTTATCTTTTGTGGAAATGTCTTGTCAATTTTTGTGATCTATGTTTTTAATTACACTCTCTCTGAACAAATATAACGACTAACATTAACATAATGAAGATACATTCACAAATGCCACAGAAAGTTGATATATCGGAACTTTTCTTAGTGGAAGTAAAGGTGACTTGACTTCGCATCATTGACAGCACAAAGTCAACAAGACTTTACACATATTTCCATGGTATAGATCTACTACTCTGTATGATATATCAATTTACTCATTTTTTTTTGAAGAACACCTTGAGGGACTTGACAAAAATGTTTGCTCGGACTCAAAGTCAGATTTTATTTCTTTACTGCTGTGTTTTATATGACCACTGACAGTTGATTTCTCACTCTTCTTAACCAGCGGTAGGGGCTACAAGTGAACAACAACAACTGCTTCAGTTTGAAATCCTGTTTCAGCTTGTGACAGCTTCTGTGGGGATCATGTTAGGGGGCATGTTGGTAGAACTTTGCAAGTCTCAGCTGGCTACTGAGTGACCTGAGTGATTTATTCCTCACGTGTTTCTTAGTAACTATCACATTTTTGTGTATTGTATTTTAAAGTGTTAACTTCTGTTTCATTAAAAGTCCCACTGGTAATGCTATAGTAAGATGTCTTATGTAGCTTCAGTAATATTCATGTCCATTGTAGTCTATTCTTGAGCTTTCAGCTGCATTTTACAGTTTTAACCATTCAGTTGTTAATGTAGTTGCAGCTGACAGTTCTGAGAAAGCAAGTAAATACAATTTGATTTGTCACACATTTGGCCTATATTCTTAAGCTTTCATTTGAATGCTTTAAATGCATACCACAACAACATGTGTCATCTGGTCTGAACATGACTGCAGCTTTAACAAGATCATACAGTGACTTGGAAACATTTGTGCACATCTTCTTTCGTCTTTGAGAAGGAAAGGCAGAAGGGAAAAGTCAAATTATTTAGAAATCCAAAAGAAGATTGATGCAAATTGGCAGAAGATACATGAAAAAAAGTAGAAAAACACATGCGGTTGCATGTTTTTAAGCTCATGACGATTTCTTCTTCGTGTCAGCGTCTGTGTTGTCAGAGTAGATGTGTATTCCCTCGTGACCATATCAGACAAAACATTTAATGCGTGTTTGTATATGTGTGTGTTTGCTACAGCCCGTAACCCTCCCTACCCCTCGCTCCCCTGCTTGTTCAGCCCAGTGAGTGTCATTCTCAGGTCATGAGACTGTAAATATACACAGTTCGACCCCAGAGCCATAAATCAGAGTGAACAGCCTGAACTCCTACATGTACAGATAACATGAGACAGACATGATACGCCTGCTGGAATAACTAATAACAGCACAAATTCACAGATTACAGTCAGATAGTAGTAAAGATCATATTAGTACAGCTAACATTACCACCACTGTTACACATTGTAGGTGTAGAACTGTAAGAGATGGTGTTACAACCTCTTTTAATAGCCACTTTTCCAAGAATTGGACTGGTAAAAGTGGCAAACTCTGTAACTACAATTGTTATTGCTATTACAATTGATAGTTGCTATTATTTATTTAATCTCACGTAAATTAGATCTTCTTTTTGTGATTTGACAAAAGGTACTCTGGGAAATGTGGGCCATTGCTAACTGTAGTAGAATTAGCTAAAGTAATCCTGGGAAAAGTGTCTACTAAAAATGCAAATTACCACACTTCAACACATCAACATAATGACTCTTGGAATTCAGTGAACATCACAGATTGAGTGAAGTGGTGGGTAAGAAAATGGCTGAGCGTTAAACAAGGTGACAGCTGCTTGTTTACAGATCCCAGCACCCCGGGGTGATGGCAGCGTGGATTGACACTCCAGCTTCAGATTGTCACAGGACCGCTTCCAGAGAGGCAAATGGTGCTTGGCAAAACACGTACAGTTCACATGGGTTTGATTAAACCGCTGGTGATAGTTTGTACCTTTGCAGTGTTGTGCTAAAAAGGTTAAGGGCCAGCGTGTGTGTGTGATGTGGACATCTGTGTGAAACTGTGAAACTCTACCAGGATAAATAGCAAGGCCTCATCTGTGGGCTCTGCTTTACTGTCCTTTTCCAAGCTGCTTTCCCTTTTCTGTCCATTTTTCTATCTCCACTGCCACAGCTAAAACTCTCCTCTTTTATCAGCAGCTTCTGTCCCATTTTCTGTTCTCGTCTTTAAGTTAGTTTTGCTTACTTTTGTCTACCTTTTACAAAAAATACTCAATCAAAGTTTTTGGAAATAAGCTTATTAATATTTTTTTCAGTGAGTGACATCTACAAATTGTTGTCAGTACGGTACGTTTACCCTGTTGGTGCTGGTCATTTGGGTTGGTGTGAGCACCAGACTTGAACTCTGGTGCAGACCAAACAATCCCCTACTTTTTTAACCACAGCACAAACAAATTCAAATGATGTAGTCTATAATTTAAGTGTTAAAAAAATATTGGCAGAGTCCTGAAGTCTTGTCTTTGCAGGTTGCTGCCATTAAACCTCTACAAACACCTAAATCAAAAGTTGCGAGGATTTTTGACAACCGATGCTGAACCCAGAGATGCTGCACAGAATTACAAATCTCAAATTGTGGTTTTTAATTTACGTATAAGCTAAACAAAGAAATTACATGTGGTAATTAGCCCTGACTCCAGTAGCCGAAAAACAGACAAACCAAACTAGCTCTAGATATAGCCTTTTGTGTGAGTTTTGTGGCCACCATAGTTTCTCCTGCATGCTTGGGAGAAATTGAGGTGAGGTGTTTGCAATCTGCCAGCTCACTGTTGCCACGAAAACCTACACACTGGTCCTTTAACGCACATGACAAGACTGTTATTAATCTCCTGATCTCACTCTTAGAAACAAAGCAAATAAGCTATTTTTTCCAAAATGTTGAACTATTCCTTTAACTCTCCTCTGTTTCTCCTCTCTCTCTCTTTCTGTCTACCTCTCTGTATTTGGAGATTGAAGCATTCTGATTGGCTGGCTCAGCAGGAATAAACGCTGTGAAGCTGGGCTCGGAGAAGGGGTCGCTGTGTTTTATGAGCCATTAAAGTTTTATTCATCCCTGCACCGAGGCAGCCTTCGGCCACGGGGTCACCATGCTTTAAATAAACTCTCATCATTCCTCTACCCCCTCCTCCCCAATATCTGCCTTCCCACCCCCCCACACACCCCCCAAAACCCCTCCACCCACAGACTTAATGGACTGTTTATTGTTTGATGTTCAAGTCCGACTTCATCATTTTTTCCCTCTCTCGCTCTCTCTCTGTTTTTCGCCCTCCACTTGTGTTCAGTGGTGTGGAGGTTTGACTGATGTGGTTTGTCTGCATGTTTGTACTATGTGTTGATTCATTTTGTGCATGAGTGTGTGTGTGTGTGTGTGTGTGTGTGTGTGTGTGTGTGTGTGTGTGTGTGTGTGTGTCCATGCCTGTACTAGCAGTACATACATGTAGTATGTCTATAAATTCCTTTAGTGTGTTATGGTTTTGACTTCATTAGCTCTTCCCTCTGCTCTTCTGTTTCATGGCTGCATACCAAACTTTTAAAGGATAAGACTGATGATATTCTGTCTGTTCTTTATTTTTTCCCATGAAAAGACCAAAACCAACAATGAGCTGATCTACTAAACTACTAAATATTTCTCTTTGTATCCGAAGCACGATGTATCTTATTCCTCTCTGCCATAAAGCTCCATTATTGTCCAAAAACTAATAAAAACACATAAGGGAGCCAGACTGTTGCACAGGCTAGAATATTCCTTCATTATCATGAACATGTTGCACTGTGTGGTTTATTTCAGTTCCATGAACGCTGTCCTACTGCCATGAATACATGCCAAATGTGTATTAATGTGTATGAAAATAGTCCTCAATAAATGTATTACTTAGTACTGTTTGAGTAATGTTTGCTAAAAACTACAGTGCCTGGATGTTTTAAAGGGACAGTTCTCCCAAACATCAAAAACAGATATTTTCCTCTGTCTTTTCTTGAATATAATGAAACTAGAAAACATTGAAAGAGCAAAAAAAAAGAAAGAAGAAAAAAGAAAAAAATCAGAAAAAGTCAACAGCAATCATGATCTGGTTACTCAAGACAATCCACAGACCTCGGTGTCACCTGTTTCATGCAGGAACTATTTTCTTTCCAAACTACAATGTATGACTGTGCAAAGGAAAGAGTGCATCTACTCATGGATGAGAGGCAAACAGTAAACAGTAATGGCGCCCACCTCGGCTGAGCTTTAGCCTCTCATTCATGAGTAGATGCATACCTGCTTCTGCACGGTTGGTGGGTGTAGTTTTGTAGGAAGAAAATAGTTCCTACATGAAGCATGTATCACCTTTAACAGAAGTACACCCGTAACCATGAGAAAAGGAGGTGTGGAATTTGGATTCAAGAGCAAGGGCAGATCTTTCAACCACCCAGATAGATTGGCCAGATGCACTGCTGCTGACCACCTCAGGAGGAGAGGAGGAGAGTGGGGATAAGAACTCAGGGCTGTTCCTGGTTAATGTCCAGTCAGGAAAATGAAATGGACAAAATGGGACCTGGGCTGACCATGCAACGGGAAATCAGGGACTGCTCCTGTTCCTGGGTCCCCATTCTGTTCCCTGGATGTGGGACAGGACGCAACACACAAGACTCAGGGGGAGGACTCTGTGTTTACATCAATGATACTCAAACACAGTCAAAGTTTCCCAGATGCCAAACTTTTCATGTGAAGGTGTTGACCATATTGTTGTCATCACCATCTTGTTACTGCGGTTTACATTAAACCTAAAAACCTGAATTATTTCCTGAGTGTACATGTTTATCGGTAAATAACTGTTTATGTGAATTTCTTTTCTTTTACTTTCATTTTTATTCTATTCCACTCTGAATTTAATTCATTATCTATGTATATGTTGTATTTGAGTCTTGCATGAAGGGATTATAACTCTCATTTTGTTGTACAACTCTGTGTTGTATAGTCATTATAAATGACCTAGTTCCTTGATACCTTTAATATATTCAGAAACGCACTACCTACAAGGACCTACATCAGCATTATCTCTCATTTCAGAGAGGTCAGTGTGTTGATGCAGTGAGGGTGATCTGACAAAAGCATGCAGTGTCGTCAGGCAAAAATAATGGCTGCAACATCATACAGACTGCTGCATTGGCCAATCAAATACATGCAAGCACACACTGGATTCCTTTTGCAACGCACGTGTTTCCCTTGGGATCATTTGAAAGGTTGTCACTGTGAAAACTTTCCACACTTGAGTCTGATAAGCCCTCTAACTTGCGGATCTATTAGTCAAAGTGCTGGATCGTATGTGACGCCCAACCGTTTTTCCATTTCGCAGCCTTAATGTCCAGTAATGCATCGTCAGTTCTGCTCTGTTCATGGGCTTTGTTGACAAAAAGCTTATCTTTATGCTTTAAAGATGCAACAGTTCATCAGCCTGAAGCTTGTGAAGCACTTTTTGGCGGCCAGCAACAGACTGATAGAGGAGAAACTTGTGAGGGGAAGAGCTGGAGTTTGCAGAGCTCCCTTGCATGTTGTGTTACAGCTGACCCTATCCTCAACTTTGACCCGTGACCCCAGCAGAGATCTGTCATGAGAGGGAGCTGCTTAACACAAAATGGAGCCTGGTTCAGGAGTCAGAAAGAGAGTGAGAGAGCTGTACACAGAGTGAGGCAGAGAGAGAGGGAGAGAGAGCTCCACCGCACACAGAGGACTCATTTATCCTCTCGCAGTTTTTTTTTCCTTCTTCTCCTTTGCTTTCTCTTTTGTTTTCACTGCACAGAAACTGTTGCCCTTTCTTCCTTTACATCTCCTCTCTTTTCTCTCTGTCCTTCCTCACCCCCACCACCCACCCACCCCCCATCTTCTCACCCTCGCCTGGTTGCTTTTGGACCGCAGCGTGCCATCATCAGCGGCCACCACCACCGCCACAGGTACGGATTCATGGCGGAGGGGACCAGCAGGATTCTGGGAGGGAATTTGTGAGACGAGGCTTTAATGAGAGCGAGGCCTCGTCAGCCGGCGACAAATGTATGCAAATGATATGCACACACCAAAAGGACCCTGGGTAGGCGAGGCGAGCGCCGGCCGAGCTCCCGCTGAGCTCTGAGGAAGATGAGCGGCTCAGGTCAGAAGAATGACAACAAAACACCTCCTCCTCCTTTTCTTCTTCTCTTTCTTTTCCTTTAGCCTATAGGAGAGCAGAGAGAGATGAAAACTGGTGAACACAGATGAGTTTGTAGTGTTGCTACATAATTTTGTTGATGTGTTTTAGTTTCTGGACTGCTGTTGCTAGGTAGATTTTTTTTTTCCTGTTATTCATCTTTGTAAGCACGCTAGCATTTGTAGAGTAAATTATATGGAGATCAGACACATCTGTGTTTCACATCCAGACTTTCCAGACATTTAATTGTCATAAATTATTACTGTAAAAGAAATAAAAATAAAAATTGAGCTCAGCAGAGAACTCTAGTTGTGCTTATGGAAGTCATTTTTGTTAATTGAGTAAATGAACATTAACTTCTTCTGACACATTTGGAAATTTATATTCACAACATGGCTCTTTAATAATCAGGCCAAGATGTTTGTGAAATAACCTGTTTTAATTCTGCAATAAAATGCATTTGTCAACAGTTATAAAAGACACTTGTGATTGGAAGTTATTTATAGATTTGATACTAAATGCAGCCTTTTTTCTATTTGAGTATTTTCAAGTGTGCTTGTAATACTGCCTTGTACATACTTATTTTTTAAGTATATGAAATGCTTCTTATTTTATGTACCATATGCAATTTGTTAATTCATAAATGACATACAAATACAAAAACTATTTAGCTTCTTTTTAATAACCTGTTTTAAAATGATTCTAAATGAACATGAAAGATTTTAGCATAAGTTAGTCTTTAAAAAACATAGATTTTTTTATTTACTCAGCCTATTTAATTTGAATTTACTTCAAAATTATTTGCTTTTATTTGTTTACTTAATTTAAAGGTACAATCAATAAGATTTATCCGAGCTGTTCCTAAACGCACCAGAAAGACAGTTGATTGTTGAGTCTCTTTCCCAGGACGTCAGATACAGACGTTTTGGGTTGGAACACAGCAAAATAAAGAGAAAATAAGGAAATACAGGCAGAGGGCAGGGTGTCTGCAGCTATAACCACCACACACACTTCTACTGGGTCATAATTGATGACTGAAATGGATTATGTTTATATGAGTCAATACATTGTTTTTTAGGAAAATGTTGCTGATTAATAACGATTTTTTATTGCTAAATAGTTGAATTATTCCTTCAAAATATATTTGTATTTCCTTTATACTAAATTTCTTTTATTTGTTTTATCTTATATAACACGATCACTTTTTGTTTTGTGCTCTTAAACATAATTTAAAAAATATTACTCTGTTGCGCACATTATAGAGTAAATATTTTTATCTTAATTTGTAGCCTATGAAATTATTAAGTTTATTTGTTGCTAGTCTGAAATAATAATTTAGTTAGTTGGGATTTTATTCTTATAACAACAACCATGTATGATCCACATCAGCATCACGGTTGTCGCGGCGGATCCTGCTCTCCTCTCCCCTCCTCGGCTGTCTCTCCGCTCCGAGCATCGCTCCTGCAGGAATTATGCACCGTTAACTGGCCTGTCTGATCTGACTGCCGCCGCAAAAGAAAAAAAAAACAGAGAGAGAGAGAAAGAAAGAAAACGAATAAAGGATGAGGCGAGACGTCGGCGTGACAATTTCGACGGCGTTAACTAGTGATCGTTAAACGCGCCGCGGTCCAGCCGCATCAAAGATGGAAACCTCTTTTTTTTTTCCACCGTCGCCTTCGGGTGGAGATAAACAAGAGGAAACGGGAGGAGAAGGAGAAAGAAAAAAAACACACATCCATTGAGTCTTGGGAAGAAAATGAGAGTGGCACCTGATGATGTCGACTTTGACACGTGTTAATTGCTGCTCAGCTCTCCTCATTAGGGAGTCTCAAATTATTTTAGCGCTCCAGGCCACAATGCCTTGTTTGCTTTGCTGAGGAGAGGAAGCAATCTGGCCCAAACTTCAACTGGTAAGACACAGCGCGTTTGAGCAGAATTATTTTCTGGTGTAAATTATCCTGATAAAGAATTGCGTAAAATTATTATTAAATCCAGCAGAATTTCAAATATATTGGAATTAATTAAAACAAATAAAAAAAAATGCTGGAAATAAGAAAACGTGTTTATTTTACAGGTCTGTGATTAAATGATTAAATTGAATAGTTAAAGCTACTACAAGAAGTTGTTTTTAACGGTTCATGAACCCGTCTGAAGTTACGACTGATGTTTCTATCTGACCTACATAAGAAAAGCAGACCATCAGTGACATGACTGGGTAATTCACTATAATTATTCTTAATGACTGCCACCGGGTCTGATTCTCCATGAAATCACATGAAATGAGCCTGTTTCAGTTACAGTGAGTGATGCACTAAGAAGTAAGAGGAGATTTTTATTTAAATAATTCTATTTTTGACATTATATTTTTGTGGAATTGTCTACAAAGTACACAGTTCCTTGAAGTATCTTTAAATATTGAAACTCATAAAGTTTTAATTTAATTTCACATCAATCCTCTCTTAAATCAAATTTGTTTTATTAATAATAAATTATAATGCTTCTGTTTCATTTCCAATTCCTCTGTCAATACTCAAGACAGGATGATATTTATTTGACACATTTGAGTGTCATCTCTTTTTCTCGCTGATAATCAAAGATTTACAGTGAAGTATTGCCTCCATTGCTAAATCGATAACCTGCTCTAAATCAATAACCTTCTCAGACAAAATGGTCTCATCAATAGCCTGACAAAACTGCTTCACTGCACGTGTCCGCGTTTAAACATCAAGCAGAGGTGACTTGCGCCCAATCAAATCAAATCTTTTTTTTCCTTACGTGATTATATTTAAATGTGTGTCTGCAGCCTGAACTTCAATCTGCTCCTGAATCCTCCATCCTCAGCCTTTACCCACAAGTCCTTGCAGCAAACACACATACACACACACACACACACTGATTCAGTCCAGTGACTGGGAGCACAGGCCCTCATCCTCTCTGCTAGATTACTTGTTACCTGTTGGCATGTATTTATATGGCCTTGCATGGTGAATTATAAAGCCTTTGTTATTGCCCTGGCTTGGGGTCGGCCACTTGTTTATGACACCAGTAATGGTGGTAATTGTTACTGTTGAGATTACCTGTCAAGAAGACCCGTGTGGCGAGCTTGGAGAAGGCGTCCCTCTCTTGACAAGGGGTGACAGGGGTATGGTGGAAGAGGACAGAGGGGGTAGAGAGATTGGGGATTGGAGGGTTGGGGGAGGGGGGCGGCTGGGACGCCCTGATGACTTCTCCGCTGATAATCAGCCGTCGTGGCCTGTGGGATAATTCAGCTGTCAATGCCACCTAGCAGGGCCCAGCATCAGCCGGGCGACCCCAGCTGGCGTCATTCATTTGGACCCAAGATGGGGACGGAGGCGAGAGGAGGGATGGAAGTGATGCAGAAGCAGGAGGAGAAAGAGGAGGAGAGATGGTGTCTCCATCTCATGTCTGAGTTGGCCTTCGAACGCAGTAGATTAAAGCCATCATGAAACATTTTGCAGTTTAGGAGAAAAATATCTCAGCTTTTGAAATGTCTCTTCAGACCCAGTTTCTCTATAAGCTATTGCTACACAAGGATGTCATCAGGATTTTACCCTTTAAGGTCTTCCTTTCGAAACCCAAAACACACTGCTTTTCTGCTGTAATTTAACATTCAGAGGTTCTCAATGTTTTTTGCAGCCAAAGACCCCTTATATTATAGAAAATATACCAGGGACCCGTCATGCATGTCCATTTTAGTCTCCTGTCCATTTCAATGAAGCCATATTGGAGATATGCCTCATTATATTTCATTACTTTCATTACTAATACTTTTGTTCTTAATCAGCTTTTTAAGTTGATGTGTAAAAAATTCTGTCCACCTTATGGATCTCTAACTGACCACCTTGACAGAGCCATGTACAGAGAGCCGGGTTCTACCATTCCACTGACAGGAGGAAGATTTATATATATTTAAATATGTGTGTATATATATACATATATATATACACACATATGTGTGTGTGTATATATATATATATATATATATATATATATATATATATATATATATGTATGTATAGAGAGAGAGAGAGAGAGAGAGAGAGAGAGAGAGATTTTAAGAATTATTGATCACTAGAATAGAACATGATCTATTAAGCTATTTTAAATTGTAAAATTACATTATCTATTGAAGAAAAGATATTTTTTTAAATATTCAAATAATCTCCCTGTGGTTTGAAGATGTTCATATCAAACAATCGAAGTATTTCAGAGCAGTAGAAGTTATCTGTGTCCTCTATGTAAGATTTTAAAAGTCCCATTATTCAATTATGTTCAGAGATTGATAGTTATGGCTTTAATTATGTTTTACAAATAAATTCAATATCAATAAAAAAGGACTTTATTTGATGAAAATGTGCAGAGTATTCTCAATACTGGGCCCTGATTGGTAAACAATATGTAGACACTTCTTTATATGAAACATCCAAACGTTAAGTAAACACGACAAAGTAGAAGACTTGCAGTAAGTCTTAATATATTTACTTGCATCTAAAATTGACATGGCATTGTATAAAAAAAAAGGGGGCGGGAGATTTTTCCACTGAAATACACTCACAAATTCACAGTTGATTGATATGAGGATTAATTACATTTAATATTTCATGTATATAAACTGAGGAAATTTGAACACCTATTTGTGGCCATTTAAGGTGTCAGCTAATTCCTCCTGTATAAGCAGTCTCGTTGTCTTCCCGGACACGTGTGCATCATAAAGAGGGCAGCAGCAGCTAAAATGGCAGGCAAATCACTTTTCGAATGGTTTTGGAGCAGCTATCAGTGTCATCCCTGAATGGCTGTCTTTATCAATGATTCTGCCTGATATGGATGGGTGGGGGGAGGAGGGTGGTGTGTGTGTGTGTGTGTGTGTGTGTGTGTGTGTTGGGGGGCGGGGGGTGTCCCTATCTGTTGCTGGAATCTTTCACAGTTTAAGGGCCAGGAGCTGCTAAGAAACTGTCAAAGATTTGGACAGCTTAAAGTCCCCGGGTGGCGCACGGCGAAGCTGCACTCTATCTGTATTCCACTATGGCAACACGCAGGGTTGTAACATCGCGCCACTGCTATTCCAGTGGGATAATGTCGCTGAGGAAATAGTGCCAGGAAATTGTCTGCACTCGATTTTTTTTTTTCCTTCATGATATTTGATCTGTTGTGCAGGGTTTTACCATGCAAATAACTGTGGAAATGCAACAGTTTTTTGTCATTTTTTAAAATCTAATGAAATAACTGAATGTTTGTGGGTTCTGTACAGTGCTGCAGCATGAAAAGCATATGTTTCTCTTGCCCACATTGTTCTATATAACTAAATGTGAAAGTAAAATTGAATTAAATTAGATTCAATTTTATTTTTACAGTGCCAATCAGGGCAAAGTTATCTCAGGCCACTTTTCAAATAGAGCAGGTCCAGACTGAACTCTTAATCAACAATTTTTCCCACCAAGAGCAAGCACTGAGGCAACTGTGATGAGGAAAAACTTCCTATTGACAGACAAAAACCTCAAGCAGATTCAGGCTCTTTATTGAGGCCAGGGGCAGGAAAATAAATTATACATTATAATATGCACCTCAAATAGTGTGAATACTAACGCATTGTGGGTGTTTTCTGTGCCATTTTGTTAAGAAGTATAGAAATAATATTTAAAGTTATTATTTAGTCAGGTGGGTAATTCTAAGGAAGAAACTGTCAAAGATTTGAACAGCTTAAAGTCCCCTGGTGTGTCCCTCTCTATCTGTGTTCCTCTGTGGCAACACGCAGGGTTGTAACATCGTGCCACTGCTGTTCCAGTGGGATACTGTCACTGAGGAAACAGTGTCAGGAAATTGTCTACACTGGATTTATTTTCTTCTTTTTTTCTCCATGTTGTGCAGGGTTAGGGGGTGTTTTTGGGTCCTATTTTTGAATTTACTGTGAAAAAAGTTGTGGAAATGCAATAGGTGTTACCTTTAAAAATGTGGAAAGAAAACAGAGTTGGTCATACTCTTTATAATCCCATTTTTCCCACTGAGAGCAAGCACCAAAGCAACTGTGGTAAGGAAAGCTTCCATTTAACAGACAGAAACCTCAATCCAGGCTCTTTATTAAGGGAAGGGGCAATATATAAATTAAACATTCTAATATACACCTCATATAGTGTGAATATTAACACATTTTGCCATTTTATCAGGAATTATAGAAATAATATTTCAAGTTAGTCAGGTCAGTGATTCTTGTGGAGGTTACTGCAAAAAAAAACAGATTTGTGGTCATTTAAACGAGTTCAAAGTGAGTGATGCTGAACTTTTGAAGTCCATTTAGCAATCAGCACATACAATATTTCATCTAACCCCAACGTGATATTATTTTCATAACACCTCCTGCGTAACTTTGATTATGTTTGAGCCAGACTTGCTTTCTCTCCACCACTTTAAAGCGCACAGAGGAGCCTGTGTTACATGGCCAGGCAGTTTTACTAAATGTGTCAGAATGGGAAAATAAACACGACAAGAGCTTTTGCATATACATCAGCGCTCATGTGATAGAGGAATTCTCTTCAGAGAAACCTGCTTCACAGTTTGAGTAATGCTCGCCAAGCATTTTGTTTGTTTTTTTGCGAATTTGTGACTCAATAAATCTACTTTCCACTCGAATGCAATTCCCTTTGCTTTTCAACCGCTGCTGTTTATATCTTTTTGTCACAGGCCGTGAATCAAACACAATTGCTTCATAACTTCATTTTGGATCTTCACAGTTTTATTGTCGTGGCTTTAATCCTTTGGCTGGCTGACAAAATGGAACATCATCATCATCATCACCACCATCATCATCACCATCACAACTTTACCAAGACATTTATATTAAGACAATCTCTCCTCGATATTAAAATAAAGCACAATCTCATTTCTTATTCAAATGATAGCATTAGGCGCGTATGCATTTATCACCCCATGCAGGAGTGAGGTTATAAACAATGCCATTCATTATCTGGCCCAGATGCAGCGATTGTTGATTAAAGGGCTTTGAATGTAACAGCCACACACACTTGCACACTCACACACACACTCACACTCACACACACAGATGGGTGGACATTAGGAAAAGAGAGAGGCCATCTGAATAGGCTGGAGGGACATTAACGGCAACAATGATTGATATTTGCCGCACAGGCTTTTTAATGGTATTGTTATTCCTCAGAGTTATACCCCGTCCTCCCTACGTCTCGTCTCGCAGATAAATGGAGGTGTAATAATGAATAGAAATTATCCTGATTATTTTGGTGGAGGTGGTGGGAGAGCATGTGAGGAGGGGGGTGATTCATAATCTAACATGAAGCTTAAAGCTTAGTCAACAGTGTCTTGCAGATTTCTTTTAATGTTTTCTTTGTAGGGGGAAAATTTGTAGGGTATAGAGTTGTTTTTTTTAATCAACATTTATATTGATTGCTTAGTATTAAAAAGCAAAATGCACAATGTGCATTCTTATGTTTTCTAAGTGAAGGTGCGTGAAGGCAGATTCTAACCTCAGTATTGAGATTTACCACCTTTCTGGCTTAAAGACTGTTTGTGTGACTTTAAAAAGGTTTAATCAGCCAATCAGAGATCCTCGCCAACATATAATGAAGAATCTGGATTTACTGTATATTCCTTCCAGGAAGTTGCAATCGCAACAGTTAACGTAAATTCAACCAATTCCTGTGAATTCTGCATAAACTGTACATGCATGTCTCAGTGAACCAACTCAATCATTTGTTATTTTTTAAAACTTTTTACTTTGTCACGGGTACTGAAAATAATGCAGGGTTTGTCAGTGTCAGTGTTATACAGATTTATCAATGCTGTGTGCACTTTTATATTTAAATTTTGTGCTTGCTGCTGAGGTTAGGTGTCAAGATACCATAAATATGTTTTATTTAAAAATAAAAGTATATTTTGTGAGATTTTTTGTAATCCTGAGCCTTTTTGGTGAGGTTACTTAAGAACAGAGAGCAGTTTTATTCTCCCTGGAACAATTTGCCTTTGATTTTTAATCAATTGTACAAAAAAAACCTTTTTTCTTATTTTAATTTGCTCCCACATTTTTCATTGGAAAAAATGCTTAAAAACATTGCAACATGTGTCAGTTTTTTGTTTTTTTTTTGTTTTTTCAGAAAAGCTGTTGTGAAAGCATTTTGAGCCACAACAATCCCAAAAATCAGTAATCCCAAAATCCTGCAAAATCCTGGTGGGACTGTTTTCACCGAAGTAAAGGTATAAGTTCATAATTTAATTAATCTCACAAGATACTAGTGGCTTTATACTCAATAAACTTTGTTAACTTCAAAGTGTTAGAATATATGTATGGAAATATTATGTAATCATGAAAGATTATCAGAAGTTGGAAACCTTTTATTTTGAAATAAAAGTCAGAGTGTATACTCTTGTTTTCAGGCACTATACAGAAGTAAAAGAACCATAACTAAACCAAAATCAAATCTAGACATTTATTTTCTCATGCATGCGGTCCAGCCTCACTGTGAAAAAATGTAATATTAATTAGGTGTGTTTTCTTGAGTGCGTTCACTTGCCGCTGACTGTTGATCATGTGAACAGCTGAGGTGGACATCGCCCAAAACACATCATTTGATGTGAGAGGCCAGCTTGTCCAAAGCAGTTGTGTTTATTACACACTCCTCTGGCACCTGCTGCAGTGAGTCAGCCTGCCAGGACACACACACACACACACACACACACACACACACACACACACACACACACACACACACACACACAAAGTCTTCCAAAATCTCTTCTTCGTTTAGCCACTTTCCACTCAAATGATGGCCATTATCACTTTTCAATTACATTTGCAGGACTCAGCTGCTGTTTCAGCGCTGCGCTGTAAAAACTTGAAAATATGCAACCAGGCACTACAACCTGACAACATTTAATTAATCAAAATGCGTTTTTATATAACAATAACATTAATGCCCATTTTCCATGAGTTGAAGTAAAAAATCTTTATCTATGCACACAAAAGGTTTATTTCTCTAAAATGTTGTGTTAGTGAGCATTTCGTCTTTGCTAAGTTAATCCATCTACCTGACAGGTGTAGAGATGCTGATTAAAAAGTATGATTATTGCACAGGTGTGTCTTCAACTGGTCACAATAAAAGGTCACTCTAAAATGTGCAGTTTGATCAAGAAAAAAATACATTTTTTAGCCACTGAACAATGACTATTTCACACAGGGCTACAGATACCAGGGCAAAGTCATGATCAACTCTACTCTGCCTCTGATTTGTTGCCTTTGTTGGTTGGGTTGGTTATGTTTAGGCATGAGGAGTGATTGGTTAGGGTAAGGGCAAGAATATCAGGGTAAGCCCAGGGTAAACCTACAGAGTAGGTAGGGTCATGACTTTGTCCTCCTGCAAAAAACAAAATTGTATTAAACTGTACATTTTAGAGCAGCCCTTTATTGTGACCAGTCCAAGGTACACTTTAATTCTCTTATGCTCACTGACATGGATTTTAACAAATTTGTGAGCAGAATTAGAGAGAAATAAACTTTTTGTTTGCACAAAAAGATTTTGGTTCTTTTACTTAAGCTAATGAGCAAAAGTAAGTGATGCATTTATATCTTTGTTGCGTATATTTATGTTCTAACAAACCAGTTTGCCAATCTTTAATGTGATGTTTTACAGTTGTGAAAACACAATCCATGCGAGAAAAACACCACAAAGTCACATCCAAACTTGCTTCTCTTATGAACTATATGTAGAACACTGGAGATTATACATTTTTTCTTTGCTGTCAATATTTTTTACCCTATTGATATTTTTATTCGGAGACCTGTGATAAAAAAGAATCTTGTTAAGGTGTTTTAACTGGTTGCTGCCAAATATTTTCCACTAAATATCTAGTCGTTTGAGCTGATAGCTCAGCTCATCAATTAGTTGCCAACTAAATTAATCGCCAACTTTTCTGATGATTGATTAATCGGTTTAAGAAAGTCAGAATTCTCTGTTTCCAGCTTCTGAAATGTGAGTATTTTCTTATTCCTTTCTTTGGCGTAACATCTTTGAGTTGTGGGCAAAACATTTGAGGATCTTGGGCTTTGGGAAACACTGATTGACATTTTTCACCATTTTCTGATAATTTATAGACAAAACAACAAGTTGATTAATCGACAAATTGACAGATTAATCAACAATGAAAATAATTGTTAGTTGCAGCCATAAGCTCTACTGTATGTCTAAAAAACAAAGTATTTTTTTATTCCCCGGCTGCTCTTTTTTCTGCTGTTCTTCTTCTTCATCCAGACCAACAAGACCTCACATTTCTTCCTCTCTCTTTTTTCCCCTGTGGTGTTCTTCCTCACTTTCCTCCTCCTCATCATCTTCCTTCTCCTCCAAACCAACATGTTGTGCATCAACCATCCCCACCATCCCTCCTTCCTTTCTCCCTTTTCCTCTCTGAGGGTGTAATGGTGTGATGCCTCCCTCCATCGTCCTCCCCTCCATCCCGCCGCCGCCACCACCCCTCCACTCTCTCAGTAATCAGGGCCAGATGGAGGCAGAGATGGAGTGATGGAGGGAGGGAGGATTGGGTTTGGTCCTAGCAGTGTCTTAGAACGTGGGGAGCTGTCAGCCCTGCAGGGAGAGAGGAATTCTCCAGCAATAAAATAGGGATTTATCACCACTCTACCACAGAGAGGAGAGAGATGGAGGGAGAGGGTGTGAGGCAGAGAAAAGGACGAAGAGATCAAGAAAGTCAGATAGAGAGGGGTGACGTGGGAGAGGAGAGAATAGAGAGGGGCAGAAAGAGAAACCCGCAGAGGGATAAAGAGAGGAGGGGAGAAAAAAACTGATAGAAGACTTTTCATCATCGTAAAGCTTCAGACAGATGAGGCTGAAGGAAGGAACATGCAGGATGATGGACGGAGTTTGCTGCTGAAAAAGGCCTGGAAGGAGGACAAAAGCCCGAAGACAAGAGGAGAACAGAAATTGAGGGAGACAGTTGTGCGATGACACCCGCGGCTCATCTGCTCGCCTGACAATTGCTCTCCTGCCATCTGTAGCATGCAGGAAGGCGAGCGTCTGTCCTGAAAGTAATGCCCAGTTGCGTTCAGGGGATGGGGTGTTAAGCAAAAAGACTCGACCTCCCCTACTGGGCCAAATGAACCTGCTAAAATAACCGCTCTCCACAATCGGCTGTGTAATTGAAACCAGAATGTGCAGGATTTGATAAATTGCTTGACCCTGCAGGAATGTTAAGGTCGTAAATTTTTAGTGCATTTTGGCCGTGCTGAGGTGTGCAGAGGTGTATGTTAAGAGCATGTCTACAGGCCTGTGTGTGTGAGTGTGAGTGTGTGTGTCTGAGATTCACAGAGAAAGACCTGTGTGTGTGTATTAATTATTTTAAAGCATATAGTTGTGTTGAAGTGGCAGGACACAAACGCTTGTGTATGGTAGGGATGCACCCGAATCTGAATACATTGTCTGGGGAAGCACAAATAATGGGATAATGGAGTTGCTTATTTTTAATAAGAAAAAAAGTCTTCTCAACACTGTTAAAAAAGGTCTCATCTACATGCCGAGAATATTCTCCTCAACTGAAAGATATTTCTCCAGAATATATACTGTATATCTTTCCTGCAGAGTTTCTATTTCCAGTGCAAAAAAGAATCTTTCTGCTGATAAAATATTTTTCAGTTTCTGATTTTTCACTACCCCACACTTGCACTTACATTCCCATCAATGACCAGATAGACTATAAATTGTACTTTTGCTTCACACCCTCAGTGATTTGGAACAAAGGAGTAAATTTGGAAAAAAGCAGAGATGCGTAGTGAAAGGGAGTGGACGCATACCTGACATTGCTAAAATATTACAAAAAGATATATTCTGCTTAAAATTTACTATCACCTTGAAATGTGAATTCACAAGAGATGTTTTCATCTCTCAGACGACAGGAGAACCGATAAACTTAATGTCCTATATTGTATGCACCCAAATATGAATATATTAATCAGGAAAGCACAAATAATGCAGAAAACAGATATTTCTTCAATCTGAAGTTCCTCATTATTATAGACCTGAAAGATTATTAATTGTGTTTCTGCTCCTCAGCTCCAGTGGTTTACAACAACGGAGTAAGTTTGAAGATTCTTTCAGGAAAAAGCCAAGATGCCTATTGAAGTTCTGAAAAAGGAGTATGAACATGTCTGACGTTACTGTTTAAAATTTACTTTCAAATGTGAAGCCACAACATGTACTTTAGACACTTAATGTCTAAAATTGTACACACTCAGGATGCACCCAAATTCCAATATCTTATCTGGAAAAGCACAAATAATGCAATGGAAACAAATATTTTTTTAATTCAAATATTTCTCATTATTATTTGGAGAAAAGTCGATGATTACCTCGGCATAGTTTAAAAAGGCTGCATCTGCCTTAATCAATGGATCAAAATATATACATTTTTCAGTATCCCTCAGTTAAAGGTGGAGGTGGCCTTCAGACAGTTCATAAAAAAAAGTTTAGTTAGAAATAAAAAACAGGGAAAGAAATAGATGGAAAGTATAGTATGAGGATGTGGAAATATAATTCATTATTTTATGCCAATATTTAATCTATTTGATGCTTTGAAGGCACAAAATATTAGCTTAGAAAATACAACATTTGTCTGATTTAACAGGATCTGTAAAAACCAAAACTATTTCCAGCCTTTCATCTGAATACAGATACAGATACGGAGACAGATACAAGTACTTACTTCGCTGTGCATCTCTAGGACATGTACAGCGTTTCCGACCATAGACACGCACATGTAGCCGCGTGTACATGCAAGTCAACATTTTCACACTCCAATCAACGAACAGACAGACCATAAACTGTGCTTCTTCTCCACATCATCAGTAGTCTACAACAAACGAGAAGATCTTCTTCAGATTGTTAAAACATTCCAATTAAGGTAAAAGATGTATTCTGCTTAAAATTTCAAAGTGAAAAGAGATTCCTTCATCTCTCAGAGGACAGGAGAACAAATGCACTCTGTGTCCAATATTGTACAGACATATAGGGATGAAATGTTTCGCAATAAACCGTGCTGACAATTCTTCCTGACAATCAGTATTACTGTTTCAAATTTTAATTATCATTAAAGTTGTGTATGGTTGTTGCGCTTTGAAAAATTCATGGTAAATACTGTCCTGCATTAACCAGAGAAAACAAGTCCCCATCAATGTGGTTTTATTTTGTGTCAAGGAAACACTGGCGTGGCAAATGACACATGTAAAATTGTCAGGAGGTTTTCAATATAATACTTGGTAAAAAAAAAAAAAATAGTGTGTGTATCAGTACTTTTTACACTGTGATAATTTTAGTCACTATAATCATATCATGATATAATTTTTTCAAACTGTTTCATTTCTAATATGTATATCACTCCACACATGGAGAGTTTATTTCCATAAACTATACTTTGTTAACTATAATTTGTTGATTCAATGTAGTATAGTATAGTATAGTATAGTATAGTACAATATAGTATAGTATAGTATAGTATAGTATCCGATGCACTGTATTCAAGAATGGACCATAATATGTTAGAAATATTGCGTTCTTGTATAACAAAACTATGAGCTCCCATCTGTTCTGATGATACATTTAAAATGTTTATATCCCTCTCCAGGAGCACATAGTAAAATACTGCTGTTACTGCCACAATCCTCCACATGGATATTAATCTGGACATTTTCTTTAAAGAGATGCTTTGTTTTTACGCTTCAAAATGTCTTCCTTTTTGTGTCTGGAGCAAATGTTGGTGACGAGTGTCTTTCACGTTCATCTGTCTTTATGACTTCTGCTCACATGAGGCTCCAACTCCTTCAAACGTTCTGTGGCTGGCAAAAGTTTTTATACACTCAATAATCTTGTGTTCATGAAGCTGTTTGAAGTGATTTCTCCAAATGTGTTTCAGGCTGTATCTAAATACAACTAACCACAAAACAATGAAAATGATGAGCTTGCAGATCAGTTCTTGAACCTGACTGAGGTTAGTTCAAAGTGTGAATGTGAGGTAAAGTTTTGATAAACTCAGCTAGATTTAAAGCAAACCAGAGTTCTGTTTAATTGGACTGATTTTTCTCTGATTACAACCATGCTCATCTTATGGTTCAATTGTTCAGCTGCCCTCGTGATCCAAGAGTTTCGTATTTGGCAAGTTTTGGCCCAGATGCAGGTTATGAAATGTTAAAAAAAAAGAAAAACTACAGACTTTTCTTACCTTTCTAGACTTGTTTTTCTTTGAATATGTTTGAAAGTATCCCCCCTTCCAGTACAGAAATAGCTTGTTAAGTAAGTTGCTCACACCAGACAAGTTTGCGCTTGTTTCCATAAATACACTGTCTTGCATTGAGACAAGAAAGCAGGTTTGTCCTGTAAGTCTTAGCCTTGAACTTGACCCCTTTTCTTCATGTGCTGCACTGAAGACTTCATTGTGGGGGCCAGGAGATGCTTGACACTAACTAGGTCTTACAAAGTAAGGCAAAACTGTTTTTACCTCTTGCGAATGGCCACACTCAAAAGGGAAAACAAAAAGTCTGCTGTCATAGGGACGAAAAGTGGTAATCGTTCAAGTTGGAAAAAGGGTCCACTCTTTTGGACAGTCTCTCTTCAAGGGCCTTCATGATGTTGTACTCATTTGGCAAGGAAAATGACATAAGATTGCTGGAAAACTGACCCAAAACCACTCAGTTTGAATCATACCAATGCTGTAAGTGTTCTGTCTCAGCTTGCTTGCAGGTGCCAGGTGGTGAATACCAAAAACAATGCAATGTGGATCCTTGTTGATCACACACCAAAGTCTGCACCTACAGCGTTTTTTTTGTTTGTTTTTTTTTTGCTTCCTCAGATCTGCTCAGCAACCTGGTTCAACCAAGACCAAAACAAGACCATGCAGGTGAATGAGGCAATCACAAACCCATCCTTATCCCTGTCATAGTCATCAGTTATGTTATCATCACTGAAAACTTGCAGATGAGGTGTATGAAAAACCAGCCTGTTCTCATTCCCAAATTGTCAGATATTGACATGTGGTTACAACCCCTTGGTGACTCACACAGACTTGCACAGCACCCAACTGTAGAGATACACCAGACTTTTGATGCAGTATAAAGAGGGAGAAGTCTGCTTAAGGAGGACGTGGGGTGGATAAATGCTCAAACAAACAGAACTTTCACCCAACTGACCAAGGTTTATGTGAAACCAAAACATTATTACAGATTTTACAGCACATAATGTTGAGCGTCAACTGACTAACTTGATGTGACTTTCATCTTGTGAGTTGCTTCAGGGACATTACATGAAATATGATTTACTTATTGGAACCTGAAACATGGTCTTATCCTAAACCTGCCCAAGGAGTTTTTGTACCTAAAAACTGTGACCAATTCGCAAGGTTAAGCATGGCTTAAAAAGGCTTTCTGGCAGAAAGATGTCATGGATTCTTGGTGCATCAGTATGCAGTGCCAAGGGGTATGACAAAGCAGTGTTGGTGGTTGACGAACTGGGGAGAAAAGTGTCTTATAGCACTGGGAGTGGGTTAATATTAGAGTGAATGGACAGCCTGGTGTGCCTCTAAGAAGGCTTTCACACTGTTGCACAATATCAGCACATTCCAAAGTGGGATAACCCTAACGTTAGCACAGGGCATGCTGGCCCTGCTCCAGAGCAGAGTTAGCCCCGAGTTTGCAGGGTTATCCCCTGAAAATAGACTAAACACAGGACTGAAAGGTTCCTGTGTGCAACGGGGCTAAAAGATCAAAAGAGTAGTCCTGGAACATTCTACTAATCCAGAGCTGATAGAAGTGCAATGTGAATTGTATAGCCCTGAGCTTAGGTTGGGCTAACAATGTGTGTGTGAATGGAGGCCACATAACCCTAGGGTTACCTTTTAGCCCTGTGCTTAGCCCTGGGCTAAGTATATCCAGTGTAAAAAGCCTACCACATGCTAAAGAGTAGATTGTGTGGTTGTCTGAGACATCCGAGGGTTGTGACAGAACATTAATCAATCAACAGATCAATCAAGTTACTCAAGAAGACAATCATGGGCTAACTCTGATTAGTTCTCTAACTCTGACTAGTTAGCCCAATGGCAACAAAACCTGAGTGGTATAAAAGCCCTGGAAGTAAAAAAAAAAAAAAAGAGTATACAGTTCATGTATATATGAACTAGCCTCCATGTGTATGTATGTCAGCAGTGCTGAGGGCATGGAGAGCCCAGCCAGGACCAGAGGGCATCGAGAGGTCAACACAATGTAAACAGAAACTGCCACACGATTTACGATGTTTCCTGGCTGCTAAGACGAGGGGTCTGCACATTCTCACAATCATAATTGCTTTTTGCAGCTTTTCAATCAACCTGACTCAGAGGACATTGTTTTTGTATTTTTTCACCTCTCATTTTTCCCCCTTGTCATCAGGGAGGCTGCTCTATGTGTCGGTAGCTACCCCTGCGTAGCTGTGATTCGGCTCTAAACGTAAGCAAAAGTCTAAAACCCCAGGATTCTTTCCCTTTTTTCCTCTTTTCGTAATTAAGAGCAGACGTGTCTTTCTCTCCCTCTATTTCCCTCGCTCTTTCGAAACTCCGACATTGGCCACTTTGGCCGACTGAGGAGGGGAAACCCAGTCACACATGTGGACATCTGGTTGGACATGGAGAGCATGCAGACCCACAGCATTTCAACCCCCCCACCCTACCCCCTCCTGTTGACAGTCGTTACCTGTGCCCCGGCAGGCCCTCGCTGCCCCAAGATAAAACGACCTCTATCCAGAGCCAGACGCATAAATATTTCTCTTTCTATTTTCCAAAATAGCTTTTAATTTTACAAGTTTTATGGCCCTAATATTAAGTGCATATGTTTTACAAGACACCGTGTCCTCTGCCTCACCCCTCGGGTTCACTATGGGAGTTTTTTTTTTCTTTCGTCTTCTGAGAGAAGAAGGGAAGAAAAGTAAAAAGCATAAATGGTGGGGAAAGGTAAGCCAGAAAAGGATTTTTCTGTACATCTTTCCACATGTTCCACCTGAATCCTTGTGGGATGTAGATAATTCCTAGCAAAGTTTCTTTTCTCACCTGTTAGCACTACAAACGTAGTAGGACTGATGATTTTACACCATTCAAATGGCAGAGAAACAGGCAAATAAATAAGAAGGGGTGACAAGTGGATGAAAAAATAAAAAAAGGATGTTTACATTTATTTTACTGTGTAAAACTTGCAATCAGCATGCATTTCTAAACAAGTATGTGTTATGTTGGTTGCTGCTTTACCTCAACTAAGGCATTTTCTCTATAACTATTTTGCTTTTCCATGTGTATCTGTGTTTTTGGCCTCTCCATGACCTCTTCCTCTCCCTCCATCTCTTCAACATCATGCACATGTGTTTCAATGACCATTTACAGCATAAAACCCTGATTCATCTTTCCTGCAACAGATTTTTAAATTTCATCAGCATATGTGCATGAGCTCAAGCTCTATTAACTTGAAAAGAGCGGCATCTGAGACAATAATAGGATCAAAATACACTTGGTATTTATTGAAAAGTTTATTTATTGATCTTATATAATATAATTCAAACCTCTAAGTACAAAGATCATAAAGGAAAAAGTTTCCTCCTTCCAATAATGCTTTACAGATTTGTCACTCTAAACACAGAGATAACATCTCATGACATGAATAATGGATAACATCCCAAAGATAACTGTCTTTCAAGTGAAATATATAAAAAATGTAAATCATAAACAAAGGAAAATGCCACAACTGCAACTCCTGAGATTAAAGGCGTTTCCAATGCAGTAACTTTTCCTTTGGAGGAACCCAGTTTGCTTCCACTGCAGGAAACAGGTTCTAAATTAAGCTTAGCGAAAATTATTTTACCCTCAAAAAAGTCCCTGCTCTGCTCCCTGCTGAAATCTGCAACAAACCAATTTGTTTTTTGTTCATTGTGCTTTTACACGTGAACGTGGAGTAACAGAGGAACGCATTCAACAGTTGAACTGACGACAAAGTCCAGGCCTTGTTGAGAACTTATGTTGAAGAAGAAATCCAGTGAGAATAGGAGAGATCGACCAATAATGGTAAGCTGTAAGTGAAAATCTCTTGCAAGTTATGTGGGCTGAACATTGTTTATAGTGGAGAAGAAGTTTGAAAAATGTAAACAAAATTATAGATTGCACTACAGAGTTATATAGCATCACTGTCGTTGTAATTATGTGTAATTTGTCTAATCTTCGCAAGTCTTTAGACCACAGTGGATACACAGACAACAACTGCCTGAGTGAACAACACATAATCACTCTCACTCAGTGGCCCTACACTTCAAACTATGATATGGAAGGTACCCCTCTAGTGTTAGTGTTGTACTCAAATTAGCGGTAATATACAGTATCTGCAATGCCTGGATAGACTTTGAAAAATGGAGGCACAAAAACTTGGTTTAGGCAACAAAATTACTTGTTTAGGTTCAGGAAAAGATCACACATTCTGTAACTTAAGGTTCAACGTAAAGCAATAATAAATGTGTATTCTGAGTTTGTCACACCACAGAATGAATGATAAAAAATTCACTAAGAATATAAAATTAGGTCTCAAAATCCATTGTCTCAGTGTCAAACACCATTACAACCTGAAAACAACCTGAAATAAGGACGCTTGAGCATCATTGTTGGACATGTACAGACATTTTTGAGCCTCGAGAGCCAGAGGATGGTGACAGGATGGTATATCTTTTTTCTTTTCTTTCTCTGTGTCGGGTCGTTGGAACTGAAGTCAGATGAAGTGAACTGCTGGGCTGATTTGGACTGAGGGAGTCACTGAGGGTTCGTTTGTAACTGACCGTTAGGGAGGAAGAGGTGAGGGGGAGCGGTGTGGTTCGTGTGTCGGTTCATAAGGTATACATAGTGTTGGGGGACTGCTCTGGCACAAGTCAGATACCAGGTCCGCTGAGAAAAACTACACAGAACTACACAGTTCTCAGTCTTTTCACATGTTGATTGCAACTATTTTCTTTATCCTGCCAGTCGGGGATTTCTAACATGCATAATGTGTTTAGAAGAAAACAGCATTGACTTCTGGTTTCACACAACACAAAACGCCAGTCTCCTGGTGATAGTCCTACATTTGTCTATCCCATTCATCCACCACACTGCCTCCATATGTGGAATTTCTCACTCTTTATATTATGTCACCTGACTCTGACAGCACATCAGTACATAATGCTAAAGGGGTACCACACATGAAGCATAATGACACTGACCAAGCTGCCACATTTAATGCTTTGAGGATGAAAATAGGCTGGAACAAAATGTTAAGTTCCTCCAAAATTAGTTCCTGGGACTAAACATTCCGGGTACTCTGGGTGGAAACGCAGTTTTAGTTGAACAGTCAAGCCAATGCGACAATGAGTTTAAAGAATTCTCAAAGTTTCACTTAGGATGTGTTTTAAGTTTGCAACGGCGGAACAAAACATCACAGGTTTCACTTAGTGCTGAAGTAATATTAATGTGAAATAGGATATAAAGACAATATTGCGGCAAATGAAATAAGAGAAAGCTAAAAACTTAGGGGATTTTCTGACCCTACGTCTTGTTAGAACTGTTTATCATTGCACTGACAGTAAACAGCATTGTCCATGTGCCTCTCTGCAAGACATCCCAGTTCACAAGTGCAAAACAGACATCAGAACAGGCCCAGCATTGCCTCAGATGAAATACACCACAATAAATCCCCCAGCGTATATCTCCAGCATGCTTGCATCACGCTGTCCGGTGTGCTCAGATTTAGCTCCAGTGGTGACATGAGTTACAGCCCCATGTCTGAAACCACCTTGTGAGGATTTATCGCTGTGGCATACAACTCTGAATGAAGGAATATTTGGATGGGGGGAAGACAATTGAGGAGAAAGGGGAAAAAATAGGAAAATTGATCCATTTGCTTTGGGTTGAGACAGAAGCATTTGGATGAAGGACAGCGGCGGGATTGTGGTGAAGAACAAAATGGAAGAGATATGGTCTTGTTCCAAAAGGATAATAAATAACTGGATGTCTGTAATTGACAGAATAATAAAATTTTAATGGCATCAATCTTCTATCTTAAAGATATAATCACGAAGAAACTTTTTTTTAATGAAACAGATGTTTTCAAATGTTTTTGATAAATGAGAAATGTTTGGGAGGGAGCAATGGAAAAGCCATCAGTTTTGTTTTATCGCTTTCACTTAACAGATGTTGGAGACAGAGAATGATGAGAGAATCCGGCAGAAAAAGTCCCCTCATCCTTTGTCCCTTTCGCTACTTTCCACGACCAGCTGATGCAAAACAACGGAGATTCAGCCAAATGATTAATGTGAGTTTCTGCATCTGCTGTTCCAACCACCAGATGCTTGGTAGTTCTTTTCTCAGAAAAAATCTCTGGCAAACAGGAAGTGAGGCATTTTAAATTTCTGCAATAACAAATTATTTGGGATAAACAATGAAAAGCACTGTGTATTTAATTTGAGTCATAATTTAAAGATAGAAAACAAAGAACAACAACAGAAACTTCTTCAACACCTAAAGATCCTCCAAAAAGACCTTTGGTGTTGCACAAAGTTTCCAGGGATCCTGGAACCTTTTTAGGTACTGAGGGATGATCTTCATTTTGACAAGAGTGACCATCGTCTAAATTTAGGTTCACGAGCTGTTGGTCGTGGGCTGAAAAGTCCCTGCTTGAGGCCTAATGCATTCTAATTTCTGAGGAACCACTGGGTTTGAGTACAGAGTGCTGAAAGTCCCAAATACAGGCCCCCAGGCTTCAGACAGAAAGCAAGAAGTGGTTGACAGCAGTATAAATAGAGCTCGGGAGTGGAATTCATTGTAATATTTATTGAAGTTTAAATATAGTTATATTGTTGATTTCCCAGTGACTGTAAAACCATTTGAGATAAAGAGAGCAACAGAGTGTATGTTTATTTGCTTTTTTTTCTTCCAAAGTGGCCACATACAAAGAATTATAGTAATATAATTTGTGAGTTTAGTTGCTGAAGCTTCTTAAGTCTTGAGACGAGAACCAGTACAGTAAAATGATTTTCAAAGAATTGTATTGTTTTAAGCAACTTGCCAATTTACAGGAGGATAAAATCCACTGCATTTAAACTGGAAGTGTCTTCGATCTACTCATTCTTCTATGTAATAACATCAAGCCACTGTCATCCAGTTTTTCATTTTCTCTCATTTCTCTACAGACTTTAGCTGTGGCAAAAAAAATACATATGACTTTAGCTTCCAGATGTTTTCCAAAACTTGTCGGTAAGTGGTCTCTCATTATCTCAAGTGGTGTGAATCTAACAAAACAGCTGGAGGAAACAACGAGAGCTGATCTGGAACAAAACAAAGTTTGAGGGCAAAACCCCTTTTGTGCTGAACGTAAGCACAGGCGCTCCCATCTTGACACGCAGATTACTCACAGCTTGAATTTGTTTTATTCTTGCTCAAATGTTTTGTCATTAATGAACTTCCATATATCTGGGAGGAGTGCAAAAACTAGCCGTGACCCCTTATCACCATGGATCTTGCCAAAATAAAAAGACAACAATCTCTCAGATTATCACAAGGCGAATCACAAGCCAATTAACGGGGGAGCACAGTCTCATTTACATCAACAGTGTGACAGAGATGTTTTCTGAGTAGGTGGAAGCTGATTCATAGACAACTCCAGTCTTGTTCTTACAACTCAGCTGCAGTTTTGGGTGTTTTTCGTAAAGGTAATTCTCAAGGAAAAGGAGAGACTGTCATGTCATGTCTTCTATCCATATTGGGTGAAAAAGACAGAGGAAGATGGACATTTTGCTCAGGAAACAGAGAAAGGAGTGAGCTTTTAGGGGACTTGCCCTAGGGCCCCTCCCCTACAGGGACAAATTGGTGTCAAGTCTCTGTATCCAGGAGGATTAAGTGTGTGTTTGCTTTGCGTTCAAAAGTGGTGCTGAGGACAAAACAGCTTGAGTCCCCACACATCCACACAACCCACAAAGACACTAATGTTTAAGCCCAGACAGGGAGGAGATGGCTAATCTTTTCACCTAATCTGTGCACACACACAAATGCACACAGTCTTCTTGGACATTTAAATGATGCTAGAGCTGCTGTCCTCAGACTGCAATTACATGCAATTAAATTTTTCGATACTTATAACAGGAAAAATGAAGCATATAGTTCAACCTGTTTTCTGTACTTAGATATGCTATGGGCTAGCCTCATCTATGCTGAAAGGAAAACTATATTTTGAACATGGTTAAAAGATGTTGCTGAGGGACCTGTAGTCTCTTCTCAAGTAGATTAGCTAGCTAGTTACCTAGCATTTTGCCACTGAGCAAACCACTTGTTAACCAGCTAGCTGACGACTGAAAGGAGAAAGTTGACCGAGGTTCTAAAAAGGGTGGCAGTTAGGAAGGGTCAATTATGCTGTTGTGACAACATAACTCTTACCGCACTGGATTCACAAGGAGTTGAATGGGTTGGATGGCAGCCATGCAAAGTACAGGACTTGAACTCCACAGTCCCAGATTTGTTTCAGAACTCCTCCAACAAAAGCGCATTGGTTAAGGTAAGGAAACATTGTAATTTGGGCTAGATTTGGGCGACAAAAGCGCTTTGTTTAGGGTTAAGAGAGATTGTCATTTAAGTTAAATATTAATTTAAAAAATCTCATGTCCCCAGTCACTGCAGACTTTTGAATAATGTCACTTCAACATGAATGTCTTTTGCAAGATTGTCTATTTTGATGGAGAAGAAGTAACATATCCTGTCAATTAACATGTTACAGTTTAAAAAAAAATAAATAATGGAAAATACATTTTACTGATATGTTCAGCATCAACATTTCTGCAACTTGGCGGGTACATAAATTAACGACATTCCTCATTATTTTATTAGAAAACATTACTGGGTTGGCATTACGTTTCCCTCAAAATGTATTTGCTGTTGCAAATTAGTTGTATATGAGCATAATTCCTAAGAGACAAGGAAAAATATTGAATTTGTCAAATGTCAGTACATTAACTACAACAGCAGTATAAGTCAACATAACAACATCGCTACAAATTATGCAAAGAATGTGACTTCTGCTCCTCTCTTCTGTCACCCTTTAACAACAATATAGTTTCATATTCTGTAAGACAGACCGTGTCTCCACCCATCCACAACCAAACTCACGTCCATGTATGAATTTTCTCTTTAAATATTGGACACTAATCATATGAAATGATGAGTCTGAGGTACTGCCCCAGCAGTAAAAGTACAAACTAATTAGAGGAGTACACTCGGGAATCCCAAAACGGTATTTTAAAGTGTACACTTGAGGGACCCTCCCTCATCTCTTCCTTATGACAGCTCATTTATAAGGTAGGCTTTTTGGAAACTCCAGCTCTGAGTTTGCATGATGACATCATAAAGTACCTGTGCTTCACAGGACAAACATTTGCAGGACTGATTTGGAAATATTTCACAAACTCCCTCAAATCTCCTTTATTCTCTCTCTTCACTTCTTATTTCCAGCTTTAAGTCGTGTCCAGTTTGTCAAACCCAAACACAAAATCAAACCAGCTTTTCTGTTCAACCTCTCCTCTCCAACTGACGCTTCATTTTTCTCTGATGCTCAACGGACCATAAACCCCTCGTCTTGGACCGCACTCCTCGAGCTTGTGTGTTTTAGAGAGCCTCCTTGTCCATAATGCCATATAACATAAACACATTGCGTTTGATTGGTAGACATAAACATTGACTGTGGCTGGAGCACAGTTTAACGCCAGGCCACAACTCACGGCCGCTGTTAACGGGCTCGCTGCCATAACAGAGGAAAGCCAAGGCCAGCCGCTGCCCTGTGCACTCAGGGGTCACAGAGGAGGACAAGACAGGGTAAGAATGCACAGATAGATAGATAGATAGATAGACAGACAGACAGACAGACAGACAGACAGACAGACAGATAGATAGATAGATAGATAGATAGATAGATAGATAGATAGATCAGCAGATAGAAGTGCAACTTTTGACCATTTTTAATCTGCTGAGGTAATCATGGAACTGACTTTTTCCAAATATTGATGAGCAACTTTGGATAGAAGAAATATCTGTTTTTCTGTGCTTTCCCAAATAATGTATTCAGATTTGGGTGTATCATTGCCTTAAGTCATTGTGGAAAGTCACAGTCATTGCGAAGCATTGCATCATTTATTTGGGCACATTATTCCTGGTAAAATTGAGGCTTTTCTGACAAGTCAACATGCATCACAATCAATTTACCCATGCATAGAAAACAATGAATGCTGGTGTTTTGACATGTGTCATAAGCTGCACATTGGCCTCAGCTTTACACATATTGGCGGTCCTCAGTTAATGAGCAATTGCACCTGTTAATAATTAACTGATGTGTTTTTGAGCATAGAAATATTAAGCATTCATTTTGTCACTGGTACATCGGATCGATTTTTATTGGATCTTCGAAATACAAGATGACTGTTGCCAAATAATAGTATTTGGTGAAGTATTCATGTCCTGTAAATACAAACTAAGAAACACAAGATAATATGAGGCTCGAGTAAGTTTTGGCATGATAATACTAACGCTTAATTTCTTTGCTAAACGCTGGCTGAGGGGTCTTTGGAAGATTCCTGTGGTCATTTAGAGCAATCCTTCTCAGAGACACAAGTGGCTCACAGGAGATTTCACTTGGGTCACCAAATAAATAAAAGATTATCATCTTTTATTTATTTGATGAGGTAAGCTAAAATGTCCTACACTCTTAAAAGTAAGGGTTCCAAGGGTTCTTCCTGAAGGGCTGGGGCTCTACCAGAAGCATTTGCTTCTGAGGAACCTTTTTTTGAAGAAAAGGTCCATCAAGAGTTCTTAGTAAGATTAAGCATTGCATTAAGAACCCTTTTTTTCCATGAAAGAGTTCTTTGAGGACTGTTGATTCTACTTTCGTAGGGTGTTCTGTTTGGAACTTTTCACAGATGATTTAGGTAGAACCCTTTATGTTGGGTTCTAGGTAGAAATCTCTGAAAGGCTTCTAAGTGGAACCTTTATAAAAGGCTATGCCTGGAATCAAAAAGGGTTCTCCTATGAGGACAAGCCAAAGAACTCTTTATGGTTCTAGTTGGCACCTTTATTTCTAGTTATTTCTAACTCAGCATGCATGCATTAATTTCAAGATTATTTAACATGTATGTTTTCAATAACACATCGAGCTAATCTAAGGCGATGTGGGAATGGCAGTAAAAATGGTCAGGAATGTTCATTTATGCTCAAATTAACTATTCCCAAGATTTCTACTGATAAATTGTATCGTGAACTGGGTCATGATGGATTGTGATTTAAAAAAAAAAAAAAAAAAAAAAGTTTGGAAAACACTGAATTAGGCGATACCTAAAGCAGATACTGTACATAATACAATACCAGTCTCCATACATACTGTTGAAAGAATCCAACGCTCTATCCTGGTGGTTGTAGACTATATTTAGCCACCTGCACCTCCACAATGGATTGCTAATTGATCTGCGACACACCCACAAGGTAATTAGTGAATCATGATAGCATGTAGCCTTTTGTAATTGAACTCCTCACTTGCACATGATTAACCGCACTGTGGTGTTAAGTACATAACCAGATGTGATGATCTGTCAGGATATGTTTAGAATATACAATCTAGGTCTTGTTTGCAGAGTCTTGTGTGTTTCTTCAGCTTGATAAAAGTGATTACACTGGCACTGCTACCATCAGTCCAAGTGATGATGCTGATAGATGTCATTATTAGCAACTACATGAACAAACTGTCACCTTTTCCTAACATGATGATCTGTTTTGCGTTTGTCTTGTTGCAAACATTAGATGTCATATTCTAATGACAGCACTGCAACATGACTTCTGTTTGTCTTGTTTTATATTGGTTGGTTTGATTATATGGAAATATGTTTCAGAGAAGTTGCATTTTATCACAAAAACAGGGAGAAATGTATGCCTACTTTATTTGTAATATAAATTAGTTTGTCTTATGCATAATCACATCACAGTGCATGTATTTAGTAAAGGAAACTGCAACTTCATATTTTTTACTCAATATATGTGTTATATTTAACAATTATCACATCATTGCTCTACATCATTGTTCTTTGACTTCTGTGACCCTCCAGTTCTTCTATTACCATAAACCAGCTTTTCTAAAACTTAAGGTCATGACCTAAAATGGGCAAAAGTCCTGTTTTTATTGATTCACCAATTGCAGAGCAAAATGCATAATAATGCTATGATATGATAATTCATTTTCCTAATTAAATAGAAGACGAGAGGGCTGTGCACATAGTCATAGAACAAGAGTTACATCCAGTAACTGCTATTTCTTTTTTCTTCATGTTGGTCGGTTTAGCTAAATAAACATGATGCAATTCATTTTGTATTTTTGTAAGTTTAGGTCAGACACCAGACAAAAAAATCTCTTCTAGGCCCCTTGGTGAAGAAGTTTGGGAACCCTGGACTACAGCCATGCACCGGCTAGGAACCTGCAGGTACTCTGTACAGGTAAAAATATATATTTCTATAAATTCAGGGGTACAGGCACAGGTGAAAATGAATTAATTGTGGGTAAATAGCAGGTAATAACAATACTATAACACATACAATACAATAATATGATTTTATGCCCTGAGGAAATCACAAATGAAAATGATTGCACAGTATTTTTGACATTTAAATCCGCAAAACTTAATCAGCATTCATTGTGGAATTCTAAAACACGACCTTTGACCCCACACTGACCAACTAACATGATACCACTGTCTGATCTGAGGCTGGTTAGAATGGAAAACATAAAGGCAAACATGGCCAGTGCTCAGTACCAAATTACGGACAATACATTGGCCATGGTCAGGCCGAAAGTTTGGGAGGTATTTGGTGACATCAGAGACTGAGATAATAATGTTGTCAGCGGCTTTGCTGCTTGTAAAAAGTGCCAAAAATGTCTTAGCGTTTGATAGCTACAAGCTATCATCATGCAACATCATGGCTGAGTTAACACATTGACAGCTGTGGAGAATAAGAGCTGCAGCAATTGATAGATACTTTTCCAAGAACACAAGTGACTGATAAGTGATAAGTGAGTGAGTGTGGGTGTATAATTAATCACAGGTACAGTTCATTAGACTTGTATAAACAGCTCCGGACAGGCCTGAATTTGGGATAATTGTGTATAAACAGTCAGTTGTAGTGCTCAGCTTAGCGGGTGTGGGTCTGCAAAACTGGACAGGACTCTATGACTCTGGTCATAGACAGATTCTTCACAAAGCAATAACAGTGACACGCTATCTACTATGTGACCGATATCTATATTGCTATAAACAGGACATGTGTTTTCCACTGGTTTTTATAAAAATCCTAATATAAGTCTTAAATTGTTCTGTCCTCAAAGAATGTATTATTATACAGGCTTAAAAGATGACCCCTCACTTCCAGGTAATGCTAAACCATAATGTGCTTCATCTTCATGCCAGCAATCAATACATGAGAGTGGGTACTGTGTTTTTTTTTAAATAGCACATACCATATTTGGACACTTTAAGACTTCAGCTTCACTTGCATGCTCATACATGTAAATACACACGCTCAGGTTACATTCTCACACAAGAGCTTCTTATTTACCTAGAAATTGTGTTTGGTTCATTGGCGTTCCATTTGGAGGTGATGACCCTGCTTATCTGGAGTCTAATAAATTCAGCTGTGTTTTAGTCTGCTAACACTAACATACCTCGACGTCATCCATCACGGGGCTTAACAATAGCCATGTCTTCAGCTGTTTCTGCGCTGCTAAAAGCTTTTCATGCGAAACCTGCAGAGCCGCTGATGTGTGCGTTCATGTACATGTGTGTTGAGGCTTCAGAGTGTTTGTGCATGCATGAGTGTGTGTGTCCAGGGGCCTGCAGCTTTCTCTCTCAAGCCTCTTATCAGATGGATGTGTTTGATATCTCCACTGCGAAGGATTTCCCATATATACATAAACAACCCCTGAACCACAGGCAGGTTGCACTGACGGAGGTGCGTCGTCGAGACTCTTACATGTTTAGGAGTTCTGTTTCAGTGCTCTTATGTCGGCCACTTTCCAGTTCAATCTTTCCCCTAAACTACATTAAACAACATAAACCCAGCTGATGAAAAATGGCCTCATATTCGATTTTTCTCCCTCGCTGACACCAGTGCCGGTTTATTTAAAATGCCGTGTGACGGTTAAACGAAGGAGCATGTGACTAAGAGGAGTGACGTCTTCATTGGTGTCAAGCTAGCTAGCACTTTGGCCCGTCAGCGTCTCATGGGGCTGCATCATCCATTTGCATAACAAGCCGCCCTCGTGACACCGCCGCCTCGACAGATGTCAGCCTCGTGAGGGAGGCTGGTCATGTCCTTTCATCATTTCTCAGCTTCGTTCACTTTTTTTTTTTTTTTTTTTGTTCTGGCTCTTTCTCTGCTTCTGCAGTACACATTTTTATTTTGAGGTGAGTCACGTCTCATCATCAAGGCCTTGCCGGAGTCGTCACAGTGTTTGAGGAGTCGCTTGACAGTCATAAACATCATGTGAGGACATAATAAAAGTGGATCATTTTTCAGGGGGAACATATAAAGTTTCACACCAGATTTTATTGGAATGAAAGAACTCTTTTATTTTGGTTTTAGCTAACAAGTCATTGGGGGTATTATAAATTATATATGACGTATTATGAACTGTAATAACTGTTTTCCTTTTAGCATCTGTAAAGCTCACTGAAACTTGCTCTTAGCACAGTGCTGGCAATTTAGTCATTACTGGCAAAAATCTGCTTCTTCAGAACAAGTTTCTAACATGTTCTAACATGTTTCTAGTACAAGTCAACTTGCCCCAAGAATTTTAGAAATATTAGTGTCTTTAAGCACAAATTGCACTGGACCAGTAGTAGAATTAAGTTTAATTTTAGAAAATATAAGTTGATTTGCATTGGGAGAAAGTTGGAAAAAAGTCAGAAATTTGTTACGTGTTTTATGGAATTGCAGACAAAAGGGACTCATGTAGAGGTATATTGTAGTAAATGAAACTATTGTTACAATACAAGTAAAAATTCTTTTCTTTTTTTATGATTTCAAATTCAATTTTTTTGAATGCCTAATCGATTTCTTGATTGCTGGATTGATTTTTTTTAAATTCCCAAAACAATACTAAATCAGTCAAGTGATTTTTTTAAATTCATTTTTTGAATGCTGTTTTTGGATTGCTGAACTGATTTTTTTTTATTGCCCAAAATTACTTTTATAAATATAGAAATAATTAGTGCTTAGTCCATTAGCTCGATGCTGACACATCTCCGGTGTCGATGCTGACACAATTACCCTTAACACGTTCAGGGAAATTAGCATTGTGATTGCTGTAATATTATCTTAACAAACAGATCCATTTTGCTTAAACCAGCATGTGTGCTCAGACTTTCAGCCATGTATTTCTGGCTCTGTGGAAACAAACTAACAGTTGTGGACTTTATTAAGGACATTGCAACATCTAACATTTTATTTCAAAAAGTATTGCATTTACTAATTTCATATGCAGTTTAGTCAATGACGCTGCTTAAATAAAACTCCAACAGACATGCAGTGTGTATTGTGTTTGGAAATATCAGTCATATACAGTTTCTAGAAGTGCAGAAGTTCACTTTTTACCATGGTCTACTGTTAAAAAGGCAAACAAAAAATTGCAATAAATCATAATATCAAATCACAGTACTTGTAAAATCGTAATACATATCGAATTGGCACCAAAATATTGTGATAGTATCAAATCTGGAGACTTGTATCACCTCAGCCATGTATGTAATAGTGGCAGGCAGCAGTGCTAGTGGTTTTTGTTTTCCTTGTGTGGCTAAACTGGCATTAGACATGCATCCACACACAGCACATGATAACTATCCTGTCTACACCATGCTCTTTTCAATAATTATCCTTTATATCATACTCAAAAGCAACCAAAAATTGCTATTGGAAACTGAACTGAGGGATATAGCAGCCACAACATTTCATAGAGGGCTCAGAAGTGAAAAAAAAAAAAACATATGTCAGCTCAAAGACTCTCCTTCATATTTGGTTGGAGTAGTAAGTGGCCGTTGGTGCTCCCTGCTGTTTTACGTCACAGGGGAAACATCTTTATCATGGCGTATATTATTCCAAAACACAGCTTCCTGCGTGGAAACGATCCCCCCCTGTCTTCGGTCTGCCTGCCTCTCTGATAGACTACATTGCTTCTTATAAACTGTCCATGGTCCATAAATTGTGCAGCGCCGAGCATAACACTGCACAGTGTCGGCCTGCAGGGACACGCACGTTCAGAGCCCCCGCCTCTTCACTCTCTCTGCCCTGGCTGAGATTTGCTTAGTAAATTGTGCGATGAGATCCCGGGGTTTAGGGAAAAGACAGAGAAAAATTGGTTCGGCGAAAAGTTTGAAACATGCCGTTTCCCTGTGAATGAGCGTGCTCATCATACAACCCTGCAGGTTTGACATTTATTCACTTTCTATATGAAAAACATAGATGGTATGAAGGTAAGACAGTCCAGACCCTGCGAACAGTCCATAAGTCTGGGCTTTATATTATTATTATAGTATTTTATTTCAAGGCATAATATGCAACAGTTTCCTAAAAAAAACAATCTAAAGACCACATAAACATTATCGCATTCAATCGTCACTTATGACCCACTAGAAGTGTGTGGTGGTGTCTGTATTTTCAAGCCCTCTTCTTGTGTTTCCTTATTTTCTCATTATTTTGCTGTGCTCATGACATTTTACCAAGCCAAAATGTCGGTATTTGACAGGCTGGGAATGAGACACAGTAATAAACTATCTTTCTGTTGTGTTTATTAACAACTAGGACAAATCCTACTGATTCTACCTTTAACCTTAAGCCTGCTGACTGGGGTTCCTGCAGAACCCAGAGGTATACTTGCTGTCATATCTCACAGGTGCTTTATTCTATCATTACAATTTTTCATGACCCTGTCAGTTAATTTGTTCCTAATGACTTCATTTCATTGTTTTTTGTAGCTGTTTTAATTGCTGCTTTTAAAAAACACCAGTGGAACTATTTATTAATTGAGTTTGTGTTTGCCATGGGTCCTTAAAGTATCACACACTCTCAGGGGGGAGGGGGACACTGACAGTCACAGATGCAGCAAACACAAATGCCCTCATGCTATCTGTCTATTTACATTTTACACAATGTGTAAATTAACTTTCCTAAAATAATAATAATCTTTTTTTTCTTCAGACAGCATGAATTACGTATCTAATAACATTATAAGAAACAAATAAGTTAACATTTTGCTATGATAGTTGTTTTTTCAGTACTTTATTCTTCAGAAGTCATTGTTTAATATGTAGGATGAAGGTTAAAATACATAACTTTTAAGCTTTAAATCCTTATTTTTACTTCTAGATGTTTTGAATAAACAACACACATAATTATACTGGGGTTGCATGCCCTCTGCTTACTCTGTCTGTTATGTAAATGTTATATTATATATATGTGCCATTGCATTAATGTGACAAGTGGCTTGTGACTTAAGTTGAAATGCAACACAGCCATCGTCTCGCCAGTCTGGGATTGCACTCTGTCATACTATGGAATAAAATACATGAAATTAAAGCCCCTACATGTCGGATTTAAATATTTTATCTTTGGCGGCCAGCATAAAAAGACGCTTCCTCAGACACTGAGACTGACATGTTAAAAACAACACACTGCCTGCACCAATTGCCACCAGGATTGTTGCATTTTTCCACATAACAATTTTAAGGATGCATAAACGTTCTGCACAGGGGCTTTAAGAAACATGGATGCTGAAATGTGTGTGTAATGAAAATCTGTCAGAACTGGCTGTAAAAACTTTATGTTTTGAAAGCAAGACTTTGGGTACAATTAGCAACAAATAAAATTAATTTAGAAGAGGAGTTATTATAGTACTTTAATATTGTAGTGGACCACCTGGAAGTTTTATGACCAAATGTCCCTTTAAAAGGGAAAAACAGAATGCACACACAGCAATAAACAACGAATGTGATACCAGAAATAACATCTGTGTTATGCTGAACAGTTTAAATGGCAGAGCTTCAGCAAAGAGGCAAATTCCTGAAATCCACAAAGATCAACAAGCAAACAGAAGTGGCTAAACCTCTTTTCTAACACACATTTAGTGTGGTAGAAAAACAGCTGAGTGGACGGTCCTTAATCACAACCAAATCAAAAGCATAAAAATATAAACAGAAGAACAGAGGAAGTTGTTTGAGAGACATTAACTGAATAAAAAAAAGGAAGAGGAAGAAAAACTCTACTGAGAGTGCAACTAATATGTAAACTGGAGCACAAGAGTCTAAAGTAGCTGAGACTCTTACAGTAATCAAAGTTTTACTTAATTAGAGAAAAGTAAAGAAAGTTGAATCACAAGGGATGGACAGAAAATAGCCTGCTGGAGAATACTGCATGTGTTTTTACTGAAGACACTCTCCTGTTGCTCTGTCCATCTCCTCAAATTAAATACTAAGGTTACATTTAAGTGACTGTGCAGTAGGTCAAAGCTGCTCTCACTGTTACAGTCGCCCTCACTCACACACACTTGAGGCTGCATCTCTAGCAGGCGTGGAGAAACAGAGACAAAACAACAGCAGAGATGAAGACGCACATTGTCACCGTTGGAGGGTGGAAACCGGCTGACAGGGTGAGAGCGCGTGGAGGAGCTGACATTTTTCTTTCCCCATCACTGATGTGAGGCTGATGAATATGCGAGAGGGCTGCAGCACATTCACAGCCTTGCTTCCATCAATTACTACAGTGAGAATGTGGAAGACAAACTCTTTCTATTTCCAGCTTTGTTTAGACTAAATCCCACATGCAAGTGAAGCTCTGTTTACAAAAATAACTCCAGTATAAAGATTATTTCTTAATGAAAAGCACCTCTTGTACCTCTTCTGGAATTGTGACAAATATGCATGTTACTGAGAGTTCTCTGCCAGCTCTGACTGAGCTAAAAACATTTCAAAAATGTCAAATATTCCTGAACTCTTACTGAACCATTTAACTTGTTATTTGATTATATTATTGTAAGCAATCTTAGGCTATATTTTCACTGGGTCACAGCAACAAATATCAATTTAATCTAATATTAGTTCAATGCAGAGTCCAGCAAAAATAAATTTTAAATGAGTGAGTCCAGACTCAGGGTGTATATGTGCTGCACAATTAAAAACTGTATTCATTTAGTAAATCCAAATTTATTTATGTAAACCAAAATAAGAGTTAAGTCAGTATGGAGATGCTTCCCTACCCAAATTAAAATAAATGAGTGCTCTCAGGACCTAGCAAGTATAAAAAGAGGGGGAAACCAGTGATTTTTTTATTAACAAAACGTAACAGTGTTTGCTAGCAAGCTAAAAGAGTTAATGAAATGTTGCATTATTTGCTAATTAGCTAAAAAGTCAGTTAGCCTAGTTAGCCTATTTATAAATGATCTCAGAGAGCCTCTAATTTTTCCTCCTTTGAGAAAAAATGTGTCCAAATAATAAAAAATTAAAAACTGGCAGCAAGACAGCAAGGAAAGAGACGTTCAGGCAACAAAATATTTTATCAGATGAAGTAGTGAAAGAAAGAAGAGGCATCATAAAACCCTGCTAAACTTTATTGTTTGGATCAGTTCAACTGAAAACGCAGCTGTTTCAAAAGTTAAACCTTCCCAAGTGTAGTTTAAGTTAATACTGGATCACATTTTAAACAGACTTAAATGTAATCTAGGTTTAGAGTTTTTGCATTCATCTTTCTTAAAAATTAATAGTGAAACTATGTGCTCAGTATATTGTAATACATTTTCAGGCAGCTGCAATGAAGGCTTCAACCCGTTTTTGTAAATAACAAAACCTCCAAAGCCTCTAAAAAAAAACACTCCAAATCACCATCACCAAAAAACATTTTAAGATAAAAGCATGGACCGGATTGTAGCAGCCTCCACATATAAATAAACTAATGACCGACGTGGCTCGGGGCCAATACTTTATCAGTATTGTGTTGTGGCTGGAATTCAGACCCTCTGTCCTGTCTCGACTTGCTTCCTCGCTGTTTACTTTCAGAGGCAGAGCAGTCAGTCAGTCAGTCCCCGCAGCAACTCACAGGCGCGACTCTGCAGAGAGACAGCAGAATTAAAACTCAGCCATGCACGAGCTAATTAATGAGGGCGGCTCTGCGTCAAGACGCAAACTGGTTTGATGCACAGGCTGACATCTCCAAGTAGGACTGATTTATATCATATTTTTGCATGTTTAAAACATAATAATAATAATAATAATAATAATAATAATAATAATAATAATAATAATAATAATAATAATTCAATGTTTTTTTACTATTAAACGAGCGACAGAATTAAATGTGCTAATATTTGTGAAGGTTTGTCAGATTTTCAAATTAAAAGCTCGCTTTTGGCTTTTTACGCGCAGACAATAGCACCATTCTGCTTACACTCCAGTCTCATATCCTGGCAGCGGTGCTGAGGGTTATTACTGTGTCCAGAGATCTTCTTCTGGGACTCGGACGCGACTCTGAACAGCTGAGTCACTGTTTCAGGGCATCAAAGCTCTGGGAGAAATTGTGAATTACGCGATTCAGTTATTGCAGAGAGATGAAGGAGGAGGTGGCGATTGCACATAAGTGTTTATTCTCAGGTAGAAATGTAACACTTCAAAGTGTGGAGGAGCTGCAAGATTATTCTACTCTGTGCCAAAGCTGTCGTTATTATTCTGACTACTAGCAGGTGGGAAGGGGGGGGGGGGGGGGTATACAGGCTGTGGTGCGTCTGCGGTTGGGAGGAGGGGGAGGTCGCTATTATTGGATCCGGCCTCACCAGGTGAGCTGAGGAGCCGACACCCCCACCCTCTGCTCCTCTGGCTCTCCTGCCCTGCCCGGCGCTGCCAAGGTGACCTTCCAGAGAGGGGGAGAGATGGAGAGAGAGGGGGAAGGTGCTGACAGAAACATCTCTGCTTATGAACCAGCCGCGGTTTGTTTCTTCTCTCCTCTGGAAAGGTGCGCTGCCAGCCACGTCTCCCTCCCCGCAGCGGGAGCAGCTACCAGAGAAAACACCGAGGCCAAAAACATGTTATCCCAAACACTCTGGTCACGAGTTGGAGAGTGGAGAAACACCCCGCGTGCCCACATTAAAACACTCCGAGTTGAAGATTCCCGTGCGTAAACCAGTCGGTGCTAAGGTGTTTCCCTCCCTGTTACCCGCCTGTATCTCTCTGAGCCAGGCTCTCTGTCACTGCCTGTGTCTGGCACACACTAGTACGCATGTCTCCAAAATCCCTGGCCCTAATACCCACACTCATACCTGCTGACAGGCCCCCCTTGTGCGTTATGACGCGCAGCGTGCTCGCTGCAAGATTGCAGAGCGTCACCCAGCAGCCGCAGCCTTTCCTCTCTCACAGAAAATAAAGACGGTTTACACTGAGTCAGAAAATGTTTTCATTATTATTATTATTATTGTTGTTGTTATTATTATTATTATTACAGGACAGGTTTGGTGCTGTTAAAAAGTTTTTAAAATATTCTGAAGAAGCAACAGAATCTTTATATCAATTAGTCATTTTTTATTTTCTCCAGATTACTTTTAATTTGATCATTTTTTGCAAAAGAATTAGAAAATATGGAAAATTTTAAAGACATAATATGCAACATTTTCCATAAAGAAAAACAATATATAGTCATATAAAGATAATGATTCTCAGTCATCACTGACTACCCACTAGAAGTGTGTGGTGCTACTGAACCTGTCCTCTGCCTGTATTTCCTTATTTCGTCATTATTTTTCCTGTGTTTGGACGCTTTACCAACCCAAGTAATCAGTATTTGGCGTCCTCGCAATGAGATTCAACAATTAACTATCTTTCTGGTGCGTTTAGGAATAGTTTGGACGAATCCTATTGATTATAACTTTATGAACCATTGAAGAGTCACGCTTAATTCAAACGAAAACGATCCCTTTCACACTTTTTTCCCCAAAGAAAATAGTTTGATTTCAGGATAAAACCTCTAATTATAGTTTATTTGGATGAAATAAAAAAAAAAAAACCTTAGATACAAACAGTATATTTCAAGGATGAAATTGCCTTTTATTTATTGAAATTGAATTTGTCGGCCCAACCTAAAAGATACGTGTGATGCAAAATTTGCTACGTGTGTGTTGGTCTGTGTGTGTGTGTGTGTGTGTGTGTGTGTGTGTGTGTGTGTGTGTGTGTGTGTGTTTGAGGTCGGGGGCACTTGAAGTAACTCACGTCACAGTAATTATGTCGGTATTCCTTATGCTCGTTTGGAAAGGGAGAGTATCGCATTTTGTTTGACGCGGGGGCCTCAGATTGGCTCTGAAACTGGATCTCATGACTTCATCCCCCCCAACACGAGCCTCTGCACACAGCATCGTCTGGCCCTGATGCTCCAAATCTCACAACTCAAAACTTTATAATCCACAACTCCCCACTCCTTCTGTCTGTAGACCCTTAAGGGGAAAAAAAAATACCTGAATGATAGTTTGAAATATTTCCTCTGTTACTTCTTTCTTAATATGCATAAGGTCAATTTGAGCGCTTTAACCACGGGGGCATATTGTTATAGATATGTTTAATCATCACAAGTTATATGACCACTACAAGACGGATGCCCAAGAGCCTAAAGCTGTGCGCTTTAATTCAGAATCTCGTTTTTCAGACTTAATGGAACTAATAACATAACACTTAATCACGTTACTTTCACTCTCCTTTCCCTCTCCTTTGCATTTCTAATTTTTTATCTGCAGTGGCTTGGGGTTAAACAAATGAAACGAGCTGTTCCACTCCTCCTCCTCTTCCTCTTCCTCCTCTCCTCTCTGTGAAACCTCAGAGGAGAGGAGAGCAGACCAAACGTTACTTAGCCTGAACGCAGATAATGAGAGCCTGCTTGCATTAAATGGACAAACAGCAATCCGACATCTCCTGACCCCTCGATGCTCCTCTCGGCTCCATTGATCATCCCCCCTTATGAGATAATGCAATTACAAACATCAATAAGGAGCTGCGAGGGGAATCATTATGTGGTGACAGTGATAAATGATGCTGCAGAAAATAGCGGGCTCCTCTCAAACAATCCGTGCGCCCAAGGGGCTTTTGAGGGCCGGGGCCCCGTCGCCAAGGAGACAGATGACATCCAAAATGGCCCCCGCTCAACAGTCCTCCTCTCTTCTCTTTCTCCTCACCAACAGATTTTTGTTTTTCTCTCCCTCCTTTTTTTTTCTTGCTCCTTCTTTTGTTTCGAAACCAGCTGCTGCGCGACCTTTGAAGGTGGAGTTTTTGGAGGGTTTGGAAAGTTTGTCCTGTGAGGCGTTCAGGGGCTACTGTTTAATTTGTGTTTGTGTCTATATTGATTCCATAAAGTATATGTGTTTCCTGTGTGTGATTTATTTATTGTTTATTCGCGCTTTTCTTACATCTTCTCCCCCTACGAGTTGAACCTTGAAGCCATGAAGCCTGAAGAGGCCGCTTTAGTTCATAATCTACGCATTTAATGATGAACATTTTACTTCTGGCTTTCTGGAGGAGAATCGTAGCTACTGTGCACACTGCATTTTGTGTTATTTGTATTACTTAAGGTTCTATGATAATGTTGTGCTTCTTATAGAGCTGTGCAGTTTGCATTATACATGTTTCAGTGGTAAAAATTTCACAGCAGTATTATGCAAATGCAGAATTAAAGCTACTACAAACAACATTCATATTTGGACAAAAATGGTAGCATTTCCCCCATATTAATAAAAAAAACATCAAAAGTAAAATTACCTAAAGAAAAAATGTTATCTTTTTAATTGGCTAAGGTATTACTGAGTGTAACTTTGGTTGGAAAAAAGTAAACAGACTTGTTTAATCTGATTTCAATAAGAATCCGACCCAGTGGCAGCCATTAAAAATAACTCTAGAAGTATCCACTATTTTCGTGGATGGCGTCGTTTACTTGTGTAGGTCATACAAAAGTAGCAGTAATAATTTGATCCTGTTTCATAAACAGTTAAAACTCTTTGTAGTAGCTTTAAGTTTACTGCCAAATACAGTACATCATTATTTCATTATCATTTACAGAACTTTCACTGTTACTTTATTTCTGTATTTTCATGTGTAGTATTGAAGTTGCTTCTTCGTGTTCCCTTGCCTATTAGTTTGTCATTATTTAAGAGGGACTGTAACAGAGTAGAGTGCCATGTGTAAACAGTAGAGTCAGAAGCTTGCCGTAAACACTGGTGGAGTGAAGTTAGTGACCCGCCGTATTGGTGTTGATTAAAGGAAGAATAGAAGAAGAGAAAGAAAGAAAAGCCGTAGCCCGTTTATTACCCACAACCCTGGAAAAAATGGGAAGAAAGCAACAACAAAGAAAAGAGGGTTATAGAATAAAGGAAAATAAGAAAAATATAATACTTCGATTTGTGTTCAGTCAGTTTAAATCATTCGGAATTAAATCCTATCCGGCCCTAAATTTGATTTTATTTTCAAGATAATACACTAGACCTCCAACACTGCAAATAAAATATTAGCATGAATAATTGGTCACAAAAGACAAAAACATTCAAAGCAAGTGCTGTGCGAATACGTTTAAATAGTCGAAATTTAAGAAATGTGGCAAAAAGGTGGTTTGAAGACGTTTCAACTTAAATTTCCACTGACAGGAACAGTTTAACTAACAGGCCCCGGCTTTGAGCAACCAGTGACAAGACGGTGATTTTAATTAATAAGCCTACAGCCATTACTGCCGCCGAGATTTGTCATGGCTTGTAGCGTCGCAGAGAACACGAGGCGCACGGTTACGTGTCCAAGTTCCCTTCTTTTTTTAACCATAAAGGCGCATAAATATCTGCGTTGTTGTGGGAGGAAGACAGGCCTGTCCGGGCACCTCCACTGCTCTGGAACACATTTCTGCTCCATTCATTACTCTGACAGTTCACTCCGCGGTCAGCTTGTGTGTGTGTGTGTGTGTGTGTGTGTGTGTGTGTGTGTGCGTGTGTGTAAGACAGAGAGGGGTGGGTGGGTAAGGCCTACCATCATCATTAACTTCATATTATGTTTTGACTTTCAGCTTTTGAAATTAGCAGCACAAGTCAAGCTTCAGGTAGTTTCGTGCATTAAAAAACTTTAAACTGTAGAAGACACAAACAAACAAAAGGAAACTTGCACCCACATCTCAGCAGAAATATAGGTCATCTGTGACAAAAAGTGCCTAAACATGCAAAATACCAATCATGTTAAAGTTGTTATATCTGATAAAATAGACAAATTGCACTAGCTGCTCTTAAATATTAATAAATGTATATAATTAATTATTTTAACAAGGAATTGTGTGTTGTATATCCTTAAATGTGATTAAAATGCAACTGAGGTGAGTCAAATCACGTTATTTAAAGAATTTAATTGAATAAAATGTCTTTATTTTGCTTTGTTTTAAGATACTACCGTTTTTTTTTTAACAAATGCAGTGAAAACAGCAATTGTTTCACCTGACCGGCACGTTTAAAAAAAATCTAGATTTAAAGAAAAATCTGGTTTTCAGATTAAATATAAGAGAAGTAAAAATCCATTTCTTTTTAATTTATTTTTGCAGCGTTGCAGCTACACTCTGCTTGTATCTCCTCTTGGCTTTCCCCACTTTTTTCCAAACTTCCAAACGCGTGTTTTTTTGTGTGTGTGTGCTTTACGTCCGTGCGTAAAAAAGGAGAGCTGGGTGCTGTGCGCCATCTCCAAACGTCCCTGCCCCGGACAGTTACCAGGCCTCCCTAAAGAGGGCAGTCAAGCATGGGCTTTCTCCTCTGTCTCCACAGCTCCCAGCGGCCACAGGCTCAGGAATTCACATTTCACAGCCTCGGATTTTCCAGCCATGGTGGAGAGGCGAAGCAATTAAAACGTCGCCTGGGTTTTTTAAGAGCGTGTCTTTTTCCCCCTCTTCTTCTTCTTCTTTAGTGTAAATAGCATTCACTTCGGCAAAGGCAGTAAAAACACAATAGTTGCGCGGAGGAGAGCTAGAGAGGGAGAAGGGGAGAGTATTGATTTACACGCGCATATTGTTATGGATAAAACAGACTCGCTCTTGTTCGCTGGGTTGAAAAAAACAAGAGACACTGACTTTGGGATTCAGGGCTGCTCTCCGAAATGTATCAATTAGACAAAACTCGGCTCCTCTCCTCTCCTCTCCTCTCCTCTCCTTTCGGCTCCTCAGCCTCTCTGCCTCCTGAAGTGCAGTGTATCCCGGAGACAACATCGGCTGCGGCGCGCTGGGCTTCAAGCGGAGCCCTTTGACTGCGGGCAACAAGGCGTGAGGGAGAACTAATCTTCCCATTTACATGTTTGTAGCAATTTTACTTAAATGAATTTTAATGCTAAATGAAGGATAATTCGCTTTCTCGCTGAGCCCCCTCTTCACTCGCCTCCCCTCTCTCCATGTGTGAGAAAATTACAGCAGAACGCATGCATTAGCTGCACATTATCCACAGCGATGGGAGCAAGGTTGACTTAAGTGCATGTTTCTTTAAGAATAAATGGACCTCTGCTTTCTTCAATAGGCATTTGTCGACATGAAAACAATAATTTAGCTTCACAGCATCACTTGTAGGGTCATTTGCATTTTGTTAAAGACACAATATGCAATATTTTCAGTAAAGACAATGTATAGAGTTGTATGAAAATAATCCTTTTGAATCACCACTTATAATCCACTACAAGTGTGTGATGATGGATGTATTTCCTTATTTTCACTGTTGTGGGACGCTTTACTCACTCAAAATGTCTGTATTAGAAGTCCTGAGCATGAAATTCAACAATCAACTATCTTCCTGGTGCGTTTATGAACAGCTCGGAAAAATCCAGCCTATTCTAGACTTAATTATTAATGTGTTTTTATATATCACATCTGCATATAGAAGATAATGTGAGACTAGTTCTGAGTTCTGTTATTTGAACAAAAAGTATTTATTTACAACACAGATGTACATATATACCCTTCAAAGTAAAAGCATAAGAAACATGACTCATCTTCAAAGGAATCTTAAAGATGTGCGTAATACAAGTTTGAAGCAATGGATAATGGATGCATTGATAACCCACACAAGCACACATGCACACACACACATGCACACACACATGTTCCCCCTCACATACATACTGCCACACACACACAGTGACTTTTACATTCTCTCCTGTCTGATGATCAGCATTACATCATCTGGTTAAATCAAAATGAATGGACTGTGGTAGAAATGGTGTTTTCCCACCAGCCTCCGCCTCTCCCTGTTATCAGACCGCATCAAACACCGAGGGGAAGAGAATCCATCAGCCATGCAAGTGCTCGGCCTTGTGACATAAAACACATCAATAGGACACTGGAATAGACTTTCAGAGGCCCTCGATCACAGGCACACACATGGAGGAAAACAGGAAGCGACATATTTGTGGGACGCACACTTGTAGTTTCCCATCCACAGTGATCTTTTTTAGGTTGTTTTTGAGCGTCGACTGAAGCTCTGTGTCATGTTTGTTAGCCTGTCATGATGTTATTATGTGTCATAAGTATAAAATGGATAAAATGAAAAATTGGATGATGGCAACTGGATTAAAAACCTTGTACATCCAAAATGTTAACTTCTCAGAAAACTGTGTTTAGCTTGATGTCATTGTGTTTGGAGTTAATCCAGTGAGTTATGAGAGGGTTTCATGTAGGGGTGTCACAATTTCAATATTAAATCAGAAAATGACTGGAATGAGCTTTCAATTTCAATCGTCAAAATTAAAAACAGAAATGGCAATTTTCTCTGTATATTTCTCCTCTCCACCCCTGCCGACTTGTGGCATCTGGTGTGTGTTTGAAGAAGAAAATACAAAGTAGCTTACCAGCCATTATAGCACACTTGATACCACATCTTTTTAAACAAGGCATAAAATGCAATGGTCTAACAATGGTATAGCTGTCAGTGCAAAAAAAGTTTAACTGAAAAATTGAATCAAATTGTGACCTTAAAATTGAATTGTTACATCCCTTGTTTCATGACCCTAGATGGTCTGAGACTTTTTTTTTTACCAACAAAAACTTTCCACCAGTTGAGGAACATAGGAACATATAATCAACTGATATGAAAATGCTTTAAAAAAATCAGCAAAATCGAAGTTACAAGGCGACACAGCAACAGTAAAACAAATCAGTTGCACCCTGTATGTACGTGGATGGGCTGTGTGTACTGCATGTATAAAAACAGGACTCACTCTCTCTTACCATCCAAATAAAGGCCTGCGAGAAATGACAGACTGATCGAATTGTCCGTTTATTCAGTTTTCTTTGTCTTTTTAAAAATGCATCGTGATTCAATGGAGGGAGGGGGCAGGAGGTCAAATTTGATGGAGAGACGGCACACACATAGTGTGGAAAGAAATCAGAAAAAAAGAGAAAAAAGTTCACATCCTTTTTTTAAAAAATCTATTAGAAACAACATAATATGCAGAACAATACAATAGCATTTACAATACTTAAATTCCCAGTTCTTGTGAGAGTCCAGCGTAATTTTACAACAGTATACAGTATATTTTCTTTCTCCACTCGCTTCCCAAACTAGGGGTTGATATAGTTATACTTTTAATTTCTTTTCTCTTGCTTTCCCTCCTTCCATGTTTCAATCCACTATATTTTTTAAAGGGCACCTCTTTTGTTTTGTTAGTGTCCTGTCAGATACAGACATTGGCTTCTCCTTGGTCCAATTCCGTTGTCCCAAAGAGTGGAGTGCTCTTCACAGGAAGTCTCTTTTGTTCGCCAAAGAGTCTAGAATATATCGCCAGGTGCTGCATTCACCAAAGGTACAGGCAAAGGACACAGTGTGTCTCTTGTGTCATCAATGCACACAATCGCAATCACTCTCACTGGAGGAATCCATGTGATCTTGGTGGGCAGTGGCAAGAGGGCGAAGTCTGATGCCCACCAGAGAAGAAGCAGGGGTCCATCGGAACAGGGGGTCATCTGGGTGGGACGGGGTTCGATCTTCTGTGCATCACCGTCGCCAGATACACAGATGAAGGTTGCAGACAGTCATTGAAGGTTTCCATGTTGCAGATATCAGCCAAATCAAATGTTGTTGGGTCTTGGTGGTGGGCAGAGGGGTTGGCTGTTGGTTGTTGACATCAGGAAGTCAAGGAGTCCCGTTCCCAAGCTCCAAAGCCCTCTGTGAGGCAGGTGATCCCCTGGTTTGCCCTGCAGTTCTGAGAAAAGAGAAGATCAAAATGGTTAATCACTGTTTTGCACAGACAAATGAGAGAGGTTGCATTTGGAAAACAGGTTGGAGTCTGCTGTGAATGACAGATCAGAGAGAGGAGTCATTGTCAAGTTTCTAGTCAGGCAGTATCACTGCTTGTTTTCTGGAAGCCTTTCGCAAAAAACATTAAAATAAAAAAACAATAATAACAGACATAGTTGTGAGGTAGTGTGGGATCATGGGAGTTATGTCTTCATTGTTAAATAACCACCATTGCGAGTAAAGGGGTGTGACTGAGGCATTAATCATGTTCATGGATGAGGTAATACTAAACTTTTATTTAGACACATTTTCCAACTTCCTTCCTCACTCTATCTGATGTAACCCGTATTTTCAAAAACTGTTTGGATAGGAACACTTCCTGGACTCAAAATGCCTTTGTTGACGTGCTCTTTGGATCAGGAAATGTGTACATAAAAATCACAAAAAAACTATAAGGGAGTGTCTTTTTTTAAACAAATATAATGTCTTTATTGTCATGGCATCGTCATGTTAGAGTATGGTGTAGTTTTCTACGATTTTTGTGTATTCCATGTTTTCTTGGAGGTTATAATAACTAGGCTTGTGGGAAAGGCATTGCTACCTTGAATAAATTATGTATTTCTCCGGGTTTGACCACCGTCAGAAACATTTGGGATAATGTGCAAGTACAAAAGTCAACAAAATATGTAACAAATGTGTAACATTTTTACAAATTTTAATATGGAAATGTCAAATATTATAGCTTTGAATCCAGGAATTACACAGTCCCCTACAGGTTGAAATGAGGGATGAGTACTGGTACTCAATACCTTCAAGGTATTGATTGAAATAACTCGTCTTTTTGTACCCAGATACAAAAAAGAGACTACTCATATGGTTTTGCTTGCAGCAAAAATATTTATCAAATGAAGTTCTCCTTTGGTATCAGAATCATTTTAAGGGCACTGGAATCAGTACTGGTTTTGGAAAAGTCAGCTGATCAGTCCTGATGCTGTAGAGACAACAAGATTTCACATGGCGGCAGTGATATGTACATTTGGTCATTGTATATAGTTGATCAAATTAAAAACTCCAGTGTGTGTGTGTGTGTGTGTGTGTGTGTGTGTGTGTGCAAAGTCATGCAAATATGATTAGGGTCTGAGCAAATTGGCAACTTGTTTCCACCACTGGGGCAGAAAGCATTTAAAAGAAAACTGCTGAATGAGTTAGATGTCATTAATCATTCATTAAATACGACAATAGATCACACTAGACTTCAGAAAGCAGACTCTCATGTTACATTTTCAGGCCGATGGTACATGAACATGGCGGGACTTGCTGATAAGACCCTGGGGGGAGCGGTACAGTATGTGGCAACTGCTGCAAACCCAACACAGTGCTAATCTGGGTCAGAAAACAGACCTGAGCCTGGCCTGCACTAAGACTGTGTGGATGTATGAGAGAGGGAGAGAGCATCGGAGGGTTTAGTGAGTTAATCCTACACCCTCAGTAATGCTACTTTAACAGTAGGAGAGGACTTAGAGACCAAACACACATGATCGACTTGAAGTGATACTGAGGTCCACTACTTAACATTTCCTGGATAATCTGTTTAACTGGACTACAAGGAAACTTGAAATTAGCCTTTGATATATCTTTTGATCATTTACAGTCAGCATTTCAAACTATGTGGGGTTAGTACGAATGTGACAAATAGTTAAACCTTGTTTTAAAGTGGAATGCAAAATCTAAAAGTCTTGTATTGCAATGGTCTCATTCGAGTGAGCATTTTTCTGATAAAAGATGATTATGGCAACTAGTGAAAAGACGTTCAGAACTGGTTCAAAAGTTAATTTGTTTTGACCGACTCTTCACTGAAGACATTGAGTTAAAGTTCATATTTAGATCATATTTCACCAGAATTTGCAGTGACATTTTTCATACCCTATCATGTGCAAATTATAGCCTATCGTTGGCCTAATATCAGAGTTTAAAGCCAGAAAAAGCAATTTGCCGTACAGTACACAAAGTACACAAACCCTAGTTGACTGGTTGAAAGTACAACATTTGACACACTCATCCATCATGTCTTCCTCTTAGGGATGCACCAATACCACTTTTTTGCAGATCAAGTACAAGTACTTACATTTGGGTACTTGCCAATACCAAGTACCGATATGAGTACTTAATAATGCCATTACAGTTTTTACAGTGACTTCAAAAACATGTTTTATTCTCATTGGATGTTCCTCACTTTGTAAAAGTAATTTGTTTTTGCTGTTTCCCAATGCTAGCATTAGCAAGCTCCTTGAACTCTGCGTCACGTTGGTTCTTTAGGTGTTTTATCAAATTGCTTGGGTTTAAGGAGTTTCTTTTTGTAAAGTGGTATCAGGTGTGGTAGTATCGGAGTAGTTTTGCGAATACAAGTACATGAGCAAAGTGTCAGACTGATGCCTGATACTGATATTTGTGTCAGTGTCTATTTGTGCAATTGTCTTTGTCGCTCTTAATACAGTACTACATCCTGGGTCATGTATCCCAGAGTAGTTGAAGCAAATTTGTATTTTGTGACACAAAGTTGTAACCACATTTTAGCTATTGGAAAAGAGGGTGAAAAGAGGTCAAAAACAAATATCAGTCAGTTTTCCACTGGAAATCAACAGTGAAATTCCACTTGGTGCTTGCTGGGATGTATGCTATGTATCAAGCAACACCCGCCAAACTGATGTCACCCTCTGTACGCTGCATCAAACATCCTCCTACAATGAAAAATTGAGTAAAGAAATCCATCTTCACCCTCTACTATCCCCACATTCTTCTCCTCAAAGCCAACAATAGCCACCGTCCATCTCTGCAGGTGGAAAGTCACCACTGAGGAACGACAGCCATTGTTGTCAAAACCAAAGAGGAGAGGTGAGGCTCGCGGCCGCCCGTCACCTGAGAGCGCCCGGGGCCCGTCCACGCGCTCACCACACACTCAAGAGGGCCACTACAGACGACACAATGGCAGCCAGCAGGGAAAAGGACAATGAGGTGCAGCGGGAAGAGCGAACGTAAGGGCCCTCATTTGTCATTCCCCTCATCCATCAGTTTTCACCTGGACAACTGAAAAGAATAGGTGGAACTTGCATAAGTGAAGGGTGAGCTATTGTGTGAGCTGTGCAAGCTTCAGTTAGCTTCTTTTCAATGAGTGAGGTGGTAGAGGTTACGCATCTCTCTGGACCTAATGGCATCAAACCTGTGACCTCTCTATTGTGGGGCTCAAAGTAACCTGTAACACTACAACAAGCTAAGTCATTAGCAACGCTAGCTTAAATGCACTGCAGACCATGTTCATACACTCTCTTAGAAATAAAGATGCCCACTAGAACCATTAAGCGTTCCTTGGCTTGTCCCTGGGGCAGAACCTGTTTTGGTTCTTGGTAGAACTTTTAATAAAGGTTCCACCTCTGAACACAGAGATTTCTACCCTAGAACCCAACATAAAGGGTTATACCCAGAACCAACTGTGAAAGGTTTTGCCCAGAACCCCATTTGAGAGGCTCTAAAGGAGGACTTTTCTATGATGTTGTTCCACCCAAAACCCTCTTTGGGAGTTCCAGAATTTTTCCACTTTTTAAGGGTGCTAACAGAGCTCTTCAAGGACTTCAACAACCTTTGAAGAACTCTTTCTTCCAAAAAGGCTTCTTTGGATGTAAAGTTCTTAATGGAACCCTCAGTCTGACAAAGAACCCTTTGATGAGCCTTTTCTTCAAAAAAGGGTCCTTCAGAAGTAAATGGTTGTAGGTAGAACCTCAGCCTTCAAGAAGAACCATTTTGTTGCCCTTATTTCTAAGAGTGTAGCAATGAAATGCTGAACTTTTGCAAATTTCAGAAAATTGCAGTATGTTTTGTAAAATGTTCTGCCATTAAAATTACAGAAACAAACTTCAGCAGACAACCAAAGCAACAGAAGTCATTATCTGTTGTGACTAAATGCAAAACAGAAACAAAACAACCAAGAATCTGCTGGATTGCTACTTTAAGTTGCTTCTTTGAGTTTTCTGTGGCTCTTGCATATGCAACCCTGGTTAACGAGAGCGTCTTGGCGACTGAAGTAAATCCATGTCAAGGTTCTAATAAACGCTATGCGCGCTTGAAAGAGCACACATTGCTAATAAGGTTTTTCACTTAATAAGCCAATCAATACATTGAGCTGTAGGCCTCCTTTCTTGGACTCCAAGGGGGATTCCAGAGGGGCCAAATCAACAGGGACACACATTCACATGGACAATACACGGGGGCACAAAATCCCCATCGGGACCTGTTTTTTCCCCAATGTTCGTTAATAGTAAAAGTTCATCCACCAGAAAGAGAAGTTGAGGGTGGGGGGGTGCCGGTGGGAGGGGTGCGTAGCAGTGGGGGGTGAGGGGAGGGATCTTGACCCCTCAGCAGAAGGTTAACAAATTTGTGCTTAATGATTGGAGCAGTGAATCCTGGGACAAAAGGTCTCCAGCCGAGACTGGCAGCAAAGGGGTTACAGGCAGCGTTCACTCAAGCGTTCCGCCCGACATTTTGGGAAAAGCTGCGAGCGGGGAGGGCCAGAAAAAATTCCATACGCTCTGCGCCATAATTAATTCTTCCACCCCGTGATAACTATTGTCCTGAAACTGAAAATTACAGTTTTCAGGGGCCACCCCTGGCTAATTTCGTGGAAGAGAGGGAAAGCAGGGGAGAGGAAGAAGGGAAAGGGGGTAAGGGTCATCCGAGAGTCATTCTCGTCGCTATCAAAGGCTCGGCTCGCTTCTGCTTCACTTGCTGGGCTTCATCTCAGCTGACAGGTGTATTGTTTCGCAAGGGGATATAAGCTCTGTAATCATCATTGGGTGGAAAGCATAACGCTTTTCACTAAGCAGGACTAATTGGCTTTAGTTTTAACTAATGTTGCAGTGTGACTGCTAGGCACACCTTCTGTATCAAGGCTCAGCACTCCTCAGCACAATAACCGCTCAATTTAGCCCCGTGGTAACAAAACCTCAACTCCGCTAATGAAAATTGCTTATAAAATATAATGAACCTGTGCTCTCTTAATCAAATAAGATAACCGCTTCCCTCCCCTCCCGTAATAACCTATTAATTTAATTGGTCATGAAAGAATATAACACATCACTTACATTTAATTGACCTAGAAAGGAAAGTAGCAATATTGGAGACAAGCTAGCAGCTAGCAACGGCTAGCTGATGAAGCTGTAAAGAAACAACTAGTCGTGAGGAAGAGTAGACATATTTCTATCACCATCTCTCTCCTTCCCTCCTCCTCCTTCCTTCCTTCCTCCCCTTTACTTCCTCTACCCCTCCCTCTTGTCATTTACGCTCCTCTCGCTCGCCATCTCTTCATCCGCCCCTCCCTCTTTTCTGTCTACCCCTCCACTCTCTCTCCCTCTCTCTCTCTCTGTCTTTTTTCTTCCGCCGTCTCCTCGTCTTCTCTTTGCTTCACCCGTCTCGCAGAGGATTCCTCTGGTGGCCCAATTACGAGATTCAGCAGGCAAATTGAGGCTGTTTAAAGCAAGGTCTGCTGGGAAGGCTAGCAGCTGCTGGAAAGAGGCAGCTTGGACACGGCAAACCAGCCCCTCATGTTTACACACTCGCACACATAAACACAGATGCACACACACACACATCTCTCATTCTGAAAGCACAGCCTTTCTATTACCATGTCTCCCTGCATTTCAAACCTGAGAGATGCCATTCCATGTGAGATTTTCTGTCTTTGCTCTGGTTGTGGACATTTGTGACTGAAACAAGGGGCGGCATATTTTCATCGTTGCATGCACGCACATGCACGCGCATTCTGTGGAGGGTTAATGGTCTCTATTTTTGTAAACTGAATAAGTCAAATCCATTGGTCACACCTCTGGTGATGGCATATTTAATTTGGATCTAGTCAATTAGGCCCAGCTAAGCTCCATACCCTGCTGGCTACCTCCTCCATTTTGCACTAGTTTGTGTCCCCTCCCTGTGCCAGGAGTAATCCTATTACCATACACACACATGCACATACATACACACACACAGTCACGGCTACACAGGCACGCACATTTGTACGCGTGCACACACCCACACATGGGCAAATGCATGTATTGAACATATGAGTGTTTGTATATGACACACACACACACAGAGACATATATATATGGTATAGAAACACAGACAAACATGAATTCACACACATACTAAACAATGATGTTTCACAATGGTTTGGACCCGTAGCCACTTTATACACACTGCACTGTGACAACACCAAGCCTGTATACATCCAGAATTACGTGGGAGTCTATTTGGCCCTGGGGCGAGAGGGAGGGAGGGAGAGACGGAGGGGGGAGAGGAGGTGAGGGAAGGAGAGAGAGAGAGGCAGAGAATTAAAGAGAAAAACTGAAAAAAAAGGTGTTTGTGTGAAAGAGATAGAGGAGGAGAACTGACAGCAAGAAAAACCACAAAGAGGGGGTGAGACAGAGAGAAACAGGGTGAGGGTTGATGGGGGGGGGGTTGAGGGCTGGTTGGTGTGTGTATTAATGTGGCTCATGCATCAACAGCAACCCGGCAGATTTATGACACTTAAGGGGCGCTCCTCACTTCTCTCCCTCTCTCTCTCTCTCCTCTCCTTGCACCAGCGACGACTGCTTACATTTTTGCCAATCAGTCTGTTGCCATGGCAACGTCCTACCTGCCCCCCCTCCTCCAACCTAGTCCCCTTACCCCACCCTATCTTAACACCCACCCCCTTGTCCCGACCCATCCCTGCAGCCTCTCCCTCTCATCACCCCTCTACTCTCCTTTCTCCCCTCTTTGCCCCATTCGCCTTTTCATTCTCCTGCACACACACACACAAACACACACACACCTGTACACACACACAAACCAAGACTAGTTGTTTAATAGAACTATATAAAGATTTTCAATACATACATACTCATACTCATTCAACACATATTAGTGTCATTTGTTATCAACAATTATAACATTTGTACATTCTAAATAAGTATGTAAGAATGATAATTTCTTTTCATTTAAAAAATAATAATTAAATAAATAAATGGATAATTGGATACTGCACTTAACCATATTGCGATATAATATTATTGCAGGTTCTACACATAGATGTATTCATACTTTCTGTTATTCTTCTCCCTTTTTGCCTTTCTTCCTCTCTTTCTTTTTTTTTGGTTTCATTGTCTCTTCTATGTAAGACAGTGAAACAGCTACACACGCACACACACGCATGCAGGCACATGTGTAACACACACACACACACACACACAAAGAGTTACAAGGTTGTGATCAAAGGCACTTATCACCAGACCGAGGGTGGGACAGAGTAACAGAGAAAAATCTGCCTGAGAGGAACAAGAATGTGTTTATAACAAAAAAATCAGGAAAAAAGTACAAATTGCAAAACTCCCATGACCTAAATTTTCATAATTATTTTGTTATGCATTGGTACAAATTGTCAGAGATCCCATTTTTCAAATGCTTCAACCAAAAAGCAGATCCACACCTCCTGTCCTGCAGTAAATGTGTAGATGAATAATGTGTACTGTGCATGAGTCTGAGACACCCATTCAAAATGTTGTAGAGACGCCTCTGCTGGTCTGGCAAGTAAAATCAATCTGTAAGTATAAGTGCATGTGTGTCCATGTGTACTTACATCCCCCTTTGTGTTGCGATTGGTCGGACTGAGGCGGGGCTACATGTAGTGCCACTGACCTTCCATGCCCATGTTCATGCCCATTCCACCCATTGGTCCTGAGAAACACAGAAGGAGTGGATTAAATGCAAAACCGGGTAAAAGAAAGTGTAATATATCTATGCAATCTAATGGCATAGTTCAGATTTTTTAATGTGGGGTTGTATGAGGTACTTATCAGAGGTCAAAGTATTAACTGCAATAAATGCCAGTTGATATGCCCCTAGTTTGGAGAAGTAGAGAGGGGCGCCAACATGGAAGCTATGCAATGAACTGCTGTGGACAGGGTCAGCAACAAAATGTATTCTAGCCACTTAAAAAAGGTCCATCTAAAAAAAAGGTCAATATTTGTATATGTTTAATTATATGTTATATCTAGAATATTTAGGATGTATTTAGAATATTTTCACTGCTTTACCTTGCCATTAGACAGCCTTTAATAAGCCAAACATCACTTTCTCCAAACCAACAAACCTTAATAGGTGAAAACAGTCATTTTACCTTGAACATGGGAGTAGCTGCTCTACTGCTTCCTCCATCAGTCAGACTGTTTGTGCTGTTGTGTGACCTTGGTGAATCTGTACTGTCCTTTTTAATCACCAAAGTGATACAGTAACACTAAATAAATAACATATCAAGGCAGCGGTAGACCAGCAGCTTCATTGTTCTGTAAAGTAAAATGATTGATTTGGCCTATGGAGTTTCGTAGGTTTGGAGAGAGCATTATTTGATCTACATAACAGTGGTTTTCTCACAGAAATGACTGTCTGATTGCAACATAAAGCGGTAAAAATATTCTAAATATAGCGTACATTTAGACTGATATTGATTTTTTTTAGGAGGACCTTTTTAAGTGGCTAAAATATCTTTTGTTGCTGCCCTTGTCCACAGATGTTCATTCCTTTGCTTCCGTCCTGGTGCTCCTCTATGCTTCTCCAAACTGGGAGCATGACAGTCAAGTGCAACCAGGAAAGTGTTTGCAAACTGAAAGAGAGAACGTTGAGGTAAACACTAGAGACGGGTTTTCTGTGTAGCTAACTTCACAGACATCATAGCAGAGGAGAGCACTGGCTTAAATCTGGAAGGGTGAGGTGTGGTGAAGTGGGGTGGGGTGGGGTGGGGGGGGGGTTAAGTAGCCTGGCAGTTTATCCAAACCTGCTGACTTTGAGTGGAGGGTGAGATAGGGTTAGAGACTTGAGAGAATCCCAGAAAACAGGGGATAGAGGAGGAGGAGAGGAGCTTAAGGACAAACTCTGGGATTAGACCTGATGGCGTGAGAGAGAGGGACTGAGAGTGAGGGAGTGGGAGTAAGGAAGGAGATGGTTGTGTAATGTGATTGACCACACCTGTTCTGGTTTGTGTGTCGAGGGAGGGGGAGGTAGCAGTGTGTGTGTGTGTGTGTGTGTGTGTGTGTGTTTCTTTATCACTGTGTTTGAGGGTGCACATACTGTTCAGCTTACACTTAAACCACCACACAGTGACCATATAGCTCTTGCTAAGTGCTTGTGTGTGAGAAAAGACGGAGCGTGCTCATAGAATAAACCACCAAGATGGCAGATACAGCATGAAATACACCGAAACCTACACTCTTAGAAATAAATGTGCTAACTAGAACCATAAAGTATTCTTCAGCTTGTCCCCATATAGGCCTTTTCCACCAATATGGAAATGGCCCCTTTCTGGTTCAAGAACCTAAATTTGAACCATTCTGAGCATTTCCACCAAAAACAATTTGGTTCAGAACCTGAAAGGCTAGTTCCCAGCTGGAACCAAAAAATATTTCCTTGATAACCAAAGTGGACGTGTCACATTCTACAGATTGTTGTGCATTGTGCAGTGCCCGATGCTCTCTAGATAGCACCAAGGTTCCAAGAATCTTGAACAGAACCAGTTCAAGAACCAGAGCTAGTGTGGTGGAAAAGGGGGCTTCAGGGAGTTCCACCTAGAACCCAATATAAAGGGTCATACCTCATCTACCTCACCCAGAACCCCCAATGAGAGGTTTTATAGAGAACCCTTCCATGGTATAATGGTTCCACCAAGAACCCTCCCTTGAGGTTCTATCCTGAATGTTTCCACCCTCTATGGGAGACAACAAGAATCCCCCCAGGGGGTTCCAAGAATGTTGTTCTAATCCATGGATTTTATCAAGACCAGGGAGTTCTACCAATAACCTTTTTATATTCCAAAGGTTTCATCTAGAACACACCCAGGGGGTTCTACCGAGTTTAGGACACACTGGGACTTTTCCACCAGAAAAAAACTAGAATATGACATGCCTACTTTGGTTCCCAAGGAAAACCTTTAGATTTTTTTGATTCAAGCCAGGAACTTTTCAGCTTTTCAGGAACAAGTTTATTTTGGTGGAAATGCTTGTATTAGGTGCTTGAACCAGAACAGGGTCAGTTCCATGTTGGTGGAAAAGGGCCCACTGAGAGGATTCTACAGAAAAACCTTTTATATTGCAAGGGTTTTATGTAGGATCCACCCAGGAGCTTATACTGAGAACCGTTTTATATTGTGATACAAAAAAACCTTCACAAATGATTATTCAAAGACTTTCAGCAATCCTTGAAGAACTCTTACTTCTAATAATGGTTCTTTGGATGAAAATGGCTCTTAATGGAACCCTCATTCTTACAAAGAACGCTTGGGAAACCTTTTCTTCAAAAAAGGATTCTTCAGAAGCAAATGTCTCTGGACAAAACCCCTCAGGAAGAACTCTTTTGGATCCCTTATTTCTAAGAGTGTAGAGTTGCTGTTAGAAGAGGAGAAAGAAGAAAAAGAATGGATGAAGTAGAAAAAAAGGAGGACAAAGGCATGAAAATGAGCTAACGACAGCAAGGAAAGAAGGATGGGAAGAGCGAGAGAGGAAAGAAAGGAACAGACACGCAGAGAAAGCCTTACCAGGTGGTCTGATTCCCATGTGCTGCTGGCCGTCCATGACGAAGCCCCCCATCGGCTGGCCATCTGGATTGTAGGGAGCTCCTTGACTTACTGTGGATGGAGGAGGAGACAGAGGGAGGGAGGGATGGAGGGATTGGAGGGAGGGGACGGAGTGGTCAATTAGTGCTTTTAATTAAGGCTCAGTGGCCGAAGCGGGATCATCTGTTGGCCGGTGCACGCACAGGGAGCCGCCGTTGTCTTTCAACGTCATTCTGCTCCGTGTCTGTCCAGCCGGCTCTCCACTGTAAGCCCCTGGTAGACTTTAATGCGTCTAAATGCTCTAATAGGGATCGGCCTGAGAGAGTTCAACACCCGCTATGGTACAACTTCAGACACACAAGGACTTTTGTTTTAAAATGAGATCTGAGCCATCTGGTGACAATGGTTTTCACAGAACTGACGGAAAACAAATGTAACATGTTATAATCACTGGAGTCCTTGTGTTGATGAAATGTTTTTTATTTTACTATTTAACATGCAGCTGGTCCTCTCCTTTAAGCAGCTTTAAGGTTGTTAAAATCATCTTACATACTGCATAAGTGAAAGAGCAGTTTGAAAACAAACTCCTGCTACTTAAAGGACTGGTGTGGAGGATTTAGTGGCATCTAGCAGTGAGCTTGCGGCTTGCAAACACTTGGTCTCACTCTCTCCTTCCAAGTGTCGGGTAGAATCTACATCAGCCGTAAAACTGGTTTATCCATCCCGGGCTACTATAGAAAAATGCATGGAAGAGGAACCACACATTTTGCAGATATAAACGATTCATTCAAAGCCAAGGACACAGATCTCATTACAATTTAGAGGGGGACAGTGGTGAAATTCTGCCCTGGGCTTACCTGCTTGTAGTGGAGGTCTTTCTATCTTGATTGCAATTTGTGTGATGCTGTGCATTACGTGAACTTTCACTACGAGCTGAGACAAGTAAAATCAGGTCAGTTTTAGCTCCACTGCCTACGTTACTTTATGCTGTTGACAAGGTTCATATTTCATTATTAGATGGCAGGTCAGCTCAATTAGTATGAATTATTAATGTTAAAGTACCCTCTGCTCCCAGCGGTCTTTCAACTGGAGAGACTGTTTAACCAAACTCCATTCTAAAAGCAGGTGTTTTATGTTTGTCACAGTAAAAACTTTAGTTCCACTATAACCAAGGCTCTTTTCTGATTCACTTCAATCTGCAGGCACAATCAGCACACCTAATTTACTCAGTAACATCATTAACTAACATGTGATGATGTCTTTGCCACAGACCTACATTATACCTATTGACTGGCCCAGCACCTGTGACAGTGAAATATGCAGATTATACCATTTAGCGGGAATGATAGGGGGGAGGAAATAAAAAGTGTTATGTTCATGTGGGAATTACTTAAAAAGTGGTGTAGGTTTCTATAAAATATATCTTTTCAATTACATAATTTACTTAGACATAATTTAATAATAATTTAGGTTCTAGTTATTATATTTTGTTTGTTAGAAACTGGGGTATCCTGTGCGTAGCCCTGGGATCAGTGCCCAAGTTCTAAGGTAACAAAAACACAATGATTTTTATTGTCAAGTGATTATGATATAATGAAGACATACTTATGAATATTATGTTACATTTCTGACACATTCTACTGCAACTTTGGCACATAATATTGCTATGTTTATGACTTTAACACATGATCCAAGGGACAAAATGAGCTCCATGACGCTCTGATCAGTCAACAATAAGTCATTCTTGCTGAGCAGCCTGAGAATCTGCTCCTACATAAATGCTTTATCTAATAAATACTGCTTTAACTGAGCAGCGACGATAAGTGAAACCTGATAGGGTTCCTCTTTTTCGCACGCCTCCATTGTTCTGCTCTTATAGAAATCCATTTACCTTCGATTTAGGCTGTTTGGGGGTCAGTGAAGCAAAAGCAAGAACTCAGCCCCACTGAATGCCTTTGAACTTTACTGCGCCCCTAATGCCACCCTGACCTCTGACCCCTATTACAGGTAATAAAGTTTACGGCAGTCCAAACCAAGCCATGCACCAGGGGGACCGCTCACTCACTCCTCTCGCTCCCTGAAACAGCCGCAAATAGGGTTGAGGGGGGAGTTTAAAGGAGTGAGGGGGCGCGGGGGGTGGGTAAAAACAGGTCTGGAGCCAAAAAGCCAAACAACGGTCACCCAAAAAAAGAAACGGGTGTAGGTTGCTATATGTTTTGGTTTGAGCCGAGGAGGAAGGGTTGAGTGTTTTTTTTTCTTTGCCTGGCTGGCAAAGGTTGGGGGGAGGAAGGGGTTAAGAGCAAACTTGACTGAGAACACAGCTAGTTTTGTTTACGGGCTAAGAAAAATAAATCCACTCATCGTTAACTCATTTTCAGCCAAATCATTATATTTTATAATTAATAAAGAGTTTTACACTCCAAATAGCACGTCAAAGCTGATTAATGGTTGCTGTTAATGTTGTTGTAACGTTTTCGTTCTTAATTTTAGTGGTAAGTCAGGACACTGAGGGGGGAAAGCCCCTGGAGGTTTTTGGACATTCCTGTATTTACCAGCTGAGGGGCCTCCGGGTGCATGGAGTGTGGACGGCTTTCGCCTGCGCGACTTGAATACAGTAACTAGAGGAGACTTGCCTGCACGGTTTGACTGGTCGATCATGGGCTGGACTATTCTCCTCCTGGCGTTAATGAACCTGCAGAAGATGAAGAGAAGGAGGACGAAGAGGATGGAGGGGAAAGAGGAAAGAGACACAGAAACATTGTCAGTGTATTCCTCAAAACAAGATCAGGCAAAAATTGCTGACTAAGACCGTGAAAATCTTGGCACACAGCACGAAAACAAACACATTGCCAGACCCGCCTCTTTCTCTTAGCTAACCATAACAGTGATAGGGAGAAACGATTCCCCTCTAAGCAACCCTGAGCCCCAGTAAAGCCACAGCAAAAGTCGCATCTTAACAGCCTTAACAACCAAGGCAGTTGTCTCTCAAAACGCAGAAGTCCACGACTTGTACAAACTTGCACAACCCCAGCTTATACACAGTCCCATCGGCCTGAACACTGGGGTCTTTGTGGGGCGCGGCTTAACCAGGATTTTCTCCCTGCCTGTTTGAAACATGTCGACCCATCTTGCTTTGTTGGAGACATTCCACCTCACGACGAGCCGAGATTGCTGACTGTTTAACACACTTGGCTCCGAGCGTGGCGGAGTGGGAAGTGTTGCTGACAGAAACATGTCACGTTGCCACCGGTGAGAGGCATTGTTTTGGGTGATAGCTGCTCTGTTAAGACAGGTGACCATGTGTTACTCTGTGACGGCACAAGCTTTTTTTAGGTGTGTGTGCGTGTTTTCACAGGAGCAGGATTTCGTACATATAGCCTTGAACAAACCCCTTTACCCTGTGACCTCTAATAAAAGCAGACGGTCACACTGTTTATTGTGCACATACACACACGTTACTCATATTTAAATCGGCTGCTCACTCATTTTCCTCTGCACTCACACTCTCTTAATCTGTCTCCCTGTCCTACACTCTTACACATAATAGATCCAAAAGGGACCTTTTTTTGCATAAAGGGTTTGGCAGGAGTTCTTTGTAAGACCAAGGGTTCCGTTAAGAACTCTTTTGTCAAGGGTTCATTAAAGGTCCTTTGTATATTAATATAAAAAAGTTAGAACCACTTGGGTGAGTGTTAGATAAACCCCTTTGAATATAAAAGTGTTCTCAATGAAGCCCCTTGGTGAGATCTAGATAAAACAACTGGAATATAAACGGGTTCTTGGTAGAACCTCCTGAGTGTGATCTAGATAAGACCAAAGGAATAGGAATATGAATGGTTTTTCAATAAAGCCCCCTGTGTGGGTTCTTGTTAGCATGCTGGTGAAAAGGTTCTGGACACAATCCCCCGAAAGGGTTCTGGATGGAACCTTTACACAAAAGAATCGCTCTCTGTAGAACCTCTCATAGAGGGTGAAACCTCACCACAGATGGTTCTAGGTATAACCCTTTGTGTTGGATTCTAGGTAGAACTCTCAGACAGGCTTTCTCCACCAATAGGTCCTGGTCCAGTCCAAGCACCTAATTTGTGAAATAAATTGCGGGCTGGTTCATTAGAACTATGAGCACAAGGTGAGGAACCCCTCAAGCTTCTAGTAAGCACCTTTATTTCTAAGAGTGTAGATCCATTCACACACGTTCACGCCCTCGCACACACCCACACAGGCAGCACTCTGGCCTTGCTCAGCCTAACCTCTTCTGAAATGACCCTTTGACCTGTAATGACCCCAAGGAGAGGGGACTCTTGGGGCTTCTGACTTGATTTATGTGTTCCTGCTGTTGCTCCACCGGACACTTCTATTTCATCTTTAAAACGAGGGGGGGGCATTAGCTGAACTTTAAGGAAACAATAGTCGCGTAACGCTTCTGAAGCTGGAAAAAAAAAGGAGCATTTAAGAGATCTGAGAAAGGAGAGGAGGGAGAACAGAAACAAAGGGACACTAGCTGGTGCATCTGGTTGACCCCTGATTAGTAAATGGAACCCCCCCCCCAGCTTTATATCTCTTTAATATTCCTGCTTTATGGTGCTCCTCCTTTTATTTTCTGCCTGCTATCTCTCCTGTATCACCTTCTGAAGGCAGAGCTGCAGGGAAGTGAGGAGACAGAGAGTGGCGGAGACAGATAGCAGAATGATTAGCAGCCTGATTGTTTCCCTGCATTGTTTTTATATAATTGCTCTGTTATATCTTGTAAGCCGCTTTAGAAAAATTGTTAATTTTTGACAGGGGTGCCAGCGGTGCTTTCTCTGAGGTGAAACGATCTGAGGAAACAGAAGCGACAGGGATCTTGTCAGCCTTTGAGCTTGATTCTTTGGTAATTTTCTTGGTTATAACGTTGAATTGGAATTTGGGGGGAGACAGAAACAGAGAGAGCTTGTAGGGAGGAATGCAAGAATGCACTGACATGGCAGAGCACCATCAAATGAGGGAACGTCTGGAGTTTTATCACCAACACCCCCCCCCCCTTCCTCCCTTCCTCCCTTGCTACCCTGTTTTGCTGGGGGAGATATGAGAGGAGGAGCGAGGACGAGGGGGCAAGGAGGCCTGAGCATTCCTTTAGCTCTCCTCTCCTATCTCCTCCACTACTCTCCTCTGCGGGCCCTTTATAGAAGGACGAGGTCAACTCGGGGCCAGCGCTGACTAACTGTTGACCTCTCCTTCTCTTCAGCTCCTTCCTCTTGTCTTTCATTGCAGTCCCCTTGCCTCTCTGTCCTGTCTCTCGCCTAATTTTCGCTCCTGCCTCCCTCACAAAAACACTGATGCAACAAAGGAGGTTGTTTTGGCAATAGGTGTGCAGTACTTAGAAAGTCGGGCGTTTGTTCCTCGTATAATGTGGATCAGGGAGGAATGTAATGGACCTGTAAAATGATTTGACCTCCCAAGAATATGGCACCAGTGCTTACTTACTGAGGATTAAATAGAGTATGTATCAGTAAAGTAATAATCCTACACTCTTCTATCTCTTCTTCACTTTTCAGTCTCTTTCATCCCTTCTTTCTCATCCCTTATGCTCTTCTTTCTCAACTGTATCTCTACACTCTTAGAAATAAGTGTTCCAAAAGGGTTTTTCCTGAATAGCTGAGGTTCTACCTGAAAATATTTGCTTCTGAAAAAGCCTTTTTTGAAAAGAAAAATGGTTTGTCAAGGGTTCTTTGTAGGACTAAGGGTTCCATTTAGAACCCTTTATGAAAGAAAGATGGGTTCTAGGTTAAAACCCCTGCGATATATGAGGGTTATTGGTAGAACCCCCTGGGTGGAAAGGTGGAAAGGTTCTGGATAGAACCCAGAGAGGATTCTGGGTGGAACCATCACACAGTAGAAGGGTTCTCTGTAGAACCCTCTCATAGGAGGCTCTGGGTAGAACCCTTTACAGATGGTATTACCAATTATTTTATCTAGATAGAACTTTCAGATAGGATTCCAGGATCCTTTATAAAAGGTTCTACCAGGAACCAAAAGCGTTCTCCTTTGGGGATAAGCCAAAGAATCCTTAATGGTTCTAGTTAGTGTCTTTATTTCTAAGAGTGTAGTGCTGTTACTGTTCCTACAGGAACAGCTCCAGTGCCTCTGCCCCTCTGTCCCTCTCTGTATCTGTTTCCTTCTCCTGCTCCCTCCTTATCATTCCTTCCCTGTATGGTGGAAACTGGCGGTCCACCTCCCAGCAGCAAACCCACACTGTAACCCACGAGCCCCCTCCTCCTTGCAAAAACTCTCGCCGGTTTCCTGTCCCCGTCGTCCCCATATCTGAGGCCAGATGCACCATGGGGGCTGGAACAAAGGATAAAATGCCTCTCATAATAGCAGCCAGGGGAACAGAGCGATGGAGAGCGGGAGAACGGGAGGGAAGGAGGAGTGAGAGAGTGCGGGGAGAAAAAAAAAAGCAAGGGGCTCTGGTCTGCAAACCAGACACTCTTGCTGTGACCGTTAATAAGCTGACAGAGAGGGAGACTGTGAGAGACAGAGAGGTAGGGGTGAGGGAGAGAAAACAGAGAGGAAATAAGAAAGGGGGAGACTCGGAAAGAGATGAAGAGCGACGGAGAGATGGAGAGGAAAGAAAGGGAGGGAGAGTGGAGAAAAGCGGAGCTCCTCTATTAGGGGGAGTGAGGCTTCACCTTTGCACGACCCCTGGGTGCTATAGGGCCAGTGTTTATGGCCTGTTCATTCCCCTGCCTCCCATCACAACACAATGAGCTGCACTATTCAGCTCTGCTCAGTGCAACAATAGCTGGGCTATTTTGGCGTGACACACCACTGGTGGTACGCCTAAAGTTGGGCAAGAAACACCAAAAGCAGGAGACAAGCAACAGGAAGGAAAGTAACTTTGGCCTTGTGTACACACAGAAAAATACAGGTGCTAACTGGAACCAATAATGGTTCTTCTTTAGGGCTTGATATCGTTTAAAAAATTATGATACCACTACTAATATCAGTACTCTCAAAGTGATATAGATACCAATAAAGTACTTTTCTTTCATTTTGGTGGCATCTTGGCACACTCATCTGCCAACTTTGTCAAATACACCATGCTAAACTTCATCACCAATGACTGTATGTACCTGCTAGCTGCAGTAGCGGGCCAATCCCACTTGCAGTGACTGGCTCAGAGCAAAACCAAATAATAGTATTTTTCTACTAGGCCTTTCCAGGTCTGGTACTGACTGAAATAACCCATTACCAAGTAGTATGAAAACCTCTCCAGTCAAACAATACCTGCACTCAATTCTTTTTGCACCCAGATCTAAAAGAAAATTACTAGTTGTATGCAATTTGTGAATGGGCCACTACCACAGCTACAGCTAGCACCCAAAAGCTACATACAGTCTGTGGTGTGGTGAAGTTGACTGTGGTGTATTTGAGTTCAGTGTGCCGACATGCCACCAAAACTAAAGAAGAGGTACGCAAACGAAGTATAAAGTTACTAATATTGTAATTTTTTTTTAACACTGCCCAGGCCTATGGAGGACAACCATGCAAGTATAGGGAGAACATGCAAACTCTTACTCTGCTCTTACTTCATTTAATTACAGACAAGTAAGGTATTAAAAAATGTCAGCTTCAGAGAAGCATATAGGAAGTCCAATGGCCAAACACAAACACAAAATCAGTCACTATGAGGGTGAACACAGAGCCAGCTAGAATCTTAAAATAACCTGTAGATCCAGACTGAAAATCACGAAAGACTGACAGCATTTGCAAGCTGCAGACACATCGTCATACATTGTTATACAGTCTGTGCACAATATGAAGGCTTTACAGTGATTTGGTTTCTGCAGAGTTCCAGGTTAAAAGACTTTTCAGACCTTTGAAATGTCATGTACCTGCCAACAAATACCTTTGTAGAACCAATTCGAGAACATTATTTTTCTGAGAGCAGTTCAGGGAATTCCCAGCATGGGCACACATGCTTGACATATGCACGTACCCATGGTACAGTGGATCAAAAATGTCGGCCACATGTGAAGCCACAACTGAAGAACATAAAAGTCACACGAGGAAACTGGGTGAATTTTATTCTTTGTTGCTCTGCCTCCGATCCATTTCTCCTTCTGAGATTGCTAATGTCTGGATTAATCCTCCCGCCCCTCTCCCTCCTTCTCTAGAAAGAGTGGAACTGATTGCAACGGCGTCTGCCAAGCCCTTGCTAATGTCCTATTCTCATTACACCCGAGACACGCACACACGCGCACACACACATACACAGACACTCTGAGCTGAGGCAGCCGCACACAGGTGTACACGAAGCACACGTGAAATGCCCAATTAAAAGCAAGAAATTGTCTTTTTCATCAGCTGCCTTTGTTGCGTGACCAATTAGGGGATAATTTAATAACGAGCAGTGGAAAGATGCAGATTGGATATACAAAAGGTTACTCGGCAAGCTCGTTGATTTAAATTCATGTGGAGTTCTCAATTTCTCTGGCACACATACTCACACACATCTCCTGAGTCTTCCACCAATATTATATTAGTAATATGAGACACACAGAAACACACACATGTGCACATACACATATGTACACACACACGTCCTCTGCACTCACTACCAATATTACATTAGTAATCTGAGAGAATGTGCACACACCTAACATTTATACAGAGCCGGAGATTTCAACATCACACACACGCATGTCAGGACTTCAGCGCACGCCGACAGGGGTTTACATGCATATTCAAATCTGAGAGCCTCTTAAAATAACTGTATAACCACACAGTCGTCCTGGCTGCCAATCAACTTGATTTAAAAGCAGTAAAAAGAAAGCGGGCTCAGACGGGTGGAATCATGTAGCTTATCATCAGGTTGTCACTGCGCCTAGCATCGATTGTCTGCTGCTCAACCACAATTAACGCCTTGCCCATATATCCTTCCTACTCACACACACAGAGCCGTGTGTACACACACACACACACACACACACACACACACACACACTAATGCAAACTGAGGTGCTGTTCTGTTATTTATCTGAATTAAATCTGTTAATTAATTCTTTTATCTGAACTGTTTCTTCAGAAGGAAATTTTTAAACAATCCTACTTCTATAAAACTGATTATTTCTACACAATTCAGCCCTACATACTTATTATTATTTTATACAAAACTGCACAACACATTTTTTTAAAAACAGTTTTAGAGCCCGACCAATATATCAGGTGACCAATTCTAAGCTTTATTGATCTATATCGATATCAGCATATATGTTGTCCAATATGTGCCAATATGAAAACAGAACATAATGATTGTTTTTATTTTTTAACTTTATAGGCAGCATTTTATGTATATGTGAACCATTTGCTTAAATGACCACAATTTCAGAGATTAAGGAAACATACCAAGTTGAAATACTCATTTCTCTGGCAGCAGGGCAACAGCTGATGTGTTCTCCTTTGAAATTTCTATTCCAGCCCATAACTTGTGTTACTGTTTGCTTTATTTTAAATGAATCAGATTTAAAATGTGTTGGCTGAATGAGTAAATGTCTGTTTATGATTCAGAACAAATCCTTAATAATCTTTTAGAAGGAGTAGATGTTTATAAGAGTTAAATTCAGCAATATGTTAATGGCAGTAAGACAACTGACATCCACTTACAGCAACTTACAGCAGTTGTTACAAATTGCTCTTTTAATTCTAGTTTAATATATGTACACATAATATATTTATATATTCTATTATGTAATGTCATTATATATATTTCGTTCTATTTGCATTTTTTATATATTTTTAACTCTTTTTAACACAATTAACAAAAGTAAAAGTTGAAGAATCATTGCAAAAAATGTGTCCTTATGTATATAGTCCAAATTCTGTACATTCAGCCGATATATCAATATCAGACTCTTTTTACTCCCTAATATCAACATTGACCCCAAAAATCCGGTATCAGTCGGGCTCTAGACGGTTTTCACTTGTGCACCCACACAAATACAGGCACCAGTCATAAATCACAAGATAAGCACTCACACAGCATGTTGGCACTACCACTAACACCATCCACCCCATTCCAATTCTTATATCTCACCTTGTATCCCTGCAGAACTTTATTATCCCATCCCGTGTCCCAGCACATCTCCATCTTCTTAAGTAAGTACTTATTTTATTACAGAGCTCACACATGATCTCATACGCAGCAGGAGGGTGGCAGTGCATTTGAGCGCCCGTACCTGCATACTAGTGTAGGTGTGTATATGTATGTGCAAGAGTGTGCTGCACGTGGGTGTGTGAGGGAATTACAGTTATGAGTTTCTAGCCTTGTTCTCCTCAGTTGACGAGTTAACTCGTAAATCACCTCCTTCTCGTTCCCTCTCGTATCTCCCTCCCTCCCTCTCTTTCTCTCCCCTCAGTGTTGTTCTCAGGTCAGATGCTTGGATTAGATGCGTCAGATTAGTTTAAATAAACTAACGCAGCTGCTTAGAGAACTCTGTTCTCTGCAACAGACACACACACACACACACACACACACACAAATCCACAAACACTTAGGAAAAGAGAATATGGGGGACAGATTGTGCAAAAAGTAAACCATACCTAATATTGTGCAAAGACACTGTATTGTTCTCAATATTTCCATGCAGCTTTCAACACGTACAAATGCCTTCATGCACACACAGAGTTACAAATGTGCTCAACGCACTCACCTTACTACATGTGCTCACTTGTCAGCCAGTAATATTCTCACTGTTTTCCCTCAAAGCTGCCCAGACCAATCAAACGGCTACAAATAGCTACATGCCATACGTCCATAATGCTCCTACACACAAACATACACCCTGCTCGGTCCCATGATCCTCTCTGCTCCTCAGCCTCATCGTATGTAAAAAAGGCTGAGTGATTTAGGTCTGTGGAGAATTAAGGTGTGGTACTTGACATTTGCTTTGGGGTTAGCTGTGGCTCTATTACAGACATAAACAAACATGCATGCTCACACATGAACAGACGCATAAAAACAAGAAGTGTAAAACTTTATGATAACCATCATTTAAAAATTGTACATTTCTAGTTAATTACACTTTAGTTAATATTTATTTTACCGTTAACAAACATTCAAATATTTGTTTTTGTATTCATAAACCATTTATTAAATTTTCTAAACAACATTAACATCCATAATCCATATTACTTGAGAAAACAATGATTTTAAGATATTAAATTGTTTCTTTCAAAACTTAATTTAATGAGTTCATTGGCATTCATCTATTTATTCGTATTTACTTTAAGGTAATGAGAAAAGATTAGTTGTTTCGAGTGAAGTCCTTTATGATATTTTACAGTGTATTTATGTGAGTTCAGGTAACACAATTTACACACGCTAGTATAGCCGTCCAAATAATATTTATAGATGGTTTACAAACTAATTAATGACCGACAATGTGTTACAAATATCTGGTCCATCTCTCTGTGTAATAATTTCTTAAAGGTGTATAAATTATTTGCCATCTTTATCATTAACAAATACTTAATATAGTATATAAAATGTTATTATAGTGTGTGCAGGAACAAACTTTAAACAGAGAATGATTAAGTATGTAACTGATAGTCTCTCATTCAATTTATAAACAAATTATTTTTATTACACAAATCAATAATAAAATAGCACAAATCATACCATTACTAATATTAGTAAACATAATTAATTATCATTTTATCAATCATTATTAATTTACCAATAATTAATGATGGTTATTATAAAGGGCTACCGCAATATGCAACACACACACAAGTTAAAGTTGGAGTGAGGTCATGTTGGGGTCTGAATGCTGCAGCTAAGCTGTTATTAGACAGCAGGCCTGTGTTTTGAGTCAGCAGTACGTATACGTCTTTTCTGGCAGGCAAATAGTTCCTGAATGATCTCCAAATACATGCCTAGCTACACACAGACACACTCACTGACACACACACACACACACACACACACACACACACACACACACACACACACACACATTCAATACATGCAGCTCTGCTGATCCAACTCCTAATAACATGAGGTGGATTAGTTGGATCTAGCGCTACATATGGAGGGAAACATAAGAAAAACAGTGTGAAATTTAAAAGGAGCTTTAGACTGAGAGCAGCCATGGGGTCACTTAATCCCCATTACTGCGCACACATAAAGTACAAGTATGTAAGCACACACACACATACACACACACTGTTGCTCCACTACCCAAGAGCCCAGTGTCCATTAAGAGAGCCATGAATCTACCACTAAAGCTGGTTTTACAGAGTGGAGCGACAGGCTGTGGTAACCACACACACACACAAACACACAAACTGGAGAAGAGCTCAGTGTGTACGTGTGTTTGTTGTGTATGTGTGTGTGTCCATGACAACCAGGTGCCTCTTGGAGTTATGGAGAGGAAATGTTGGCCGCTTGAAAAACATACATGAACTCATTGGCTCTGACTGGGCAACACTCTCTGACTTGTAAGTGGGACTCGCCAAAAGGCAAAATATAAACAGAGGGGTGAGAATACAAGGGACAAAGAAGAAGAAATAACAAGGAAATAAAGGCTGAGAACAAGAATGTGACATCTGAGGGGAGTGCGTAGCTGTCACATGTGACCTCCATCACTGCCTTTATCTCTGTTCCTGCTTCCCTTCACACACATTCAGACAGTCTTGGACTCACTCGGCCAGTCATCCATCACTGCCAAAGAGAGGCTGTGGCTTGAAGCCTGGCTTTACCCAGAAACAACATGGCTGTCCTGTGTTGCCCACTCCACAAACACAACATTGGACAGAGTCTGTGTCCTTTAGCCTTTGGGCTTGGATCAAAATGTATGTATGAGCACGAGTGACTGTGGGTTGCTCTATGTGCTCATGTTGAAGCTCTGTTAGCAGTACTCTCCTTGTGGGTTTTTTGTAGAGGTGGCAATATATACATTCTTTACTCAACTAAAAGAAACTACTTAAACTTTTTTACTCAAGTAAAAGTAAAAAACTAAAAAGTAGCCATCTGAAAGATATTTCTGTGTTTTTGTTCCATCCATTGAGGATGAAATCGGTGTTGATGGTAGGAAAGCAGCATGTAAAATATTGCAAACTGACATAACCGGGTTATGACACCTGTTATGAACATGAAGGAGTCTTTATGAATGTTTATGACTTTTGTCATTACGTATTATTGGGTCAACTTAGGGTTAGGGTTAGTTTGAGATGTCTTTGTTAAAACAGCATTAGTCAAGCAAATGACGTCTTGTTATGACAATTGGACATTAACCAAGCTGTCACTGTCTTTGTCATGACAACTTGAGAGTATCAGAAAGTTTAGGTTTATGTTTTAACATTACAAGTGACCTTATAACATTTAATGACACCTTTTTGACAATTCCAAAATGTACCTCTTCACTTGAGGTCAAGGAAAATATTCAGTGCACACTTATAATGGTCTCATTTTTGTCTTGGCTAATGTCAAGTTGTCATAACAAAGACAATCAAACACCTCTGCACTGAAAGTTAAATAATTGACCGGTTTCCGATTAATGACAACACTCATTAACATTCACATAGACTCCTCTATGTTCATGACAGGTGTCATAACATCCTTTTAACAGTGTAATGAGAGTCTTATACATGTCCCTTCAATTGAAGTGTACCTAATAATACCCAATAATTCCCCTCAAATGCATTAAAATTAAAGTACCATTTTGAAAATGTGAGTCGAAAGTAGAGATATTTGTGTTAAACTGTAGGGAGTAAAAGTAAAAAGTTGCCAGAAGAATAACTTATAGATACCTGAAAACTCTACTTAAGTACACTAACAAAGTATTTGTACTTTGTTACTTTTTTGGTGGCAATTTGCATAATGTATCCGCATGCAAACACATATAGTGTGTGTTTCTGTTTACCACATATACAAATACATACACAAACCTAGCCACTCAGAACAAAATCTCAGTTCACACACACACACAGATGACCAGTGTCACACAGAGCCAGTACTGCTGACAGGGCTTGCAGTGGTGACTGCTGCAAACACAAAGTGGTTGACCTAAATCCCCCCATACTGCCCGTGTCATATCCTGTCTCTGCGCGTGTCACTTCCCCCTGCTGGCTCACAGCAGCCGTCGCTACAGGGATCCCTCTGACTGCCCAGAAACTAGTGAAGGCAGTTTCAGGCAGTTGACATCCACAGTCAGCAAACAGCAAAGGAGTGGAAGTGAGGAAAAGAGACTGATGGGATCGTGTCTGTTTTCTTTGTGACTATGTGAATATGTCAGCGGCTGACAGTCCCAACAAGTGCATCAGTGCCAGCAGAAACAGTCTGTTAGCCTCATTATATTATGCTTTGTCTACAAATCCTTTACACGCGACCATCACTTATCTTAATTGCATGAAATCAACGTCAGTTCTCAGCTGTTAATTGTCGGAGTAGGTGTCCTATTTTTCCCAGATATTTAATTTTTGGCAGAAAACACTTGCGCCGTGTCCCCGCTGATTCACTTCACAACAGCTTTTGATCAACACAAGAAAACACCAGCGTGAGAACAACAACTGACTGATGGCGACGAGTACGACAGCGGCCATGTGTGCGCTTCGACACAGAGCCCTGGCATTCACGTTCTGCCGCCTTTCATGTTTTGGACCCCCCCTCCGCCACTACAAAAGAAGGTTGAAAAGCGAGGGAGAGGAGTGGGGAGAAAAGAGGAGGGAATAAAAAAGACTGAGAGAGAGGCGAGTGAAGAGAAATGCAGGTTTGGCCTCGGGCGGCGTGCTGTGATGTAAGAGAAACAGAGAGAGTGAGAGGAAGAAAGGGGGAGGAGAGATGGTGTTCGGTTCACAGTGTGTCTTTGCACATGGACACCTATATGTGTATAAGCACATACACACATTCACACACACAAACTCACAGGTCTACACACACTTGTGTTGACATAATACAGCAAAGACAGGGTCGTGTCTGCACAGGCTGAAGATTCCTGTAAGAGGCGATTGGTAGCAACAGACTTCAAACTGAGGGAAGAAAATATTGTTTTTGAAATGATTTTCACATTTTAATTTTAAAAGGGTTGAAATCTGAGGGTGAGGTCATATCTAGTCAAGTGTGTGTGTGTGTGTGTGTGTGTGTGTGTGTGTGTGTGTGTGTGTGTGTGTGTGTGTGTGTGTGGTATTTGCTGTAATGTCAGGGAGTTTCAGGCTGAAGCAACTCAACAGAGCTGCAGTGTATGAAACAGGCTCTAGGGCATGGACTGAAACTGGGCCTGGTAATTCCAAAACACACACATACACACACACACCCACACACTCACACACACACACCTCAGAAGGCTTTCTGCGAACAAGTTCCAGCATCTCTCTCTCAATCCTGTCAACATACTGAACCATGCAACTCCTCTCACTCTACCTGTTTGTCTCTCTATTGTATCTGTTAAAGGATCATTCTGATCTTTTAAAACCTTACAACTTGGGTCTTATTAGCAGTGATACCATTCCACACTGTAAAAATAAACCATTTGTTTTAACTTAAAAAAGTGTTTGGGCTGCCTTGAAATTTTAAGTTGATTGAATTTGAAATTTGCAATAATTCAAAACAAATAAACACTTGTAGTCAAATAAACTTAAGATATTAAGTTCAATAAACAACTCTTCATCACACTGACAAAAAATTTAAATAAATTTGATTTCCTTCAACATTTTTTTGATTTGAAAAATCAGTATTTCATTCCACACAAGGAGCTTAAATATATTATATTTTAAGTTTAAGTGGGTAGGAACTGTGGTTTCCGTTTGTTTGCATGTTTTCATTATTTAGAAAAAGAGCAACCATGTCTTTCTTAATGTTCATTGAGACAAACAGCAAGTTTTCATGTATTTCTCAAAGTATAAAAACAATAAAACAGAAGGATCTCGGGGGGGTTAACTCTCAAACAATGCATGCTGGGATGTCTGCTGATATGCTGATCCTGTCTCCTTTGAAAATTGAACTCGACTTAATTTAATGACTTGATTTAACTATATGCAGTACATTCATTCAACTCATTATTTCAAGTCAAAAGACTTCAAGTTAGACAAAATCATGTTTTTACATTTTGAAGTGTTCTGTAAGCAAGTATCAGAAATTTTAAGTTGAATTAATTTGACGAAATAAAACTTTTTATTTTTATGTATAACGTATGCTTAACATAGCATATATAACATATATTTATGATATTGACAAAAGATTAGTTGATTCCACTAAATTCCTATATGTATATATTTTAGACAGTGCATTCACCAAAGTAACATATGAGACCTTGGGCTGTTTTCTTACAGTTGTGTCAGAGGCAGAGCAGATCAGATTGATTGTAAGCAACAGTTTAGCAAGAATTTCAAAACACTACTTTAATTGATTAGTGCACACAAAATGTTGGTAATAATTCCTCACTGCACAGGAAAAGTATGTGTTCACAACTATAGCAAGTGCAGCAGATCAAAGTTCAACCCGGAAACTTGTTCAAGAAACTGTAAGGGAAGTTTCCAACAGACAGAGTAATTAGTTCATGGTTTGTCCTTATTTTCTTTGGCTTTAAAACCTGTCTGATCGTCTGACTGTTTCTTGTTCTGCCTGATTTCTTTTAGCTTTGTCACAGCGTCCCCAGAACAGTACGGCATTATGATGACTGCCTGAAACAATGGCCAAACCTAAGAAAAATATCCAGAATATATGGAATCATTCCTGAATTGTGATACAGTGTATTTTATTAGCATGAACACAATTCACCAAAACTGTCTGAACATTTTTTTACTATAAAGAAAAAACAAACAGTAAGTGCTTCCTCTCCATCCATGTTGTCTTTTTCCTTGTTCTTTTTGCTCTCGCCCGTCCCCACCTCTTTTTTCTCCCTCTCTCAGTTTCTCTCCTTCCCCTTCCCTCACCTCTGTTCTCCCTCTGCTCGTCCCTTTTGAAACCTGATAAGCGGCGTATATGTCCGTGCGTGCCACGCCGCTTCTTCCTAAGTAGCCTCAGCGTCCGTCCACTCTGCCCTCTTAAATACTACCTCTCTCTCTGTTTCTCTCTCCCTCTTTCTCTCCCCCTGTCTATGCTTTTAAGACGTTCGTAAAAGGAGGTCTTATTGACAAAACAATCGCTCGGCGAGGCTTAAACACTGCCTTTAAAGGGGCATTATTAAATTGCAGGCAGGAAGGGGAGGGGCAGCCAACAAGGGAAACCTGATGACCTCGCCATCGATTTTTACATCAGCGGAGCGTTAGGAGAACTTAGCAGAGAGATACTGACTGTAGCCAGAGAAAGAGAAAGTGGAGAGAGAAAGACATTTTATATGTTACACTTTGAGCTATTGGCTGACGCATGATTCAGAACGGTTCACAACGTGTGAGCAGGTAGAGGCTGTACGGTTCAAGGACATTTAGAGACTGTGGATGTTGATAGACTTAAATCTGGGACAAACTGGTTAATTTTCTGATCTAATTACTGCTGACTTCATTCTTTACTGATCCATATATATCCCACGTTCACGTCACAGTTAAGCAGAGAACGTCCATCAAATTTAACTGAACAGTTCAGACAGTTCCAATAGTCCAGCTCCATTCTTTTGAGTTTTTAATTAACACAAGTGCACTGCAAATAAATGCCTCTTAAGATTTGTTTGATCTTCAGCAGATTTGATATTTTATGCTTCGGGATGTGCACTTTCATCATCAGGCACCACTCCCACATCAGCCTATGGTCACATTAAAACAGAATCAAACATTGCTGCGATTAGCTGCAGGGCTGTGCAGGAGTGTCGGCGGTGTTTATCAGAGCTTAGAACATGACTGTGGTGAAACAATCAGGAAATAACATGTTATTTCTCTGATTCACCGACTTTCTCACCACCAGCGCTCCCACACCTCATTCAGTCTCTACCTTGCATGACCAGCTGAATGCTCTCTCTCTCTCTATCACCCTTAAACAAACACACAAACCAAATGAAGTTTTGTGTTATCGCTGTTTTGCAGGAAACTGCAAGCCAGACTCAGATGTCATAGCTGGGTATAAACAAAATAAACAAAATGAGGACACAACTGTGAGATTATCATCATTTGGTCCATTAAGTTTCAATGACATTTCACTCTGTTCTGACTGTTTCAACTTTCTGCTTTTTTCAGCATCCCCTGCGGCCTCCACCCCCACAGCCTAAACGCACTACCCCCATTCAAAATGAATGAGATGACTGGTGTTTTCGCTGCAACACCTGACTCTGTCTGAATGTGGCTCATGAGGGACAGGGAAAGTTTCATCGCTCAGTGAAATGAAGTAAAATAAAAAATGTTTCAACTTAAATGTCACCGGTTCTGTTGTAATAAACTATATTTTAAAAATAAAATTCTTACTCATTATTTCTCCGAGGCATCTTAGCCTCCTGTTTCTGAACGTGACTGAATATTGGTTTGCATTACAACATGATTTCTTTTTGTTTTTTGACTGAAAATCATAATGAGATGTCAACAATTAAATATACTGCATGATATATGTCTTCAAAATGTAAGTAAAATACTGGCCTTGTGTATCTAATGTATTATTTAAAATACATTTGCTTATTCTTTCACAGTATGTATAATGAACACGGATCCATTAAGATAGCTTTGTCATGTTTGTTGTATGTTTAATTCCATGCCTGTGTGTGTATGTTACAAAACCGTTGGTGAGAGTTCAACTCTGTGTGCATAAGTGTTTGTGTAAGTGTGTGTTTGTGTCATGTGGTGACCTATGTGTGTGTGTGGAAACAATACACTCATTCACTGTGTGTACATACGTTACCTGTCTGTAGGATGTGTGTGTGTATACTGTATGAGCTGTATGTAGGGATGTGTGTGAGTATTTACATTTAGGTGTGTACAGTATGTGTTCTCGGTATATGATTCCACCGTGTAAATGTGCACATGCATTACCACACACACACACACACACACACACACACACGTTCTCCATTCAAATTGAGATTCCCTAGTGCAGCGTATTTCTGCCAATAATTCATGAGTGATCTGCGCCCCTTGCCGGCCTTTAGCATTTTTATTTAATCTGCTGAGCCCTACCGCGTGCTCGCTCATCAATAATACACACCGACATGTGTGTTAACACATCTATGGTGTGTGTGAGTGTGTGAGAGAGAGAGAGGAAGAAAGACAAAATGTGTGTGTATGAAAGATAGTGTGTGTGAGTATATATATATGTGACGGAGAGTACATTGCACACGAGAATAAAGAGAATGTGTGTGTATTAGACAGAGAGAGGAAGACAGGGCAGGGTTCCACATTAACAACGGCCTGATGGCCACAAGAAGTGACTCTATGGCCATCAAATATTCCGTGTAGGTGACCTATGGCCACCAAGTTTTATGCCCAACACAGCATTACAGTTCCACAAACATCCCGATTCCTTTGTTCCTTTTAGTTCAACATTTTGTGAAAACAGTGAACAGTACTCGTCTTCAGCTAGCTACTCATATCAGGGTTACTGAAGTAAGGGTTTACTATGCCTGTCCAGGAGAACTTAAAGCACAAAGGTGTACTATGAAAAAATGAAACGGCAATGAAAATCTAGAAGTGAATGGAAGCAGGAATTTAAGTGGCTAAAATATGACACATCTAAGGGCGTAAAGGGCAATATGTTGGCATGTCAGCGCTTAAGCCTCACAGCGAAAAGATCATGGGTTCAAATACCAGTTCGGACATGGCCTTTCTGTGTGTAGTTTGCATGTTCTTGCTGTGCGGGCAACAGATTCCTCTGAGTGCTCCGGTTTCCCCCACCCGCAAGAAAATACATGTATGCTAGGTCAATGCACCAGTCATGGCCACTCACTGAGGTGCTGGATTAGACTTGGAGTTGGTTCCTGGGCACCCCTAATAGGATGGATTAAATTTGAATTTGATTGTATAATTGTACTCTGTATGATTGTACGATCACAATAAAGTTGGCCTTTAATGTACTGCTGTGTGTCTGGAAAGAGTATGCCACTTTCCTCCAAGTTTACATTTGGGGGTGCCTTGGTAGCTCAGTTGGTAGAGCATGTGCTGGGGTTGAGTCCTCTGCAGTGGCTGTGAGTTTGATTTGCTGCATGTCACCCACCTTCCGCCTTTCCTACCATATCTTCAGCTTTCCTATCAATAAAACCATTTAAAAAAGGCCCAAAAAGTTTAATTTGGGCCACCAAAAATGTACTTTGGCCACCAATTTTAGTGGCTTGGTGACCCAGTGCTTAAAAAAATGATGTGTGAAGAGTGTGTGATCCATGCTGGAACTTGTGACAGGATTGAACTGTGCATTTTATTCATCACCTGCACTTGTTTGTCATCATTAGGTCTTCCCCTGTTGGGACAACAAGCGCGGATGACCTGCGGTTCATCTGCGGCCATGGTCATGGCCGGGGGTATGACCGTGAAACAGACTCCCACTAAGTGTTTTATGCTTCCTGACATCCTCTTTGGCTTGATGTCACAGTTGTAGACCTGATTCAGTGCAAGTGAATGCATGAGAAAATGTGTGTGTGTGGATGCAAATTACTCATGTTGTGGGGACATGAACCTGTTTACTCACTCATGTTGTGGGGACTTGTGTTCGTTATCGGGAATTATGGTTATGGTTAGGGTAAGGTTAGATTTAGGTTAAGATTAGTCTTAAGCAAGTTGTGGTTATGGGGCAGGTGAGAGTAAGTCTCCAGAAAATTAATGTAAGTCAATGTAATGTCCCCTGAAGTAATAGAAAGACTGTGTGTGTGTGTGTGTGTGTCTGTGTGTGTGTGTGTGTGTGTGTGTGCGCGCGCGTGCATGTGTGTGTGTGTGTGAAACTCTGAGAGAATTTAGAAATGCATGCATTTGTGTGTGCGTATGTGTTCATGAACAACACCGACAAACACACTCAGAGCCAGGGAAATTGACTTCACCAAATCAGTGGGTCAGGAGGTAACATCACCGGGGGTTGCTATGGAGACACCCAATGACGGGGCTTCCCAACCAGCACAACAACACGCCTGCGAAATGGCAGTTCCCCTAACGTAACCTCTCTGTCTCTGTCTCTCTCTGTTTGTTTCTCCGTCTATCTGTCCAACGTCTCTGTCATCTTTTTTTCTGTCCTCTCCTCTTCCACCTCTCTTCATTCCCTCTTTCTCGTTTCTTTGTCTTTATCTCTCTCGACACCCCATCTTTTCACTTGATTGTTTTCCTTCTCAATCGCCCTTCCATGCTACAGTGTACTGTTTGCTTGCTCAAACAACCGTGCATGGAAATATGCCTCTGGACAACTGTGCACACACACAAACACACACACACTTGTATACAGCGAAATGTGAGGGGGCAGCGGGATCCCAGCATGCAGGGTTTAACAGCTAATACCCCTTAGATTAACCACCCCCGGTTCCCCTCTCTTACACACAAACACACACACACACACACACAACATCTTCCACAAACCAAGATTAACCTCCCACGATTTACACAGTGTGTGTTGGTCATGCACAAATACACACATGCACACACACCTTCAGGGTGTGTTGCTATCCCCCTACCAATAAAAACAACAAACAGAATGAGAGCACACAGTCAGCCTTAAGTGACCAAGCTACTGTTCATGTGACTGTCTGTCTGACTCTCTCTAACACACACACATACACACACACACACAAACACACACTGTTCGGCTTTATCTCAGCTGTAAGAATTGATCCCCCATGGATTTCAGAGGGGTCACGTGATTTGATAACCTCTACAGGATTCCCTCTGGTCAGGAGGCCTTTTTCAGCCAGTGTGTGTGTGTAAGTGTGTGCGTGTGTGTGTGCGTGTGTGTGTGGGTGCATTATTTTTGGCCCAGTATAAAATTAATTCTCCATAGACTGATACACCATACCCTAATCTAACGTCTGTCTGTCTCTGAGGTCTGAGATTGAACAATGGCGGGGAATAATGTTAACATCATTAGACTGCTGGTAATGGGGATTTATCATGTCTCATCTCTTTCTCTCCCTCCGTCCTTATCTCCCTCTCTTTCTCTTCATCTATTTTTCACTCCGTCTGCCTCTTTAACTCTCTCCGTCCTTCTGCCGCTTGTTGCCTTTCTGCAGTCTCCGCTTTCATGCCCGCACCTAGCGACTGACTGATACTTTCAAGGATTATTTTAAGGGCCGCTCAGATCAAACACCCTCAGCCTGGACCCTGCCTCAGTTACGCAGACTCCAGCCCCTTTAATTAGACATGGCTAATAACACTAAGCATGTGCTGATAGCCATCTCTCTGATAAGACTAGCCGCACAAGGACATAGGGCCCCTTTCTACCTTTTACAGAGCTACCTAAGGTTAAAACGGCTAGTTAGCAACCTTATTTTATGGCGCAAGCCAGTCACGCTTACGCCCAATTAACAGGCTAGTTGGCACTTACAGAGCTTTAATTTGCAAAAGCAACCATGCTGCACGCTTCTATGCCAGGCTCCTTGCTAACAAGGGCAACTTAAAATGATAAATGGATTATGAAAAAGTGCTAAATAAAAATGTAAAAAGGGTGTATGGTCATTGGGCAATAGATAAAATAATTGTAAAACAGATTAATGATCAGAGGCTAGTGAGCAGCTGCTGCTGTAATGTAACAATAAAAACTTTAACTACTTTTTTTTGTTTCTTAATTTAAGTCTACAGTTTTAGAATTTTTTATTCAAAGTACAAATCTGTCATTGTCATCATCGCTATCTACACTGGAAAACAGGTAAATGTCTTCAATAAATTGTTACATTTTTAATCAAACTCTAACTCTAAAGTTTTTAAATAAACCTTAAAAAAAGTTTACCAACCAATAATCTTTTGTTGAGATGATTTACTTTCTCCTTTAAAAAAAAACTTTAATCTTTTAGTAAATTCACTTAAGTGAAAGTGCGTAATAGTAAATCATTTAATGTTTTCAACTGCAACCATTTCATTTCAAGCACCCAAACTGACTTCATAGGTCACTGTGAACAATTAGTGAAACACAAAATTTTGAGGGTTTCTCAAAGATTCAAGATTATCTAAAGAACAAAAGTAAATTATCCAAAAAAACAAAAGATAACAGGTCAGAAAAACTTGTTTTAGCTTATTTCAAAACATAAAGGTTTGGGCTTAACTTGAGCATTTACAGTGTACATTGTGAAAAAGAAATAAATAACTATGTAGGAAAATAATATATATTCATTGTACAACTATTGAAATGATCAGATGATAATGAGCAGCTGTTCCTACAATTTAAGGCTAAAAACTAACAGCACTTTGTCAGAATTTTGAAGTTCATGGTGTTGAAATTCTTCATTTGAGTGCAAATCTGCCATTGCCATCATGGCCAACCATCTCTGAGGAAGGCATAAACAAACTTTAAGCTAGCTTCAAGGATAATACGTTGCATGTACTGGGAAAAAATGTTAAAATTTTACCAAGAGAGAATAAATGTTAAATGAGATATTCACCGACTGATTAAAACAAATGTTAATCACAGTAAAAGGTGCTACAGAAAGCCACAAACCCCAAAATAAGTCAGTCAAAGTAAAACCCTGTAATTAGTCTCAGAGCTACCACTTTCTCGGTAATCATTCTTGTATAACTGGGAAAACATCCAATAAAATCATCCAACTTGCATGTTGGATGATTTTTATTGGATGTTTTCAGATGGTAGTTTGACTCTTAATTAACATGGGTGCTCATGTTTGGGCTGAGTTAGGCTGTTGGTTTGGAAAATCACTCCAGGCCATATCTCTTTAGATGGATTGATCTAGGTGAGGACGATTCGGTAAGTGGCGTGTGTGTGTTTCTGTGTGTGTGTGTAGGATGAAAATAGGGGTGGAGTGGAGGCATTAATTCCGATCATTAAGAACTTGGATAGCCTGGGGCCACAAACCCCTGAAATCGACTGCATGTAAACTCTGAAATGACTTACCAGTTGTTCACTTGTAGGATGGTGAGGCCTGTGTCTTGCGCCAGCTGTTTCTTCTGTTCTTCTGACGGGTAGGGATGCTGCAGGAGAGAAAGATAACACCTATGAGAAAAGGCTGACCACAAATTGTTTAATGAAGCTTCTTGTTGTTGAAAAAGAGGTTTGATGTGCCTTTTAGTAAAGAAAGAGTTGTTGCAGGGCACAGGTTACACACACACGCACACGCATGGATACGCACAAAACCGTACTCCGTAATGAGAGGTAGAAAATGAGATGTGTGCTCATGCTCATTGGTGCGTAGGTGCCAGTATGTGCCTGTGTCTATCTGGATGTATACTGTAAGAATGTGTGAGTGTGTGCACGTTAACGTGCCTCTCTCCCCCCGATCATTAATGGAATATGAAATCTTGTAATTAATGGCAGCCAAAAAGGCAAGCCAATTAGAAAGTTAAGTGAAGTGGAGAACCAGCTCTGGTAATTAGGCAGCCTCTTACACAAATATATTCGCGTCGACGGCCCCCCTTTCACCCTGCTGCATATGTAATCAGTGAGCGGGGAATATGTAACGTTAACCCGATGGAATACAGACAAGAGAATGTAGAATCTCTTGTCTATATTGCTGCTGTTTGCTTGTATCCTTATTGCAGCTGGTACAATAACATGGCTCTGTTAAGTTTGCCACTTTGCTGTAATGATTTTTGAAGTTTTACAGAACTGATCGTGAGAAACTTTAAGTACAGAAAGTCTTCCAGCTTTCATCCTTTTGAGTTGCAGCTTGACACAGGAACAAGAATGTCCTCCAAATCACACTCAGCAAAGCATTTAATCTAATTTTGAGGCTTTTAAATATTAAATATCAAAATAGCTGCCAGTGAGAGGGTGGGACAATGTCACATTTCTCTAATGTCAATGAATTTTCACACATATAAACAGATGATAAACTTTCTTTTTTATCTTTTCTTAATGCAGTGGTTCTCAGCCTGGGGGTTGGGACCCTCAAGGTTGTCATGAGAACACTTCTGGGGGTCACAAAATGCTTGTGCAGAATAAAATAACATATTGTTGCAAGCAGCATGGACTGACAGCAGCTCTTTAATGACATTCAACATAAGAGACAAGCACTTAAAAAATGCAAAAAGCAGTCATCTTACTAATGGTTAAAACTATACTATATACCTTAAACTATATACCGGCATTATCTACTGTCAGTACTGCCAGCATGGCCAACCTTTGGACTGATGAAACACTATGAAAACACTCTCTACAAAACATCCTGTGCCTTAACACTGCAGACCGCATTTGTAAAATATGTGAAATATTTCTCAGAAATAAATGTGGAGTTCCACAAGGATCTATGGTGGTACCCCCTCTGTTTTATTTTAGCTCATCTTTTGCAACATTATTTGCAATATCTCATTTTTAGTCTTATTTTATCAAAAGTAACATTTGCATTTTGTGACATAATGTAGTAAACTTAAAGTCCAGCAAGCTTACTGGGAAATGTGGGCCATATTTTAGACTGGGGAATGGTTTTAACACTACATTGTGTTGAACAATCTCAGGCAGATGACGTCAGGAAGACCGATCTGAATTTTTCATGGTTCAAACAGTTGTGTATGTTCAATCAAGCCTCATCACCTTCACATTACAGGCTGTCACTTTTAGGGGAGATTTGTTCAAACAAAACAATTTGCGCTGAAGAAAAATAAATGACCTCACTCTGACATTACTCTATATTTGTCTAAAGACTCATGATGAATACACGATAAACAACAGCCCAGTTGTGGGAAAGACAACCCAAGCTGACTTCAAGCCCGGTGTTTAAATATAAACCACTGAGTGACTGCGGCCTGTCCTCGAGAATCCAGCTGAGAACAGTTAAAATCGAGCCACCTGTTTAAATATATAGAATGAATAAATTGGATAAATGTGAACTCGGGGAGTGTGTTGATTTATATTAGAGCAAGGGGGGTATCACAGTTGCAGGGAGCCTTGTCCGTGGAGGACAATGTGCTGTTCATGACTGAGACAAGACATGGACTGTGCTGAACACCATAGGCAGGCCATAAAAGAGGGGAGGAGGAGGAGGGAGGAGCAGGGGGGAGGGAGAAAATAGATTGTTGAAGGGATAGCATCAACTAGAAACCATATATATTCCAAAAGTGCTATGTACACATTTACGAAATAAAGAAATCGTTAAAAATAACTGAATGATCCTTTATGTAGAAGTGGTTTCATTGTGCCAGCCATTTTTGTCACAGGCAAATTAAAAACATAATTTGTTGGCAAATTTCTACAAGTTCTCTTTATCAGTTCAAAAAATAAATGTCAAGAGGAAAAAAAAGCATATTTTGGTTGGGTTGCTCTGACAAAGATTTATTTTTAAACCTAATTGAATCATGGTAAATTTAATTCTGTTGCACAAAAACTGTGATCTAGTATTAACTTTAACAAACGCTTGTGGACGTTTAACTTTTAAAATAGCTGCTATTTTGAGGTGGATTAAGCATGAATAATGAAGTTCCTCAAATGAAGTTCCTCTTCTTTCTTTCATTTAGGCTGATAATTTGGCAAATACATTTTTCTCAAAGGAGGAAAAATTAGAACTTAAAAAGCTAAACCAGTAATGCCATTAATGTCAAAAGAGTCGCTCATTAACGCAAATCGACGACAAAAAGTGTTTCAGCTGTTCAGCGGCAACGCAAAATGTGTCCTGCTTCGACTAGAATGTATTTACTTGAATGACTGGAACAGGCCACCCTGACAGAACCCTGACATTTACTGAGTTATTCTCCCATGTTATGTTGACCAACAATAGATGCCACAAATAGCCACTGTATAATATATAGAGTATGTCTAACAAGAGCACACACACTTAATAGTCAATCAGACGTGCAAAATCAGTGCGGCGCCAGTGTTTTCATTTTTTCATTACAGTTTTTTCAGTGCATAATGAACAGGATTGTGTTTAATGCTGGGACGACCCAGCAGAGAGAGAGGAGACAGATTTTTCCCAGCCTTCCCTTGTCCATGTGATTGGTTGTGGGGAATGGGAACACAAGGAGGCTAATTTCATGCGCTAAGTTATAATTGCATTGTCGCCTCTGGCCAAATTTGTGTCCACTACTTTTCTGCAACCATTTTTGTGCGCCTTTCTCTGTGTGGATCAGTGCATGCGAGCTGCCTGCCCATTCATTTACTGTGTGTGCGCCTGTGCACAAGAATCTACACCGTAATGTAGACTGATCAGATAATATCAGAATTAAAATAGCTGCATAACTGGGGCGCCACTCGCCTGCCCACATGTGCAGAAAGTGAGAAAACATGACTCTTTAGGGCTTGTGTCATCTGATGTCTTCACATATAGACAACACGCACATTCACTGCTGACATAGGAAAGCTAATCATGTGTCTTCTGAGGCTTTCTTCTCAGCAAACAAAGCTGAGCGAACATGAAACGATCACTGTGTCCATTCTAGGTGCCTCAGATCTGTGGAAGCAGGAGTGTCTGCCTCGTGATATCGGGGGGCTGCAGCCACGCCAGGGGCCACAAAACAGCACAAGTACACCCTGTTTCAGCGCTTTCCTCCCTCTGGCTTCCCAGCACACACACACACGCAGACAGACAGCTATACACAACTAGTCACACAGAGACAGAGACGCACACAATCACAATCGCAGACAGCGGCAGTGGGAGAAAAATGTGCTTGGTGGCATGACTGTGATCTGTTCAACACACATCCTGACAGTAGTGCAATCTAAGTTTATTTCCTCAAGTACGGAAAATAGTAAATTTTTGAGGTTCTTGTCAAGTCACTTTTATTTGTATTGAGCCAAATCAAACAGGAGTTATCTCAGGACAGTTTTCATACAGAGCAGATCTACACCGTGCTCTGTCATATTATTTACAGAGACCCAATAATGCTCACCAAGAGCAAGCACTAGGGTAACAGGGATGAAGAAAAACTACACATAAAAAACTCATATGATTGATCATTACAGAATAAACTACCCAGAAGTATATAAAATAAAATCAAAAAAATAATAATAAAATAAAAGGCAAAATTAGCTCCACCTCTGTCAGCTACAATATGAAAATGCTGTTAACATGTTAATGCAGCAATAATAAACACTATAAAGGACCATTTTGTGGAATAATAAGCACTTTTACTTTTTGCTGATAACACAACTTTTACTTAGGAAACACACATCCTGCAAATGGCAGACTATACGTTTATTTACTCAAGTATACAAAAAGTAGGCAACTGTACTCTTTATAATGTTATTTACAAAGACACACAGTCCTCACCAAGAGCAAGCACCAGGTTGAAAGTGGTGAGGAAAAACTACACTTAAAAAACTCATAATATGATTCATGGTTACAGAATATAACAACTGCCAAAATTAGCTGCATCTGCTATAATGTGAAAATGCTGTTTACGCATGAATGCATTAGTTATAATATGATGATGACACTGGCAGGGTCAGAACTTTTACTTTTCATGCTCTCAGTACATTTTGCTGATAACCCAACTTGAACTTTGGAAACTTGTGAATGCTTGAGTGCTTTAACATTGCGACATCGCTATTTTTACCTTTGTAAAAGATCCGAACACTGCATCCTACCCCTAACACATTCTCCAAAGTGTTAAATGTGCCAGAGTTTTCAAGCTGGAAAATAACACACACTTAATGGAAAAGATACCAGGAAAAGAAGGCCCGAAAGCCAGAACATCAAAACTGTTTTTGTCCTCCTTTTTTTTCTAAACCACCAAATTAGCTCCTATCTGTCAAAACACTGTGATTTAGTTCCTCGCTCAGCAACAAGTCGCCCAGTTTTAATATTGTCTGTGACTGATTCTGGTGTCTTAACGGCCTTTGGCTGTGGTTCAGCGGGTTGAGGGAGAGAAAGGCCTTTAGTGAGAAAAGCAATAACATGTTCTTTAAAAGAGCAGATGGAAAGTTTCTGCGCATCCTTCCCTCCCTTCCCTCTTCCCTCCGCCTATCTTAATGATATGTCTTCTCCAAATATACAACTCCTTTCATGAGAATTTCCACCCTGCTCGCCGCTCTCTGTTGGGCTCTGAGCATGTGGGTGCCAGGAGGGGTGTGTGTTTTCTCCTCTCTCCTCTGTGTGTCTTATCAATCCAAGTGCATGCGTGGGTGTGTGTGTGTGTCTGTTGTGTGCGTGTCAATGTGAGTCAAAGATTTTACTTGTGTCTTCATACTGGTTTATCTATGTGCAGACACCCGAGTGTGTGTTTATGCACACGCGTATGTACTTGTTCTCATTTGAGCCACTGAGTTTGCTGGACCTACAAGTAGGTTCAGCTTTGCATGGTCATATGTGTGTGTGTGTCTGTGTCTGCATACAGATGTCTGTGTGGGTGAGTAACAGAGCATCAGTAACATCCCCTCCCTGTCTGACTGTCTTCCTCTCTGACCCCCTCAGACAAGAACAAGAGGGGGATAGATAGACGGAGAGAAGAAGGAAAGAAAAGGAAGAGGGAAGAAGGAGGCAGGGGAGGAGACGTAGAAATTGATATCTGGAGCCCCAGGGGCTTAACAAAGAGATTAGAGTATAAATATTCCTCAAGACCCCTTTTTACTCCCCTTGTCCCACGCTTAACCCTGGAGAAAACTATTCTAGGCAAAAATGTCAACCATTACAGTTACTGTAGAGCTACAGAAATATACTCGACAAAAAACCTTTCCAAGTAAAAATTCTAAGACTTTTTCTATGCACAGAAAACGTTTATTACTGCAAAATTTTATTCATAGCTTTGTTTTAATGAGCACTTGTCCATCTACCTGACAGGTGTGACATATAAAGATGCTGATTAAACAGAGTAATTATTGCACAGATGTGTCTTGGACTGGTCACAATAAACAGCCACTCTAAAACATGCAGTCTGATCTTGAACAATATCATTTAACAGGCGCTTTACTGTGGCTATTTAATAGGGTTACATATATGATTTTTTTTCCCAGGAGGGCAAAGTCATGACTCACCCTACTCTGCCTCTGATTGGATGATCAGGATATTCTTGCCCTTACAACCAACAAGGGTGACCTGTATTAGCCAATCAGAGGCAGAGCAGGTTATGACTTTTCCCTCCTGGGAAAAAAATGCTATCTGTGTGCACAGAAGAAGTCTTAGATCTTTTACATCAACTCATGAGCAAAAACAAAAGTGTTGAACTTTTAATTTTGTCGAGTACTTTAATCAGTAATCAGGCTTTAGATGTTAATGAGGCTCTGCAAAATATCATCTCATTTTCATGTCTTGTGTGGATTTCCAAAAGCGACTTAAAAAGTGAAGGTGTACCTGACCTTCACCTCACGCTAGCTGCACTGTTATGATTCAGATTTCTAGCTCTGCTTTTCCATTTATGTTTGAGAAACCCGAAGCTGGAATGGACTTAAAATATGGGAGCAGCTATGTGCTTGGTGCCATGCCCAAGGTCACTTTGACAAGACACACGGCTGTTGTGTGGACTGAACCATTAACCTTTACAAGACAAACTGTCCAAACAAAATCTTAATCTCATCTGCAGGAGCAACAACTGGCCAAAGCATGAAAAACTACCACCTTCCTAAAGGTCACACCTCTATAATTCCTGTTTTTTTCACCTTGTAAACTTTATAAATCCTCACCTTAGTCTTTGGGAAAAAAAAGAACAAGAATCTGAGTGTCGGGAATGCTCCACTTAACCACGAGAAGAGGACTATTTCTGAAATGTCTTTTATCTTGCTGCTGCTCTCCCTTCTCTTCATCTCGCCTCCTCAGCAAAACCAGTTGTCTTTCCTAGTCTGTCTCACTCTCCCAGGCTGTCTCTTCCCCTTACTGCTCCAAACAGTTGGATTTTTAATTTGGCTTTGGCTCAAAAATAAGGTCATCCACCCTTTAAAACTGACATAAACATTGATGAAACAACACCATGAATATGATTGTAAAATTCAACCTTTAGATATTTGTATGTTTGGGCTTCTAAATGCTAATGCAACATTTGTAATTTAATGTCAAATAGCTTTGTGTAAAAAATGCCTACTTTTTACTATCACATCTCCATATCAATGTGTGTGATTCCACCCTTGTTAACCAATGCACCGCAGCCACAGTCCTCTTTAGCCATTTAGCATTGCAGTGTTATCGTTGCATATATTTCTATTTAAAGCTGTGCTTCCCAAGCCTCCGTGCATCCCATTAAAAAGCCTTGACACGCCACATTAGCTTTATAAAAACTGCTTCCATGAAACAGGATGGAGGGAGGAATAAGGGAGAGGAAAATCATATGTTGTCACAGTCATGTGACGTCCCTCAAAAAGAGGGCATGACACTGCACAATCTGTGGATAACAGACATGGGTCAATGGTATTTTGAGTTAACTTATTTTACCACCAGATGGTTGGGGTTTGCCCCAAGGCACGAAGATCCCAGAACATGCAATGAATCACAGTAAACAACTTATTTAATGTGCAACAATTTACTCTAGTGTACTGTTCTGTTTCAGTAATTTACAACCCCAATTCCATAAAAAACATAAATAAAAACAGAGTGCAAGTATTTTCAAAAACTTTTAAACCTATATTCAATTGAATATAGTACAAAGACAAGATATTAATTAACTTTTTTGTTTTTTGTAAATATACACTCATTCTGAATTTGTTGCCTGCAACATGCTTCAAAAAAGTTGGGACAGAGCATGTTTACCACTGTGTTACATGACCATTTCTTTTAACAACATTCATTAAGTATTTGAGAAATAATTGTTTAAGTTTTGAAGGTGAAATTCTTTCAAGTTCTTGCTCGATATGCAACTTCAGGTGCTCAAACACCTGGGTCTCAAATGTCACATTTTGCACTTTAATGCACCACGCATTTTCAGTGGGAGACTGGTCTGGACTTCAGGAAGGCCAGTCGAGTACCTGCACTCTTTAACTATGAAGCCACACTATTTTAACACATGCAAAACGTATTTTGGGACATTTTCCTGAAAAAAAAAAGCAGAGACGTGTCTAAAAAAAAGACATATGGATGGCAGCATATGTTTCTCCAAAACCTTGTCTGTACCTTTCAGCATTAATGGGGCCGTCACAGACGTGACAGTTAGCCATCCCATGAGCACTAACACACCCCCATATCATCCCATACCGTGACTACTGCAGAGTCATTTAACCTGGGAATGATTGCACCCTTTCCCACTGAGGACAAAAGCCAGATGTTAGTGGGGTTTTTTGTCCACTGTAAAAGGGGCTTTATAAAAGAACTTTAACTGTCTTGACACAGTAAATCCCAACGACCTGAAGCAGGTTACAGCAACATTATGCATGGTTATTGACTTGCATGTAACAGTTGAGGTTCATGTGAAAAGCCCTGACCAGGCCAAGTCTGTTCCCCTCACTGTTCCCAGGTCAAATCTCTGTGGAAACCGAGCTGCCCATCAGGAATGCCTGACGGCTAATCCAGGAGCCTTTTTGGCTAGAAGGGCATCACTATATTACACACACACACACACACACACACACACACACACACACACACACACACACACACACACACACTTCATGCACACATACACTGATGAACACACAGTTTACTGGAAGTGTAGTGTTGTTGCTGCCAGACGTGTATGAGATTACCTTAAATATTTGGGGAGGCGAACACATTGTTATACTAACAACAAATGCCCAAAACCATGAGCACAAGCAGACTTTAAAACAAGCGTTCCAGACTGTAAGTCTGCTGTATCTCATACAACAAGCTTCCAATTTCAAAATTTTTTCTTGCTCATTCTGTGGAAGTTTCATCCTGTGTGTGTGCTCACGCTGCGCCGTGAAAGCTATGCCATTTCAAATTCCTTTCTGTGTAGGTGGCATCGACTGACATCCCTTTGACTTCATTAGGGAGCAGGGACCCAGCAACAAAGCTGGCCCTGGGAGAAAGGGGGGATTAAAGAAAAAAAGAAAAGAGAGTGAGAGCGAACAAAACAACAACAGAAAAAAAACAAAGCACCCCTAACCTAATTTCCTCTGATTTGGGCTGCTCCGATGCAAAATAACAAAACAGCGCAAAAAACAGATCTTTTGAGAGACTCAAAATGAACCAACTAGAGGATGAGAGTTTCATGAGAGGGTGCTCTCTGTAATATCTACGCAAAATAAACGCGCCCTGTCTTAGCGCTGTAATACGCAAAAAAAAAAAGAAGCAGAAACAGCCTCTTTTATGGTGCTGGACTACGTTAAACCAACTCAAAGCTTGTGGCATGAATAATTCACTGTCACTTTTTTTTCTTTTAAACCTCGATATATGCTCCAGAATGGCAAAGAAACCCCCGTTTCAACTGTTTTTGTCATCAAATCCCTCCATCTCTTCTGGAGATAAAGAAAAAAAACAGCTGTTCTCGTGCCTTTCATTCATTAATGAGCATTTTCTCTCTCAAAAAAACAGCTTTTGTTGATTTAGGGAAATCTCACAGCGCTCTTGCCTATGGGAATGAGATAAATCTAGTTAGCTGGTGAGGCAAAGGGTGAAAAGTATGTCATTAATGCTCTTGTACAAAGTGGATTAGACAATGTACAGCATTACCAGCTTCTCCACTATGATAATTAATGATTAGCATCACTCACTGCTGTTATGAAACTCTGAGGGCACATATAACATAATGCAGGGCAGCAGTCAGTGCTGTGCTGTAGGGTGTGAACGATGATCCGTGTGCTTTACAGTTGGGTGGGTCTATGTGTATACTGAAGCTTATAGCATGTATGCACATGCTATAAGCTTCAAGTCATAACACAGTGCTGTATTGTTGTGTTTAACACAGAATGTAAAGAGTGAGGTCTGTTGAAACCGAGGGAGAGCATCTTATCCTGTATGTGTGGTGTCTATACTCTCTGCTTGCTTTCACTAAGAGCGAGGGCGTGCTTCATTAGTCCTCCCTATTCCAGCTCAGGGGAGGCTAAATTTATTAAGGGGGCCGGATGTTGCACAACACCTGCTGCTGTGCTTCCCTCTGTGCAATAAAGGGAAGGGGGTGCAGCATGCTAGCTAGCGCTAGTGGTAAGCGCTGCTCGTTGGACTGAGGCTGATGAGCTGGGGCTAATTCAGGGGGTGATTATGTAGTTTGCTGGACCACTAAACCTCTTTAAGCCCGTAATTACTGCCTATTTGAGCGAGGGGAGGCACTCCAAAGCAATCGGTACTTGCACCAAGCGGCGCAGTGAACGGCAGCCACAGCTGGAGGTGGGCTGCCTCAGGGCTGCCTGGGATGGAGGGGTGTGTAAATGGGGAGTAGGAGGGATCCACAAAGCCTCATCCCAGTCAGGTAGCACAGAAAGCTGAGAGAAAACAGCGGGACGCCCCTCGGAGCAGCAGCGTGCTAGCTCCAAGCTATACAGTGCTCGGAGCTAGCATTCCAGCAGTGATCTCCAAGCTTAAAAACAAATGTTCTCTTGTTACACACGGCTACAATACACGGAGCTCATTACACAGGGCTGCAGAGAGACAAAGTGCTATTATGGGAGAGTTCAAGGCAACAAAACAACAACTCAAGTCTGTGTAAAGCAATAATAAATATGTCTTCTGAGTTTGTCACACCATAGAAACATGTGTTATTAACACCCAGCCAAATCTGAATGATTAAAAAATTCCTAAGTATGTAAAAAATCAAGAAAAAACGAGTATAGCTCCTGTCTCAAGCGTCACATACCAGTATGACCTGCAACATGGATGCTCCACAAGAGCCAGAGGACAGTGTCTTACTCAACTCATTGGAGAATCATTCTGCAACAGGATGGTATTTTTTCCTGCAGTGTCAGGTTTTTGGAACTGCCAGCTGATTTGGACTGAGAATTGCTGAAGGTACATTTGGATGGTAAGTTTTAGGGGACCATGGCACTGAGCCATATTTCAGGTCCAGTCAGAAAATCCTGAATACAGAACTTGTGAGCAACCAGTCTACCAGTTGCACATTTCAACACTACATAGTTCTCAGTGTTTTCACATGTTTTCAGCAACAGTTTTCTAACATGTGTTTAGACTCTCAATTCCCTTTAGGAGAAATCTGTAATACATTTGTTTGCCTGTGTTACATTAATTAGAGTTCAGATCAATGATTAATGTTTGCCAAATGCATTAGAGTCTGTTTATGAGTTTTGAGTAATCATCAATAATCTTTTAGAAGGAGTAGATGTTTATAATAGTTTAATTGAGCAATATCTTAATGGAGTCTGGCAGGCAGAAGACAGGCAGTCACCGAACTCCAACTCCCAAGCGTGTATTTTCAGAGCAGTGGGCTTTTGTATCAGGATAGCAGGTTTATCTTTACATCGACAGACATTTGACAGTTATAACAGCTGATCGTTAATTATAATTAATATTGTGAAATTCTAGTGTTGTGCTCTTCCCCTGCAGCCTGCCTTCCTCAAGTTTACAGAGGGAAACAACTCGCTTCAACCATAGACTGTATATTAAATAGGATTTCAACCTGTTTTATATACCATCTGTGGCTCCAACATGCTGTTAGAACTGCAGTACTCATTTTTGGATGTACAATTGTTACATATTGCTCCTTTAAATAAATGAGTACACTTTCTAACCACACAACTCATCTGATGAAATTGAGCCTGGAAGTTAAGTGAGGAGGGGGCTCTTCAATATATGTCATTGTGGTGAGAAACTAAAGGGCTTTTTTTAGACTCTGTGTCTGTGACAATACAAGAGGGAATCAGATTCTCAGATTGCACCTCGACCATGGGGGAATCCATTTCATTTCACCTGACTTTCAAGGAAATTTGACTTTACGTAATGCCACTGAAATCTGATCTCTCTGAGGAAGCAATTTGGGGACCACAGAACATTCTAATAACCCTGGCGATATTATTATGTTATTATCATAATTACCCTTTTGCCCCTGACGTTTTAATTAGAAACTCACCGTTGGCCCCTGGGGGGGTGAAAAGAACCTGGGTTGGGGGAATGCTGAAACTAGGTAAGGGTATTTCACAATTGCTCCCTTATGCTCCTCGGAGCGGCAAGTATAAAAGAGAAGGAGGACACAGCCGACGCTATTGAAAAATGAAGCGTTCTCACTCTACCTCCTCTGACTCTCTGACATCTCTGTCATTCAAAGTACAGCTACACCCCTCCCTCCTCTCTTTTCCTCTCATTCCTCTATCTCCGTATCTTTCTCACCCGTCTCCACCCCCTCCATCCCTCTGTTCTATATTTAGCATTTTGCTTAACTATCTCATGCTGCCTCCTCTTCTCCCCCCTTTTCTTCCACCTCCACTTAACTCCTCTCTTTACCGTTACCTCTCATCTTCGATTTTAATATCCTCGCCTCTCTTTCTCTTCAGCCAAATGCATCCCTCCATCTCTCTCTGTCTCTGCTTTCTCTCTCCCGCTCCTCGTCTTCAGCAGCGGAGGGCCTTCTCCATCAGTGCACCGCTTTTACAAATCAATGACTTAATCTGTTGTAACAAACAAGTGAGCAGCACCCTCAGCTCTGTTCACTTCCCCCCCGCCATCGCTAACACTACAACAGCACGCCTCAGAGAGTGGAAGGAGAGAAATAAGAAGAAAGCTGACAAATATGCAATGTGAAATGTACTGTATGTGTTAGAAGACAGAGGAATTAAGAAAAGGAAAGACATGAGGATAGATAGGACATAAACATGAGTGAGAAAGGGGAGAAGAAAGTAAAAGACAGGATAGTAAAAAGTGAGAAAAATGAAAGTGTGTGTGCATTGGCCTGGGTTTTCCCACCACATCTCCTCTCCAAGCCCTCAGCCCTGTCCAACTCCTCTACCATGAGTTATTGAGCCTGTCTGCATTCACCACCTGGTTCACTAGCTATGATTTCTCTCACTTCACTGGATACACACACATCCCGACACACAAATATACACACCACACACAAACACACACACACACACACACACACGTGCACTTGTGTATATATGTGTGTGTTACAGATGCACTTACATTGCCATGTACACGAACACACACCTGACCACCTGGCTCCAAAGGGGCACCTTGGGTCAGCTGGCCGAGTGTGAGCACACCACCAGCCTATGCCTATACCTTCAATACCACCTGCCCCTATGCATCATGAGCCTTATACTGGGTTGCACCCAGAAAGATTCATTTAATATAAGATTAGTTTTAATCAGAGTTAAGCAAAGGTAGGTTTAAAATTAAAAAATACATATTTAAAATAAGGCTGAGCTCTTTTGCATAATTCAAAACTACAATCTCTGTTCAGTCAAAGTTTACTGATGTAAACTGAAAATATACAGTTTAGTCAATGTGGTGATACTTGGTAATCCAAATTAAAAAAAAGATAATAAAAATAAATTCAAATGCTGCTAGCTAGCTAAAAACTAAACAAAAGCGGAAAAAGTTATATTTTTTACTGGCTAGCTAGCTAAGAGTTATTTTAAAAAGTGGTATACTTTGCTAGCTATCTAGTTAAAAGTCAAAAAAGAGTTATATTGCTTGCCAGCTGACTGAAAAAGTAAAGACATTGTATTGTTTGCTTGCTTGCTAGAAGGTTAATGAAATGCTTCCTTTGTTTGCAAGCTAATTAAAAAAGTTGGTTAGCCCAGTTAGCCTACTCATTGTGGCTCAGCAGAGAATTATTTTTTCTCAATCCATCCAATCCCAATCCCTCTTAAAGGTTAAACTTCATCAAGTGTAAGTTTAAAGTTAATACTAGATCATAGTTTAAATTGGAGTTTAAAGTTTTGGTGCAACAAAATTAAATTTAATCTACATTTAGAGTAAAAACTAAACTGATACTTAAATTTAATCTTTCTGAATTTTAAGATAGTTTAAAAGTTCGGTGCAGCATAAATTCAAGTCAAACCATGATTTAATTAGGGTTAAAGAAAATAAATCCTTGTTGGTGCAACCCAGCCTTTTAGAGTGCTTTATGCAGAATACTTCAATCATAACATGATGAGACAAGTAGGTGTAAAATGATGAGTTATGGATAGATATCACAAGATCTCTCATCAATAAATCATAGCTCTCTCCGCAAAGCCTTTGAAACAGCGCAAGTGCACCAATATTGCTATGATATCATGGTTCAAGGCCATTAACATGTAAGGCAACACAGCTGTACATTATAGAAAATAACGAGAGAGAGGGAGTCATGGAAGAAAAGAGGAGAGGCAGAGAGAAGTCAGAGAGGCAGAAGGCATGCATAAAAGATAGGAAACCCTTATGGTTTGTCAGAGAGAAGTGTTTTGTCTGAGAGGGAGACAGAGTGTAGGGGAAAGAGAGGGAGAGAGGGTTCACGCATGGGAGAGAATACAAGTGGGAGGAACTGAATTGATAAATTAGTTCAGCCAACGCGCAAACTGATTACCACGACGGCAAAGCCACAGGATCCATCGAGCACACGCATGGAATGAGACACAAAGACACGCACGCACTCATACACAGCACTTACAAAAGAGACATGAAGCTGACACATACAAATAATGGCACAACTGCATATGCAATCGCACACACACACGCACACACACACACCGAATGTATCTAGGGCAGGCTGCTGCAGTTGCTGTAAGTAAAAGGTATTGAGCTGCTGACTCCAGCCAGAAAAGATCCCACAATCCTCTGGATCACCAAACACAGCCTAATGGATAATGGCTAACAGCTAGCGCTAATGTGATTTCACACTTAGCAGATTTAATATATCACTGGCTGAACAAAATCATGCTACACAAAGAATCTATGCTAAACTCTCTTTCTTGAAAGGTGGTCGACACTTTGCTGCCAAAGCGTCATTTAAGGAGTTTTAAACAAAAAAAAGGAAGTATCTGAAAGGTAATGTGTGTGTGCTTACAGTGAGAACGAGAGGCTAAACCACTAACATTGCTAATCTCTCATTCCATCAAGCTAACCACAGACTTATGACAATATTTTTCCCTGACTCTTCAACACGACAACTTGCCACTCACTCTCCAATAAATACCACAGTGATGGTGGGGAACTCCACACCCCACCCAGGCACTGACGTCACTGCTGTGGGCCCATGCAATAGTGTGTGTCTGTGTGTATATGCACTGTAAAAAATCATATGGGAATTTAGTGATATTAACTATCTTTTCTACATGGTTATTTATTCAAGTTAATTATACCTAAAATTTCCTTTTTTTCAGAACACTTGAGAACTTATAGTTCTTACTTGAAGGGCTTGAAATGAGGAGTTTTCTCTAAAGAAACATAATCAACATATTAGCAGACTTCCCAGCATGCATTATGTGGAAGTTAAAACTCTCCTGAGAGCCTCCTATTTTTTAAGAAAGCATGTATGATGAAAACTTGCTGTTTATCTCTAATACACTTTAAAATAAGTAAAAGGAAAACAAAGTTTGTCTGTAATGTTCATCAGTGTGACTGAATAGTTGTTGGTTCAACGTAATATCTTAAGGTTTTTGAATATATTTTCTTAAGTACAACTGAATTAATATCAAGTTGGTTTCATTTGTTTTTAATCATTACAAAATTAACCCAACTTATCTTTTCAAATTTAATCAATTTAAAATCTTAAAGCAGACCACACACTGACCCTTCTCTCTTAAAACTAGTTTATTTTTGCAGTGTATGTTTGCATTTGTGTGTGTCAGAAGGTTGAGAGTGAGCCTCTTCTTCTTCGGATTTGCAAATCATTGTAAACTGATTAGTGGGTACCAAACCAAGAATGATTTCACACATCCGAGTCATTGGACCTTTTTCCACGCTGGACACATGCGTCCACACACACACATGCACACACACACACTTATCACATACAGCTGATAATGAAAAATAGAACGAGTGTGAAACACAGCTTCAGCATGAAGCCATCAATCACTCAGACGTACAACAATGAAACCACACACTGAACTGTTTCATAGTTTCCCAACTATGAAATTGTGTGTTGGGTTGGAGGGGGAGGGGAGAAGGAATGAAGAATAAGGACAGCAAAGCGAAGAGAAGAGGAAGATGGCAATAATGGTGACAAGATAATTGAGAAATTAAGAGCGAGATTAAATATCCTCTGACTTTGATGTTTAATCATTTAAACATGTTACATTTTAAAACATTAAGAAACAAGCCAAATAAGATTCTGTCTCCTCTCACTGGGGCAGTAACTTCTAAGAACAAATTGTAAAATATATAATTTGTAAAAACAGAAATTAAAAAGACCCTTGCTTGTGTGTATGTGTGAGTCTGTGTGCCTCTGTGTGTGTGTGTGTGTGTGTGTGTGTGTGTGTGTGTGTGTGTGTGTGTGTGTGTGTGTATTCTTGGGAGCCATGTTAGATCTCTTGCGACTGGTGATCCCCTCCAGTGCTACTGACCGACCTTGAGGGTCTGTAAAGTTCTCACGTTCTCAAGGAAACACACCGACCGCCCCTTGACTAAGGCCAGATCAACACACACACACTGAACACACACATATGCTCGCTTTTGGTCTCAATCTATGGCAGACATTTTGGAAAAGTTCAAAGGTGACGTGAATTAAAAGTTAACTGCCCTTCAGGGCTTTTAAAAAGAGAGGTAAAACGATACAGACAAAAGACACACAGAGCAGAAAGTGGGAGAAAAAGCTGAAATAAAGGGTTGATAGAAATGTAAAGGGACTTTGTTAAAGTGTATATAATTAATAGTTCGGTCTGCTTTGAGAAGGGACATCTGAATGTGATAATGAATTTGAAAAGTAAGGAAAATTTCTCACATATAAGCTGTATAAAATGCTCACTTACATGTCAAACAAGTTAATAAATAATTATTTTCATGTAGCATGTGACTAAAAATCAACCAACATGACTTCCATGCAGACAGAACTTTGGGTGGAAATGGTCCAGTTTCATATTTATACAAAAGTTACTTCAAAAAATGTAAAGTATGCAGTGTTTTTCCCAGAATCAGATTCTTGGCAGAATGGGAGCATTTCTAAAACAGACGCTGAACACCTAAACTCTGCTTAGAAACACAGAACCTATGAAATGCATTAAGGTGGGCTGGCTGGCAGGTGGGGTACATAAACTTTTTCAGGTTTTGGAACCTCTGGGATATTGATTTCAAATGAAGAAAATAGATCATAAAGCAAATAAAATGTTTGTCAGACCAATAGATATCTTCCAAATAGGGAAAACTTAATTTCATTATCAATTAATCTGCTGACTAATTTCACTATTAACTGATTGTTTAGTCTAGAAAATGTTGAAAAAATGTTTTGAAAAAAATGGTCATTACAATTTCCCTGAGTACAAATTGTTTCTTTTGTCTAATCAACGGTCCAAAACCCAAAGACTCTACATTTACAGTCATACATTTAAGACACAAACTCCTAACTGTTTGATATTTTTTGCTTGAAATAAGACTGAAATTATACATTGATTAAACATTCAGTCTATAAAATGTCATGAAATTAAGAAAAAAGCTCATCACAATTTCCAAAAACCCAAAGTGACATCTTTGTATTGCTTCTTTTGTCCAAACAACAGTCCAAAACCCAAAGCCTCTTTATTTACACTCATAAATGACAAATAAAGGCACCAAATTCTCATTGAAGATGAACAAGACTTGAAGAACAAGTAAATGTTTGAATGTTTTACTTTAAAAATAACTGAAATGATTGATTATCAAAATGGTTGGCAACTGAGTTTCTTTCTATCAACTGACTAACCAGTCACTGCGGCTCTGCTTCCAAACATCTGCCATGTGTCAGTCTTTCTACTCATCTACTGTATCCCTCCATCCATCCATTCATCTACTCATCCATCCATCATTCCGTCCATCAATCACGAAACAGATGGCCTTTCAGGAGCGCCTGTCAGGACTGATGGCTTCCCTCTGCCCCGGCAATACCATTACCCCTCCCTCGCCCTTCCACCAACACCCCCAGAACCCCACATAAAGTACACACACATATACATTCACACATGCAGAGACACCTCCACCACATGGACCGCTCTTACTATCTACCATCCACTCCCATGGACCAATATCTACCCTCCTGGAAAAGACGGGTCATCTGCCTATCAGCTTTTAATACACATGGTGCAAAAACCCTATGCATGCCCTCATGAAATAGTCGCAAAGAGTGAGTGTGTGAGTAGTGAGTCTGCGTATCTGTGAGGGTCAGTCCACAAAGAGAAGCCCCCAAAGAGAGCTGTCTGCCTTTGGTCCCTGGGGCCTGTCAAGAGGGATAATTGATGATGTTTTCATTACAAGGTGTGGGGTAATGTGGGGGTTGGGGCACAGTATGAGTGTGTGTGCATGTGTGCATGTGTGTGTTGTGGGGGTGGGCAGGTTGACTCAGCTGCCTCCTCTTTGACACCAACCACTCCTGCGATTGGTACGGACAAGTCTTTGCTTCCAAATGCCCTCGTACAGACACACACACACACACACATACACACACTAAAGGAATCACACACAACACTGGTCCTCAAAGACAGATGCACACAAACACAGATACACAAACACACAGCCCAAAGCCAAATCCATTCCCAGAGATAAACTCTCTGAAACTGAATAAAAATGCTGAGAATAAGACTAACTTGTTCTCTTGTTTTCCGCTCTGTCTCATCACAGTGTCATGCCAGGCCCTTGGCAGATCTGTCCGCCTGTCTGTCTGTTGTCTCTTAGGACCTCTTTGAAATCCTAATGCGGTGGCGCCTAAGATTCTGACTGCCACTTAGATTAAATTAAGACCTAATCGGAGACACCAGGCCACAAAGGCCACCATATTACTTTACAGTATCAGGGTGGACATCGTGCCTTTGTTGTCGATTATGAATAAATGAATGAAAACATAAAACGTCTGCAGATGTTTTCCGATTAAGCTCGCTTCCTGATGTCCCTTCAAAGTCATTACCGAGACGTCCTGGCGGCTTGGACAGTCAGTTGTAATTTTTTTTCAGGGCAAAAGTAAATTTGTGTAGGGGATAACTAAGACAAACGAGGCTAACAACAATCACAGGACAAGCGTACAGAATAAATGTAACATCGCTGTGTTCTGGATTTATTTCGAGCGTTACATCTTTGCCATCATCTCCCTTTGTCTTCCAGATTTCCTTCTTATCACCATAACTGAGGAATAAAGATGAATATGGCCACAAGTGAACTTCAGCTAAACTGTTAGAAGGAACACAAGGGCCAATTTTGAGTGCACAAAATTGTTTGGAACCAGTCGGATAACACCCCTCCAGGCGTGAGTTGCCGTGGCAGGTCAGGGTTGCCGCGGGTGACCAGGGTGCTGACATGTCCAGGCTCCAGCAATAAACAGCCGAAGACTAATGGCATCTGAGGCAACTGTGAACCCTGACCTCAGACGTTTTTTTTTTTCCCTCTCTTCTGCTGTTTAGTCAATGCTTTGCATATCTGGTTTGTGTTCTCTTAGCTGAGAAGTTCAGGAACTGATAAGTCTTCAGTTTACACTGCGCTGCACTAACACTTTGCCCTACGAAGATCAAAAGAAGACTTTAAAAATTCCTGATGAGAATTTCCTCAGAGGTCGATTTTTCGCAAATCGCAAATAACTGAATACTGTTGTTCTATTCAATTACAACCTAAGGTAAAATGACTGATTTTGCCTTTGGAGTTTGGTTGGTTGGGAGAGAGCGATATTTGGCTTATATACCATATATATAACACCACATCAAATAATACAAGCTATCTCTTTAAGATACAAGGAGAAAATATCTTGCCATTAACACATAGCACACCTATCCATCCATCTATCACCTCCTTTCACCTTCCTCCCACTCTGCACACCCAGTCTGGATTCCTCCACCACCCAGGGCCCACGACAGCGAGGCTCCTGGCCTCCTCTGCCAGCGCAGAAATGAATTATATTGCCTTTCACACCTGTTTCTGCTCAAAACCCTGCTGCACGCTGCTGTGTTGAAGAAAAAAAAAAGAAAAAAACATTTCCAAGGGGGGTAACAGCGCTCCCCCAGCTCGGCTACATCTGCGTACACGAGCGGTTAAATTAGACTCTAATTGTATTAACGGCGGATTATGCCTTCCAGTTGGATTTTTTATACTCTCTCTCTCCGCATTTTACACGTTTTAAGGGGAGAAAGGAGGAGGGGGGAAAAAAGCAGCTCATTGAGGGTTTGCGGGTTGGCTTCTTTTATGAGCTGCGATCACGGCTGCCCCTCGTTACACTGAGTCTGTGTACAAATAGGAGGGGAGGAGAGCCAGAATGAGAGAGTGTTAGTGATAATGTGTATGAGAGTGTGTGTCCCAGTCTGCCAGGCTAATATACCGATGCTAACACTCTGAATGCCAAACCCCCCTGCCTTCCCTTTCTACACACACACACACACACACCTACTTCAGTTTAGCAAGGCAGCAATCTAAACGGGGATACGGGTGGTGTGTGTAGAGGGGAGGCGGGGGTGAATTCCATCTAATTACTCTATCACATAATTTCACAAATTGCCTTTTCATAGGGGAGTGGAGAGCAGAGCACAGGGCGCGTTGGGGATTTGAGGCCTGAGCTTTCATTTACTACTCATTTCTTGTTAAATTAAACAAGAAAATACCATTTGTGAGGAGGGAGGGGCACAGGGTGGGGGGGGGGGGGGTTGGTGGATTCCAACTGCACAATAGGAAGGATGAAGGAAAAGGAGATTGGGTACTACTTCTTATTCTCAAGGCTTGTCTCTTTGGTTGTAACACAAAGAAACGAGGAAGCTCCAACAGTTATGCAATCAGTTTAGAACTGATTCTATTATGTCAATTATTTTGTTAAAGTAGAAATATGTAAGTCCCTGCTATATAAAAATGAGAGCAAGTAGTGAATTGTAGCCATACATGGTATATTAAAGAGGTTGGATCCCTCCTTAATACATGATCTGTGGTGGAAGTGAGATGTTCCTCCCCAGACTTGAGGCTAAGGCAGGTTGTCTGCAGGCTGCATGTACCTTGAACAGGAGTGTAAAATTAACTGACAAGTGATGATGAGTCCTCCACTGGAAGCTGATCAGCTGTTTATGACTGTCAATTATCTATCGATGTAAAGCCCATTATCCTGAAAACAAAAGCCCACTGGTCTGAAAACACACACTCTGAAGTTGGAGCTGAGTGGCTGCCTGTCTTACTGCCTGCCAGACTCCATTAACATATTGCTCATTTTAACTGTTATTAACATCTACTCCTTCTAAAAGATCATTAATGATTTTGTACGACTCACAGACTGACACTTGCTCTTTGGGTGAATATTCAGCATTAATATTAACTCTAATAAACATGAACTGGGCAAACAAAAACAGATGTTCCAGTCCGAAATGGACAAATGAGTGGCTGTATTGTTGTTGTTGTTGGAGAACTTTTTTATAAGCATATTTCATTAATGTCTTGTGAAATATCATGACCATGATTTAGCACAGTAAATATATTTCTCCGTTAAGCACATTTGTTTTTATTATTTCAAGTAAACTTGTAGATATTTGAACAGTGTCTACAATTTCAAACACATCCTCACTGGTGGAGGTGGAGGATTAGTTTTTTGGCTGGACAAGGGCGTTTTTCTCTTATCAAATGTCCCATTCAGTTATTCAGTAATACCAAATGGCTGTTAGTTGTCACAACATATGTTTAATTAAGAATGTCAATGGAAAACAAACATCAAAATGAGATGAGGACACAAGTGGAAAAGCCCTCACCCCCTCCTTTATTTTGGTTCCCCATCAAGTTTACAGCTGCATGTCAAGCTGGCAGCGAGCTGCATGGTTCAGCCATTGGTGACAGGCGGTAAATGCGAATGTTTTGTAGTCGCTCCAAGTCAGGCCAGCCAAATTCTTATGATGAACTTGTCCCACAAGCGCTGCAGACAACATATGAGCTCATTGGGCGTGTTGGAGAGAACTCAGCGAGCTGCGACTGTCGTCATCGTCACAAATCCAGCACCACTGCTCTATCAGTCGCTCTGGCCATCACACAAGAGCTTTAATCCTGGCACTGATGATACTGGCGATCTAGACCCCCTTTTTCCATACACATGTGTTGGATTTGCATCTCCAAACAGTGCCGCCCACTTGAAGATGTCTTTAACTGAAGACAAGCTAAGCTCGAGTCCAGTGGCAAATAAACGCTTGACTTCCGATAAATTCTTCACAATAAAAGGCTCCTGATACCCTGTCATTTATCTGTACCCAAGAGTCACCCTTTTACAGATATGTCCACTTTATGCTAATCCCAGCTGAAAGCGAACATGAAACAGTAAAATAAAGTACAAATAACGATGCAGGAGACAAACTAAACTTCAAACCGCAGAGATTCAGTTAGAAGCTTCAAAAGCAAGATGTTACCACAACTTGCCTGAAAGCTTGTCTTGCACGCTTTGGAACTACTCAGGAAATGATCCATTGTGGGGACAATTTAGCGATAAAATGATATGGTTTGCCAAAAGTTACAATGGATCATTCTGAGTTACAACTGATGGTGTCCATGGTAATAACAAAACATGACGCTCTCTGATTTTGAAATCTTTCCCTTTTCCAGCTGGAAAAAGATGGGAAATTAGCATCCTTGATAGATACATGAGCAGAGAGGCAAAAATGTCTTCAAAACAGCCCTTAAAAAAAACAGCCATGAATGTGAATGCCACCTACCAACTACCCTGCTGGTGCACTCGCAGCCTCAGTTTGCCACCCACCTTCCCCTTCCGCTCCGGTACAATGGGAGCTCCCCTGAGGGTCCAAGTGTGAGGGCGAATAACAGAAAATACACCAAGGTGGGTATCCAAACTTCAGCTCCACTGCATTCTGCTCTGTTATGTCCCATTGTCTCAAACTGCATATTTATCATCACTGAGAAATGACAGATCCTGACTCCTTCATTCAGGTCTGTATAGGGCCACATCACCCTGCCATGAAAGTGAGTGTATACATGTGTAGCATGCCTGCTGCGTGTGCCTAATTGGCATTGTGTCTATCTCTAAGAGGCCAGACTCACATCCTCCGCCCCTCTGAGAAACAAAGGTGGGCCAGCTGATGATGCTGCGGACCAGCCTGGATCAGCTGTCTGCGCTTATGGGAGACATACTGCCAGTGTAAGAGATACTGTAAATGTTTTTCCATTAGAGGTGCTATGTGTAGCATTTATAAACACAGACATATGCTGATTAAATTAATGGTGACACTGAAGAATGATTAGTGTAAACAAATGAGACCACTGCAAGCATTTATCTGACACCAGTGGTATTGTCAATGCCAGTCTTTCTCAAAATTAAGACCACATTTCCCATAAACAAAGGAGATGCTGCTCCTCGCCGCCTGGGTTTCATTTCTGTTTGGCCTTGCTGAAGAGGGTAAACATATTGGAAGTGATTTTTCCCATCAACCTTTTGGTTTACTTCACATTTCTGAAAGCGTTAGCTCTGCTCGTACTCTCAGAACAGCAGCTTCTTTCTGTTTTGTGCCCATATATTATATATGTGCCATTGTGTGCCCTGTATGCGTGCATGTGTTAGCTCCTCTTCCTCTTTTGCCTGGGAGAAGGAAAAGCTGATGGATCCTCCTTATCCCCCTCTTCACCTCCTCGCCTTCTCCTCCTCTTCTTCTTCTCTTCTCCCTCGCTCCCTTGACACTCACTTATATCCTTCCCACTGTTTGAGATCTAACAGAGCAGAAGCTTCCCATAAGCCCAACTCATGGTGTAATATGACACAGTAGGTGTGTTGCCATGTGTGTGTGTGTATCACTATGTGAGTGTGCGCTGAGCTGCATTTCCACAGACAGGATGTGTGTATGTTTCAAACACCTTTCCTCTGCAGCCCCGAAGGTTTCAGGTTGTGTATGGGTTGAGGTCAGAGAGTTGGGGGAGAGGTTAGTGTGCATGTGTGATGATGTGTGTGTGAATGTGTGTGCAGGGTGATGGAGAGCTGGTGGTTTGTGAAGGAGGTGGTGAGGGTCAGATGGAACGGGAGAGAGCACGAAGAGAAACAAAAAGTATAAGACGCCCTGTGAGATGTGTGTGTACAGAAATACACTATAAATCTCTGCCCACATTCCGCACTATGAAAGATGTTCCTCTGAGTTACCATTAAAACAGCTGGGACAGACAATGCACAATGCATACCACCAACATCAACGACAGGCTACAAATACATAAACAAAAAGTGGAGCCGATGCAATATCCATAATCCAACAACTAAATTACTTTCCCCAGCATCCTCCCTGTTGGCTTGTGCAATTCAAACCAACACCCACTCAGCCAAACTATATCATGTTCTCCACAAACTCCTGACATAGGCAGAATGTGTGTGACGCAAGGCTGGCTGAAGATGGTTTTGAAACATATTTCCTCAACAGATTCGAAATGTAATTAGGAATTCGACTCAGTAAAAACACTATTACAAGCTTTGTTAAAAAAAAAAAAAGCTTTACACATGAACATCTGTAAGTTTAAATCCTGTCAATGTGTCTTTTTTGTAAATTCAAGCAATGCATACCTTGTGTACTTTTTTTAGATTTATTTTTTCATAATCTTTAAAATGTCAACTTTCTGACATCAAACCAGCCTGATATTCAGCTTGAATTTCCTCTCGAATCAGTGAAAACATCAGTTGTTAGCTGTGACTCAGATCTTAAACTTGCTGAAACATGTCAGATAACGTGTCAGGCAGTCTCTAGGATATATTTTTTTTTTATCAAAGCCATTTCATTAACTACAGCAAAAGTTTTCAGTTACTTTCTCAATTATATCTAACATTTAAATGTTTAATGTTCCGGTGTGTAAGATTTAAGGGGATTTATTGGCAGAATATGGCAGAAATGGAGTATAACATTCATAAGTACGTTTCACTGGTATATGATCACATGAAAGTTAAATTGTTTTACCTTAGAATGAGCCGTTTATATCTAGAGAGATTGTGGGTCCTTACTCATGAGGCCGCCATGTTGCACTACCATGTTTTCACAGTAGCTCTGTATACAGACTTTTTGCACTTTTGTGGTTCTCCTACATGCTTGGAATGCAGACAAGGTGTTTGCAATCTGCAAGCTCACCGCTGGATGCCACCAAATCCTACAAACTGGTCCTTTAAGCTTTATGTTGAATGATGTTCTTATCATCCTAAAATCCTCAAAGGGATCAATACATTTTAAATTATTGTTACATGCTATATACGTGTTAGCACAGAACATGCTACAACTTTTTCAGTGTTATTTTCTTTGATTATTTTTTCAGTGCTGAACAGAGGAGAATATATAGTCAGTAAGCTTTACCAACATTAAGTTGAAACAGGGCACACATGACTCCTTAGTGGAGCCACTGCTGCAAATTCTGCACTCAATAATTACAAGAGGCCCTATAAATTACAGTATCCTTGTTATTTAGCTAAACATGGGAACAAGTTTTCTCTTCCCTCTTTCCTTTGGCAAGTATTAAGACATGCTGGCAATGCTGACTGTGGCTAGTGAACTGATGGCGTCTGAAATGATAGAAACTGGTGTTAAACAAGACAGGACTCAATTTCCTCATGGCACGTTTGTATCTTTGACTGTCAAAATACATTTTTCCCACACTATTTCCTCCAAACATTTTGTGACACTGTCAGCTGGTGCTAACAGCACTGGTATTCCCTGCTATAATTGAGTAAAAATAAAGCCAAACCACAGGCCTTTGCAGCATCCCAGGCATCTGTTAAATAATGACAGATTTGTTCTTAATAAGGTTCATCTATGTATCTGCAGTTGTGGCCAGGGGCGGCTCTCCTTGGCTTCAACCTTATTCAGTTTCAGCAGATGAGGAGCGAGAGCGCAGGCTGCTGAGATCGCCGGCAGATTACACAGGCCCGTGTCTTTGAAGTGCTCACCATATGAACTGGGATACATTGTGGAGGAGAGGAGGGCTCTGCGCGTGCATGCGTGTTTGTCAATGAGTGTGTCAGTGCCTGAGAGTGTGCGTTCTTTTGTGTGTAAGTGTATTTGTGTCAAATGAGGCAGGGGCAGAGCTGGAAAGCTAGAATATGTGTGTATCTGTGTGTGTGTGAGAGAGAGAGAGAGTAAGAAAGCCTAAAGTGAAGTTCAGCACGCACACGTGATGTGAAACTGAGAACAAATGCTGTTTCATTCAACTCACTGTTAGGTGCTGGAAGAGCCACGCTCTCATGATGTTGGTGGCCACCTTAGGGAAGATCCCTCTCTTCTTGTTGCGTTTCTTTTCTTTATCCGGGTCATCGTCGTCCCCTGTGCTCGGCGAAGCCACGCTGTTGTCCAGGCCATCACCTGTCACATGACAAGAAACAGGAAGAGACAGCGGAGATCAGACGCACAGTTTGTTTACTTCCTGCATTCGCTGCGCCTCTGCGTTCAAAGGGAATAAATACGATTTCGAAGGAATTCTGGAGGGCTTTGTATGCACAGACGGAGGGGTATAGAGACACAACAATGGCAAGCAGAGAATGGCTGGAAAACAGCACCTCATAAATGCATTCATTTTTAATACATTTATAAATAACCCTGCCTTTCATTTTTCTCCCCCCGTCACTTGAAAACACAGCGAGCGCTCGCATCTTTCCGCGAGAAAGAGAGAGGGGGAACAGGAGCACAAAGGACTTGTAAGGTCGCATTTCCCCACTCTCCCATCCAAGCTTGCGCAGAATTGAAAATGACAGAGAGATTTAGTCTTTATTATCCTGAGGGGAAAATAGTTATTGAAGCGTCGCCCCGGCGCATTCTGCCATTTTACCTGAGGTGGAAAGAGTAACACAGCACTACAAAAGGGGAGGTTGCGAGGAGGGGGGGGTGGTGGAAAATAAAAGGAAAATAGGTGGAAAAAAGGAAGTCAGAGGCACAAACAGCGCTAACAAAGCTAGCTGCTTTTCATAACAATGGCGTCATGGCTGCTTACAGCAACCTGTAGGGCTTCGATAAGGCTCTATTAAGGCCAGTTAACCTCACCTAAGGGGAACACTGAGACAGCTTAGAGTGTTTGAGCACTGAGAGGAAAAGTGAAAGGAAGATGCTCCATGGGCCTTTTCTATGCATTCAGGCTCAACAACATGAACCCTCACACACGCGCGCACACACTCACACACACAGGGAGCATATTCACAACTACCCAATTACTGTACGCATTCTATACAGCTCCAGCTTCAGTGGAGAGAAAGAGGCTCTTCCCATCTGTGGCTGTGAAAAGCCTAATTGTTATTATCATTATTCAAAAATGCAAGCCACCCTCAATGAAGACGACAATCATAAAAGAAACATGAGGCGAGGTAAACAAGTGACACCCTCACCGCTTGAAATTTTAGCAGCTGATAAGTGACTTTTGTCCCGTGCCGTCTCTGTCGACTGGAAGTGAGGGGAAGGAAAGAAGGAAAAAAAGAAAAGAAAAAGAAGCTAAAGCAGTGCACAGAATTGGATCCAGTTATTTATTGATTACACACAAAGCACTTCTAAAGCTTCTAGGTCTATTCTGTGGCGGGAGTAGATAACTGCATTCAAGCGGGCCCGCACTCCGCTAACTTGCAGAGGGCGACACCCAGCACCTAGCTAAACCCTAAGCCCCCGATTCATCGATAATTAATGGGGATGTTGGCGCTAATCCGGTTGGAGATGACTTTTTTCCAGCCTGCCACATCAATGGAATAATCAAGGGCCTAAAACCCAGGCCTTTGCTCCCCATTACCTCAGGCAAAAGAATTCCTGAAAGCATGCCTGGAGGGCACCTGAATTATATACACCATTAGGAGAGAGAGGCTCTCAATGATCCATACGAAACAACACTCTTGGCTAGCTCTCACTGCCTCTCTCTGCGACTGTTCTGGCAGAAGGAGATACATATGCACACATATTGAAGGCTTTCTAATGAACCTCGTGTGGAAGTGGAGGTGACGCTGTTGGAGGGTGGGGGAGGGATAAAACACGAGCTTGCTTTTCATAGATACGGATGCAAACGCCACCCACTGCACATTAATAATGCACATATGCATGTAAAGCTGGTGGAGGGGCTGGGCTACTGTAACTCTGCCAAAAAGGTCAAAACTGGATTCGGGCGATGTGGCAGGCTGAAGTGCCTTTGAGCAAGTCTGCAACCTCTGTTTACAGTAAGTAAATGTATATACAGTACACGCACACACTTTCAATCTTCTACATTTAACCATGCTCTCATATAGTCCTGCAATCAAGGATTATTTTCATTATCTGTTGATTAGTTTTCTGAGGGATTAATTCATTGTTCAGCTGTTTAAAATGCAAGACTATTAGCTGTGTTTTACCCAAAGTACCACAAACTTTTAGACCCAGAAACTACTTTTCAAGGCACTAAAATGCTCCTTCCGCCTGTTGTTGTGTTTCCACCGCGGTCTAAAGACCCACGATGATTAGGCAAATTAGTCCACTGACATATCAAAAGGCAACAACAGTTTTCACGCATCATTTTTGTGTGTGACTATACAGCAATGACTCCATATAAAGTGAGCAAGCACCATTTTTTGTAAGGTGGTGGCCATTCTGTCATATGTTTTTTCTGTAACTAACACAAAATAATTTGATGTGCATATTTTCAAAAATAGTGGATGAAATAAGTGAAATCTGCAAGTACTCAACCAATCAGAACTGTTCAGCACTGTAAGCCCTGCCCTCAAAGATCCAGTTTTTTTGGAAAGTACTATCCTCAGAGCACAGACCTCTGGGGGTGTAAAACATCCCTGGAACTTGATTTATACCCTGGTCCCTGCAGTGGAAATGCATTTAGTTCCTCTCAAGGTTCCTTATCTCTTGAGAAAGTTTATGCTGTGGAAAAGCAACTTTTTTGGGGGGAAAAAATGCACATCAAAATTATCCAGAGCTTTAGATGACTTTGCCAAATTCCTTTTTTCCCCACAGAATCCAAAGATATGGATGTAAAACAGAGAAAAACAGCCAATCCTTAAATCTGAAAGAGTGAACTAGTGAATTTTTGGTACTTTTTCTTGAGTAACAATTACCTAATTATTGTTGTTGACTTGCTAATTCATTGATTGACTAATTGATCGTTTCAGCATGACACGCATACTAGCCCTCATACACACTCAACACACAATGTACCCCTTCCACCCAGTTTCTAGACCTCTCTCTGTCTAAAAACACACTCATGTTGCAGGCTTCAGTTACATCATTAGCCCGGAACAAATGAAGCCTGAGCTTAACAAGTGAGTTTTTTCTGCCTACTGTTTCAGGGCTAAAATACACCCACCTCCCTGTCTCTCTTTCTCTTCTCCTCTCTTCGTCTCTCCGCCTGCATGCTGGAAAAGACGGGCTGAGCAGAGCCGAGGCCCTGTAATCTAAGACCAGATTTTCATTGGAAGCAAATGCTTTCAATCCGTTGTAAAGACCGGCTCATGTTCAGCAAAGCCTACAATAACAAACCTAGGGGCTTGTCCCATGTGAGTTGGGAAAACAGAAGCAAACGGCTGGAGTACCAGCTCACATCATGAGTGAGTAAAGTGAGTGAAGGAGTGAGTGAGTGTGCATGCAAGTGGGAGAGAGTGGGCGAGCAGGCACGCTCAGGAAGAGGTGAGAAATCGTGAGAGGCATGGGGAGAGAGGGAGAGAGAGAGAGAGAGGGGGAGACGAGGGAGCGAGAAAACAGAGAGGGGACACAGAAGGCACAGAATGAGTAATGAAAGTGAGGAAAACTGTCACGAGAAACTGTATGATCCTGGGTTTGATTAGAAGTCTTCTACTAATATTGTATTATGTAGTACTTTATTATCCCAGGTTAAAAAGCAGTACATAAAATTTAAAGGAGCAATATTCAACAGTTTCTTATCCAAAAATGGGCACTACAGTCCAAGTATCTAGTTGGACCCATAGACGGTATATTAAATAGGTTTAATCCCTATTTAATATGCCATATATGGTTGAAGTATGCTTTATTAAAGTGTACTATAATTTCACTTCATTGGAAATGTATTGGATATACATTTATTGTAAGCTGTACTTCATTGTAGTTTGAAAAAGTAGCTAAAAAAATGCAAACGTAAATTTCACGAATCAAGCATGTATATTAGTACAAATAGAGCGATAAACCTCAAGTATACTTGAAGTTGCTCCACAGTAGCACTTTGAAGTACACTAAATACATTTAAAATTGTGCTTTTCTACAATTACAACAAAAAATGTCCTTAATGCAAAGTTTGTTGTTCCAAAATAGCAAACTTTGAGTTAACTATTCATTAACACACACAAAGTGTGACTGTAAGTACACTCATGTATGCTAAAATTTAATACACTCAACATATTTATTTTTCACCGGGGTACTACTATATATGTTTTATCTTAAACCTTTATTGAACAGGGATCACTGAGTGCAGCTCTCTCTTTTTCAGGTGCTCTTTCCAGTGCGGTAGTCGAGCATGCACTCTAACCTTTATGCTGCCACTGTCCCGTGTAGTATAATATCATTCTGCACTTTATCAGCTATATTTTATTGTACTACATGATTTTTATTGATATATGAGGAAAATAATGATATGCAAGCAGCAACTAAGACTATTAATCGTGACCGTACAGAATATAAAATAGCCCCAAAGACCTCATGCTAATCAATAATTAATCATAAACCAAAATGATGCATAATGTGGGAGAAGTACTCTCCATCCATATCAAACCCATTTCATCTCCCTGAACCATGATCAAGAACACAGAAACTTGTGTTCATGTCTAACATACAAAAGATCTCATCAAAGCATTTACACAAAATTAACAAAACTGAACTGACCTCTGCTTTTCAAATTTCAGGCTAAGTTTGATCATTTTTGTCACCCATAACTCAATCCCTAAACCAGAAAGAGAAACATTAATCCCATCCCAATATCCCTTTCTTTCCTTTCCCTTCACAATACTTCTAAGTAAGTCTGACCTATAGACACTTACTTTACCTAGAGGGGGAAAAGGAAGGAGGAGAGCAGGAGAAAGGCCGTCAATTTTATTGGCATTTCCATTTTCACTGCAATTTGATACCAATCACCTCTGCAAGGTCTGGGGATAATTTCTGCTTTGCTTTAGCCCCAGCAAGAGAGGGAAGAGCGCGAGGCAGGAGGAGAGAAAAGAGAGACACCATGGGAGTGAGGAAGGGTGAAGCAGGAAAGGTGTCGAAGCTGTGTCTGGCAGCCATGTTGGGGAAATGTCAGTGGTGTTACCTCAGACTGAAAGGAAAGTAGGGTAAAACGGGAAGAAGGCAGACGAGAGTTGGTGAAGGAGGGTAAGAAGAGAGGAGGAACGGATGTGGAATATTCATTGAGAGCGGAAAAAACTCGAGCCACTGAAGAGGGCATTGAAGGGGGAGAGTATAATGGATAGGAGAGGGAGGAGATGGAGTTAATCAGCTGAAAAAAAATGACACAGGACAGTCAGTCAGGGTATGTCCACAGATAATTCCTCTATTCTGAAGCTGACTTACTGAAGGTCTTCCAAAATGGATAAATCTGCTTGCTAGTATGTGTGGAATTGTTATGCTCTTCTTATGACCATTTTACACCAGTCAATTGAATCCTGTTAGCTGAGATGTAACATTTTGGGCTGTAAATATTATAAAACTGCAAGTCACTTCTTCAAACTGGGGGCCTGTCAGCCACCATCTACTGCAGCTAATACAAAGACTATCAATAAGTACCTACAACTCAACTTCAAATAATACGAACTATCCCTTTAAACCTGATGGCTCAATCGTTTTGGGCATACTCAACCAGACCAGTGTGCATCGCTATGCCTGTGTAAAAAATGTAACCAGCGATTTCAAATGTATCTGCATAAGCAAAACAAGGCCTTAGTGATGTCATATTCAGTTCGTCATTCAACCAATAAGCCCTTTAGTCAGTCAGTCAGGCAGCTGTCCACTCAGTCAACCAGTAAACTATCTAGTCAGCAAGCAAGCTAGGCAGTCTATCAAGCCACTAAGTCAGCCAGTCATAAAGCAGCCTTGTCAATCAGCTGGTTAGCCAGTCAGTCAATCAGCCATTGACTCAGTCAGTCAGAAAGCTAGCCAGGCAGCCAGTAAGCCAGTCAGCCAATGAAGCAGTCAGTCACTCCCCATACACAGGCTGCCAGGCTCATTAAGAGCATCAGCAGGCTGTAACCCTGGGCTGCATACATACAGCGTGGGGCAGCTAGGCTAGCAAGCTCCAGTCTCCCCACGAGGAGAAGCCACAGGCACAACTCTGGGCCTGGCCCACTGATCGGCCATGACAACATCTTTGCAACTAGTTAGAGGAGGGGGAGGGAGGAGGAGGGAGGGGGGGTGAATCAATGCAGGATGGAGGGGGTGCATGTTCGTGTGTGAAGAATGCATGCATGCATGGATGTGCATTCGTCTGTACGTGTGTGTGTCTATCTCCGTCTTTCTTTATGCATGTGTGTTTCCAGCCACAGAAGCTGTGTGTGTGTGTGTGTGTGTGTGTGTGTGTGTGTGTGTGTGTGTGTGTGTGTGTGTGTGTGTGTGTGTGCAAGTGTGTGTGGCAATTAGGGAGCAGGCCAGTGACTGGAAGGAGCCAGGGGCAGTTGAAATGCCCCGGGGCCAACCAAGGGAAGGAATATTTTATCAGTCCCCTCACACGCTGTATACACAAATACACACTTGCACACAAACACACACACACACACACTGTGGGCAAACAGATAATGACGTAAAAACTAGGTTAGCTTTCTTCATGCATTTTCACTAGCTTCGTTAGCATTAGCTAAACAGACAGTTACTTCTATGCTCATTCAGCTTCGATGGCTTTTATTTAAGCCTTTCCGCCACTTCATGTTTCATTCCTGCCTTCCCCTCCTTCCTACTTCATTACTTTCCTCTCTCCTCTTTCTCTCTGTCTGTCTGCTGGAGTGTGTGGTTGGAATGGAGGGTATTTGCACAGTGCTGGGGGTGTAAGATGAGGCATTGTTATCTTTCTTCGATGTAGGTTTGAAATTTTCTTTCAGTTTAAGTCAAACAGATGGCAGTAGATGATATTTCTTAATTAAAGCAGCAATATGTAACAATTGCACGTCCGGACAACAAGCTGGAGTCATAGTCTGTATATTAAAAAGGTTGACATTCTAGTTAATATACAGTTGAAGTAAAGTATACACTCTAGAGTTGGAGTTCAGTGACTTCCTGCATTACTTCCTGCCAGACTCCATTAACATATTGCTCAAGTGAACTGTTATAATCATTTACTCTTTCTTAAAGATTATTGATTATTTCTTGCAACTCATAAACAGACACTTGCTTCATTTGCCAAACACTGGGCATTGATTTGAACTGTAATTAATGTTAAACAGGTGAAATTAACACAATAATTGTGTCAGAGAAGGAAGTATTTCAACCTAGCATGTTTCTTTAATTTCTGATCATTGTCATTTATTACAGTAAATATATTACAGGTGTCTCCTTTAGATATGGTTAAAAATTGAGTTAACATTGTTGGACATCCACAGTCTTGATGTTACCTCTTCAACTAGTGAGCACTAATGATGCCTCCTCTCCTCTGTCTCTTCGTTTCCTCTCTCCTGTGTCTTTATCACTCCTCTCCATCTCCCTGTCTCAAGGCGTACCCTGACATTATCAAGCAGTATCTAGGCTAATCTGTTATGATCTGATTATGAACCATCTCTCAGCGTAAGACAGAGATTGGTACTACCTGCCCCCTCCACGCGGGCACACGTGCCATTCTGAGGTGTCAGCCATTTTTCTGCTGCCTGGCAAATTAACAGCCGCGGATTCACCAGTCAGTCATCTGCGAATGGCGATCTTGTCAGACACGTCGCTTCTAGCGCAACACGAGAGAATAATGACATTTAGCTTTCTAATAATTTCTTCTTAGAAGCACCGCCAAGTTGAGGAATAAGGGTTATGAATATTAGCTTTGTGCCAGATGTCACGAGTGGGGATCCTGTGGCAGGAATCATTCACAGATGGCTAAACGTTTTTGGAGGAGATGTTTTTGCAGGGTTTTATAGGCCGTGGATGGACTGAGAGAGAGAAGGAATGGAGACTTTTGAGTTTATGACAGTGCATTTATTCTATGGGATTTTTTTTTTTGCAAGAGAGAAAAGAGAGTGTGTCTTTCACTGTGGGTGCGAGTGACCTGGAGCTGATCTCTCATGGGCCACTCCTAGAGTTTCACACCCCAGAAAAGCTCACATGACCCTGGGTTGGCTGCCCAGGCAAGGCCCAGGCCTCAGGGACCCGCTATCCTGTTCCACATGGGATATACACATCTCATATTGGCAGGCGAGAAATCCATACACACACACCCAAAACATGATACATAAAGGGCACACACATGCTGATATACATTCGCTAAAATGCTCTCCGTCTCAGGATTTTCCTCTCTGACACTCACACACAAATACACACACACACATACATCGCATTCCCAGAAATCCTCAGAGAGGTAAAGAGGGCTCGCAAGAGGGAGGGAGAGGAGAAAAAAGTGGCGTTTATTGTATTCAGGCCATTCATAAGCTCTAGACTTGAGGAGGGGGAGTACAGGGGGGTTTGCAGGCAGTGGGGGGTTCCCTTTGCATGGCCCTGGAGGCCCCTCCCACCTGCAAATATTCTGAACATGCAGGAATTCCTTGCAACACAATTCCCAACTAGGGGCACATTTTCAAAAGCGTCTCTCCTTCAAAATCACTTAAACACACACACACACATGCACTCATTTCTTAGGATCCACTACGAGGCAACTTTCCAATATGTATTCTAAACCAACACACACACACTTACTTCAATACAAACCACTCTCTGTGACCAATGCTGTTTCGCCTCCCTTTTATTCCCGAGTAGGAGGAGAGACAGAGAGAAATCCCCTCGACTATTCTGCAGATAATGACATGCGCTGTCGACAAAACAATATGGCTAGTCTAGACTTCCCTTCCTGCCTTTGCCAGAGAGACACTCCACTATTTTCAGATCTTTGTTCAAAACTTCAGCCAACGCTTTTGGATCATATCTCTCTGAACATTAATCTTTGTAGAACAGATGCTGGATACAATGTAATGAACAAACAGATTAGGTACAGAGAAAGTTGTCATTATTACAAAAGGAGAAAAAAATAAGGCCTTTCAGGTAAAACAATCAGGGGAGAGCTAAGTAATTGCTTCCTGTAATCACAGACAATTCCATTGAAGTAATTACAGTAAATAACGAGTGCTTTGCAATAACAAAGCCGCTTACTTTGAATGATGACAGTTTTGTGGATCGGCGCTGACAGACTCAATAATGATAGTAACTGGTGAGTCATTTACAAGGGTTATTTGTAATTAAAGCACACTAGAGACGGCTTGTTGTGAGAATCCGAGCAAAGTTTGGAGTAATTATTTCATTTGTGGTGATCTGATGAGGAGGAGATCAGGAAGCCAGAGACAGAGAGTGTGTTTAACTAACAACAAAAGTGAGAATAAAAGCACACAAGCAAGTTATCGCATTAAGGAGCTAATTAAGAGCATTTGTCAAAGCCTCGGGTCTATAAGATTTATGTGGCTTTTGCATGGCCATATTCAAAGGGGTTCTTTGATGTCTCACCTCAAAACATCTGAATAAAAACAGGTTCAGCGTGTACCCAAAAGCCCTCCCCCCCTTTACTGACATGCTCACTTTATGATGATCCCACACAGTTTTGGGCAAAAATCATGCAGTTTGTTCTCTAAAAGCTTTTATTTTGAAGCAGCAAAAACATCAGCAGTAACATAACACAATTCCTATCAGCTGAAAGTGAACATGAAATAGTAAAATAAGGCAGATACCTGAAAGTACAGACAGCAACATAGGAGACACTTTTAAAAACAGATTTCTCTCTGCACTCCTGCACAGTTAAACCTTGACTCTCCAGTGTAAAACAGAAAAAAGCAGAAACAAACCCACAAATGAAAATGATTTTTTATCCCAAATCACAGTATACATTTTTTCTATGGTGTTCTGCGAGGTTTTGGTGTCTTCTTGGGGTATTTTGGAAGGGTTTTGACCATTTTGATGAATTCTTGAGTGGTTTGAATTTGCACTATATTTGTATAGTAAATGCCATCAACACCAAAACTGCTGCAACTATTTCTGAGATAGAATTAAGCATGAGAATGGTCAGGATATACTTCCATCATAATATTATACAATATGGAATAGATATATAATTTTCAGAATTTGACTACGTCTGAACCCAAAGACAGTGTTTATTACAGATTTATGACTTGGGGTGGGGGGTCACTACAAAGCAGTTAGGGCACCCAAATGGCCAGCAGCGGCCCTGGTTAGTATTCACATTGAATGTCGGTGGGCATTTGTGCAAACTTTTCAATGTGTTTCACCTTAACATGTGTGCAATGTACAGATAGGCAGAGTGAGACAAATCAATTAGTCAATCTACAAAAAATGAACAACATTCACTTCACTTCACCTAAGCAACTCACACGTGCTGCTTTTTCTCAGTTTTATGACACTTTATGGACCAAATGATTAACGTTTGATAAAATATTGAGTATCAGACCAGTGTTAATGGGCATTGTCTCTGTGAAAGTGTTCCTCTGCCTCTGTGTGTTCTGGCTGAGGCCCATCCACTGTTAGTTGTGAGAGAGGGAGTGGGTTGGGGGTGGAGGGGTGGGGGGGATCAGGCCTGTTGACATAGCCATAGGTGATGGCAAAAATGTCAGTGTAAATGTGACTGCTCTCTCTGTGCCATTTTCCCGTAAAGGGTCATCACCACAGGCTGCCTGACACGCTGGAAACTGCCTCAAGCGTGGGGCACCGACACGACATTAAACTGCAGTATGCCTCCACGCACAGAAACACACACACACACAGCGACTGCCTTTTATTCCCACTTCCAGATCAGTCGAGAGAGAAAGAATGAGGGAGAAAGAGACAGACGGTACAAGCTAAAATGAAAGTGTAGGGCGATGAATTCACCCTTTCATGTTGAGCACTTTTGCTGTGTAACTATTGATTTTTCCCCTCTTGCCTTTGTGTTGCCGTTTTCTTTTTTTTCTAACCTGAAGATAGAAGGCCAGACTCGGTTCAAATGGGAGCACTTGTGAGGGGGGCCCACAGATTCTTCGCCTCAGTGAAGGGAAGTCCTCACACACACACACACACACGCACGCACACATCCACACACACACAAAACTCAGATTCCTGAAATCGTGCTTCTTTTTGTTGCTTTCTCACTCTTAACTCTCACTCTCTCGATTGTTTCACTGCCGCTCAGATGGCTTTTGACACCTTCGACTCACCGAGCTTCAGACAAACTCGGCACAGAGAGAGGGAGTGAGGGAGAGTCAAATGGACTATGGGAGATGAGGGGAAGGGGGGAGGGGATGGCAGAGAGGACAAGGACTTTAACAAAAGCTAAGAGCACTTAACAGCACAATTGCATGGCGGTGCTTTCCAAAAGTCAGCTGATGTGCTGAAGGGCGTTCAAAAGTCCTTCAATGTAGGCACGGGACAAAGAGAGGGAAGCTTCAGCTAAACCAAAGGAACATTCTTTAAAGTCTGTCGTGAACTACAACAAATTCTACCAAGAAACGTTCAGTAAAATATATATTTTCAGCACAAGAAAACTACATTTACTCATGGAAGCCCTTTAATAACACCAAAATATCTTTTTTCTTAGTAAACACACTTCCTTAAAGGAGAAATAGTATTCACAAATGAGTTCTTAGTCGACATAAAACTTGCAGCCATAGCCTGTTTAATATATGATCAACAGCATAGTTGAAGCAAGTTGTAGAAGCAAATCTTCAAACTCGAGGCTCTGGCAGGTTGCCTGAAGACCGCAGGGAGACTGAACATGAGCACAAGACGAGCCCACTGTTGTATTTTGACAATGACAAGCAAAGACGAGTCCTCCACTGTGACTTAATCAGCTGTTTATAACTGTCAGTTATCTGTCAATGTAAAGTTAAGCCCATTATCCTGAAAATACACACTCTGAAGTTGGAGTTCAGTAACTGCCTGCCTACTGCCTGCCAGACTCCATAACATATTGCTCAGTTTAACTGTTATAAACATCTGCTCCTTTTTAAAGATCACTGATGATGGCTCACAACTCATAAACAGACAACATTTGGCATTACTTTTAGCTCTAATAAACGTGAAACCAGCAAACAAAAACAGTTCCAGGCTGGAAGGAAAAAGTCAAAGGAGAACACACTGGCTGTAGAAATGTCAGAAAAATATTTCAGCTTAGCATGTTTGCTTAATCTCTGGTGACATATCATGATCATTTTATGATTTAGTACAGTAAATATATTACAGATTTCTCCTTTAACTTCTTGGAGTCCTCTACTAAGCTACAGTATCAACGTATCTTTTTTAGCTGGCCAAACACATCCTTTCAAATGATCTCATCTTTTCCGATGAGCTAAATTCTGCTAAATTATATCTTGCAGCCCTACCTTGTTTAACTTCGACCAACCTATAAAAGCCACCAGTCTGATGAACTAAAATTAAGTGGAAATGTATCCTCTCAGTACCAACACTCAGTCTCTTCTGTCTGTAATCATGTCTTCATGTTTGGAGCGCATGCTTCCATTAACCAAACTAAAGTTTCCCAGTTTATTCTTCAGAGCTATAGCGTGTGCAGCTCTCGCCTGTGTGCATTTTTCCACATGGAGACTATCTGAATGACACAGCCTCTGATAAACACTTTTAATACACAAGGATTTTCCCACTCATGCTAACCTATCAGCACCAGCCAAACTGCAGTATGTAGTTAGATAATACAGGCACGCTAACCCTGCGGTGGCACAGGCTAATAATAGCGCATTAGCATCCAGTGAGGGTTTTTTTTGGAATAACAGAAGGTTTTAGGACTATGAAGGAGTGAAATATGGTCTGCACCCACAAGCTCAGGTTACTGAAGGGGTGGTTAGGAAAACAGGATAAGTATTATCAGAGCAACAACCTACTCTATTTACATACTTCTGGTTGTTGCATTTACATTTTAGGGTTTTAGCTGTTTTTTAATGAGTAAACAGGCATTTTTATGATAGGATATCTCCGACAGACTCTATCCACATGTCTGATATCACCAAAACTCCTCTGTTTCACAAGCTAGATTCTCCTGCTTTGTCCTCCTCCTTGTCAGTGTGTCCTTGATAGACACAGGATGTGGTGTTGTGGGGATGTGGGGGATTTGTAGTCCTATCAGCCTGCCCATACGCAGCCCTGATAAGGCTTTCGGGACATGGGCAAAGGAAGAGGAAGTGAGTGGGTTTACAGCAGGCCTATTTCCTGTGGAGCATGGGCCCATGTGGACGGGAGTGATATGCCCCCCGTGGACACCGGTGCTCTCGCCACACAGTCCCACCGAGTCACTTCCTGAAGGAGGCACCCCTCTCTGGGGGTGACTTCCTGTAAAAGTATGACCTCTGTGCCACTGAAGAGAATCTCAGTTGAACAACCTGGACTGCCTATGGAAACCGGTGTGTACAACATATACATATGCAGTGTGTGTGTGTTTAACACCGCCACTCAGGCCTTCACTCCAAAGGTTATCACTAGTGAGAATCTCAGCCCCTGGTCCCTGCTCATCTCTTTGAGTCTCAGTAGCTCAGAGCGAGAAGGGATGATCGGGTTACATCCAAATGTGTGTGTTTGTGAGTGTGTTCAGCAAGTGGCATGCCTTGCGTTGCTCTGCAAACACACAAAGTAAACGTTGATGCTGCCCTGCAGCCCACCCTGCTGCTCTTGTGTTTACCTACAGGTATTTGTTATCTAGCCCTCTCTTCTCTCTCTCTCTAAACTCTTAGCTGAGGTCTTTATCTCTCAGTAAAATCCCTATAGCGGGTATCCATGTCAGAAAGACCAGGGGGGTGATGAGCCTCAGGGGGCAGCATGTTTGGTCTGGGTCAGCCTTGGGTCAAGCTTTGGTGCAGTTGAGATACATTAAAGGAGAAATCTGTAATGTATTTACTGTGCTAAATCATAAAATAACCATGATATGTCACCAGAGATTAAAGAAACACTTTAAGTGGACATATTCCTTTGAAGTTTCTCTTTTGGTCCATAACTTGTGTTATTCTTTGCCTGTTTCACGTTAATTAGAGTTCAAATTAATGCAGAATGTTCACCAAATGAGTAAGTGTCTGTTTACGAGTTGTAATAAATCATTAATAATCTTGTAGTAGGAGCAGATGTTTATAACTGTTTTTTTGAGCAATATATGAATGGAGTCCACAAGTCCACAATGTGTATTTTCAGAGCAGTGGGCTTTTGTTTTCAGGGTAATGGGCTTAACACTGACAGAAAACTTAGAGTTATAAACAGTTGATCAACTTAGAGTGTAGGACTCATTCAAACATGACTTCTACAAAGTGTGAATAACATCAGAGCTTTTGCATTGGCAACGCTTACCTGTATGGTTTCATCACAGATTTGTTCAAATATTCTGTTTCAGTTTAGGTGATAATGAGTGTAAAGTGTAAAGATAAAAGAAATACTAAATTTGAGGTGACTGGGTGTATTTTGAACAAGTAGCCAGTGCAAAATGTAACAGTTGGTCATCCAAAAACGAGCACTATATTCCAAATATTGAGTTGGAGCCATAGATTGCATATTAAATAGGTTAAAATCCATTGTAATATGCCTCCTTCACCTCAGACTTTGCTGAAGCTCAGGCAGGCTGCAGGAACACTGCAGGAGTGCAAGATGAGTGCAACATTTTAATTTGATAATAACAAGTGAGGATGTTAGGAGCAAAGGGAGTTGCACGTGTCATATCAAGGTTATAAAATGAGCCCTAACAAAAATTAAAGTAACATCGACCCATATTCAGTGACAGAAAAAAAAAAAAGTCCACAGGGATGCTGGTGTTGACCGAAAACGGCGCTTCTGCTGGTGTTTTCCTGGCATGAAATTGGCTTTGTGTGGGTGTCGTTTGGAGAGCCGGCTGGTAAATTCTCCCGTTCTTTTGTTAGAAGGGGGGGGGGGGGGGCTCCATGCATAATGGTCTTAGCCAGGGAGGTCTGGAACTGTGTCCATAAATTGAATTATTTCAATTTGAGGGAGAGAGAGTGAGAGAGTGAGAGAATAATGGAGAGTGGCCGTGTGAGTGTGTGTTGCATTTACATGTGAAACATATGCATGTGTGTTGATGGAGAGAGGGAGACTCATTTTTATTCTTCTACAGGGCTCACATTTACAAACGGGAATATAAACCAAGTTGCAGGAGATTACAGAAGAGGCCAAGTGTTACCTTGCAGCTGGAAGCTATAGTGGATAAAAAAAGATCGGCATCACCACAACAATATCCTGACTGAAAACTACTGTTTCTGTATTTACAAAGAGTCTAATTGTACAAAATAAAAATAAATTCCATGACTTTTTAGGGTTAGTAAAACACCTTCATAGGTTTGACAATTTGTCTTAAAGGGACAGTTGGTTTAATTTACTCTAGAAGTAGTATGCAGCACTTAGGCCCCCAGTTTACAGAAGCAGAGAGGAATAATGCGATGGTCTGTTATGGACAGAGCCAGCAACAAACGGTATTCAAGACACTTAAAAAAGGTCCACAAAAAAAAAAAATAACATCAGTTTAAGTGTACGCTATATTTATAATATTTTGACTGCTTTACTTTGTCATCAGACAGCCGTTTCTGATGGGAAACCACTGTTATATAAGCCAAATATTGCTTTCTTCAAACCCCCCCCCAAACTCCACAGGCAAAATCTGTAATTTTACCGTGCAGAACAGGGGAGTTCCTGAGCTACCGCTGCCTCTATCTGTTAGTTTGTTTGTTATTGTGTGGCTTCAGTGAAGCCAAGCTAACCTTAGTCATGCAATAACACAAGCAAACAAACAAATCAAATCAATCGATTTAATCAAGCCACTCCCATGTTCTGCGAGAAAAATGACTGATTTCACCAATGGAGTTTGGATAGTTTGGAGAGAGCTGTATTTGGCTTGTATGACTGCAGTTTCCCATCAAAAAATGCTGTTTGACAGCAAAGTAAAGTGGTGAAAATAGTCTATATATTAAAATATCTTTTGTTGCTGACCTTGTGCACAACAGTTCATACATCCCTTTAAACGTGATAACATTTTTCAAAAATGAACCTCTCAATCATATCCACATGTTGAGATAAAGCCATCTCCTGCACCATGAACACTGAAACAACAGATATGTGAGTGTGTGTGCGTGTGTATACTGTATGTGTGTATGTCTGTGCGTTGGGGTAGGGGTGGGGTGAAAATATTCCTGACACAATATAATCGGCAGGGGACCATATGGCAAACTGGCAGCAAGCTATTTATCCTTATCCTCTTTGGAGGCTAAAATTAGCACTTCACTGTTTGTAGCTTTAAGCTGGACTCCAACCACTGTGATAGAGCTAATAATAAAGAAAAAAACAGCCCAGCTGGCACCACTACCCCGCCTCCTTGTTCTGTTTCCATCTTTTTCTCCCGCTTACTAACTTTCTGTCATGTTCTCTGTGCCTCTTTTCCCTTTACCTCTTTCAAACCCTCCAATAAAACATACAAATCTGACCAAAATCCCATCCATTTAAAAAGAAAAAATCATGTTCATCTGACTATTCTATTAATATCATATAAGTGTTGCTTGAGCCAGGTTCTCCCTATAAGCCCATGTGTCAGGAAAGCCAGGATTTCCTGAACACGGACCCCCTCGGCTAGCTTAAGAGCGTAGGATGATGGGGCTAATCTCTTTATCAAAAGCTTAAATAAACGTCGGTGCTCTGTGCATGTGTGTGTGTGAGTTGCTTATTTGTGTGTGTCTTCTTGTGTGTGCCAAGGGGCCAAACAATGCTTCTCCACTGAACAAAGTGCTAATACCCTGTCTCTTTGCTCTCCCCCTCCTTCCCCCGTTCCTTCTCCTCTCATTCTCCCTCCAAACTACAGTGTGTCTCTTTCATATCCTAAAAATAAATACTCTGATAAAAGCATTAATTGTAGCTTTTTTCCCCTGCACAGTAGGAAAGCTCATCGGGTCACTCCTGTCATCCGCTGATCGTCTGATTTCTCCAGCCTGCTATCAGGGTTTTCCCTGAAAAGTTAACATCTATCTGATCAGAGGCCTCCTGGGCCCTGAGCTCAGCTCCTCTTCAAGGGAGGAGGAGGAGGGAGGGAGGAAGGGAGAGAGGCACAGTCAGCGGCGAAAGAAATGGAAAGACAGACTGAGCAGAGAGAGTTTAAGGTTGTTTTATCGGCCAGATGTAATGCGTTGTGACACGTCAGTGATGAGTCGCTGTGATTCCCTATGAACCTGTTCTGGCCATGATTAAGAACCAGGACATTTTCTGTCTGGGAGAGCTTGTATGTGTGTGTGTGTGTGTGTGTGTGTGTGTGTGTGTGTGTGTGTCTGATTCCAGGCAATTTGGAGTCAGATTGAAAACAGACAAAATAAGGAGTGCAAACTGGTGACATATTCCAAATTTGTCACCATTCAGCACTATGACAAGTTTCCCATGGCAAGAGCACAAGACCCTCCAACACAGACACGCACACAAATTATTCCACTTTTTTTTTACCCTTTTTATTTGCAATGATGAGTGCGTTACCAACTTGTTTACATTTGCAAATCAAAGCTAAAGAAATTCCTTCCCGAAAGGAGATATCCAGTAATTTGACAAAAGTGGCATCTTCTTTCAGGACATGATTACACGACAATGGTGCAAATTATGGTGCTTCATACAGAAATAAACCTGAATGGAGTCCTCAGTTGACACTATTCAAACAAGGACTGGATTTAGAGGTGCTGGATGAAAACATCTTCATGTTCAAATCACATGTGGCAAAGAACCTCTCTTATTCTAATTTTCACTTCCTCCACACGGACAGAAAAAAATGTCGCAGATAAAACTGAAAAAAAAAAAGCCTAGTCTTTACCACGTTTACACATTTAACTTTTCTTGTCATAATCTCCCCACCCCGACACACAAGAGACCTCTACAAGGCAGAAAGTGTGTGTAAATAGTATCTTTTAGCAAACACCAGTAATTAGATATAGGCATTTGGCATTCACGCCAGTCGCAAATTAAAGAAGAGCGCTTCCTGTAAACAGACAGTGAGAATGTGTCTACATCATTAGCGTGCCACAATTATAACATGGGAGCTAAAGATACATTTCCCTCCCGCTTGCTCTCCCTCACTGAAACAAATGAAGTAGAACCTCTTTTTTTTCAAATCAACGCCTGCTGTACTCTTTCTTGGAACAGCAACAAACTATGGTGTGATCCAAGTACATTTATGGGTAAAATAAGAAAGACAAAAGGCAAAACAGGCAATTATGTAAGAAATAAGAGGCATTAATGTTACTAATGTTTTTTTTTTTTTTAAAGACTGAACAGAGCACAGTGAAGGCATAAAGAAAGACAAGGGAAGAAGCAGGGAGAAGCTATTTCATGTGCACGCATGTCATGAATGAATATGTATTTCATGTAAATTGTGCACACGAGGCATATTGTAATGGTCTGGGCTAGATTTTGCATTTCTCCGGTCATGCAAACATGCCCACATGTAACCAACAGACAGAGAGAGGCTGAAAGCAGGGGGATTTAAAGTAACAGAGAGACAGGGGCAAACATTTTATTCACCATCAAAACGCACACAGCATTCCTCTGAATGTTATTTACCAGAAAGTAAAAAAAAACAGGGCATGGAGACAGAGGAGATAAAATAAAAACAAAGTCTCAAAAAATTATGGTCGACACTTAAACAGTTTAACAATAGCTTCCAATATCCAGGGATTACTGCATCACCCCTCGTAAGAATTTTCATTTAAAAAATCAAAATATATCCCCTCTTGTCTGTCACTGTCTAGTCAATGTTAGTGAGATTCAGTACTGTGAAAAACACCTGTGCTAATTACATTTTAAGTTTTGAAAAACATGCTACCCCTCATTATACCTCACATTGGTTTGGTCCGCTGCCCCTATAACCATGGGTCTCTTTTTACTGTCTAAATATTTGATATATAAATTTAGTGACTATCAAGGAATCTAGTGAGTTATTCAGGCCATCAGGGGGAAAGTGAGAAATATACACAAATATAACAATAGTAGCAGTAATCACTTAGGAAATAATGTCAGGCTAGATGAAAATTGGACTAGAATCTAACAAAATATAATTCTCAGTTCAGTTTCCTATTGCATTAAAATCTTTCACTGTCAAATGAACTGCAGAATCTGTCAGGTTTGCCCTAAAATACTTGTCAAGAGTTCTAACTCCAAACAGAAAGCCATAATGTAAAAGTTTCACATGGCATAATAGTGGAAATTTTGCGTGTAACATGTCTCATCTTGTTTTAAAGTCTTTTTAAATTAAAAATTTATCAAAACATTACATAATATGTAGCAAGTTGAGGACATAGAGTTTATCAGTTCTGCTGGTGAGGTGATGCATACCAACTTTTGTTCACACCACATCATAAAACTAAGCAATTTGTTACTTTAATTTAAAATTTTAAGAACTGTATATGTATTATAAAACTTTTAAAAAGATGCAGAAAAAACAGGACATGACCTCAATCGTAGCTCCTGGCCTGTATGTATTGGAGATATATACTGGGGGGAGGGATGGGGAAATGAAATTAGTACATTTTTTTACTGTAAAATCTTTTAAAAAAGAAAATAAAGACAGAAAGACAATGTGTCAAGATATGCGACTCACATGATGATGTGCAAACATACTCAGCAACAAACGGCCCATAAATCCCAAAGTCAAACAGTCAAATAACATCTGACGCCTTATCAAACAGTTTTATGACCATCACCTTCTCACAAATGAGATGATCACTCAAGCCAATAAAACACAGGTTAGTGAAGCTGATCAACACAGAAGATCTCCTCATGTGTGAAAGACAGGACAGGAGTGGAGCTGGTTGGAGAGGGTGGAGGAAGTCACTTTGTTTACTTGTATTTCTGACTCTTTCTTCCACACGACCCCAGCGGCCCGGTGACACCCGCCCTTAATCCTAAAAGCAAACTGGCCCCTCGCTGTGGGAACCTGATACAATTTCCTCTTTTTCAAGAGGGGCAAACTCAGGCCACTCCAAGTTTGCTCATCGCCTACAAGGCAATAAAAAGTCATTGAGGGCTATCATTTTCTGCCAGGTGACCGCCGCTTCTGCCACCGCGATGGAGCGCGGTCGTAAAGATCTCAGTGAATCTGAGAGAGGGAGGTCGTGATTGGACACTGGGAGGCCAAACACCTCTTTTCCCAGGTAACCACAGATAATAATGTTTGAGATGCAATAAATCCAGCAGAGGCTGAATAAACATTCCTACCAGCGATGGTGGGTTGTCGTGGGATATTTTCTCAGGGTGTTTTGAGATGCAATTACCCTTTATGCCTCTCAAATATTGATTTTCATAAACAGTATGTGAACTGGAAGTTATGCTTTGCTCTTGTGACTTTTCTGATATTAAACAGTTTTAACACATGGACACATGCTTACACACACTTCTAAAGGATAGTTTGGATTATCTGATGTGGGTTTGTATGAGCTACTTCTGTACTTCTGTGGATTTTAGCCACTTCTCACTTCTCAATCAGCTTCAATGTAAGTTATGTTTAGAGTATTTTCACTACTTTACTTTGCTGTTAGACTTTTCTCCAAACCAACCAAACTCCATAGGCAAAATCAGTAATTCTACATTGCAGAACACAGGAGTTACCAGTCTACCGCTGACTTGATATGGTCATCCGTTTGTGTCATTGTGTGAATTTTGTGCTTACGAAGAAAATTTTTAAGACACCAAAGTCACACAATAAGACAAACAAGCTAAGAAAGTGAGTCAGTGGTAAACCAGCAACTCACATATTCTGCAAGGAAAAATGACAGATTTTGCCTATGGAGTTACCAATATCTGTCTTATTTAACTATCAGAAAATTACATCAAGCAGTGGAAAGCAGTGGAAATATTCTAAATATAGCATTAAATTGATATGGGTTTTTTTTTTCAGGTTGACTTTTTTGTAAGTGGCTGAAATCTGTTTTGCTGCTGATTCTGCTCACGACAGTACGGTAACAGTCCAGTCCTCCTCTCGGCTTGGAGTGGAGGCATTCTGACCGCCATCTACTGTAGGTACTACAGTGACCAGCAATAGTTACCTCATACAACCCTACATCAAATAGTCCGAACTATCCCTTTAACCCGCAAAGGGACACGTAGTGAGCTTAAGGTGGCCCGGCCACAATTCTTTCACCTCTGACCTGGCAGAAAAGATATTGCCATTTGCTACTAGCAGTGTGTATGTCTCACTAGACTCCCAGACAACACTCAGCAGCACTTAACACACTGATCAGGGATAACCGTTCTCTCTCCTCTTTCCCTCAATCACTACAGGATTTTCACACACACAGAAACACGTCTCCAGCCAGCATCAAAATGTTTTCCCAGCATTCACTCCAAGATTCTCTTCCTTCCTCCTTATCTTACGCTCCTGTTTTGCTGCTACTTTCTGTCTTTTTCTTTCCCTTTCGTCTTCTTCCTCTCTCGTCTTCCCCGTGCTCTCGCTCTGAGGAAATCAAAGAGAGATCCGTGTTTGTGTCTGCCAGCTACTGTACTTACACACACACCTCCAGTAATACAGGCTGCAGACTAATCAAGGGAACCACACACCTTTTATCTACCCACAGAGCCTCACATTTAAACAGATTACCAGGAAAGCTGGACACCAGTAAGACAATTACGGACGGAGGATCTTCCTCCGTAACGTCTAGACAACGTCTAGACAACCTAAACACAAAACTAAGTACTGTTTCTCTTCTTATATTTCCACTTGCAGATTTAAATAATTAACACTTTGAGTTTTTATATGTCCACAAATTACTGGCTTTTGTAAATTCAACATCATGGCACTGATGTGTTAAAGAATGTAGGAATTTTTGGTACTGCAAAACTGTCAAATTTCTCTCGAAGTTATTATTGTATGTGTGCCAGTGCAACCAATGTACATTCCTATGTCTTTACGTACTTAAAGGGTATAATTCTTGTAATAGTAAGTCTTTAAATCTTTATTGCAACAGAGATTTTTCAAGAGCAGCTAAAGGCTACTGGGAGAGAAAAGCTATTCAGGGAGTAGAATACACACACACACACCACACAGACGCTCACAGTTCTCTCTTCCAGTCTACTGGACAATCGGACCAATTAATCGGTGACTTTGAAGGGGCCACGTGAAGCCGAGTGATTGGTCGAGCCGGATCTGGCTGCTGATTGCCTGGCACCCCTGTCCATGTCCCCGTTTGCTCGCCTCGGCCCTGGAGAGCGGCCAATGAGGAGGCAGAGAGCAACAGCTCCTCTGTGGCCTGACCTTGTTGGAGGGCATAGAGGTCGGAGGGTGGATGGATGGATGACAACATCAGGAATATTCCAGCCTGATCGATGGGAGATTCACAGCCAGCGGAGGTTATATACAGCGATTCAGGATTAATGGAGTGAGGATGAACTTTCCAAATGTTTTAAGAGCCACATCCTGAAGGAGGGGCAGGACATGTGCCTCATCCTCCATCAGCTGGGATTAAAGCAGCTGACACAGCTGCTATCATTAAAGCACAGCAGGTCTTTTCATGTAAGTCATCGGTTCCCAAACTGTTTAGGCCACGCAGCCCTTTCTACCTCCTGACCAGGTTGACACACCCCCAAATTCCCACACCTTCAAAATAAAGTAATATAGACTCAGAGCAGGATTTAGCCCCACCCAAAACAATTCATTGCTTTCCCTTGACTTTCTACTGCACAAGTCTCCCCCTTGTCACTTTCCATCTGTTTTTAAACAACAGAAATTTGTCTAAAACCTGCTGTGCAGTGGGATGTACTATCAACAGTGTGAAGAACCCAGAGCTATGTTTTTAGAGGCTGCTGAACCGAAAAATTGAACCTTTATTAAGACAAAAGTGGATACAGACATGAGGCATCAGGCAGAATGAATGGGAAGACTGTGGCATCAGTAATGTTATGCCTTGTTGCTAACAGTTGCTAATTTGTCTAGACAAACTGTAAAGGTTAAAACTAACTAAGCTCAGTCTGGTTTTAATCTTTGCTAGGTTAAGTGATGATCTTACCTGGTGATTCGATCAAGTAGCTGTTAATATAAAATAATTTATCCTGTGGCCATTTAGTGAGATCATTTCTCAGAGACAAGCAACATAAAGAGAAAGACCACTGACATTTACTGACAAAATTGAGTCTATCAGTAGAACTTTTCCTCTCTGGTGGGCATAGAGCGCTAAAATAATCCTTTGACGTGCTGAAAACTAAAATTTAGCTAGCTGCAGTCACTGTGGTAGCATTTCAGTCTTTGGTGATATTGTGGCATTTATAATTATCCCTTCCCCTGGCTGTGGTTTTAAGTATTAAGCATTACGTTCTGTCTCTATAGCCTATTTATAGCCATTGCCATGGTGATGGCAGCAAATTCAGATGTAAACTTCACAACATTTTTGTTTTAATCTGTGATTTTTTTTAGCTTCTATTGCTGAAACATGAGTCTATTCTTGAAAAAATGACAGAAAGATATATTTGCATGGTTAGGCCCAGTTACCTTGTGGAAATAATACCTAAATTACACAATTACACCACCAATTTATCCTCTTGCAAACCACCTAGAGGCAGCTGGCACACCACAGTGAGTGCACGCACCACACTTTGGAAAACCCTGATTTAAATGACACTTTATGATATATTTCTGAGCTCATTTGTTTTCTTCCACATGTTACAGGGCGCTATTTATTTCATCATTCAGTCATACATCAAAGTTGAACTCACTCCAATCATCAAGCACAATAAATAAGCAGGAATTCCATTCTACAGACTGGAACAATTAGTTCAAGTTCAACAGGACCGCGTGCAACAGAAATGAACTATATTAGACTAGATCTATACATATGAGACTTAAAAACACACACACACACAATTTAGGTCAGTTAAATAGCAAATATCAGCATATTTTTCATGTTGAGCATTCCCCCAACTACACCGACAAGAGAAAAAAAACCCCTCAAAGCCAGATATGAGACCAACAACCAGAAATCTCAGGCTGCTACTCAGACACTAGAAATGTATGCAGACGCTAACACATAGCCTTACAGGGAGCTATTTGCCTTGGCGCGGCACACTGTACTCTTCACAAACGGTCTGGGTAATTGGTGATACATATCTAATATCGCCAGTCATCGCCTGACTCCCTGGATGTTTCTGACAAGCGGAGAGGGAAACCCTGTAGCTTTCAAAAACAGAGCAAACACTCTGCTCCGCTCCCCGGCTCGACTCGCATCCACACCGCTGCAGCTGCCCGATTCAGTGCCTGAATGTTATTCTGTTTCCCTCGCACGCCAGGCCCTCGGAGAAGCCAAGGGGTGTCCTTACAAATTCACACAGGCAAAGAGGAGTACTTTATACTGGGAGAAAAAGAGAAGGCCCCGCTCATGTCCGTGAGGGACCCCCCTCCATCGCAGGCATATATGATCTGTTGGCTTTTCCTCTGCCCTTCGAGCATTACTCTTCACAGAGAAGCATGATCCAAGGCAACAACAGCTACAATGAGGCTTCTCTAGAGGGCTTCTGGGTATTAAACAAAGGGGCCCGTTGGTAGGAACTAGCTAGCAAACAGCTGGGCTAATAGAGTGGGACTAATTAACTACAGGGCCGCTCTTCGACTCTCCCTGTCGAAGCTTGTGGATGTTTACAAAGACGTCCCAGAGAAAGGGAGGAGAAAAATAAGAGGCTTTCTTCTTTGTCTGCTGTTTTAGTGCGAGAGGAGACACCCAGGACTGATTTTAATGACATGTGTGAAGCAAATGTGATCCTCCCTCCATTTTTTCTCTCACTGCCAATGGAATTCAGTGCTAAAAAATACCACCGGCATTGTGGTCAAAGCCATAAACACCCATAACTAAGAACTCGGCATGGGAGCATTGTCGCCACATGCAAAAACAAAAAGTTTTTTTTTTTTTTAATTGCTCACATTCTCACTGTAAAATCACTGCAAAACACCTGCTGATGACTAAGAGGTCAAAGAGTTGGCATTAAAGGAGCAATATGTTGCAATGAAATTGGTTGGGATCCTATTGTGCGTACAATTCATGGTTCAAGGGAGTTGTTTGCCCTCTGCAATTTCCTCCCCAGACTCGAGGAAGCTCAGGCAGGCTGCAGGAATGTCCCAAGGGAAGAGCACAACACTATAATTTCAAAATAATTAGTGACAGCAAGTCCTTCACTGTAAGCTGATCAGCTGTTCATAACTGTCAATGTAAAGCTAAGACTGTTAAAACAAAAGCCCACTGCTCTGAACAGACACACTGGAGTTGGAGTTAAGTGACTGTCTGCCTTACTGCCTGCCAGACTCCATTGACATATTGCTCAATTTAACTGTTATAAACATCTGTTCCTTCTAAAAGATTATATTTCTTATAACTCATAAACACTTACTCATTCAGCAAACATTCGGCATAAATTTAAACTCTAATTAACGTGAAACGGGCAAACAGTAACACAAATTATGGATTGGAATGGAAATTTCAAAGGACACTTGACTGATGATATATCATGGTCATTTTGTGATATAGTGCAGTAAATATATTATAGATTACTCATTTTTAAAAATCACATTATTGATTACTCTGCATTAGAAAGACCATCTCTTCCTGCAATCGAGTCCAACAACACACCCGTGGAGACCTCTGATCTTACGTAATGCGGAGACCTCCTCACGATTCCTGCATCTCTTGGATTTGAGTGAAAAGCTACGTTTTTCTGGATAGAGATGGGGATTTTTATACCAGTGGGCAGTGAACCGTTCAGAGGAGAGGGCAGAGCGGAGCATGTGTTTGTCTCAGGAATAGCCTCAGAAAAAAAGGGCTGAGAGAGGAGACTGGAGTTCACTAGTTAAAGGCCCCTCGACCATTCGGCATCCTTCCTCTGAGCTGTCTCGCTCCGCTGGAGGGGGAGGATGGAGGGAAGCAGGGGGCAAAAGACGGAGGAATTGAGCGCAAGATGAGGTGTAGAAGGAGAGTAAGAGGGTGGATTGATAGGCTGAGGAGATGGAGAGATGAGAGAAAGAAGGGGAGAATGAGCAGAGGAGAGAAGGATGGCCATTAGCCGTGCAGCTCTACGGGCAGAGAGGAGGAAAATGAAGAAAGTGGAGGAGGGAGACAGAGAGGGAAAGGTCAGAGAGAAAGCAATCTGTAAAAGGTAGAAGAGAGGAAGAGGTGGGGGAAATACAAGAATGAAACATGAAGAAACAGGAGGAGGGAATAAGGAAAGAGGAAACAGGGAGAGAGAGAGTGCAGGAAGAGGAAGGAATTGAAACTGAGAAAGAAAGTGAATGGTGAAATATAAACAAGCAGGACGAAGAGAGTGAAAGATGGATGAGGAGAGAGGAAGGAGCAAAAAAGAGTCAGCAAAGATGTGAGACAAAGATGACAAGATGAAAACAGCAAAAACAGAGATATTGAAAATGGAAGAGAAGGAGAAGGATGGGGAAGGAGGAGAGAGCAAAGGGAACAAAGAGAGGTGAGAGAAAAGAGGGAAAAGAAGAAGAAGGATAAACAAAGGTGGTGTTTTAGACTGAGTGGGAGGCATGGAAGAAAAAAATGGGGAGGAGAGAGAGAAAAAGCACGGGGGTTCACAAGGAGAAGAAACCGACTGAGAGCGAAATGAAAGAGGGAGACGCGAGAGTAGGTGGGAGACAAGGGAAAACTGGAGAAGAGAGAGGGAGGATGCGAAGATGAAAGGAGCGAAAAAGAGGGAGGAGAGACAGCGGGGTGAAACTGTCGGGGAGAGCGCAAGCAAAGTGCCAAACAGATAAATAACCAGCTTACTGGGATTACCAAGTGACTGACACACAATTTGCCAGAGCCAATATGACGTGGCAGTGATAGCTCTTAACCCATATAAACCTGAAACCCGTCCAAGATGTCCTCCGGTATTTATTGCGTCCTCATGCTCTACACTCTATATGTGTGTGTGTGAGTGTGTGTGTGTGTGTGTGTCTTCACATAAACACCACATAAACAAAGCAATCACACACACACACATGCAGAAATCAGGGTGTGTGCAGGCTTCAGAAAGATGCTGAAAGAGCTATTTGGTGCTACATGGGTTTAAAAGCCTAAATTAAGAAATATGCATGGCCAAAAGTATGTGGACACCGCCCATAGACATATATCCTTTGGATCATATGTTAATGTTGCCGCCATATTGGATCAGGTAAGACTGGCCTATGAACAAATACAGGTAAACGGAGGCATTTCAATGATGCCAATCATGTTATATTCTGTAAAACTTTGTCTGAAGGGGTGTGCATAAGACTGTCATGACACTGTCATAACCATGTCATGACTCATGACTTTAGCAACAAGTAACCCAGCTGACCACTATCTATCCATCAGCTAGCTTTGTAAGCTAAATCATCTTGGTACTGTAGTCTGACATCAAACTGACTTTATAGCATTTAATGGCATATTTGTGTCAAATCCAAATGGTACCACTTTACTTGAGGTCAAGAAAAATATTCATGACACGCTTATCATGATCTTATAACAGGCAGTGTCAAAACCTACCACATATGACAGCAAAATGTGATGTTACAACATAGAGCTAAACATTTTTTTTAAGTTTGATAATGTCAAGTAGTTGGTTAATGTCAAATAATGTCAACTTTTTATTTAAAATGACATAAATGACTGAATGAAACTTAATGACAACAGTCATAAATGTTCTTGAAGGCTTCTTCATATTTATAAAAGGTGTCATGACATGGTTATGGCAGTATAATGACAGTCTTATGCACACCCTTTCATATAAAGTATATTCAAGGGTTCATTATCTACATACTCCTTATAGATCATAAATCCTTGAATAAAACACGACTCACTGAAATCGGTTGAGAAGAATTTTCTAAATTCTTCTCAACCGATCTAAATTTTCTTTTTATCCAGAACAAACACATCTCCTCTTTTATTTGTATTTGTTCACAGGCCAGTCTTACCCTGTCCAATATGGCGGCAACATTGACATATTGCAGCAACAGGCTGAAGCAGTCAGTGTCAGTCTACATATATAAGTCTGTCGTTATACCCACATGATTTTTTAAAGTCTCGTTCCTTAACCGTGGGTGTTAATATGCTGCTATAAAAGTCTCTACTCTACCAGATTTTGGAACGTGGCTGCAGGGTTTTCTCAAATTCAGCCACAAGAGCAACAGTCTATATATTTTAGCCACATAAGTGGAAATATGATGTAATAAATTGCAGTCTGTAAGCAGTCTTCTTAATCGATTGTTGGCAACATTAATGATCTATTAATCGATTAATCGGCATTTTGAAAACATAAAAACTTTGCTTATACCAAACAAAACAAAATGTCTTTTTTTTGTCCCTCAATAAAAGGTTGATTTCAACAGTAACATCTTGCATTTTCCTTGACAGCATTATATAAAGATGTAAAGGCCTTCATATTGCAGACACATAACTGAATATCAGACACATATAAAAATAATCTCTGCCATATTATAGATGTTTGTTTGATAGGAGATCGATAAAATTTTACCTGATCAATCAATCAACTAATAAATTGGCAATAAGTCCATCTGATATGACAGAAAAAGAGGAAACATATGTCAGGACCTGCACATACCCTGATACCTACATACATGCATCATGTTTAGCTCCCGACTTTCCCGTAACACTTCAAAGCGCCTCATTCACTGAGCTGACACACACCAACACACATACATATACACATGTATACACACACTACCCCACATTTTACCCTCTAATGAACTTCAACAACAAACAAAAACCTACAATAGCCGGGGAGAGTCGGGGGGGAGGAGATATGAGGAGATAGAGAGAGCTGATGAGAGATAGACAGAGAGTGAGAGGAGGCGGGCCAACAGAAGGAGTGGGCCTATAATTGGAAAGATGTGAAAAATGAAGTGTCAGTTTGGTCAATAGAGGGCAAAGGTCGCAGAAGCAGGAGCCCAAACTCGGCACAGAGCACGCTCATTAGAGCGACCAATCAGATCTTGCCTGGCTGCCCCAGACCATTAGTCATCAGAGGTAGCGGCATACACACACACACACTCACACACACACACACAATATTGCTTTGTCTTCCCCTGTTTCACTGTAATTCCACTAGTTTTTATCAGTCCATTTCCCTCTTTCACATCACCAGTCCATCTTTTATTTTTATCTCGACTCGTGTCTCACCTCTCAGTCCCTCAGCTCCTTCGTCGAGCATTAATGACGAGTGAGAAGGAAAGACAAACAGTGTGTGAGAGACAGAGAATGTGTGTGAAAGACACAGAAAGGGAGAGGATGAGACAGAGTGTGAGACAGACAGAGAGACAAAGAGAGACAGAGAGAGAGAGTGTGTGTGTGTTGACTATATAAATGGCTGCTCATTGGAGTGGAAGGCATGGCGGCGCTCTCTGCTCCCACCCAGGCTCTGCCTCCTGGCACTGGCAACCCTGCAAACTGCTCGCCTTGACATCGCCTTCAATAATATATGAAGTTGCTTTTTTGCCTACAGTTTGTTTGCAACGCCGCCCCACCACCACCAACCCATTCTCCCACTACTGCTGCCTCTTTCTCTCCCTCACACACACATACATGTACACACACACACATTTTCTTAGAATGCACACACAGCCAGCCTCAGCAGCGTTGTCTGGTCCAAGAGGAATTGTAGACTAAGGTGTTAGACAATTTGAATTTGAGCCTGAAAATAACATGAATGAAAAAAAAAATCAAGGACATTGTAATTAAATTCTATGCACATTTTGTTAACAGTCCAGAGGGTTTCAGTCTAACATCAAACGCAAAAATGCAACTTATAATAACAGTTATAAGCATCAGAGCCATGGTATCTTGATAAGAGATAATAATGATTATAATAATAAGTAATGTCAGAAAAAGCTTTCAAACATTTCAGCTTTTCATTTTCTGTGAAAAGAAAAAACCTTGTTTTTAGGTATGTACGGGAGACCTGGGAGTGTTGTAACACTGTCAGTTTTACCAGTTAGAAAAGTGCTGCGGTGATGTCATCAGTATGGTAAATGGAAAAATGGCATGTCTCTGTTTGGCTCTGATTTTCTGGTAAGAAAGTATTTTTTATAAGGATTATTTTTTGTCTATTGTTCACTGTGTTGTAGATACAATGGTATGACTTCCATAACCAAAAGTAGCAGATAATCTAGTTTAATTTGACACTTTGCATTCATGTTACCTTCAAGCCTGCATGCTAAAACAGTCAGCTATGTAATAGCTGCTGGGGGTGTGAACAGTTCATTAAAGTGATGCATTGTGTGCATGGGACACTCTGCAAACTCAAGGCAAAAACAACGTGTACATTGTCAGTTGTGGACCCACAAATGTTGCACCTCACAGGCAGCTAGTAACTGAACTCATATGTGACACATTCAAATTCAGAACACAAGCATGAAGTATTTTTTTTTTTTGTCATTTTAATTTGTTCACCATTTTCAAAACTGGTTATTCTTTGTTCTTCAATAATGTTTTTCATAAAGCAGCAAATCACCTCTCACTGTTACATCTATCTTTCATTAGTATTACAACTCACCAAAGTAGTGGGGTAGGTTGTAACAACAGAGCTTTTTGTATTTTACATTAATTCATATAAACTGAGCCAAATATGGGTACCATGTATCAAAGTTTAAGAGATCTAGCACAAACAACCACTGAGTTACTGATGCACAAAAAAAGTGTTACTACCATCCCTGGTCTCCCCTATTCAGTGACCTCCACTGATGAATCTGTAATGGTTTTATGGGCCTGAATCTCCTCAAAGAGGTGCATCCAATCCTATAAACAACACTACAACTTGAAAGTTGCTGTCACCATCTTATGACAAGTGGTTCATGTGACAACAGAAAAGAAGTCCTGATAATATAATCAGAGATGATGGAAAACTGAGGCAAGAAAAAGAGCCGAGAGAGCCGCCTACTTGATCAGGAGTTCTGCAAGCTAAGTAGTCAAACATCACACACAAGATGAACTGTGTGCGCAAACACAGCCCAGTATGCTCAGAAGTAAAACAACCTGCAGGCTAACACAAGACAAACAATTGCCAGGGTGGCACCAGAAGGACTGAAACCGCTCTCTACTTGCCATCTACTACACCATGTCTCTACTGAGCAAGACAGTGAGTGTCCTCCAGGTCTTTCACATGCTCTTATATAGCTGATCATGACCTCTGACCTCTCTGTGAGCTACCGGCAGCAACTGTGTGTTGTTGCCAAAACTTAATTCCTCTTCAAACAGCCTGAACAAACCTTTCAAACCTCATCAGCAACACATAATAAACTTGATGTATATGATTGTATATAACCTAGCAGATGTAACACACTCAGCACTTCCCTGTCCTCTGTCTTATCCTCCACCTGATTAAAAAGAAAAAGGCACGGACAAACAAAGTCAGTCTCTTACCCTGTTCGCTGCTGTTGTCGCCGCTGTGCGATGTGTGTCCACCGCTGGACGGCCCCGGCGTTCCTCCAGAGCGTGTGGATGCCGTGTCATCATGATCTCTGTTCCAGGACGTCTGTTGCAGAGACACAGAGAGAAATCAGTCAGTTAATCTCAAGTCAACTTGTTGATTTCATGTGTAATTGTGATTTTTTTTAAGCGTGAATATTTTATCTTCTTCTGAAATACACAATACAAACACAGAAACACACACTCCAAACAATATTCATCATTTGCCAACTCCCAGCACAGTCACGCAGTGTGTGTGTGTGTGTGTGTGTGTGTGTGTGTGTGTCCCTACAACAATCTTACAGAATGAGGATTATTGGGGCTCGATGAGACGAATAGCGAGCGAACATGTTGTATTAGTTCCCAGCTTTCTGAGGCATGCAATCCACGGCTGCCTCCATTTGGCTCAAACCACTAGCAGATGAAAATACAAAACAGCTACAACTTAAGATAGGCCGCAGCCAGCGCCAGGGAGTGATGTCATCCAGAGCAGAGCGGAGCAGAGAGAGAGGTAAATAACTCAAAGTATTGCTACATAAGTATAAATACTCTGTTTTGTCCAAAAATGAACCCAGAAAAATGGATGACCAATCCCGCTAATGTAGATTTAAATTTCATTCTGGGAAGCAGAGCCAGAGCAGAGACATAACCAAATAAGCTGAAGTTTTCCCACAGACTTTTCTCACACGAAATGAAACAAAAATACGGCCCGACCGACCGTAACTGAAGCTTAAAACTTTACAGAGAAAAGAAAAAGTTGAGGTATTACCGCAGAGTGTAAGTCCATTCCTTTTTCTACGTCTTCAAGAAAAATAACACAAGCAGCTGACTAGAAAAGAGACACTCGGGAGACCTGGGTTTATATATAGTGAGCTGCGTCTGTGTGTGTGTGTGTGTGTGTGTGTGTGTGAGAGAGAGAGGAACAGATGAGTGTCAGCTGCTCACCGGCCGGTGGGGAGCAAATGGTCCAGACAGGAGGATAAAGGGATGACACACACATGCACACAAAAAAAAGTGTTCAGACACACACAGGTAAGCAAATACAAAGACACACAGTCAGATACACACACACACACACACACACACACACACACACACACACATACACACACACACACACACACAGACATATTAAGTTCTCTCACACACATACACATATACAGATTTGGCGCTTACACATGCACATATATATAGACACTTGGGCTGTCACAATATCAGATTTTCACTACAGGATTATCGTGGCCAAAATAATTCACAATAACAATATTATCCCGATATCAATGGAAAATCTGAAAAATATATAATAATAATGCTCTCAGTCAAGTTCATCTTTAACTTGTTTATTGTACATTTTGTTTCTTTTTTTTTGGCAAATTAATTACACTCAAAATAGAGTGTAGAGAGGGAAAAACAGTCTGTAACCATGACTGTAACTCATTTAAGAGCACACAAGTTTAAGATGTGCTGGCTTACTTACCCGATATTATCATATGAGTATTATTAACATGATATCAATATTTCATTTTTTTTAATTGGATAAATCTGTAATATATTCACTCTAATAAATCATAAAATGACCACGACATATCATTGGAGATTAAGGAAACGTGCTCAAAATACTTGCTTCTCTGATTATAATGGTACAGCCCTTAAAATTTTTATTCCTGTCTGTAACATATGTTTTTGTTTGCTCATTTCACTTTAGTTTAAGTTTAAATTTATTCCAAATGTTTGCCGTATGAGTTAGTGTTTGCTTATGAGTTGTAAGAAATAATCAATGATCTTTTAGAAGGAGTAGCTCTTTAAAGTGATTATTTTGAGAAATATGTTAATGGAGTTTGGTGTTAGTTTTCTTACAACTTACAGCGGAGATCTTGTCCTCATTTGTTATTGTCTAGTTAAATTTTGCACTTGTCTTGTACTCCTGCAGTGTTCCTGCAGCCTGCCTCAGCTTCTTCAAGTCTATTTAATATATTGTCTATGGCTCCAACTCACTGTTTGGACTACTGTACTCATTTTGGATGCCCAATTCTTATACATTGCTCCTTGAAATATTGCAGTTATCATCAGTACTGGTATATTGCAACACACCTAATACACACTGCGTAAAACAAACACACGCAAATCACACCCTTTCCCATACGAAGCTGCTGCATCTTGTTGAAACTAAACCAGATGTAACCTCTTATCTCTCAGTGCCTCTGTAAAGCAACATTAGCACTGAGGACAGGAGAGAAAAGAGACTTGAGAATAGAAGGAAATGGAATCTAATGTCTCATCACAAACAAACACGCAACAAACCAAACACGCACTCACACACAAACACTTGCTGAAGCCTGCTCTGCCGCCCGCGTGAGCCTATCTTTGCTCTGTCAAATCAAATGAAGCAGATATCAAGGGGGCAATGTGGTGTTTGCATCACGCTTTTAGGGCTACGTGACGAAATGAGTGATAGAAACCCACACGGAGGGAGAGGAGAGGAGAGGAGCACACTGGGGAACAACTGGTTTCAATTGGGATACAGTGCTGCCTCTGCAAGGAGGATTTGGAGCTTATAATTCTGGGAAGAAAAAGTAGACATTAATTCATGACACAGGGTTTGTTTTAAACAAAATGTAAATGGAATAAAATAACAGAAAAGAATATACAAGTCAGCAAATTCAACACATTTGGGGTCTATTAGAGCCCGTTTGAAGTTCCTGGGCTATGAAATTATAATACAGTGCTTACATGGACGATAAAATCGTTGTTTTCTAAATTAGGCTTTGAGGCTTTGCAATAAAGAGGAAAGTCGCTGCACAAAGGCATGACTTGGATGTGATTGGGGAGATAAACGTTGATTTTAACGGGGATAAGATACCAAGAGGTTCCTTTTTTCTTCCACCTCTATACAAATTCTTTTTTGCTGACCGTAGAACGCTGAAAAATGAAACACCCGTGCATGACCGAGTAACTCCAGAGAACATCAGAAGTGAGGTAATCCAGACCACATGCTCAGCACGCAAACAGTTAACACTGGCTTTTGCCAGCTCCTCCAAAAGTGCAGCTTTTAAAAATGAGCAGAACTTGTTTATTCAGAGCTCTGTGAAAAAAGAATAGCACGGTACCCCAGGGACGTCGAACGGCAAGTTTTAAAAAACCCAAGAGCCTCGGCTCGCAAAAGGATGTGTTTTTTTTTTTTCTTTTTGTTTTAATTCAGTGACAAATTCCACTTGAAAATATAATTAGAAAGTGGAGGGGGAAATGGCAAACTACTGCATTAGCTGTAATTGAACAAAAGAGCGCTTTGCCTGCTGGGAGGTGGCCGCTGAGGCCCCATGGGAAAGGGGGCGGGGCTGAGACAGGACCTGGTGGCATCTCCGCGGGGACGAGGAGTTTATTTATAATCACAGGCCGCCCTTGGACGGAACAGGCCCGGCGCTGATCTAACACGCAATTAATACACACATGGCTGAGATCACACAACACACACACACACACACACACACGCCACAGTGCACACAGGTCACACACACCCATATACACAAATAAAACACTTTTTTGGTCACTTAGTTGGTGCATGAATACTTTTCATCTTCCTTTTGCAAACACACCACAGAACCACCACACTTGCAGTGCCTATTTAACAAAAGCACACACCTGGACCACAACACACACAGCGACAAAACACACACACACCCTGTGCCAACAACGTAGAGGTCCACCTTCACAATATGGGATATGTAAATGCACAGGATGAATGGATGCATAAACAGAAAGCTTGAGGAAACAGAGAGAGCTGTTCCTCTGCACACACACAGCTACACACTTGATTTATTCTACGTCCCCTTAATGAGCCACCATGGTCTCTCACCCTCTCTGCCCCCCCCCCCTCTCTTTAACTCTTTCGGCTCTCCCCCGTGCAGGATGTAGATTAATTCACTGCTTAATTGTTTAGTAAATTCAATTTTCCACATTCTATTCTGCCTAGCTTTAGCTAAAGTTCTTAAATCTGCCGCGCCAAGCCGAGGGAACCCTGTTTGTGAGCCGTGCATACCTTTTTTTTTTTCTTTCATTACCATTTCTCTTCCCTCCACCACCCCTAATTCGCCATGAAAAGATTTTCCTTGCTGGAAATTCTGATTCCGCTATGATCGGTGAGCCATTCCAATCCGATGCATTCTCATTGTGCCGCGTCTAAAGATGTGAGGGGGGCTTCCCTTTTCTCGCTGTGCCAGGCCCCCATATCATACAAGCGCTCATGCAAGAAATGTTGCCTTGCCAATTCATTTGCAATAATAAAGAAAATGGTTAAGGTTGTTGTGCTTTGCAGACCCCCCCGTCCACCCCACCACCTCCAACCCTCCCCTTTCTCCCCTCACTCTGAAATATCTTTTGTGATGATATGGATATTTACTTTTCACTCCGTGCCAGCGAGCGTGCAGGAATAATCATATGTGCATACTTAGTGGCAGAGACATAAATATCCAAATAACCCCCCCACACATACACACACGCACACACACACACTCTTCAGTGGTGGTACATCTGAATCAAAGATGACAGTCTTGGCTACTCCATCCCCCAGAATGCTTTGGTGCATCTGTTCTCTGTGGTTGTTTTCTTTAACACCATTTTTGACCTTTGCAACAGCGCTTGCTTCCTCAAGTTGAAATCTGCGAGAATGCCATGTGTTGCAGGAGCAGCGAGATGGCCTCGCAATAACTCTGGACACATTCTCCCACTCAGCCCAACTGAACGCTTCTGGTGGGGAAGCTGTTAGTGAAAGGGGCTGAAAGGCCAGCCTATTGTAAACTCTTGTTTACTTTGCTTTCCACTGTGACTAGATAAAGCAGGATCTGCCTCTCTGATAACCGGCCGGGCAAGTGCTCAGCCCCGACTACCTCCGCTTTCTCTGCTTCTCTCCACCCCTCTCCTCCCCTCACTGCGATATTAGTGCTCCCAAAATGAAAAGAGGGGGCTGATAATGGTATGCGTGGTGCAAAAAAAAAAAAAAAAAGGAGCAAAAGACACCCCCCCCTCTTTCCCTCCCATTCTGTTCAGCACTCCCTCTTTCTCCCTAACTCTTCACAATAGACAAAGAAAGAAGAAATAACCTTATAATTGCTGAAGGGGGTGAGAGAGAAAACTGGATTTGGTCTCTTGAGTAAGTAAAGTATGCTATACTGAATCGCTGTCAGGTACTCTTCAATCGGCTCTTTAAAACCGGTGGGTTAACCTCGTAGAGACAAGCAAAGATAATTACATGTTTGAGATAATTACCAGAGCTTTCAAAGTCCATTTAGATGACACTCGCGGAAACTGACAAACTGATTTTCTTTCCTGCTGTGGCCTCTTCTCGCTATATGGGCTCCTTGTTTACCCTCTGTGAGCTGAAATCCAAACAAAAACATTAACTCAAGTGCTCTCCCCTCCGCGCTATCTAACCCCAAACAAAGCATATTTCTGTGTTTTTTTATTTTTTCCCACTCGTGAATGAAAAGGCAGGCGTAATTTCTTAATGACATGTTTTTGCTGTGGTTTCTTCGTTAGCCTTAGCCTAGCTCACGCCGGGATGCTCTCGGCGGATCCCTTGGAGACGGGGCTGTTTGTGACGGCAGCCATTGTCGAGGGCTCGCGGGGGGTTAAGGGGGAGAGGAACTTTCCATTAGCTATGTACACATGTGTTAAGCCAGGTTATTGTTTACTTAGCCAAAGAAACCGCAGCAGGCCTCGGGGACAGACATGGCCGCCCATCATAAGTAACACGAGACACAAGCCAAGAACTTTATTTGCAAGTGGGATTTTGTGGCTATCCGTGACACTGAGCACCAGTTTCCAGCAATTCTGCTTGATTTAAAGACAACTAATAAATCAAGTAAAGACGAATAAATGCACAGTGGATGATTGAAGTTATATGAATGTATATAAGAGTTCTTTGAAGTCACTCTGGCCTTGATTTGCTTAATCAGAATCACCCCTACTTGCTATTCCACCACAATAATGAAGAGGCTAAGAAACACACAAGTCACGTGGTCGCCTCTTTGTATCACTTGTTGAATCCTTAACAGCCGCCCCGCATTCACTGCCCGGTGGAAAAAAAAGGGGAGTTCAGGGGAGGGGAGGGTGTATAGGAGGGGAGGGAGCGAGTGGGGGTCAAACCTCTCCTCTATTCAACTACAAAAGCTGCTATTACCAACAATCACCGCCAAGATTCAAAAGTTTGTATTAAGAGCAGCAGCGTGCCACTGTAGGAGAGAGAGGGGGAATGAAAAAAAAGAGGCAGAGTGTGTGTGTGTGTGCGCCTGTTTAGTCGGGTGTAACTCGATCCATACTTCAACGAGAAGCGGATAGATTAGCGATAGCGGTGTACTGATTAGGAAAATAGTGGCTGACCCCGGCGGTCAGGGTTTCCATTGAGTTAGGATGGGGAGAGGAGGGGGGGGTGGCAGGGGTCACTCTTTGACCGCCAAGAGTTACCTAAACCAACACTGCTGGGTCTCACTGACCTGGAAACCAGCACTTGTATGGCAGAACAGTGCCAATTGTTGAGAAAAGATACCGCGATAGTGCTATCAAGAGTAAATTCTTACACAGTGACCACAACACTAAGCTCACACAGGCCGGGTTTGTTTAGGAAAGATTGTGTGGGACGTAAGGAAAATAGCAACAGATCCCAAATGTATAGATGTTATTTCAGATTGGAGGCAATTTCACATTCTTTTTACATGATTTCACCAGCCGAAAAAAGAGATCACACTCTGAAAATGCAGAGCTCAACAATAAGGGTTGCCCATGAGTAAAATGCCATGTCGGGCTAGTAAATCTAGCAAACTATCTGCCCAGTCAGGTTAGTGGTGAAAAAGAAATAAACAACTTACTCTTTAATCGATAATTAAAATATTTAAAATACTTTTTCATGCAAAATTTGTAATAAAATGCTGTTTTCAGCCTCTCAAATGTGCCTCTCAAGGGATGTATTTCCCACTTTTCTCCATTTAATATCATATTAAACATGATATCTCTGAATTTGCACTGACAAAACAAGACATTTAAACAAAAAACATATTTTTCTCCCATGTCTGTAGTGCTATTTATCCACACAGATAGTTTTGGTGTGAGTTGTCGAGTTTTCAGCCGTAGAGATGTCTGCCTTCTCTCCAATATAATAGGACTAAATGGCACCCAGCTCGTGGTGCTTAAAACACAAAAATTAAAAAAAACATATTAGAAAAAATCAAAACCAGTGTCTTTCCTGAAATCATGACCTGGTTACTCATGTTAATCCACAGACCTTGTTGTTGCTGACCTTCTACATTTTAAAGTAGTTTCAGTAGACTTCCACTGCAGAAAAACAGTAGACCCTACATGAAACTGCTCATAACAGGGTCTGTAGATTATCTAGAGTAACTGGGTCATGACTTTTGGAAAGAGACACTAGTTTTGAATTTTCCAAATGCAGGCAGACATCTTTGTGGTCAATATCTCCAAAATTTTACAGCTCACACCAAAAAAAAAAAAATAAATATCACTACTAAAATATATGCTTTTGACTTTGGAGTGGACTGTCCCTTTAAAGTTAATATTAATTTTATCATTATTATTTTTTGTACTGACAAAACGAGACATTTAAAGACATCACCTTGGATTTTGAAAAACTGGGGTGGCCATTTTTCACATGTTTCTGACATTTAAATGGACATTGAAGTCCTCATGAGAATTAATTTTAGCCTTTACTGTTATTTGATAACTGCTGATAAACAAGCTAATTTGTATTGGGGCAAGCAAAAATTCACTTTGGGCAAGCAGGTTACTGAGAAGCAGATTTCTGATCCATATACCTGACTGGGTAAGCAAAAAAAAAAAGAAAAGAGAACAGTAACAGTGAACCTGGAAATGTCAGTGCCACAGAGCCTCTCTGATGTGAAAACACCTCTCCACTAAATTAACTCAACAAATCAACTGCTGAGCATTCATAATCACTGAAGACTCTCCCACAAAAAGGCAGGCGGAGAATATTTTTAAGGGAAATTTCAATTATTTCCAGCCCCACTTCAGCCTGCATGGCTCAATCAAGCAGAGGAGCTCTTGAGACTTGGAGTGAGTCCTCAGCACTATTAGTAGTGTTCTGCTCTACAGCGGAGAGCCCGGGCCCTTGGAGTTCATTAGCAAATTGCTGCGCCCCTCCCCGTGCTCTCTGCGCAATTAAAGGCAACTGTGCAAATGACGTACGGCAGCGTTGAAATACCTCCCCGCTTCTTTAGGCTGAGGTGAACATGTGTGCCAGGCAAACAGGGACGCAATCAGCGGAGCGGCTGCCGCCACATTTCCGCAACAACAACAAGACAGACGCAGACATATTCAGTGTGGACACAAGCCTTTCCACATTAAAGGCCTCTGCACAATTCACTCAGAATAATGGGTTTTTTATCGTTTCTTTTATTTTAATGCACAGCTGAGCTGAATGCAGGATGCATAAGTCTAATGGGGCAACTGGAAATGTGCTGCTCAAGTGAAGAAATTAGGCAAACGTGGTGGGAAGCTCTCCAGGGAGCGGCAGGGAAAGGGTTAAGAAAGTCCAACTGGTGCTAACCAGTCACTCCACTCACATAGCACCTGAGGGGGGTGCTGCATTTATCAGGCCAGTCTGAACACACACATGCACACAGCAGCGTACACACAAACACACACATATATGCATACACTTGTAGACAGATGCATGCACACACACACATACACACACACAAAGACGCACACAAACACAGGAGGGTGAGCCCAAACTGGCTGGGCTGCATTCACAAGCCAGCGCAGAGCCTCTCTGACTTTTTCACCTCTCAGCTATGCTCTGCTTTCTTTTGAAAGGGGCGCTCGGCGTCCCTCCATACTCGCCTGCATAGGCAGACTAACAAAACAATGTAAAGACATGTAAAGAATATTCAGAAAATTACTGCTATGACGCAAGGGTGCATAATGCAACAGGAAAGTGAGCGTTGTTGGATTGTTGAGTTTAATAAATTCAAAGTATTTTTTTTTTCTCCTCTGACATTTTTTTCTCCTCTGCTACAGTCGCCTCACTGGAATAAATTGGTTTATGAATAAATGAGCCTGCTTTCTCCGTCTTGTTAACATTGTTCTTTTGTGCAAATTCTCAGCATTTTTTTCCAGTCCACTTCAACTTTATGCCCGAGGGCATATATTAAAAATACATATGGAAAGAGATAATGCACACACAACGCAAATTCGTTAAGGATGTCACTGCCTAACAACTGCAGATAAGATGTCACACAAAAATAGCCCACAAAACTCAAAAAATATATATTCAGCCGCGAGTAAGTCATGAAGTGCACTGCCATTAGATTGACAATGTGAGTATTCAGCAGGGAGAAGCATGCACCCTCTGCCTGTTTGGATATGCCCATTTACACACAGCCTGGTGCTGCTGCTGCTGCTGTGGACACTCTCCATGTTATCCTACTGGAACATCAGCCCATCCCTCAACATCACACATCTGTCAGAAAGTTTTCCCTGCGTGTTAAAGGGATAGTTCACCCCAAAATCGAAAATACTTATTTTCCCCCTGGCCTGTAGTGCTGTTTACCCACTTTTTTTTGTGTGTGTGTGAGTTGCAAAGTTTTGGACATATCAGCCATAGAGATGTCTGCCTTTTCTCCAATATAATGGAACTAAATGACATAAGTCCTGTGGTCGACAAATTGAACACCAGCGTCTCTTTCCAAAAATCATGACCTGGTTACTCAAGATAATCCACAGACCTTGTTGTAAGCAGTTTCATGTCAGAAATATTTTCTTTTGCATAGAAAGGAAGTAGTTCACATAGATTCTACTGCAGGAAGAAAATAGTTCCTACGCAACATTTTCCTACAGAAAAATATGTAATTTTGATTTGTGGGTGAACTGTCCCTTTAATGCAAACTGTAGCTCATTTATATTATTCTGTCTTATCAGTGTAAACAGAAGCTTATGTGGTTTGCCCTGAATTGATATATGTAGGGATCATCATTATATTAAAATAGGCCATGTCTTCATCTTACAGTCAATTAAAGATCCGCATCAGTGCCCGAAGCACAACATAATTTTCTTCATATACCTAGAAACCCAGGGGTTTTAACACACTCTATTTCCAATCTATATAGCCCACCATAAAGCTTCACTCCTGACCTATCTATTAAAAAAAACTTTTGACAACTGAATTCCCGCGAGAATACAACAAGCCCTTCAAAGAGACACTTAAATGCACAAGTGGCGTCTGTGTTATTTAATTCTGTTTCTGGATTAAATGAAGTATTATCTTCCGGGTGATCTTTCTCATTTCCATAATCAGACATAAGGGCCTGGAATGGATGAAGGAGAGGAGGAGTGCATGCGCGGGCGGCGCGGCGGGGTGGGGTAGGATGGGTGGGGGTCTTCCCATGAAGCAGTCGCGGGCCCCAGCCAGTCCTGCTCCCAGTCCTGCCATTCAGCCCAGGACATAAAAGCCGGTGTCTCCACTCAGACCAGCCACTCAACCATATGGAAGTCCGCGGATTTAAATTATTTAGCCTAATCGCTTCATTACTTTTTATGTCGGGCTATCCAACTAATCCCCTTAATTTGGACACTTGATTTCTTTTTCCCTCGTCGGCATCCATAGGTTATATTCAAAACTCCGGGGTAGTTTAACTCGCCGGTCTCATAGCCTGCAACCCTGCGTCTCCTGCGCAAATGACTCCAGCTATTAATGGCCGAAAATCCAGATTTGCATAATTCTAATCATCGGTTGCTGTTATCATTATTTAACGGCAGTGTATGGACCATTAGGGTCATGCCTGCGCGCACACTACAATGTCCCCGGAGTGCCAACAGCCAGTGGAGCACATAATGAAGGCTGTGGTTATCTGTGATATCGGCACAAAAGGAAACACTCCCTAATCTACCTTTAATACCCGCTGCTTCTATAGCTCTAAAAAAGAAAATCAACCTTCTCCTTATTGGTGCTGAATCTGTGCGCTGTGAGCGAAATAAAGGAGGAGGAGAGGAGGGGTCTCGATAAGCAATGTGCACTCATGTCTAAGGAAAAATACTGACAAGACGCGTAATGAACCGTGAACTCCACAGTGGAGGAACCAAGGCACCTAAACCACAGTGTGCTGCCCGTCCCATGCTGCTGCTGCTCTCCTGGGCAGCTCCAGAGACGAGCTGATAACGTTTTGGTTCAAAAAAAAAGAGACGCAGAAGAGAGGAGAGGAAAAATAGGGAGAGGCACTAAATTAAAATCGACATGAAACAGGTCAAGTTTGTGGCGACGCTTTTTCCAGCTAATCTTCCCAGGTCGGTTCCGGGTTCAAGTCTTAATGGGCCAATAATAGCAACATTATTCAGAGAATTTTTCATTCCGATGGATGGAATGTAAAACGGCCTTAATCATATGCAAATAACAGCGCAGCGGAGTAGTGACCCAGAATAGCTGAATAGCCAGCAGGGAGAACACACACACACACACACACATGAAAACACACACACACACACAGAGGATACACAGAGAGAGAGAGATGTACCTGATCAAGGGCCACCGATGATCTTGTGATTTCCTCGCTGTCTGATT